>NC_084929.1:23337500-23962500 GCF_958298935.1 Phragmites australis
AAACGATTGTATCATATTGTACCTGACTGTTTCAACTCATATAGCGACTTCTTCAATTGTACGCTATAAAGTTATCTATTTCCTCTATCCTGATTCGGTAATAGTATTCCTTCTGTTACCTTCATGTAAATGTCTGAATCTAGGCTCACATAAAGATATGAGATCACAACCTCCATCAATTTTATTTTCAACTCCATATTGACTACCATTGAGATAAAATATCTAAAGGTAATGTCACCTATCACCGGGAAACAGGTTTCTTCATAATCAATACATGATCGTTGAGTGAAACCTTGTGCCACTAGTCGTGCTTTGTACCTCATAATTTCATTCCTTTCATTTATCTTATGAACAAAAATCCACTTGTATCCAACTGGTTGATATGGGGAGGTGTACGACATACTAGTCCAAAAACCTCTCTTTTGTTCAGGGATAACAGTTCAACTGTTCTCACCTTCTGCCAGTCTTTCCAATCTGATCTTATTCTACATTCGGTGAGCGATGCAGGCTCAAGGTCAAGATCTATAAATGTGCAATTTTATTTGTGAAGTATGTGTCAGCTATTATGGTTGCTCTATTATAAGATTCCCCTGAATTTATATAGTTTATTGCTATTTCATTATGGACTGCACTTTCATGTGCTATTTTCTTACTATTGGAGCAAGGTCCTTTAGTTTACCAGCGTCGATTTTAGTGCACGTATTTTCGTTGGTTTCTTCCTGCGTGCGAAGATTCAAATTTGGTATGCCTACTTCCTATGGTTTCATACTATCGCTAGGTCTCAACTAGCTCCCTTTCTTTTTTCTTTGGAGTACTTTTTTGATCAGTTGTGGTAAGCTCTCATTTCCCACCTTCGCTAGACGTCTTCGGCTATTTGGGACTTGAGAAACTGAATTTCTTATCCTTTTATTATTTTTTGGAGCTCCTAGGATAAGATGAGAGGTACCTTCTTTTGATACTTCCATCATCTCTGGTGCATTGCGTGCAAGCACATGTGACTTAGTCATGCTATTTAAATCACAAAAATGATCTGGTAGATCGTTTGCTAATTTCTACAAATCGATAATTTTCTGTACTTCACCATTTGCTTCACTGGTGTCAGGATCATGCGCCGCAATTCCTTCAGCCTGCCATATAATTTCCTAACATTTTTCATCCAAGGATATATTTCCTCCCCTAATAATGGAAAATTATTTTCATCAAAAATGCAATCAGCGAAGTGGGCCGTATGAAGATTTTCAGTTGTTGGTTCTAAATATCGGATTATGGATGCAGTCTCATAACTGACATATATTCTAACTTTCCGCAAATGTCCCATAGCGGTTCGCTGTGGTGGCAGTATTGGCACATAAATCATACATCCAAATTTGCGTAAATGAGCAATCTTCAGAATTACGTCTTGGACTAGTTGCATAGGTGAATGGACATTATAGGAGGATGGTCTATAATTAATGAGAGCTGCCGCATGTAAGACTGCGTGTCGCCAACATGTAGCAGGCAAATATAGTGCTGCAATAAAGGTCTAGCAATGAACGTTATTCTTTTTATCAGTGCTTTAGCTAATCCAATCTGGGTGTGGACATACGGTATATAATGTTCAACTTTAATTCCCATACCAGTACAATAATCATCGAACACTTTAGAAGTAAATTATCTAGCATTGTCCATTCTAATGGATTTCACTCGATGATTCAGAAAATTATTTCTAATTTGTATGATCTGTGAGACCAACTTTGCAAAGACCTGGTTGCAGATAGATAATAGACATACATACAACTACTTCGATGATGCGTCTATTAATACCATAAAGTACCAAAATAGGCTAGAAAGTGACTAATAGTACCACAAATATCCACTAGATTCGGTCCACAAATGCAAGGATTTCATCTTGTACCTTCAAGATAGACAGTCTTATAATTAATTTTCCAGTAGCACATGTATGGCATATAAAATCTTCATGATTCGAAAAATTCTTCACATTTATGCCATGACCTTATAAGTTAGTAATTATATTCCTCATCATTCTAAGACCAGGGTGACCTAATCTATCATGTCGTAGGAAGAATACTTCTGCACTACGAAATACAGTCTTCAAGGTAGTGAACACTTCAAGTGCCCTAATGCGAGTGCAGTACAAGCCACTGCTCATGGAGAGAAGTTTTTCTAGTATTTGCACTTCGCTATCATGCTTAGTGATGTGTAGGTTCTTCCTACCATCTTCTTCACCAGTTTCTATATGAAAACCGTTAGCGCAAATATCTTTAAAACTTAAGAGATTTCTTGTAGATTCATAGTACAATAATGCTTCTTCAATGTGCAAAGTAGTTCTCATAGGTAGTGTGATTATAGCTCTTCCAGAACCTACTATGTATTTATCACTACTAGTGACAGTCATCACTTTTTCAGAACTATTTCTAATAGACTAAACGCTTCATTAACAATAAAAAAAAATTGTTTGCATCTAGGTTTGCTCTTCTAGAGCTTACATTTATTCATTCAATCCTCCTAAATTCAGCAACTAAGTTTATGGATAATTACTCTAATTTTAGATAGAGTCCGTGAAATATCCGGCCACTTCATCTTCAATGGCTTTCTTTTCTGCTTCATCTTTTATGGCATCTTCTATAGCAGTGAAGGAGGGCAAAGTAGAGACCTCCGCATCCTTCATTGGGAGGTCTTTCACTGCCAGTGTGGGAGCGTCATCAACTTATATGCGAGATGCTTCCCTTTCAACTACTGCTGCTTTGTCCACTTCCATCCCCACTGCAATGGTGAGGTGTGATTCTGGCTACTCCTTTTTCCTTTTCCAGTATGCTTCCACAACATGCTTTGGTGCTTTACAGATTCGGGACCAATGACCCCAAACACCGCACTTATAGCATGTCTGGTTCTACTCATCATATGGCTTGAATTCTTTCTTTGTCTTGCCATTATCATCACCAGGCTTGATTTTATCTGCCACCACTTTTTTTCCTCCCTTCCCCCACTTCTTATTGCGGTTCTTGCGCGCTTTGAAAGAGTTGTGATTGACTTCTAGGCCACTGGTATTCCCTTGCAGTTGGGATAAGAAGTTATTGTTTATGACTTTGTCATGAACTTCATGGACTTGCAACACGTCAATCAATTCAGAATACTTATTGTAATTCAATTGACGGTGATTGAGTGCGGATTCTGCCGCATTCGGGTGAAAAGTGGAGAGTCTTCTCAATTTTCTCCTCTTTTGTGATCTCTTTCCCACAAAGACATAGTAGTGTGTAAATACGGTGTAGCGCGGAGTTATACTCTCTGACATGCTTGAAGTAATAGAAATGGAGCCGGACCCATTCTTGCTCTGCGAGAGGCTTGATGGTCTACTTAAGGCGCTCAAAACGCTCCTTCAGTGCATCCCATAGTGCCTTATCATTGGTCATTGCCATGTACTCATCCTTCAAAGTGGGAGAGAGATGGTGGCAGAGAAAATGAAGTGCATGATCATTTTCATCCTCCATGGGAACCATTGCATTACTTGTTTCCAAACCAATTGCAGTGTTTCTCCCAGTATAATCCGGACATCTGACGCTAAGTAAGATAGTTGTGGCCGTCAGCACTCAGCTCAGTGAACTCCTTGTTTGTGATGCTAGCCATCTACATATTTAATAACACATATATTACTACTAGTAAAGTTGTATCATATTGTTAAATTGGATTACTGTAAATTTTCCCATATTTTCTATGTTATTATTCAAATTTTACTGAATTTAAATGCATAACAGTCAATTTAAATAGTAAAATAATAATTAATAGCATATAAACAATAATAACATAATTAAGTACTGCATAATTGCAAAAACAGGAACAAAATTTGAATTACAGGGGTACTTCTATGCAAAAATAAAGCGTTTGGATAATTATCATAACATCCAGGGGCCTAAACATAAAATTTTAGGGACTGCACTCAAATATTAGAAAACTAGGGTGCTAAATGCAAAATTTGGATCTTTTTCTTATTTTCACAGATTTTATTCCTTTTGGGCTGGCCCGCCCATTCGGCCCCGTTCGCCACGCATATATATAGAAACCCTAGCCGCCTCCCAACTATAACGAGCTGTGGTAGGCGGTGCTCGGTACCGTGCAGGGTGCTGACACGCTGGCTGGGCAGCGTGCGGAGGCGGTAGGCCGGCCGCATGTGAGTGGCGTAGGGCATGTCATGCACTTCGAGCGGCTCGGTGGCGCACGGTGCATAGCGTCGCCGGCAGTGGTTGCCTCGGGCGACGCCGGCGGTGGCTGCTTCGGGCGGCTCTGGCGGTGGTTGTTTCGAGGCAACGTCGACGGTGGCTGCTTTGGGCGGCGCCGGTGGTGGCTGTTTGGAGTGGCACCGGCGATGACGAGGGGGCGCTTGATCCAGACAGATCAACCATCGAAGCTTGGTGGTTACGGTCGAAGCGGACAACAGGGCATGGCGAAG
Organism: Phragmites australis; assembly: GCF_958298935.1. Classification (NCBI taxonomy): domain Eukaryota; kingdom Viridiplantae; phylum Streptophyta; class Magnoliopsida; order Poales; family Poaceae; genus Phragmites; species Phragmites australis. The sequence continues at coordinate 23,341,945 of NC_084929.1, forward strand.
CGTGAAGGCCGCCGACTTCATGTCAGTGGTATACCCCTTTTTCCTTTTTTTCTTCCTATTCTCCGATCTGTGGCGGTGGCCTTCGAGCCACCATGATTTTGTGCAGGGGACGTCGCTGGTTTGTCGGCTGACGGCGTGACGGTGGCGGTTGCGGCTGTGGGCCCCACCGATCTCACCCTGCAGATCATTGCGATTGGGCGCTACTGTGCATGCGATCAATTCTACCCAGCAACGATGTTCATGCTACATACTCACTACTGTTCATATGATCTTGTTACTGTTCATGCTATTCATATCTATTTTGACGCAAAATACATAGTAGCAGCGAGTATACGTACCGAATCGATCATACATTTTAATCCTTGCGAGCGAGATGATCCGATTCCCTAGCTTATCTCCTAGCAGAGTCTCGTGCTGATAACATGTTGAGAAACTACTGTTACCATGTGTAGTTCAGCGATTCCTCAAGAGAATGATTGCAAAGAGAGACATAATGTAAGGGAAAGAATATATATTCTTCGTGGGATGAGAGCACGATATGAGCATGCAAATTTATTCATCTGTATTTATAATAAGGGGTGTTGTCCCATATATATATAGCACTAAAACTCCTAAGAGATAGAGACCTATTTAAAAAAATTAAATCTTTAAAGATCGAGACGGATCTAAATTTTATTGTAAAACTTAGGTTTTCTAACAAGGGTGAGTGGATGGAGCTCACGGTTTGGCCACATCTGGTGGGAGTTAAGGCAGCAGTACAGAGCGCTGAGAGGGCTGGGCATGTACATGTACCGGTCACAGTACATGATGATGTTTCTGATGTCCTGGAAGAAACAACGCAGGAAAAATCAAATGGTTTCAAGAGTAGCACTGATCGAAGGGGAGCCTCAAACCAATTACCTAAGCGCAGGAGTAAAAGAAGGGAGCAATCAACAGATTAGCATTCACTCGAGCGAGCTGCAAATTTAAAAGCACTACGAAACTTCAACTCTGCAATGATTGATATGAAAAGTAATACAATTTTGTCTTTCTCTGATTCTCGTATTATATCCAATATTTAAACTTAGGAATTTATATGGGTAGGAATATAGACGATGTGCCTAGAAAAGAATAGTCACTGATAAGAACAATGTAGCACAGGAGATCAGTAACACCTTTGAGGAGGAGGATAATGACATAGATAGTGAGGATAGTTTCTGTAATCTCCCCCTCAGTCACATATGTGGTGAAATGATGGAGAAGGTTATGGATGACGACGACAGCCAATTGAGCTGCGAATTCCAAGCCATTCCTAGAAAAAAGAACTCTAGCGCCTAAAAGAAGAAAAAACATATAAAAAGAATAACACTTAAAAAACAACAATATCCTAAATGAAAGGAGTTTGTGGAATAGTAGAGGTCTTCGAGACTTGGCTAAATTTGGCTTCTTAGTGGATACAATAGCTGAAAAACAGCTAGACTTTATAGCTCTCTTAGAGACTGGTAGGAATGATTTCACCGATATGGAACTTAGAAACCTTTGTGCCAGGAGGAATTTTTATGGAGTTGTACTTTGCCTCATGGTTGGTCTGGGGGAATCTTGTTGGGAGTTAATACGGAGGCTTTTGATATTGGGACCATCACTCATGATGACTTCACTTTAAAATTCAAACTTAAGAATAAGGACAATAGTTTTGAATGGAATCTTATCATGGTATATGGGGTGGCACAACCGGAATTTAAAGACCTTTTCTTATCTGAGCTTGTTAATGTATGTCGCATTGAATCTTTACCCATTTTAGTTGGTGGCGACTTTAGCATTATTAGGAACCCTAGCGAAAAGAGTAATGATAGATACGATGATCGATGGCCTCTCCTGTTCAATGCTATATTTAATGGTTTGGACTTGAGAGAGCTTGAGATGTCAGGCCAAAAGTACACATGGGCATGCTCGATGCCAATTCCTACTTTTGAGAAGCTAGACAGAATTTTGGTAAGTACTGAGTGGGAGTTGAAATATACAAAGGCAACTGTAGAGGCCTTAATAAAAGATATCTCCGATCGTACACCACTACTTTTAGACTTTGGAAATTTGTCTCGTGGTGGAAATCAACATATGTTCAAATTTGAGCTTAGTTGGTTAACTCGAGATGGTTTCTTTGAGTTAGTTGCGAATGTATGGAAAAAGGAATCCAAAGGCTAAACACAATTGCAAAGATGGCAAAATAGAATACGATGCCTTCGCCAATTCTTGAGAGGTTGGGTGAAGAACATTAGGGGCACCAATAAGAAAGAAAAAAAACATCTCTTAGAGAAGCTAAGTGAGTTGGATAAAAAAGTAGAACATATAATGCTTTAGCCACATGAGGTGGATTTAAAGCAATGTTTGAAAGAAAGGTTGGTCCAATTCTTAAGGGAAGAGGAAATCAAATGGTATCAAGGGGCAGAGACAACGGATTTGTTAGATGGTGATTGTAACACAAAATATTTTCAATTGGTAGCAAATGGAAAACAGAAAAAATCGTATATTTCAATTAGAATATGGGAACCAAATCATCAAAGGGTAAGAACAGCTAAAATCATACATCATGCATTATTATTAAGGTATATTCGGTCCTTCAGATAGTGCAGTATTTTCTGTGGTTGAAAGCCATAGAAATGATATATCCTAGGTTTTGGATGCTAATAATAAGATGTTAATGAAAAGGAGGTAAAGGAGGCAATTTTCCAAATGAAACATAACAAATCTCCCGGACCAAATGGATTCCCAACCGAGTTTTACCAGATTTTTTGGAGATTATCAAAGAGGACTGGATGATTTTTTGGAGATTATCAAAGAGGACTTGATGTCACTCTTTCATGAATTCCATCGAGGGAAATTGCCTCTTTTTTAGCCTTAACTTTGGAATAATCACATTGCTACCAAAGAAAAGTGATGCCATAAAAATACAGCAAATGTAGACCAATATGCTTTCTAAATGTAAGCTTCAAGATCTTTATAAAAGTTGGAGTTAATAGGCTATCCGGTGTGGCATAGAATATAATTAGCCCATCATAAAGTGCTTTTGTGCTAGGGAGATACATAATGAAAGGCGTGGTAATCCTTTATGAGACCATTCATGAAATGCATAGAAAAAAGTTAAATGCGGTTATCTTGAAACTTGATTTTGAGAAGGCTTATGAGAAAATCAAATGACCCTTCTTACAACAAGCTTTAAGAATGAAATGCTTTTCACCCCCAATGTTTTTATTGGATAGAGCAGTTTATCTAAAGGGAGCATTGATGTTAAGGTAAATGATGAGGTGGGATGTTATTTCTAGACCAAAAAGGGAATAGGACAAGCCGATCCTATATTCTCCAATCTTATTTAATCTAGTGGTTGACATGCTTGCAATCTTCATTGTAAGAGTAAAGGAAGATAGGCAAATTTGTGGTGTAGTTCCTCACTTGGTTAATAAGGGTCTTTTAATCCTTCAATATGCGGATGATATAATCATCTTTATGGAACATGATCTTGAAAAAACATGAAACTCTTACTCTATGCATTTGAGCAATTATCATGTCTGAAGATTAATTTTCATAAAAGTGAACTAATTTTCTATGGGGAAGCCAAAGAATATGAAGATCCGTATATTCAAATTTTTGTATGCGAATTAGGGGACTATCCGTTTAGGTATCTAGGAATTCCATTGCATCATAGATACATAAGTAATAAGGACTGAAAAATGATAGAAGATAGATTTAAGAAAAAAATTAAGCACTTGTAAATGAAAACATCTATTCAAAAAATTAAGCACCTGGAAATGAAAACATCTATTCTTATGGGGGTAGGCTTTTTCTTATCAACTCTGTGTTGAGTAGTCTGGTCATCTTCATGTTATCTTTCTTTGAAATACCAAGAGGTGTTCTCAAGAAGCTAGACTATTACCAATCTAGATTCTTCTGGCAAGGTGATGATCATAAGAAGAAATATAGGTTGGCAAAATGGAGCATATTATGTAGAACAAAAGATCAGGGTGGTTTAGGTATTCAAGACCTTGACATCCAAAATAAGTGTCTATTAAGTAAGTGGCTCTTTAAGCTAATTAATGGGGGTGGGATATGGTAACACTTAATTAGAAAAAAATATTTGGATAATAAAACTATTGCTTAAGTGGATAAAAAATATGATGACTCACAATTCTGGTTAGGATTAATGAGTGCCAAGGATTTATTCCTAAGTTTTGGGAATTTTCGCTTATGAAATGACACTCAAATAAGATTATAGGAAGATGAGTAGGTGCTAAGGAGAACCACTTTGAAAGATCAATACCTAACTTTGTATAATATTGCACATAAGAAGCAGGATACTATATCGAAAGTTCTTAATTATGATCCCCCAATGTCGCTTTTCGTACATCAATGGTGGCGATAAGTTTGAGGCATGACAATGTCTGTTTAGATGGGGGAACCACTTTGAAAGATCAATACCCAACTATGTATAATATTGCACATAAGAAGCAGGATACTGTATTGAAAGTTCTTAATTATGATCCCCTAATGTCTCTTTTTGTACATCACTGGTGGGGGATAAGCTTGAGGCATGGCAATGTCTGTTTAGATGGGAGAACCACTTTGAAAGATCAACACCAAACTTTGTATAATATTGCAAATAAGAAGCAGGATACTGTATCAAAAGTTCTTAATTATGATCCCCTAATGTCTCTTTTGGTACATCACTGGTGGGGGATAAGCTTGAGGCAAGTATTGATCTAAATGAGGAGCTGGATCTGTTTAGATGAACTTTACATTAAAATGGTCAGTTCTCAGTACAATCTATGTATAGGGTTGTGCTAGATAGCAACATAATAGATAATAACCGATACCTATGGAGATTGAAGCTTCTTTTAAATATCAAATTTTTTTTGTGGTACCTACATAAAGGTGTAATACTAACAAAAGATAATTTAATACGAAGAAATTGACATGGGAATGAAAAGTGTTGTTTTTTAGTTCAAATGAGACTATTCAGCATCTTTTCTTTGATTGTAATTTTGCCAAGTTCATCGGGAGGATAATCCACATTACCTATTGATTACTATCCCTACTAGTGTATCTCACATGTTTAGTTCATGACTAAATGATATAAAATAGTGCTAAGAAAACAAATTTTGGTGGGAGCCGCAGCCATCTGTGGGCAATCTGGTTTAGCTGGAATGATATGGTTTTTGTTAAGGTTAATATATCCTTTTCTATACAGGTTATTTACAGAGCAACATATTGATTCAATTATAGGCATTATTTCAAAGAAAGGAGGATCAGGAATCTATAAGGTCAAGATGCCGTTAGTTATTCACAATGATGGATATCTTCGCTAAGTTCAGATGATGGTTTAGCAATGAATTAAATGTTTAAAATAAACATGTCTTACTTATTTGTTAAAGCACCATTTTCCCATGGTGTTTGTTGCCTAAGTCTACCTATTTAGTTTGTTTTCTGTAATAATGATCGGCTAAATTCATCTTATCATGCAGAGATCAGGATATTTTCATTAGCTTAATGAAATATGAATCCCTTTATTTATTTTATATTTTTGTTGCAAAGTCACCAACTGTGAGCCGTACGGTGATCTCCGATTTTATTTATTTCTTCAGAATCATCCCCATGTTTTATTTAGACAAACAAACAATATGAGCACCATTATACAACAACAATAAGCGCTAGGGATGCATACAATAAGTAGCACCTAAAAAGGCACTGCTATATGCGGGAGAATGCAATGCACTGGAGACAATACAAAATTCCTGGAAAATCTCGATTCACCTCGGAAGCAAGCGACCAACTTTCACCTTTGTAAGGAATCTGCACGATTCAACTCTCAGCTCCCAGAACCTCTACATCGCAGCAATGTCCGAGCACTTCGCCGTCAGGATTCCACGGCACCTCCGTCCGCGGCAGCGTGAGCGTCCAAGGCGCCATTCAAGACACGGTAGCTCTCGGTCACGTTGTCGCTCAGCACCGCGCCGTCCCGCGTGTCGATCGCGCGCTCGTACCGCCCCGCGCCGTCGCTGTACCGGTACGCCTGTGTCGTCGCCGCGGACCCGTTGAGCACGTCGTGGTCCCTGACGAGCATCCAACCCACGGCGGCCTGCTCGTCGGCCAGCCGCGCCTCGCGCTCGAACAGACCCTCCGCCTCGGCCTCCGTCTCCAGGTTGAGCGCGTGGGACAGGTTTGCCCTCATCACGTACGTGCCGTTCTCGCCGTCCTCGGTCACCGTCTCCAGCCACAGCGGATACTTGGCCTCGGTCTCCACCTTGCCGACCACCTTCCTCCTCTCCGACCTGACGACGACCTCGGTCTCCTGCTCCGCCTTCAGCCGCACGGTCTTGCTCTTGCCCTGGTTGGTGAACTCCACCAGGCTGGTCGCCTCCAGCTCCGTCTCCACCTCCGTCGTGAAGTTGCCGAACGACGACTTCACCCACCCGCTGAAGCGGGACTTCCTCTTGGCACGGATCTTGAAGCTGCCGTCCAGCAGCCGCGTCGAGTACAGGCGGGAGATGGACAGTCGCGGCGTCCTGTACCGGCCGAGCGTGGCGGACACGTTCGACGAGGTGGGGTCCAGCCACAGGTGCAGGTTGGCGTCGACAAGCCACTCGGCGATGCCGTCCACCACGCTGAGGCTGATCTCGTGGGGCTTGCCGTCGACCAGGAGGCCCAGGAACGGGGTCAGCTCGACGTCGTAGGTCGGGAGATCGAACGCGCCCAGCGCGGCCACGGGCTGCCAGAACAGCGGGTTGATGCCGCCTGTGTAGATGACGGGGAACGGGACGAACGAGCCGGCGAAGTGGCGGTCCACACTCACGACGATCTCGCGGTACGCGGCGTTGCCCCGCCGCGTGGTCAGGTTGTTCTCCCGGATGTAGAGGTCCGGCGGGTTGGAGTACCAGAACTCGTCGTTGGAATGCGGGGACACGAAGACCTCCAGGACCGCACGGTAGGTGCTCGACGGAATGCTCACGAGCTTGGAGCGTGAGTCAGACGAGTTCTGGATCCGGAACCAGAAACCGCTGCTCTCGCCGGTGGTCTCCGAGATCGGCAGAATCAGGTCAGCCGGCTGGAAGTACGACTCTGGCAGCGTCGGAGTCGCCGAATCGGGATCGGCGGCGCCGGCAGAGGAGGAGGCGGGTCGCGCTTCGGAGAGGTACGCCGGGGTGCCGTGGAACTCGAGGGAGACGCTGACGTTATACACGCCGGTGTACTGGTCGTTGACGACGTTCTCGAGCATGACGGAGAGCACGCCGTCGGGCGGCGACCGGAGCAGCGCGGAGTAGCGGGTCACGTCCTTGCGGACGGTCCAGCGGACGCCGTCGGTGGCGGGCTCGGCGGTGGTGGTGCGGAGGATCTCGGCGCCGTCGAGCCAGACGGCGGCAACGCGGTCGTACTGGTCCCCGGCGATGGCGGCGGAGAAGCAGAGCACGACGAGGGACCAGGGCGCGGGGCACCCAGCGGGCGGCGCGTACGCGGCCTTGGCGGGTGGGGCGCCGTATGTGTCCGCGAAGGAGTAGGAGAGTACCGGCACGACGCAGGACGGCGCCGCCGGCGGGGGCCGCGGGAGCGGGTAGGTTGGGTCGAGGTACTCCTGCGCGGGCGCATTACTGAGCCCGGCGCCGGCGCGCGGCGCGGCGTAGCGGTCGGGGACGTCGGCGACGGCGAGGGCCGGGACGAAGAGGAGGAGAAGACGGGGGAGGTGGAAGAGGAGACGGAAAGGCGGCGCGCGCGGCGGCATCGTGTGATGCTGCGGCGAGGTGAGAACGAATGGATGCTGTTGGCCGGGCGCTTGCTCGCTGCTGCTGGATTCGGGACTATTTTGGGTTTCAGTTTTTCTCCGATCCAAAGGAGTGTCGTCCCTACCGAGCTCAGCTTGCTGGTGCTCGTGACCACCGTGGTCCGTGAGTCGTTCGTGCCTTACGCCGTGGACCAGTGTAGAGCTGCCGACTTGGGCTGGCCCGGCCCAGCCTCCTTTGGGCCTTAGGCCCTTTGGGCTGTGTCAGGATGGCACGAGGAGCTGTGCATGCCGTGCCGAGCTGGCACGAGAAGCCTCCAACAAGGTCCAGGCACGACACGAAGGCATCGTGCCGAGCTGGCATGGACACGACACCGAAGCTTGGCGGCGAGCCGAGGTGGTGAAGGGAGAGTGCGGGAAATGGCGAAGTCGAGCGTGGATGACACGTAGCTGCGGTGCACGGGTGCGGCGACGTCAGGCGCGCGCAAAGTTGTGACGAGCTGACGCGATGCCTTGGCTATTGGGAAAACAACAAGAAGACGAGCGCGACCTAGGATCTCGTTTGAGCGAGCTCGAAGCAGTGGGCCCAGCTAGAACTCGTCAACGGCGAGCACGGTAGTGCAGCTGAACTCCAATCGCCATGGAGGATTAGGCTAGGGTCGGGCCAACATTGAGCTAGCATGTGCGAAGGCATGCAATAAACGAGGCAGACTCACCACAGGCTCGGTTAGATGGAACGATTAAGAAGGCAGCGGCTGGTCGAGAAAATCAATGAAGGGAGGAGGGTGGACCGGTCTTGTGGAAGATGGCCGCACGAGCTCAAATCTGGCGGGAAGACTGTGAATCTGCTTGGGAAAGTGAAGGAGGGGGCGGCGATGTCATTTCTTGCTCCTGAGCGCTCGACCTCCACGGATCTGGACAGCGGCGGCCGGATTTGGTGGTGCTGTGTTAAGGAACGACAGCGGCTATTGCTGTGCTCTATTGTGCGCTGCGTTGTGTGCTCCTCTGTTGCAGTTTAGCTTGGGATAGAAGTGTGGAAGGGAGAGCACAGAAGAGAGGGAGGGAGGAGTAGATGTAGCAGCATCCTAGTGTTGCCATGTGGGAGATTGGATTTATCAATGCTAGCTTGGCCTCTATGGCTCCCCGTGCTATGATTGTTTGATGGTTAGGTTTATCTACACATGTGTCGTGTGGTCAATATGCCTTGCGTGTCGGGCCGGCCCAAACACAGCTTATTTTTCGTGTCAGGCCGGGCTGCACCCTCGTGTCTTATATCAAGGTCTAGTCTAACTCATAAATTATGTCAAACTAGCCTAGACTATTTGTGCTCGTGCCGTGTCGTGTTTAGGCAGAGCCATGCTATGGGCCAGTGAGTGAGTTTTGCACATTAGCGGACGAAACTTTGCAGGTTATAGAGATCGACTTCGTGTGAGAATCGATAACGATTCCACGCACGTACGTGGTTTCCCCAGTGACCGATACAAGCCAGTTTGCTTGGTTCAGGAAAGTACAAGCAAGCTGCATTATCGCGTCCCGGCCCTGGCCGTTCAATTTTTTCTTCCAAACAATCGCTTGATTTGAAATTTTGAAATATGGGACGCCAGCCTTGCTCTTTGGAGATTGAATCAAATTATCAAAACAACACGCATCACCGACCCCTTGATCATCCAGGAAGAGGATCTGCCAAATGAGTCCGTGGGATCGCAGTATCGCACTCATGGGCGGCGCGTCAACTCCACCAAGGACACGGAGAAACAGATCGCTGTACACCGGTCCGGGACTGGGAAATCATCAGGCCATAGCAATGTTGTTTTTATTTAGGGCAGCCATGGCAATGTTGTTTAGCGTGCGTTCAGCCTGACCTGCTGGCTGTGGGTGATATGCCTTAGAGAAATTATCAATTAGATTAGATTCATATATGGTTTTGATTAGATTCTAATCTAAGGGGAATTAGAATCATAATCATAATGGGCCACCAGCTTGTAACGTCCATTAACATATTCTATATAAGAGGAGCCACTGATCGTGAGCGTTGTGATTCTGCCACCCTAAAACCCTGGCCGTCACCTGTCCTTACCTTTCTACAATCATCTTCGTACGTGTGGATACCGTGGAGACGCTGCTGCCATTGATGCGGTGCTGATCGACTACTTCCTCTTCTCAGTCGTTGTTTCCTCTTCGTGGTCGCTACTTCCTTTTCATGGTCGACGAGATCGACTATTTCCTCTTTGTTGACGCACACGACTCTTCTTCTGATGCGCTTCGCGTTTAGCAGTAACGATCCATGATTCTCTTCTCGTATGGTTTCCTAGTTGAACGCGGTAGAGAAATTTTAAATTTGTCCTAGCATAGCCTACCCAATCCCTAACAGTGGTATTAGGACCTACATGCGTAGTTTTTTTATCAAGATCGATCACATATAGTTGATATACTGTAGTAATATATTAGATCTATTATTGTTCTTGTGATGCATAGGTTGATACACGGTTTGATGTAATTAGGCTTAGATGAGGTGTGAATCGATGGAACTATATGACAAAAAAGATTAGCTTAATCTCCCACCTGACCGCATGTGCGACTTGCCTCTACCGGTTGGAATCACCAACGGGGCTAACAGCGCGTGCCGTTGCGTAGCATATACGCATAGATTGTTATAATAATATGTTCACATCATGACATTAAAATTTGATTCTACACTTAACTTGTTTTTGCAGATAATGATGTGACTAGTATGGTCTTATTATGTATGTGATGCATGAATGTAATTTTCGTGGCCTGCAAGTCATGATTAATTGCATTTTAAGACTATTATGTTACTGTATAACGGTCTGGATATTGATATGTGATGCTCGATATTATCATGTAATTAATTACTTGCTATTAGATATAGTAGCTTACTATATGATCGTGGAACCTTCAAGCATGATAGCTATAAGGACAAGATGCTTGACGATGGAGGTCACCATGGAAAGGGCTATACTATGTCACAGTTAATCTGATTATTTGTGATGCTTTTTATATTCCCATCGTATTATTCTTTTATGTTTTATATATGGTGGATTTGATAATCATGATAGATAATTTTTCTCAAAAAAATAAAATTAATTGATGCCTTTCCAATAGCTATACCTATTAAAATTTGATCATTGAGTGGTAGGTCTACAAAAGTAGGGTACCTTCAACTGTCTTATTTAATGGAGTGGACATTAGATATCTATAGCATAGTATTGACTTAAAAAAGCTATTAAAATAGATTTAGGCTTTGGGGCATGGTGTTGGACGCATGTGCATTCTATGCCATCCAACAAAGAAGAGTTACATATGGATGTGATTAGGAACTTGTTGCCTACCTGTGTCACTAGGTTTCTACCTGTGTCACTTAGATAAATATGGATCTTAGAACACTATATGTTGTTAGAGAGAAAATGGTTATAAAACATGTAGTGGAGTGTATTTTGTTAAATTATTTAAATAGAAGATTCATATAAATATAGTACTGAATTTACATATTTATTTTCTGTTGTAGATCATAACACCTACTGCTAGTAATGTTTCCAGTTTTAACTTACGATCGAATCTTGAAAAAGAGAAACTTTTGGGAACAAACTTTAGTGATTGTTATTATAGTCTGATAATTATTTTCAAGCAAGAGAAAAAAGAATATGTTCTAGTGGTTCCCTATTTTATTGAACTAAAAGAGGGTGCCACATCCCCTGAAAAGCAGGCATATGAGAAGCACACTAGTGATGCATTCGATACTAGTTGTCTTATGCTTGGCACAATAAACTCTGAGCTTCAGAAGCAAAGTGAGAATACATATGCTTACAATAGGATTGTGGGACTCCATGGCATATTTGAGAACTAAGCTAGGGCTAAGAGGTTCAACACCTTAAAGTCCTTGTTTGTGTGCAGGTTTGCAGAAATTAGCCCAAGCAATCCTCATGTGATCAAGATGATTAGTTACATTGAGAGATTAGAAAAGATCGGTTTCCCTCTTAGCATGGAGAAAAGCATGACTAAATTGCATGGGATGCTAAAGGCTGCTGAGGAAAGCATTAAGAAAATCTCTAGTCATGTGATGATGGTTCAAAAGGGTAGTAAGAAGAGAAAATGCAAGGAAAATGCTAAGACTTCAGATAAGATCTCAAGCTCTAAGCCTAAACCTGTTGGAAAGTCCAATGCTGGTCCTGCTGCTGCTGATGCTTGCCACCACTGCCATAAGTCTATCCATTGGCGGAAGAACTGCAAGCTATATTTGGAAGAAGTCAAGAAGAAGAAGGGAAGTGAGACTTCCACTTCAGGTATAAATGTTATTGAAATTAATCTTGCTACTCGTCTTAATGATTCATGGGTATTTGATACTAGTGCGATGATTCATACCTACAAATTATTGCAGGGACTAAGAAGGACTACAAGTATTGCAAGAGGCAATGTGGATATTCGTGTCGGCAATGGAGCAAAGGTTGTTGCGCTGGTTATTGGCACTTACCCCTTATCATTACTCTTAGGATTAATTTTGGAATTGAATAATTGTTATTATGTTCTGGCCTTAGGCAAAAATATTATTTCTTCATTATGTTTGGAAGAAGATAGTGGTTTTGAAGTCACAATAAAAAATAAGTGATGTTCAATTTATTTAAATGACATGTTCTATGGTCATTGTCCATTGGTGAATAGACTCTATATTCTAGATCTTGATGATACATCTATCTATAACATTAGTGCGAGGAGGTTTTGACCTAATTATTTGAATCTCACTTATGTTTGGTATTATCGTTTGGGTCACATAAATGAGAGGCGCATGGAGAAGCTCCATAAAGATGGTCTCCTAGCTTTATTTGATTTTGAATTATTTGATACATGCAAATCTTGTTTACTTGGCAAGATGACTAAGACATCTTTCACTGATCAAAGTGAGGGGGCAAATGAATTGTCAGCCCTTGTACATACAGATATATGTGGACCAATGAGTTCGATAGCTAAATATGGTTTTTAGTACTTCTTTACTTTCACAGACGATTTTAGTAGATATGGTTACATCTACTTAATGAGGCACAAGTCTGAATCCTTTGAAAAGTTAAGGAAATTCTATAATGTAGTACAAAATTAAACGGGCAAGACAATTAATTTTCTACGATCGGATTGTGAAGATGAATATTTGGGCCATGAGTTTAGTGATCATTTAAAGCAATGTCTAATCATTACATAGTGGACTCCGCTGGGAACGCCTCAATGCAATGTGGTATCTGAACGAAGGAACTGAACCTTGTTAGACATGATCCAGTCCATGATGAGCTAATTTGATCTTCTATTGTCCTTCTGTGGATACGCTTTAGAAACTACTATGTTTACATTAAATAGGATTTCATCTAAAGCTATGGAGAAGATGTCATATGAGATATGGATTGGGAAGCGTCCCGTATTATCTTTTCTTAAGATATGGGGTTGTGAGGCTTATGTAAAATATTTGATGTTCGATAAGCTTAAAATTTGATAAATGCTTCTTTGTGGGGTATCTAGGAAAACCAAAGGATATTATTTCTATAACTAGAAGGAAGACAAAGTGTTTGTCACCCGGAATGGTATCTTTTTGGAGAAAGTGTTTCTCTCAAAGAGAGTTAGTAGGAACACGATGCAACTCAAAGAAATTAGGGAAACACCAAAAATCGTTTTAGCTCATATTGAATCTCAACAAGATGTGCAAGATGTTGTAGAACCTGTTGTTAACCACCAGCCCTGCGTAGGTCCGAAAGGGCATGTCGTGCAACTGTACGGTTCACGCTCCTAACCACGGGGTAGCACAATATATTATTATTGGACAATGATGAGACCAAGAACTATACAGAAGTAATGATGGGACCGGACTCTGAGAAATGGCTTGGAGCCATGAGATCTGAATTAGAATCCATATGAGAGAATCAGGTTTGGAACTTGGTTGATCCACTCGATGGTGTAAAAACCATTAAGTGTAAATGGGTTTTTAAGGGGGGGGGGGGAAATTAGGCATGGATGTAAACGTTAATATCAATGAGGCATAATTGGTGGCAAAAGGTTTCAAACAAATTCAATATGTTCATTTATGATGAAATGTTTTCAACCATCGTAATGTTAAAGTCTATTCGGATCCTCCGAGCAATTGCTGCATATTTTGACTATGAGATATGGCAAATGGATGTCAAAATAGTCTTTCTAAATGGAAACTTAAATGAGGATGTGTACATAACACAGCCTGAAGGTTTTTTCGATCTGAAAAATGATGGGAAGATATGCAACCTTCAAAAGTCTATCTATGGGTTAAAGCAAGCATCTCGGAGTTAGAATCTTCGTTTTGATGAAGTAGTCAAAGGGTTTAAGTTTATCAAGAATGAATAAGAACCTTGTGTTTATATGAAGGTTAGTTGGAGTACACTTATGTTTCTGATCTTGTATATGTATGACATACTATTGATCGGAAACAACATTCCAGTGCTTGAAGCTATCAAGTCTTCATTAAGAAAGAGTTTGTCAATGAAAGACTTAGGAGTGGCAGCATATATATTGGGCATAAGGATCTGTAGAGATATATCGAAAAGGCTAATTGGATTAACTAAAGTACGTATATTGATAAGGTATTGAAACAGTTCAATATGAAGGATTCTAAAAAAGGTTTTCTACCAATGTCACATGTTATTAGTCTTTGCGAGAGTCAGTGTTCCACAACACCTGATGAGCAAGACAAGATGAGTGTGATCCCATATGCCTTTTCTATTAGATCCATCATGTATGCTATGCTTTAAACATGCTCAAATGTCTCCTATGCTCTGAGTGTTGCTAGAAGATATCAGTCAAACCTAGGTAAAGCTCACTGGATAGAAACTAATAATATCCTGAAGTACTTCAGAAGAACTAAGGATATGTTCCTGGTCTATGGAGGTGAAGAGGAGCTCATTGTAGATGGTTACACTGATGCTAGCTTCCAAATCGAGAAGGACGATTTTAGATCACACTATGGTTTTTTGTTTTGCCTTAATAGATGCACGGAGAGTTGGAAGAGTTCCAAACAAGAAACAATTGCCGATTCAACGATGGAGGCTGAGTAAATAACAGCTTCTGAAGCTGCAAAAGAGACAGTTTGAATCAAAAAATTTGTTTCTGAGTTGGGTGTGGTCTTTAGTGCGTCTAGTCCAATGGATCTCTATTGTGATAAAGTGGATCCATTTCATAAGCCAAGGAGTCTAGGTCGCACCAGAAGTCACCTTATCTGAGAGATCATCGATTGAGGTGATGTAAAGATATGCAAGGTGCACATAGATTCGAATATTGCTGATCTGTTGATGAAGCCTCTCTCGTAGCCCAAGCAAAGACGCACATTAGCTCTATGGGTATTAAACACTTGCATGATTTAGTCTAGTGCATATGAGAGATTATATCATGCCTATGTTTATGTGCTTTTGAATAATTGTTTATTTGGTTCCTTGAATAATTATTATTTACATTGATTAGCAAGTATGTGACTTATGTGTGAAACTCTTTCACTACAACAGAAACAACCATTTGAGTTAGTTCATCAGTGTTGGTTCATACCTTCCCGCGCTCGATCATCGATTGAGAAGGGTTGAACCAGCACTGATACTCAGTGTCAGTGCCATTTCTTGGAACACATCGGTACTGATTCTCTAGTGCCAGCTGATAACTATGAGCCGGCACTGATACAGAGTATCAGTGTCAGCATGTATTATGAGCCGACACTGATACTCGATCCATACATATATGAGGACTTAGCTGCAGCCTCTCAATCCCTTGCATATCTGCTGATTCCATTGCCTCCCCGATGACGCCGTCCTCAGAGCACTGTTGTCTCCCCAACGCCGCTATCCCCATCCCTGTCATCCTCTTCACTAGAGCTTTGTCGTCCCTGTCCTCATCCTCATCCTCCTCGTCTCCCTGTCCTCATTAACGATGCTGCCTCCCCACCGTCCCCGACATCGGGGAGCGTTGTCACTCCTTTCTCCCTCTTTATCCGTCATCACTCTCTGCTTGGCTGACACACGTGCAGTCATAGACACGCTGTCACGCCATGGTTGTGTTGTGCAGCCCACCACTGAGTCAGGATTCCAGCGGCCCATGTTGCCACCGAGTCCAAAATGCCCTCCCCCATGCCCGCTCCGCCCCTCCTCGGTTAGGGCCACAGTCGAGGAGTGTCGGCAGCCCGTTCCCTAGGGTCGACCTCTAGAGAAGTAAAATTTATTGGTTTACGTATGTCTTACTCTTTGTAGATGCTGTGTGGATCTAGCATGTACAGTAGATGCATCGGAATTAGCATCTACATCCTACCGCGTGGTTCCCCCTACGTCCTCTCGACATATTCCTCTACGAACTCGACTCCCCGCCCTCCCAGGTGCCCTTAGGGATGATCAAAATGGTGTACCTCGCATCTATTTTAGTTGGACAACTGATAATTGAAAAATATGTGGTTGTTAAAGATATGCATGCATTGATGTAGATGATTCCTCCTCTAGTTTTGTTAAATGGAATGATTGCTCACATAGAGAGTTGTACAAAACCTATTGTGACTACTACTATAGATGATAGTGGTACAAGAAAGGTATCAATTAGTTTTTTATATCGGCAAATGAAGAATCTATCAATATTATTGTCGCCGAATCACCTAAGATTCATGTGGCTAAAAAACGGTGGCAGCGGTTTTGCAAGAGATTGAGGATCAAGTTGGTACATTTTACCTGACTACAACTATTTCAAATTGAAAGCGTTTGAGCAGAATGTGGAAGATGTGGCTTCAATGACTATCAGTCTGTCGCGGTTACACGCACTTGGCACGGTTGGTGCCACAAATTTTAGTCTATAGTAGTATTTCATATATTATCAAATTTTTTCTTCATATTCATTCTGTTTACCTGTAGGATTTTTACTGGAACCATAGGATGCATTTGGATGTTAGTTTGGGTTCACTCTTACGTTATGTCATGAAGCGGCTGGGTTTCACAATAATTAACCGAAAAATCAAGAGAGTTCATGAAGGCATGTATCAAGCTTTTGTGGAGTTCGGTGGAGGAGATTTTGTTCTTTATGAAACTGTAATGGATATGTCATTTTTTGCTCGAGATAGTGAGCTCGTTTATGCACTACACCATTTGGATGAGATATATGGAGATGATATCATAGATGTGAACTATGAAGACTATATGATTCGATATTGCACCATAGAATCAAGGATGAGTGCATTTACAATGTGTTTAACCTATAATGTGAACTATGATAATATTTATATGTAGGTGTTGATGAACTCATAATTATGTGTGGATGTGGATAAACTATTTATGATCCATGTGTATATATCTTCCTGTGATGAATGCCTATATATATTGGAATACCAATTTGAAATCGGATTTTGAATGATGTATTATTGAATTCATAATTTATTTGTGCCTACAGAAGTATCGGTGCCAGCTTGTCATACTAGCCAGCACTAATACTCAGACTATCAGTGACAGTTCGTTCTTATGGACCGGCACTAATAGTTTGAGCATCAGTGTCAGTTCTTTATTATGGACCGATACTGATAGCCTATGACTATAAGTGTCGAGTAATCAGTGTCTGTTCAAAAACTGCCACTGACAGCGTTTTTGAGCCGACACTAATGACCATTTCTATAGTATTGTTAGTTTTATTATGATATTATTCTAAAGGTCCCTAGTCTCATATTATTATATGAGACAATAATAATTCATAGATTATCACATCGACTGATAGATGATCATGTTTCACGAATCATAGATATGAATATATCAAATCAATAATGTGGATACAGGTTAGAGAATATGGTGTTGGATTAACCCACCTTGAGATACTGCTGAGATGTTATTTATTGTGTCATCAGTTGTAGTCTAAATAGTGTACCTTCAGGATCCTTAGACCTGAGATCGTTATTTATTTCCAGAATGTGTAGTAGCACACTTAGGAGTTGCCAAATGCTACTCTGTAACTGGGTAGTTACAAAGGTAGCTTTCAGATATGCTATGAAATATGTCGTGAGATGTAAGCGATCAAGGTGGAATTTGTCTCTCCTAGATAATAAGAGAGATATCTCTAGGTCCCTCAATGCGGATGGATTAAGAAAGTGTATTATCATGCCAATGTGATTAAAGAGTTGATCATGAGATAGTAATCTACTACAAGAATAAGTGAATGGTCGAGCTATCACAAGGATGCACATATCTTGCATTGAGCTTGATTAATGTTGTGAAGCAAAGGGATTGGTGTTTATGTATATCAAGATTTTATCAATACGACATTTATGTATGTTCGAGAGTCAATATGTCCTACTAGGTGTCGCTATTGACTTATCATTCGGAAAGGATTTCTAGATCACGGCCATTCACACATGAATCTAATGGGTCGCACATTTAACGGGTTGGAAAATTGAGTTAGTTGCATGATTGACTCTAGTGCAAGTGGGAGATTGTTGGTGATATGCCCTAGAGAAATTATCAATTTAGATTAGATTTGTACGTGAGCTTAATTGGATTATGATCTACAATGGATTAGATTCATAATGAACCACCAGAGTAGAAGGTCCAATAGCATGCTCTAATAAGAGGAGGTAGGGACAGTGAATGCTGTGATTCTGCCACCCAAAAACAATAGCCATCACCTCTTCCCTGATCTCCCTATAAAACCCTAGTTATGTACGGTGTTAGCAAACCGGCGTATAGTGTTCCATCCCCGTACATGTTCCTCTTTGCGGTCATTGCTTCCTTTTTGTGATCGACGAGATGGACTACTTTCTCTTCGTGGACGCACATGACTCTTCTTCTACTGCGCTACGCGTTTAGCGACAGACTATGTTATGATAAATTAAAATTTCTCTATCATATTTAACTAGAAAATCATGTAAAAAGAGGATTAGAATTAACGGAGAAGGCAAACCTGAGAACCCGTCGAGGCCACGACCACCTCTAGTGCACAATGGCGAAGTGCTACCTACCACCCCCGACGTGCATGACACAGGTCCACACGTCTCGCACAGCACATCTGGGGCTTGTTGTATCCAAACATGGCCACACGGACACGGCGCGCGCGGCAAAGCGCCGGTGCCGCACGATGGGAGGGGAGCCAGTGACAGGGAACGAGCAGACTACGTTAAGATTAGATAATATTATCATATTTAACCGAAGCTTTTGGAGGTTTGAGGCAGGAATGAAAGCGTGATCCCGGACGGAGCCTTGGAGCTTCCGGTATTACTGACAAACTTCCCATGCGGCGAGAGGACTACGTGAACGGCCACCTGCTGCTAGTCTCCATGGTGATAAGGCCAGATAAGTGTTCCCTTTCACCTGCTGATTTTGTTTCTCGCGTTCCTCGCTTCTCCGGAAGTAATTCGATTGTCGGCAGTGGACTAACCAGGATTTCGGAAGACTGCAAGGAAACTTTTTAAAAAAAAATATCAGTACAATACGTATATACACGCACACACTTATATCACTACACGAATATACGCATACAATACTTATTAAGACCGAAGATGCAGAGCTAAAAAATTATTGACGAAGTCACCGTAAATTCTTACTGTCGATAGTTATATCATTTACCACTGAAAGAAAATTCCGCACTCATTGGTGAGACATAAAAACATAAATGAACAATGGAATATTGTACTAAGCATCGGTAATAGGATTTTGAGACACATAGAAAAGACCTCGTTGCTCGCCGCCGGTCTGGCTCCTCGAACATCCTCGCCGTGCGCGGTGCGCCCCTTCCGCCGATGAGTTGCACTTATGTGCCACCCTCCTCTCCAGTATGAATTCCATATAGGTTAGCAAGATGCTATTGTTGGGTACTTGGGTGGGCCTTAAGGATTTAGACTTTAGTTGCTAAACAAGTCAGTCATCCCGCTACATAATACCCTGTCTTCCTCCGTAGTCTTCACAGGAAACCAACTTCACCTTTCTGATCCAACCTCTTTCTGTGCATCCGCCTACATCTATGACTGCTGCTGCTTGGAGCATACCTAGGGGTAGATGCATGTTTACCGAAGCCTACCCGAGGGCAGCAGCCTTGGCCTGCCCGCCACTGATTGTCACCTTAGGTGGAGGCTTTGTGACAGACGCTGGAAGCAGCAATGCCAAACTTGGCTCAAGAAATTTGTTGATCTTTTAACAATTTTCTAGGAAGATTTTTTATTTGTCACTATAAATTTGTGCTTTTAATGTATGGATATGACATATTGCAATTGTGAAAACACATTTTTTAACGGCACTGAAAAAACTACGATGCAGTTGAATATTGTTAAGGATACAGGTGAGGTGGGTTGCGGCTGACCGTCCCACGTCCACACTGTCTGCCAGGATTAAGCAGGCTGGCCACAACCTGCTGGCCACTGGTGGTGTACGGGTATTGGCAAGCCCGCCAACTAACCACTGTTGTACGTTTATGTTGCTGCTTCTGTCCTATGTATATATGCTGCTGCTGCATACGTGTTGGTAGCCATATACGTATTTGTACATTCATTCTCAACTGAGTACGAGGATTGTAAATAACATATTCATATCCATACTATGCAAGGATTAGAGTAGAGATGACCATAATGACATTTGAATTTACACAACAGAGGTTGAAAGGAAGAAAGGTCGGCATGAAATGGCCTATGATCTATGTAATACAAATGACTAGTTCTTTTCCTGTTCTCTGTTCCCTAATCACTCTCAATTTATACATTCAGATAATATTTTTGTATGGTCTGTGTCCACATTCAATAATTCAAGTCATCCTTGCAAAATATAACTTGCAATACCTTGTTTCCATTCAATGTTCAAGGCACTAGAAGTATAAGATTACAACCTACCAGCAATGTGATGATAACCTCCCTCCTCCAAGATCATGATTTGACCTTCCTTTTGTAATATCAAACACTGAGGTGCAATATAAAAATGAAGCCAAGGTCATTCACGAAGTCCAACCAGCAGTACCATAATAGCCACCACATCACTACAGAGGAATATAACATAGGATTAAAAAAGGAAATACAGGGCCACTCAGTTTAACAACTAGTCACAAGTATTACATATTATCTATTGAAAGATCTCAGAAGAAAACTGCAACTAATTTGTTTCACAGAATTTGACATATAGAAGAGTGCAAAACCTGAGATGCAATAATGGTACAAACAAGTTGGCTTTGATTCAATATGCACTACACAAAGAATGTATTTAGCACTATATATATATATATATATATATATATATATATATATATATATATATAGAAGCTAGAAATTTTAGTATAGAGAATAGTAAATGTACCATTTTCTCTAATCCAATTTTGAAGACAAATAAGAGCCTCTACTGTCTCACTGGTCAGTCTGCTTTTATAGTCATTGATCACCCTCTATCCGGTAGAAAAGGCAGATTTTAAAACTACTATTGATGTTGGGACTGACAACAAATCACACGCTATACATGATACAAGCAAGTATAGGATACTTAGTTGAGTATATCTTTCAAAACACAGAAGGTCGAAATCAACTCCTATGGGCACAATTTCTTCTTCCAAATACTTGTCTAGCTCACAAACTCTTTTCATTTGTTGCATACTTTGATGCTGGCTCCAATCTGCCCATGGGCCACTTTCATCAACATTTAACTCATTACTATTGTCTGTTTGTGCATTCTCAGTGATTAAGTCACCCATTTGTGAGGAATATTCATCCAAAAGCTTTCTAGTTGTCTTCTCAATTATGGAAAGACAATTGGATGTTGTATCCTTAAAGCCTTGCATCAAACGAAACTCAAGAAACTTCAAGTTAAACCGAGGATCAAGAACAATAAGAATGCAAATTTTGAAGGACATATTCTAATATTTCTTAAGTTTTTGCATCTCATATACCATAGTTGCAATAACCAATAATGGATTTGACAACTCTCCTTCTAGCATTTTCTTCACCTCCCAAACCTGATGGAAGTAGCCGCTCACAGTGGGATATTTTGAGCCCGAGTCTACTTTAGTGGCATCAGAGAATAATTTCAACAAATCACAAAACTTGCCGGCCATGTCCATTCCTCATCTAAAGGCTCATATACGTCGTCCTCTCGATTCAAAGTTTCAAATGCCCTCTTATATAGCAAAGATGTTTGGAGCATGTCATATGTTGAATTCCAGTGGGTGGCTACATCAAGAGGGGGTGCTTTTTAGATATGCCCACTTGCTCAACCATTTCCTCAAATCTTTGCTTACGAGCTATTAACACATTTTACACTTTCTCTGATTTTGTAGGTAGCACTGCTAATGTCCTTTTGTCAACGATTAGTAAACCAACTGCTAAATACTTATATCATAAGTAGGGGTACCTGTTGGCCATAGAAACACATTGAAGATAGACATATGAATTTTTATATAGGTTCAGGCCTCCGTTAAGATAATAGACATATGTCATATTATGTCTTGTCTTGATTAATCTCATAAACAGATATTACAATTAGGGGATATGTAGATCTAATCTGAAGCATGTAGCCGGATTTCTTTGTGTTCTAAGTCCTAAAAGCCCTAATTGGATGATTCTATTCTTGCTATGGATCTTCGTTGAGAGTCTCTGATTCCTACCCGACTAGTCTTGCTATGGGATTTCGTGACTTCGAAACTCCTAAAGGCACAAGTTGTCTTGTGTTGGCATTTGATTTTCTTGTCCTAGATGTACTCTCCCCTACTTTTATAGTTAGGGTGAGGTAGTCGTACCCTACTTAGACTCTTCCAAGTGCAAACTTCCCAAAATATAGTTCCCCATATATCTATGAGAATCTTACTAAATACGGGGTTAGTTTTCTTATCAAATTTGATTATGTACCATATATTTTACCACATGCCTTAATTACTCTATGGTGGTTACAAACCATATGGGAAAGAGTAAAGAACATGTTCATCGTGGATACCCTGTTCAGATATTCTGTATTTATGATAATATATAATAAATAATTATATATCCACCTTTAAACCTTGTTGAGTGATGAGATTAGAGACATGGGCACCACACCGACAATGAAATAATTCTCCTTTACGAACTAGCAATGGATTGGATAGAAGATTTTCTTGCAAAGACTTCATAAAATAATCATCTACTGTTGCGTTGTCTAATGTCATTGCAAAGACTTTATCCTCTATATTCCAATCCTAGAGACTCCTTAGCATTACATTGAACATTGTTTGACCATCATGAGGTGTCTCTACGAGAGTAAATTTTATGATCCTTTTATGAATTCTCCTAATATCATCAATATAATGACAAGTGATAAACAAATAGCCTAAAGTTTGATTCGAAACCCACAAGTCAGCCACGAGAGAAACTCTAGTCGTTGTTTTCTTTAATATCTCTCGTAGGGCTACCTTCTCTTACTCATATGTGCTAATACAACCAGCCTTGATGATAGTTCTAGAAACTAGTCTGAACCAAAGATTTAGTCTAGCAACAAAGCTTCTGAATTTTGGGTAATCAACTAAGCTAAAAGACAATTCATGCATGACATTCAACTTAACCAATTCTTGTTGAGATACTTCTTGGTCAAATTTCCAATGTTTCAAAGAAGCATTATTATTAGAGTTCATTTGGGCAAGCATATAATCCAATCTAGATTTTCTATCACAACTTTCTGTGCCTACGATAAGCACTTTGTAAGACCCCAAACCCGGAATCTTTTGTACCGCCTGTATCAGTCCCTGGATCAAGTAGCTGATACGCACAATATAACAGTAGTAGTATCACAGTCAAACTTCGTACATAAGTATTATGGTTCAGAGCACAGAAGATTTACAAAATATATTGTATATTACAAACCTAGCCTAGAGGCCAACAAAACACAGTGGAAAGTAAAAGCCTAAGCCACAAGCAGCTAGGGTGCGAACGTGACTTATAAGATTATTCTTCATCCTCGGCTTCACCTTCGGCGAAGTCAGCATCGGCTTCTTTATCTGAATGACAGCAAGAGTGAGTACGGAAGGTACTCAGCAAGCCTTATACAACTTCAAGGTGTTGATAGATGCATAAAAGAAGTTATTCAAGGATAAGGCTTTTACGGTTTATATTTAAGCGTAAAGTAGTTTGTGCAGGCATCCTATTGTATCAACTATGATTGACTTCAAAATATTTTAAATAGTTCAAAACTAGGCAACGAGCTATATCTGGGGGTTTTCAGTCCTGGGAGGGGCTACACCACACTCTGTAGTCCCTTTTGTCATATCTAGTGTACCTCTAGTACCACACAGATCCTGGCAGATTGAGCCAGCAACCTCATCACACGGACATCTAGTCCACACACTCACTCCACAAGACACACGCACCCGGAGTCTAGTCAAAAAGGTTCTGTCTTCGCATGTCCATAATCGTGGACACGGCTATTCGAATAGTTTTACACTCTGCAGAGGTTGTACAGCTTTACCCATACGATATGCTCTGGCTCCATCCATTGCGGGCGGATGAGCGAATCATACCGAGATGTTTTAAACACATTTCCTACTTGGCTTTTCTACGAGACACCCCAAGTCCCAGAATCCTTGAACCGAATACTAGATTGGTTATGCCATCTCTTGAAATATTCGAACAGAGGGGCAGATGGGCACTTGGCCTCTCGCTGCTCCCCAGCCTCCTAATATGATGCCCAACCCAGTCCGGTGAAGAAA
Organism: Phragmites australis; assembly: GCF_958298935.1. Lineage (NCBI taxonomy): Eukaryota > Viridiplantae > Streptophyta > Magnoliopsida > Poales > Poaceae > Phragmites > Phragmites australis. The sequence goes on from NC_084929.1 coordinate 23,366,348, forward strand.
AGTCAAGTCCTGCCCATTCAGGACGCATGGTTGCACGAGGATTGCTTAAGCATGGCGGCGAAATAAATCAGTCTTTAAGCGGTTAGGGAAGGTATCTTCTGGTAATGAATACCACAGATGTAACTCAAGCCCCTAGGAGCATACTCACCTAAAGTACCACTCCACCTGCCACAGCCAAATCAGTTTTCCCCAATTTTACACACCATCCACCATATCCCACACGCCATCAGGGATTTCACAACCTTCACGGAATTCACAACCATCAAGGATTCATGGTATATGATTTATCATTGGTAACAATAAATCTTATTTCCGAGGAGAGGTGTTTTAAAAGTGACATCTCCGAGGATACGTATTCAATCCTAAGCATCCTAGATATCAAGGCGTCGTCTGACATTAATATAGATAACAACATTTAATCCTAGGGTGATATGTGTTATAGAAGATGATATTATATGCATGGTAAGTGTCTAATAGGATTAACTACCATAAGCAGTTTGTAAAAGCGCAATACATAGCACATGCGATAATAAGTTCAGTTTTAGTTGATCATGTAGATTATTTAAAAATATAGGTCCAATATGATCAAGGAATTAGGACTTGCCTTCTCTGGAGTTTTCTTCAAAGTCTTAGTTGTAATCAAGATCTTCCTCCCTCCTAACGCTCCCCGCGCAGCACTCGTAGAATTCTGGCAATTCTGCAACAGTGACTACGATCATTAACGGGCTATACTAGGGAAGAACCAAACAACACCAAATGGAAAGCCAAAATGAGCCCTAACAGATATCACACTAGGATGGATAGATATATCTTGAATTTAGATGAATTTTGGTGAAAGAATCGCCAAAATCGAAGTCAGAACGGAGAAATTATGACTCACGAAAGATTAAATCTAAATTTAAATTGGGAAATTACGAAATAACACTATTCATTAGTGAGACCAACGGGTAGGGCCCACTGAACAGTGAATTTGTGGGGCCATATGAACAGCACTGGTTTGGGCCGAGTTCGGCTCAAACCGGGCCTGGATGGGCTGGGCTTGGGTTCGGATGGGCTGGGCTGTACAGTGCCGTGCCAGCACAGTGCAAACCCACCTGGGTCTTGGGCTGGTTAGTTAATGGGCTTGGAAGCTAGGCCGGCCCACGGGGCGTGACCACTGGGCAGCTAGGCCGGCCAGCCAACCACTAGGCCGAGCCTTGGTCCACTCGGCCAAGCCTAGCTATGGTCGGTCCACGCGAGTGCGCATGCGCACGGGCGCGCGAGCGAAGGAGGGGAGGGAGAAATGGTCGGTGGTGAGAGACAACAAGGCATGGCGTCGCGTTGGAGGAGGAAGGAGAGAGCGCGTTGGAGCCCGTGTGCGAGCGGGTCGGTGCGGTGTGAGCTGGGTCGGCACGAGAGCTGGGCTGAAACGGGGGAAGGAAGACCGAGTGCACACAGGAGGAAATGGCCAGCTGGGCCGACTGGCTGGGCCGTGCTAGGGAGAAGAGAGAGGAGAAGAAGAGAGGCTGAGCCCGGTTGGCGCTTGGGCTAAACAGAGAGGGAGAGAAGAATCCGACCCGAGGAAGAAAAGAGAAAGAAAAGAAAATTGGTTTTGGGATTAAATTCAAATGAGATATTTTAATTTTAATTTGACTTTGGATTAGGATCATTTCAAATAAATATATTTGAATTATGATTTGGGCTTGGATCTCGAGTTTTTTTGAAGATGATTTGAATCAAAGGATTTAAATTCGAATTGGGTTTAAGCTGAATAGAATCTAAGAGTAGATTTGAATTTGAGAGACATTCAATTCAAATCTCCACACAAAGAACCATAAAGATCTCAAACCAAAGCATATGAACTAATTTAATGCAGAGATTATTTTGAAATTGATTCTAGTGCACTTTGGAACACCTATTCAATTTAGTATACTTAATATATATGAATATATACATACTGGTATATATACATTCATATACTTATTTCCTTATCTTAGCTAGCCTAATTAATCATAAAAAAATTTAATTGGGAGCAAAATTTGCAATTAATTAACACATTTAAACTCAGGATGTTACAAACCTACCCCACTTAAACGGAATCTCGACCTCGAGATTCGGAAAGCTCGTCAAAGAGATTTGGAAACACCTTCATCAGATCCTCTTTGCGTTCCTCGGTAACTTCTGCTTCCATGTGATTACTCCATTTTACTCGGCAGAACCTAACTTCTGTTCTTTTGGTTTGATTGGTTGCCATACCTAAGATTCGGATGGGTCTCTCCTCATACTGAAGATCCTGCTGTAGATCCATATTTCTAAGGGGACTTGTTCCTCTGGAACCCTTAGACACTTCTTTAATTGTGAAATATGGAACACATTGTGTATATCAGACATCTCTTCCGGAAGAGCTAACCTATATGCCACTGCTCCAACTCTTTTCCGTATTTCATAAGGCCCCACATATATGCCAGCTTTCCATGAACTATATGCTAGCTTTCCATGAACTTGAAACCTCCGAGTGCCTCTGATTGGGGATACCTTGAGGTAAACATAGTCTCCTACTTCGAAGGTCAAGTCTCTCCTTCAGTTATTCGCGTAACCTTTCTGTCTGCTTTGAGCTGCTCTCAAGTTCTTTCTCATCTTGGCAACTTGATTTTCTGCATCTTTAATCAACGCAAGCCCGAAGAGCATACGCTCTCCTATTTCTGATCATAGCAGAGGTGTTCTACATTTCCTTCCATACAGTGCCTCAAAGGGCGAAATCTTCATATTGGCTTGAAAACTCTTGTTGTAAGAGAACTCTGCAAATGATAGACTTTTCTCCCAGTCTTTCTCATAGGTGATCACACAAGCTCTCAAAAGATCTTCAAAGATCTAGTTTACTCTTTCAGTCTGACCATCAGTCAGTGGGTGGTAAGCAGAACTAAAGTCCAATTTAGTTCCTAGGGCAGTGTGCAAACTCTTCCAAAACCTTGATGTGAACTGGGGTCCTCGGTCAAAGATGATCCTGCTTGGGATTCTGTGCAGTCTCAGAATATTGTCAATATACAAGTAGGCTAACTTGTCTCCGCTATAGGTTGTCTTAATAGGTATGAAGTGAGCCACTTTAGTCAGACGGTCCACGATAACCCATATGGAATCGTTGCCCTTATGAGTTTTGGGTAACTCAACTATGAAATCCATACCAATTTCATCCCATTTCCAAGTTGGGATTTGCAATGGTTGCAACAATCCTACCGGTCTTTGGTGCTCTTCCTTACCCTCTGACATGTGTCGCACCGAGCGACAAATTCTGCTATGTCAAATTTCATTCCTGTTTACTAATACTTGGTCATCAGGTCTGTGAACATCTTGGTACATATGGGATGGATGGAATAAGGGGAGTTGTGGGCTTCATCCATGATTAACTCCCTGAGATCCTCCCAATCTGGTACACATAACCGATCCTTGTACCACACCTTTCCTTGCTGATCTATTCTGAACCCTGGTGCTTTATTTAATTCGAGGTTCTTTTTGACTTCTAGCATCTCTTCATCTTCTGACTAGGCCTCACGGATTTTATCTTCTATTGTTGGATGTATCACTAGAGTGTGAACTTGTCCCTGTGTTATGTGCAGATTCAGGTGTTGCATTTCTGAGAGGAGTTCTGGTCTTAACTCGGGTACTCGAAGACTACTGCAATAAACTTTCCTGCTTAGGGCATCAGCCACCACATTAGCTTTGCCTGGGTGATATTGGATACTTATATTGTAATCCTTTATCAACTCTAACCATCTCCGTTGCCTCAGATTCAACTTTGACTGAGTGAAAATATACTTTAGGCTCTTGTGGTCCGTATAAATTTCGCACTTATTTCCAAGAAGATATTGTCTCCATATCTTAAGTGCATATACAACTGCTACTAGCTCTAGGTCATGAGTTGGGTAGGTTTTCTTCATGCAGCTTCAGTTGCCTGGATGCATAAGCCACAACCTTGCCACCTTGCATCAACACACAGCCTATACCTTGGCTTGAGGCATCACAATATACCACGAAGTCCTTCTGGATATCTGGTAACTTTAACACCGGGGCTGTAGTCAGTCTCTTCTTGAGTTCTTGGAAACTCTTCTCACAGGCTTCATCCCATTCAAACTTGGCGTCTTTTTGGAGAATCTTGGTCATTAGCTTAGCCAATTTTGAAAATCCTTCAATAAACTTGCGGTAATAACCCGCCAGTCCAAGGAAGCTTCTGATTTTTGAGATATTGACAGTTTGAATCCACTCAACCACTCCTTCAACTTTCAAAAGGTCCACCGATACTCCCTCTACCGTGAGGACATGTCCAAGAAATGCCACTTCTTGAAGCCAAAACTCACACTTGCTGAATTTGGCATAGAGCTGGTGTGCTCTTAGCCTTTCCATAACCACCTTCAGATGTTGTTCGTGCTCTTTGGCACTCCTTGAGTAGATGAGAATATCATCAATAAACTCTATCACAAATCGGTCCAGTTCCTCCGTGAACACCTTGTTCATCAAATTCATAAAGCATTCCGGGGCATTTGTCAATCCAAATGATATGACTGTGAACTCATATAATGCATACCTTGTTACAAAGGCGGTCTTCTGAATGTCACATTTCCTGATCTTCAATTGATAGTATCCCGATCTCAAATCTATCTTGGAGAAATACTTGGTTCCTCTTAGTTGATCGAACAGATCATTGATCCTTGGTAGTGGATACTTATTTTTGATGGTCATCTCATTCAATGAGCGGTAATCCACACACATTCTTTGACTTCCATCTTTCTTTTCTACAAACAGCACCAGTGATCCCCACGGTGAAGAACTAGATCTGATTAAACCACTTGCTAGCAGCTCTCTAATATGTTCCTTTAACAACTCAAGTTCATTGACTCCATCCTATAAGGTCTCTTGGCAATCGGGGTTGTTCCAGGTAAGAGATATATAACAAACTCTATGTCACGGTCCGGTGGCATACCAGGTAATTTCTCTGGGAATATATCTTTGTATTCACATATCACTGGCACACCCTCTATTGACTGGGTAGATAAGTTGCATGCCATTAGGTCAGACTTGGGTCCTTTAGGCTCAAATTCCACTTTGATTACTTTATGATTGACCAGGGTAACTTTTCTACTAGCACAAGCTATATTGCCTTCATGCTTGGTTAATCAATCTATTCTCAGGATGACATCTATTACATTTAAATTCAGGATAACTAGATTTGCTAGGAACTCTACCCCACTTAAACAGAGTTTAAACCGGGGGCATCCTAGACGACACAAGATATTTCTCGCAGAGGATCAAACCAACTTAGGATTCTTAAGAACCACAATATGCAGTTTATGAAGTGCAACAAACATTGAAGAAATAAACAAATACGAAGCTCCAGAATCAAATAAGACTGTTGCAAGGGTCGAGCTAACGGGGAACTCACCGAGTATGACTTCCAATCCTTCTTGGGGCTCCTAAGCGTCAATGTGGTTGATGCGGCCTCGTCCATAGTTCCGTGACTATCCGACTGACTAGTTCCATCCCTGCCCTGCTCCTGCAGCTGGGACTTTGGGGGCCGAACGAGCTGGAACATTGCTCTGGTTGGCATTGTGGCAGTTCCTCATATAGTGGCATGTCCGATGGCAGATGAAGCATGCTCACTGGGTACTTGCTGGAGTCTGGGCGCTGCTCTGCTGAGACTGTCCAGTGTTTGAACTGCGAGGAGCTGATGCTACTGTGCAGGATGTGGATCCCGGAGTTTGATATTGCATAATCTGTTGCCACCGATATTGGGCTTTCTGGCGCTGGTTGATTCCTGGCTCTTGTGATCTACTGCCCTGTTGTGTCTGGTCAAAGAGTTTTCTCTTCATTTCTGCCTCTATGGGTGCATCTGCTTCTTCTAGAAGGATGGTCTATTCATCAGAGTATTGAAGTTAGGGTAGATGACAGGTACGAGCTGGACATACAAGCTGCGTTGCAGTCCTTTCTTGAAATGATCCTGCTTTTTCTTATCTGTGGACACATCTTCTGAGGCATAGCAGGAAAGATGATGAACTTCTCGACGTACTAGTTTATTATCATTGATCCTTGCTTTAGGCTACGAAATTCATCAGCCTTCATTTTCATTGTCCTTTCCGGCACATGGTACTTCCAAAACACTTCACAAAATTCTTCCTAAGTGATGGCATTGGCATCTATTGATGCCTCGTAGTAGTTCTCCCATCATTCTACTGATGATCCAGTAAGCTGATGGGCTGCTAGATTCACCCTTTCTTGACCCTCACATTTGATGACTTTGAGCTTTCTGATGATGGCTCTCAGCCAGTCATCAGCCTCTAAGGGGTCTTCGATATCGTCGAAAGTTGGAGGTTTGATCCTCATGAACTCTAACATTTTGTTCTAAGGTCCATAACCTCGGTTGCTATTTCCTGCTTGTGTTATGGCCTCTAGTGGGTGGGTTTGGTTGGCCATCACCTCCACTAGGTCATTCTCCGATGGTGGGGTTAGTGGGGTTTCTTGACTGCTACGGTGGCCCTGGTGGACCTGCTGCTCCATTGGTTCTCGGCTGACTTGGCAGTTGGCAACCCTGCCTCTGCCTCTACCTTAGCCTGTAGCGGCTCTTCCTCAGGACCCTATTGTACTTCCTTCTTTAGATCCCATCTTGGGGGCTATATTGATAGGTATGAGCTGGTGTTGTTGGCGAAGGCACGAGGACTACTTGGATGACTCTATCTATTCTCCAAAGATAAGAGAGGAAGCAAGAGTTGAGACAAGCTGCATGATTAGGGTAAGCAAGATAGGATCAAGGGTAGCCTTGCCAATCACGCCATCAAAAATACAAATAAGAAGTAACACCATGTAAGAGTACAAGCAACATGTATTACACAACCTAGGACTATCTCTACTAGGTCACTAGTACAAAAGTTTTCGATCTACAACGACAAAAGCATGCTCGTAGAGCATCAGACTACAGGGTTATTTACAACAAAATCTACAAAAGGATATATTCCTACTGCTAACTAGCCACGACGCGTCGTCCTCATGCATCATCCGCGGACCTGTCAGCAGTGTTGCCAGCGGCTGACTCAGCAGATGAGAGGGTCCCTATTGGTGTTGGGGTAGAAGTGAGGTTGGAGATCCTGGTGATGTCGTCATCGTCATCATCATCACTAACGAGCTCATGCTCACTAGGGTCCTCCTCCTCCGAGTCGTTGGTGGGTATCACCGTGTCTCCATCCTGAACCGACTCGGCAGGCACTAAACCTCCACTGGCTTCTGGGACTGGCGAGGGGCCAATCCTACCGTCTGCTATAGCTGCTGCTATATGTGCTGGTAGGAGGGGTAAATATGAAAGGACGATGTGCTAGGTCCAACTCGCGGGTAGCGTGATGGTACTCTTCCTGATAGTTGTTCTGACTTGGGAGCCATTCATGGCATTCTGTCTATTAAGATCCCTTTGATGTGCCCTTACCGCCTGCTGCCATCCTTCACGGTTCCTTACCATGGTGTCTTCAGTGGCTGTAGCCTGGACTCTGATCTGATCTAGCATCACACGGAGAGCTCTCTCCCGTGTCTCTAACTCCTCCGCCCTCTCGCGACTATCCTGGAACAGCTGATAGGTCTCATTATGCATGTGCTCTAAGGCGTGGAGGTACTGTGTTGTGACGGTCGTGATTGTGTCATCTTCTTTTTCCTCCTGTCCCGCATCCTCTATGGCGGTCAGGTGTGCACACCAAGCGGCTCGCTGGCTAGCGGCAGTTGGAAAGTGCCTCATGGGAATGTGTGCCACCTCTTTGACATGTCTCCCGTATAGGTGCTGAAGTGCTTCATAGGCCACCAACTGGTACGTGTCAGGGTACCGTACTCCAAGGGTGCTGACGTGCCACGATCACCAGTTGGGGTGCCTCGGGCAATCGAAGATCTGTAGCATAATCTGACACATCTGGGATCCATCATCGTCGTACTCACGCCCGGTGTACTCTGTGCGTCGGGTATATCCTAATCGACAACAAGCTTCCCACAACAACTTGGGAAAGTCCTTCACTCGTAGACATCGCACTGTGTTCCAGTCCTCGTCTTCCATCTGGCCGAGAAAAAGGACAGCTTAGAGCTAGCATAACAAGTTTTTAAACGTAACAAGACAGAAGGTAAATACGGAAGTAGTTTTGATAATATAGTTTTTCGAAAATTGGCAGGGACGAGAAAGTCTTATCCTAAGGTCACGTCCTATAGTCAAGCATTAGCTCTGATACCACTCCTGTAAGACCCCAAACCTAAGATCTTTTGTACTTCCTGTATCAGTCCCTAGATCAAGTAGCTGATACGTACAGTATAACAGTAGTAGTATCACAGTCAAACTCTGTACATAAGTATTATGGTTCAGAGCACAAAAGGTTTACAAATCATACTGTATGTTACAAACCTGGCCGAGAGACCAACAATACACAACGAAAAGTAAAAGCCCAAACCACAAGCAGCTAGGGTGTGAACGCAACTTATAAGATTATTCTTCGTCCTCGGCTTCACCTTCGGTGAAGTCGGCATCGGCTTCCTTATCTGAATGATAGCAAGAGTGAGTACGGAGGGTACTCGGCAAACTATATACTACTTCAAGGTGTTGATAGATGCATAAAGGGGGTTATTCAAGGATAAGGCTTTTACAGTTTAGATTTAAGCGTAAAGCAGTTTATGCACACATCCAGTTGTATCAACTATGATTGACTTCAAAACATTTTAAATAGTTCAAAACTAGGTAACGAGCTGTATCTGAGGGGTTTTCAGTCCTAGCAGGGGCTACACCACACTCCGTAGTCCCTTTTGTCACAACTGGTGTACCTCTAGTACCACACAGATCCTGACATATTGAGCCAACAACCTCATCACACGGACATTTAGTCCACACACTCACTCCTCAAGACACACGCACCCGGAGTCTAGTTAAAAAGGTTGTGCCTTCGAATGTCCATGACCATGGACACGGCTATTCAAATATTTTATACTCTGCAGAGTTTATACAACTCTACTCATGCGGTATTCTCTGCCATTCGTTGCAGGCGCAGGAGCGAATCATACCGAGATATTTTAAACACTTTTCATGCCGGGCTTTTCTACGAGACACGTAAGTCCCAGAGTCCTTGCACCGAATACCAGATTGGCTATGCAATCTCTCAAAATATTCGAATAGACACTTGGCCTCTCGCTGCTCCCCAACCTCCTAATATGATGCCCAACCCAGTCCGGTGAAGAAAAGTCAAGTCCTTCCCATTCAGGACGCATGGTTGCACGGGGGTTGCTTAAGCATGGTGGCGAAATGACTCGGTCCTTAAGCGGTCAGGGTAGGTCTCTTCAGGCAATAAATACAACAGAGGTAAATCAAGCACCTAGGAGCATACTCACCCAGAGTACCACTCCACCTGCCCCAGCCAAATAAGTTTTTCCCCAATTTTACACACCATCCACCATATCCCAAATGCCATCAAGGATTTCACATCTTTCACGGAATTCATAACCATCAACAATTCATGGTATATGATTTATCATTGGTAACAGCAAATCTTATTTTCGAGGAGATGTGTTTTAAAAGTGACATCTCTGAGGAGATGTATTCAATCCTAAGCATGCTAGATAACAATGCATTGTCTGTCATTAATATAGATAACAACATTTAATCCTAGGGTGATATGTGTTCTAGATGATGATATTACAGGCATAGCAAGTGTGTGATAGGATTAACTACCATAAGCAGTTTGTAAAAGCGCAATACATAGCACATGCGATAATAAATCCAGTTTTAGTTGATCATGTAGGTTATTTGAAAACATAGGTCCAATATGAGCAAGGAATTAGAACTTGCCTTCTCTGGAGTTTTCTTCAAAGTCTTGGTTGTAATTACGATCTTCCTCGCTCCTGATGCTTCCCACGCAACACTCGTAGATGGCAATTCTGCAACGGTGACTACAATCATTAACGAGCTATACTAGGGAAGAACCAAATAACACCAAATGGAAAGCCAAAATGAGCCCTAACGGATGTCACAATGGGATGGATAAATAGATCTTGAATTTAAATAAATTTTGACAAAAGAATCGCCAAAATCAGAGCCAGAACGGAGAAGTTATGACTCCTGAAAGATTAAATCTAAATTTAAATCCGGAAATTATAAAATAACACTATTCATAGGTGGGACCCATGGGTGGGGCCAACTGAATAGTGAATTTGTGGGGCCATATGAACAGTATTGGTTTGGGCCGTGTTGGGCTCAAACTGGGCCTGTATGGGCTAGGCTTGGGTTCGGATGGGCTAGGCTATACAGTGCCGGGCCACCACAGTGCAGGCCCGCCTGGGTCTTGGGCTGGCTAGTTAATGGGCTTGGAAGTTAGGCTGGCCCACAAGGCATGGCCACTGGGCAGCTAGGCTGGCCAGCTAGCCCCTAGGGCAAGCCTAACTGTTACCAACCAACCAGGTCTGGATGGGCTGGGCTTGGGTTCGGATAGGCCGAGCTGCACAGTGTCGGGCCCGCACAGTGCAGGACTGCTTGGGTTTTAGGCTAGCTGGTTAATGGGCTTGGAAGCTGGGCATGCTCATGGGACGCGACTACTAGGCGGCTTGGCCGGCCAACCAGCCACTAGGCCGAGCCTTGGCCCACTCGGCCAGGCCGAGCTACGGCCCGTTGGCTGGTCTATGCGAGGAATCTACGGCGGCACGCACTAGGGAGTTCGCCGGAGACTAGCCCCGACCCAAGTTCTTCAATGGGAAGCTCTTGTCGGCAACCTAGGCACTACAGGGAACACATCTATGGGCTCCTCGACAGCGGCCGGCGGTGAGAACATCACCAGACGTCGGTCGAAGGAGAGGGCAACAGCGCGGGCAAAATGGGCAGCACCTCCCCTGCACTGGGAGGTGCCAACCTGCAAAGAAATAGGGCTTGAGGCCCCTAGTCAAGATGGCACGAAGGCCGGCCATACCCACAGAAGCACAAGGCACACCAGTGGCGAGCTAAGTACGGCGGCGGAAGCAAAAGCACGGCTACCTACGCGGCCACGTGAAAGGATGAAACTACAGTGGTGACATGCTACCTAGGAGGGGGTGCTAGGGGACTGGGGTGCTCATCGCGCTCAGGAACAATGAGGTGCTGGATGGCAGCCGGCGGTGCGTTGATGCAGTGGCGATGGAACAACTTGGCTTTGACACGGGTGGCCTCCCATTGGGCTCCAGGTGGACGGGTGGTAGCACAGAGACGGCGACAACCTCCTGGCACTCCTTGGCAGTACGTGGTGGCAGGTCGGTGACGGTGGAGTTGCAGTGGAGAGAAATGGCGTGGTGGCGTGAGCCATGGCGGAGATTTGGGGAAACAGAGAGAGAGAGAGAGGGAGGTCGAACAGCTCTATTTATAGAGGGAGAGGGAGCACAGCAAGGCGATGCGGTGCATGACGTCGTGCGTTCGTCGATGGTAGCGTGGTGGTTAGGTGGCGAAGCGGCGTCCACGTGTGGGTGGGGCACGAAAGTCTCGTGGCATCAGGCCCTCGGGCTGCGGAAGAGAGAGAGCAGAGAGGGAGAGAAAGAGCGGGAGAGCACGACGGTATGGGAGAGAGAGCAAGTGGCTCACCAGCCGTCGCGGTGGCAAGAGACAACGAGGCACGGCATCGCGCTGGAGGAAGAAGGAGAGAGCGCGGCGGGTAAGTGGTCGGATGCGCGACACGTGGACGGCCGAGAGACGTGCGCGCGGGAGCGCGCGTGGGAGCAGGCCGGCGCGGTGTGAGCTGGGCCGAGCACGGGGGAAGGAATGCTTAGCACGTGCAGGAGGAAATGGCCAGCTGGGCCGGCTGACTGGGCCGCGCCTGGGAGAAGAGAGAGGAGAAGAAGAGAGGCCGAGCCTGGCTGGCGCTTGGGCTAAAACAGAGAGGGAGAGAAGAATCCGGCCCAGGGAAGAAAAGAAAATTGGTTTTGGGATTAAATTCAAATGAGAGATTTAAATTTGAATTTGACTTTGGATTAGGATCATTTCAAATAAATATATTTGAATTATGATTTGGGCTTGAATCTTGAGTTTTTTTTAAGATGATTTGAATCAAAGGATTTGAATTCGAATTGGGTTTAAGCTGAATAGAATCTAAGAGTATATTTGAATTTGAGAGATATTTAATTCAAATCTCCACACAAAGAACCATAAAGATCTCAAACCAAAGCATATGAACTAATTTAATGCAGAGATTATTTTGAAATTGATTCTAGTGCACTTTGGAATACCTATTCAATTTAGTATACTTAATATATATAAATGTATACATACTGGTATATATACATTCATATACTTATTTCTTTATCTTATCTAGCCTAATTATCATAAAAAGTTTTAATTTAGGGCAAAATTTGTAATTAATTAACACGTTTAAATTTAGTATGTTACACACTTATGCCAACATCTCGAGTTGATTTGAATAATCTATTGCAATGCTTGCACTGAGCTTGCACAAGAGTTTGATTGTCCTATATATATGCTCACAATTGATCCATATATCAGATGTAAGTATGTGTCTTGTATTTTTTACATGAAAATCCAAACCACGTGCATGGAAAAGCATATTGGTGAAAGAAATATTGCATAATTGTATAGTAAAAGCAATAGTGGCATGTATAAACTACAATATAATAAAAGAGTTGCATTGAAACATTTCAAGACAAGGACATAGAAACATATTGCATAAAAGATATGTTTTTTATGACAAAATAGTGGTAGCAGATTGCAATACATACCATGATCAAAACTATTTGTTTTCTAGCGAGAAGGAGATATCAAGATTGGGGATAAAACCTAAGTCTTGGTGACGACATGAGCCTTATACCTAGTGACTTTATAACCATTGATACTATTTTTGAGTTGAACCATTTTGCATCTGGTGCCTTCACTCACTTCCCCCCTTGGGAATCTTTCGCTTTGCCATTGAGGACAACACCTCTCACTCCTCGGCCTGCATAGACAACCCAAACAAAGTTATTTAGAAGTGTACAAAAAGCTAAATAGCAAAGTTGTTTAAATGTTTGTCTTGAATTAACATTGAAAAATAATAGAAAATTCTCAGTTGCTAAGAAAAAACTGAAGAAAGCACAAATTATAGAAAGTTATCCCACTTACTTAATTCCAAGATTTTAGTCATAACCAAAATTTAGAAGTTTCATTAGAAATACCCTCATCTACTAAAAAAATTATAAAGAAGAATTGTGACCACCATGGATTCAAAAATCTTGTACTGAGTCTATCGGATTAATTCTCAATCATCTAGGCATAAATGTATGCCACGAGGTCCAAATTTAAGGTTCCAAAATGACCATAGAACCGTTAGACCTTTGGCGACTCATTGGGCGAAGTCCACTGTGGCCAGCACCCCGCCAGCGAAGGCCGCCAATCCAGAGCCTTCCCCACCCAAAAATCAACCCCAAGCATTCCCCAACCATCCTGAACCCAATCCACCAAAAGCATAAACTATTTCCTCCCCTAAATCCCCACACACAAACCCAGATCTAGGATTGGATAGAGCGAGGTGTGGAGTTCGAATGAAGATGAAGAATAGAAGAATGTAGATAGTTATCCTCTTGATTTGAACATAGTGCCATTTGCTAACTTTGCTAGTTTCCCTCACGGTGGAGCCCCACATTAGAACTAGAAGAAAATTATTTGGGAGGTGGCCACGACAGAGGCAATAGGAGGAGCAATGGTAGAGAGGGAGGTGGAGCCGCGTTGTTGATATGGGTGCTAGTAGAGGTAGATGAGGTTGACGACTAGAGGTGGCGGCAAAGGGAGCATGGAGAATGGGGGCGGGGGCAGGGCAGATGCATCGGTGACAAGGGGAGGTGGTGTTGTAGCTAGGGCTCACACCATTCTCCTTTGTCACAGTCCTTTGCATGATGTGAGCTTGCAATGCCGCCAGGACCTGCGTGCTATCCGTATACACCCACTCTAGGGAAGTGGGTAGAAACGCGACATTTTGTGGGCTTGTGGTGTAGGCCAACCCAACGGGTTGGCGGTGCGGCGCGCCCCACTTGTAAGCCTAGATGTTGTAGTATTTAGTGCAACATTGCGCTTAGAAATCAGGATGCTAATGTTTCTGATTACGGAAGGCAGCTAACTGAATTAGCAAGGCACTATCACAATCACATCAGTATTATCAATCTAAGCCATGATAAAGCCCTTCTTTTTTCTCTGTCTAGGCATGCCACTTTTATAAACTCGACTGCAAGTGCCAGCACGACGCGTCGATCTCGACGGTCCAAGGTCCGAGTGCCAATGTGTTACGACTGAGGCCCAGGCAATGACTGAATTGGCGGGAACATTGTCTGATTTTACCGTGCTTGTCCTGTAAGAATGTGGTAAGCGGTTTTGGTAGCGCTGAGCTCGTGTGTTGAGTTGACGTGCGCTGTTTATTCACGTTATGTGTGGGCCATAGTTGGTAGTGAGTTGAGGATGATTTTAAATGGGTTGTAATGGTCTGAACACCTAGCAATTATGAAGATAGAACTCGTCTCCCACCTTCTCTCTCTCATGTGTTCTTCTCTAAACTCCTTCTCTTCCTTGCTTCTTCTCCGATGATCTCTACTCAATCGGCTAGGCATTATACTGGTATCAGAGGTTCCAGGTTTCACCATGGTTGTGCCCACTAATCCTCTCGGCTTTGAGAGATAAAATTCTAAGGGAATGTTGCGAATACTTTGGTGATCGTTGTAAATCCGTTACCTGGTTCGCTTGGCTCAGAGAAGGGCATGATGATGCCACCGAAGCAAGCAGTATAGGTCCAGCAGGTGGTTGCAGCGATGGACGAGTTGTGAAGCGCTTGATCGATTGGCTGCAACAATGACTTGATCGGATTGAAGCGAAGACAAAAGGAGTTGATCTGTTGAAGGAGAGCCTTGAATCGTTGGATCTGAAGGTCACCTCGCAGTGGATAGCCTTGATCAATTGCAAGCGAAGGTGGATCTCTCCATGGTCTCCATCGGCAAGCTTCAACAAGATCATGTGCTGACACCCACCTCTCTGACGGGTTGGACATCTCCTAACATCGTTCCACCCCGAGATGGTATCCTCAGTGAATACTCATTCTCACCACCACGACCACCACCTCATCCTACCCCTCAGGTACATACGTTAGCATCTCACCCTACTGCATTTGGGATTGCTTCTACCTACATGAATGTGCCTTTGAACCCAGTCAATCATCCATGGATGCCTAAGATGGAGTTTTCTCAGTTTGATGGTTCCAATTTTCATATCTGGCTAGACAAATGTTAGTCATTTTTTGAGATATATCAGATTCCTATCGGGTTTCAAATCATAGCAGCCTCCATGCATATGATTGATAGTGCAACACATTGGTATCAATCATTTAAGTTAACTCACACTTGTGACAATTGGGATCAATTCAAACATGTTGCTCTAACTGAGCTTGAAGTCAATACTCACCGTAGTAAAGTCACTAAACTTCTGCTACATAAACAAGTTGGCGTAGTAGAAGAATACATAAAGAAATTTTAGAATATGGTGTACCACATTAAGTTGTTTGATAAGCACATTAGTGAAATTGTACTAGTCTCACAATTCCCATTAGGATTAAAGGAGGAATTGAGGTCTACAATGGAACTTTAACCGCCTGATCAATTAGTCAGGTTTTTTTGCTTGCTGCTATTCAGGAAGCTATGTTGGACAAAAATAGAAAAATCCCTCACAAGCCACTTCACTCCAAGACCACTGCTACCACAATTTCTACTAAATAGGAATCTAAGTCAACTTGGAATTCTGGTGAATTGTGGAAGGCTAAACAACTTAAGGAATATCACAAGACACATGTATTATGTTATTGTTGTGGTGAACAATACTCACCAACTCACAAAATGCATTGTTAATCCTAAAGGGAAACTACATGTTGTGTGCTCTGAAAATGGTGATGGAGGCACCATTTTGTCAGAAGCAACATTAGATGCTTTAGAAATGGAGGATATCCACTATGTTGTTCCTGATGCCTTTCTATCACTTAATGCTATTTCTGGCATATACCAGCCTAAATCCATACAACTGAGGGCTCTGATGGATAACAAGTTTTATTGATCCTAGTAGATTCTGGCAGTAGTCACACCTTTCTCAATGCTCATATACTGTTAAAGATCATAAATACTGAAATGCAAATATCACCTCTACAAGTCAAGGTTGTCAATAGACTAGTATTATATTTTACTATTGAAATTCCCAATTTCAGTTGGTGGATTCAATGACATATCTTTGTTCATAATGTTAAAGTCCTTCCCCTTTGGGTTATGACATGGTCCTTGCTATGGATTGGTTGGAGCAGTTCAGACCTATGAAATGTGATTGGTTGCTGAAATGGATAAAATTTGAATACCAGCATAAATTGGTTAAGCTCTAAGGTGTATTACCTCAAGACACAGCCCAGTTTCTAGAAGTTCAAGTATGCAAATTAGCTAAATGGTACATTGGTAATGAAGTGTGGGCAACTATGGTGATCAAGCCTAATATACAGGTACCTCTAGTTGATTCAGTTTCTTTGCCAACTCCAATTCAGACTGTTTTGCACAAATATGCTTCAATATTCCAAGAACCCAAGTGTCTACCTCCACAACATGTTTATGATCATGCTATCTCTCTAATCCTAGGATCTACACCTATTAATAGCAGGCTATATAGATATACACCTCTTCAGAAGGATGAGATTGAAAGGCAGGTTAATGACATGTTGAAATCTGGTATTATCACCACTAGCTTGAGTCCCTTTGTGTCTCCTATACTGCTAGTGAAAAAGCAATGTGGCTCTTGGCAATTTTATGTGGATTATAGAAAGCTCAATGCTATGCCTATCAAGAATAATTTTTCAATGCCAGTGGCAGATGAGCGCTTTGATGAAATTGCTTATGCCAAGTACTTCACTAAGCTGGATTTATATTCTGGATTTCATCAAATTCGCATGGTTGAAGGGGGTGAACACAAAACAACATTCAAGACTCATTATGGCCATTTCCAGTTCAAGGTGATGCCCTTTGGCCTCACTAATGCCCCTACCATATTTCAGTGCTTAATGAATAGTGTGTTTGCTTCATATTTGAGAAAAATCATTTTGGTCTTCATGGATGATATTATGATTTATAGCAAATCATTATTTGCACATGTTGATCACTTAGACCTAGCCTTTCAGACATTACTTCATTACAAGTTATTTATCAAGGCTAGCAAATGTTCCTTTGCTAAGATGCAGTTGGAGTATCTTTGTCATAGAGTGCCTGATAAGGGTGTTTCTAGGGTTGACATGACACTATAGGAAAATTTTCAAGCATTATGCTATCATTGCCAAACTCTTGACTGATTTACTAAAAAAGAAACAATTTGAATGGACTTAGTCTACTCAGGAAGCATTTCAGAACTTTAAATTTGCTATGAGTTTCACACCTATGCTCACAATCCCAATTTTTTCTAAACCCTTTGAATTGGAGACAGATGCACCTGACAATGGTATATGTGTTGTTCTTACTCAACATGGGCAACCAATAGCTTACTTTAGCAAGGATTTGAGTAATGCCAATCAGAAGTTACCTACTTATGCAAAAGAGTTCTTGCCATTATGATAGCAGTGGACAAATGGAGGCCCTACTTGATGAGAGGCCACTTTCTTACCAAAATTGATCACCAAAGTCTCCCATTTAAATGATCAAATATTGTCCATAGAGCTACAAAAGAAAGCAATGAACAAATTGATGGGACTCCAATTTAGTTTCCAATACAAAAAGGGTGTGGATAACAAAATTGCAGATGCCTTGTCTAGAGTGGAACATTTCTTTGATCTGCAAGCTATTTCTGTATGTCAGCCTAAATGGATTCAAGAGGTGCTCAGTTCTTATAAGACTGATATTTCAAGCTTCCCAACTGTTGACAAAACTGGCCATCACTGGAACTAATGATAAAGGATTCTCATTAGAAGCTGGACTTCTCAAGAAGCATGGTAAGGTTTGGATTGGTGCCAATTCAGCCTTACAGATAAAGATCATAGATGCCTTCCATTCTTCTGCTCTGGGAGGTCACTCGGATATACAAGCTACTTATCAACCTCTCAAGAAACTCTTCTATTGGTCTAGCCTAAAATCATCAGTTGAATCATATATCAAACAATGTCAGGTTTGCCAACAAGCCAAACATAAACATTGTGCCACACCTGGTTTGCTGCAACCATTCCTAGTTCCTGCAGGTGCCTAGCAGGACATCTCTTTGGACTTCTCTTTGGACTTCATTAAGGGTCTGCCACATTCAGAAGGGCAATCAGTGATACTTGTGGTGGTTGAACGATTTACTAAATATTCTCATTTTATACCAATGCATCACCCCTTTACAATACCCCAAGTTACTAGACTTTTCCTCAATAATATTGTCAAATTTCATGGAGTGCCTAACAGGGACAATATCTTCACAAGTCTCTTTTGGCAGTAACTCTTCAAGTTGTTGGACACTAAATTGCAATTAAGTACTGCTTACCACACTCAGATTGATGGGCAAACCGAACATGTTAATCAGTATCTAGAGATGTTCCTAAGATATGCAGTGCATACCACTCTAACTAAATGGGTTAAATGGCTCCCTCTTGCTGAATTTTGGTATAACACCAACCATCATTCTTCATTGGGTTGTTCTCCCTTTAAGGCACTCTATGAGGTAGAACCAAATCCGGGCATTATTCTCAATCTCCAAAGTTTAGATAATCCAGATGTTGCCACTTTGTTGCAAGAAGCGATAGCTGTATTCTGAATTTCTGAAAACCCAACAGACAAGAGCTCAGAACAAGATGAAAGCTCAAGCTGACAAGCATTGTTCTGCTAGGGAGTTTCAAGTGGGTGAGCAAGTGCTGCTTAAACTCCAACCGTATGCACAATCTTCAATGGTAAATTGTGATTATCCCAAACTTGCATTCAAGTATTTTGGGCCATTTGAAGTCATGAAGTGCATTGGCCTGGCTGCTTACCGTCTTGCATTACCAGCGAATAGCAAGGTTCACCCGTTTTTCATGTGTCTCAACTTAAGCCTTTTGTTGCTAATTACACTCCAATATTCAGTGATCTTCTAGCTCAACATGATCTTGGTACTGGTACACTGCAACCTGAAGCAATTCTGGAATGTCGCTTGGTCAAGGAGGGGAATGCCGCTACCACTCAGGTGCTCATCAAATGGACTTCACTCCCTACTTCGATGGCTACCTGGGAGGATTATTATGTCGCCAAGAATCGATTTCCGGATGCTTCAGCTTGGGGACAAACTGCTTCTCAAGAGGAGGAACCTGTCATGACTGAGGCTTAGACGGTGACTTAAGCTTGCAGGAACGTTGTATGATTTTACTGCACTTGTCCGACAAGAATACGGTAAACGGTTTTGACTTGTTGAGCTCGTGTGTTTGAATTGGCATGCGCTGCGTGGGTCGTAGTTGGCAGTAAATTGAGGATGAGTTTAAATGGATTGTAATGGTAGGTAATTATGAAGATAGAACTCGTCTCCCAGCTTCTCACTCGTGCGTTGTTCTCTGAACTCCCTGTCTAATGATCTGAACACCTGGCAATTAAGAAGATAGAACTCGTGTCTCACCTTCTCTCTCGTGTGTTCTTCTCTGAACTCCCTCTCTTCCTCGCTTCTTCTCCGATGATCTCTACTCGATCGGCTGGGCATTACACAACGACGCGTCGACGTGTTCCGTTCGGCACAGCGGGAGCCAAGGGACGGGCCAGGTGGCCCACCGCTCCGCCCTCGTGTCAACCCAGCAGCCGTCCGATCGACCGCCGCCCGCAAAATCTGACCGCGGCCGCACGCCACGGCCTCCACGCCGCTCCATCCTGTCCGCTTCCTTCTCTGTCGCCCCTCCCCCCCTGCTTATACGCTGCCCACGCATCGGGCTGTGGGGTCTTGGCTCTGACTCATCGGCGCGGGGCGGGCGAGATGGCGGCGGCGACAGGGAGGGCGCGGGCGGTGAGCCTGGCGGCGGCGGTGCGGGTGGTGGCAGCGACGGCGCGGCCGGCGTCGAGCGCGGCCGCGGCGGCGGGGGTGGGCGCGATGGCGCTGATCGTGCAAGGGGAGGACACGCCGTTCGGGTCGCTGGGGTGGTGGGCGTACGCGGGCATCTCCTGCTTCCTCGTGCTCTTCGCCGGGATCATGTCCGGGCTCACGCTCGGCCTCATGTCGCTCGGCCTCGTCGAGCTGGAGATCCTTCAGCGCAGCGGCACCGACGCCGAGAAGGCGCAGGCTGGTCCGATCCGAAACCCTATCCATTTCCCCCTGTTTCCCTTGTTGTGCTCGATCTGGTTGCCGTTGTAGGAGTGGCCCTTACGAGCTGTGGTAGTGGGATCACAGTGTTGTGCTACGTTACATTGGGGAATGGGGATGAGAGCATCGTATCGAATTGTCAGTTTTATCTGCAATTCTGAAATTTTCTGGCCCCGATCTTAAGTCTGCTAGGTTTTGTTAGTGGGTTTCGTTTAATGACAGTGAGGATGCTGACATATTACTTAAAAGTGTCAGGAAAAGAAAGTAGAATAAACAAAAAAAGGGTAGTGAGGAAATCAGGGAATAACAAAAGGCAGTGTGGGTGGGATTTATCTTTTTCTAAGATTCACCTCTTGCTGGTGATATATGAAATGATACACCAGGAAGTGGGAATTGGAAGTATTATTAAACAATGGACAAGCATAAAGGTGTCCGCCCTGGATCTTCCTGCATCTGCCATGTTTATTTGCCCAGGAGTAGTGTGCAGCTATGGCTTTTCTTCATGTAATATATTCTGTAACTTTTGGTGTTTTTGTTTGCCGTGCTAATCTCCTGTGAGTTGCTCTAGTTACTTTCTGAAATGACACACATAGGCATCTTAGATCATGATCAGTTCATCTAATGCATATGTTGGCGATGTTCAGTTTAAATGTATCAATAGTGCTGCTTATTCAGTGTTACTGGCTACATATTGCCTGTTTAAGAACCTCCTTTTTAATTATCAACTAATGCTTCAATTGCTCTTCCTCTTTTGAAATCCAGCAATAATATTTCATTTTCCCTTTGATTCATGGTTCTGTTGTTTCTCGTGTGTTAATTATTAATGTACTTTGTTTGCTTCAGCTGCCATCCTTCCAGTTGTTCAAAAACAGCACCAGCTTCTTGTCACACTGCTGTTGTGTAATGCTGTCGCCATGGAGGTATAGAATCTTGGTTGCAATTTTATTGATTTGTCACATATTTTGATCTGTACATGTGTGCATTTGACGTTTTTAGAAAGAATATAGGCTTTAACAGTTTGATCTGTTTGAAAGAATGTTGTTCATCTTTCAAGCTTCTAGTGAATTATCCAGACATCAACACCTTGAAAAGTAATAATGTATTGGGAGAGAAACAGTATGCCTCAATTGCCTCAATTGGTTCACATCTTTCTTTGTTGAACCATAGCATAGCATGATTTCTGCTTTATGATTATCTTACATGTGGGAGACAGGGAACGAATGAAGTTTAGATAAGATATTGTTATTGTATCCACTGTAAATTAAACTTCCTTTCCCAGTTGACATGCATGTGTATTAGTTTCTTTGAACATCCATTGTTTTCCATTCACTGTTGGTGCATGCATGTCCAGTTATTATTGTTTGCCTCGTTGTAAATTTATTACCATTTGTATCACAGGGGAGTTCATTTTGTATAATCCTTTCTTTCAAGGTTTCACCATCCACTTTATTTCTGAATTGTAAAGTCGTTGATAGATAGAGTAGCTATGCTCTCTTTCTTATATCTTTTGCAGTCTATTTTGTTTTAACCAATTGACTCTTCGATTTACCTCGTTGTGGCCTTTGCAGGCACTTCCTATATTTCTTGACAGGATGTTTCATCCTGTTGTTGCTGTTATATTGTCAGTGACGTTTGTTCTTGCCTTCGGAGAGGTATACGCTGATGTTTGAATATTACTATTTGCTCATTAGTCTGATTGATCATTAATGTTTTAACATCAGGTTATACCACAAGCGATCTGTACTAGGTATGGTTTGGCAGTGGGTGCTAACTTTGTATGGCTTGTACGCATCCTCATGGTCTTGTGCTATCCTATTGCTTACCCTATAGGGAAGGTAAATCAACAAAATCACTTGATTCAATTCAAAGTTCCTACTGTACTGCAATTCCATTGAGCTTTCTTACTGTTCTGCAATTCCATTGAGCTCCTCTTGTGATTCAGAGTCATCTTTTTCATTCAGTTATATGCCATAGCTGATGAACTTGGTTACAAACTGATATTTTGGTTTACGCTGTTCTTGAATATGCCAATAAATTGCATGCGAGATATTTGTCCATGTATTAGCTCTCATAGATAGAATTAATTTAAATTTACTTTTAGTTTTCCTTCTATTTCAGCAAATCTTGAACCTTGTAAGTTTCTATATGCCAGCTAATAACTTTTTTTAGTAGTCCGACAAAAGACATTTAGTTTGATTAGTTTGCTGTTACACACTGGAAGCAATGTTGTTACACTTCATTAGAAAAAATACTATAAAGTATAAACTGTGAAATTTATAAAGGCGCTAGGTAGTTATGGTTGTACTAATAGGGCTGTTATTGGTGGTTTTAGAGTATTTTACAGTTTCCAGACATGTTTTTCCTGTTGAAAAAGACATTTCTTCGTTTGACCATGTGTATTCTTGATTTCTTGTCAGTTTCTAATGGTTGGACTATTGTTTTTACTGGTCCTGGTTCACAAAAAGGAACATGATTTTTGTATAGGAACGGTTGAAAATATACTTCCGTGTCAGTATTTTTGTGTAGTCAACAATCTATTAATTTTATGTGGATATATAATGCTTAAATGATCCTGAAGTCTTTCTTTGTACATTGTAACCTGACCCCATTCCATCATGTTATGATCCTTGAAAGGTGCACACCAGTTCTCACTTTCTATTTCCATGGATATCAGTTGCATGTTAGATTTTCTTTGGCTACCATTTGTCAACCTTATTGGCATGAAGATTCTAACAGGCGATAAGACCTATCAACTGGCCCTTAGCACAGGTGTAATTGGAAATTCGTGTCTTAACACTTGCATTACTTAGAGTTGGTTGATAGATGCACTTCGCTGTAGCAGGTATCAAGCTTTTATTACTAAGAGCCATATGTGATGAGCTACACTTCGACATATAAAAAATTAAACGGGTTAAGTTCCTGTGATTAAAATCTGCATTTAATTATTTCTACAATTCAGTACAGGTGATTCAATGCAGATTTTGACATGGTGCAGGAACCTGATTGGAAATTGGATATTAAAGCGAGTAAATTGAGTCATTTTATTTTTATTTATTCCAGATCTAGTATGTATGTTGTGTTTAGCAAAAGATGGCTTGATTGCATACTCTAGAACAGTATGTATCTTTGGCTTTGTTCTGTTTGACATTCTTTTGTTTAATGTTTTTCTGAATTTTACATGATTTATGGTCTACCGATTGATTACTGAAGTGGTTGAAATATATTCTTTCCCAGATCCTAGACTGCGCTCTTGGGCATAATGAGTCTGCACTTTTTAGGCGAGCCCAGTTGAAAGCTCTAGTTTCAATCCATAGCAAAGAGGTAAGATGATCTTACCATGCAGTCTAGGAAGTATTCATATTTGACTTGGGTTATGTCACAGTTAAATGCTTCTACTCTGACAGGCTGGCAAGGGTGGAGAGCTTACCCATGATGAGACTACAATCATAAGCGGAGCCTTGGACCTAACCGAAAAGGTGTACAACATATACATAGTTTGAGACCTAATTTTTGTAGTGCAGAACTAATGTTTGTATATGAAGCAACACTAGTAATCATAGTTAATCATGTCGTCGGGATATCGTTGCCATAACTCTGATATATTGGTGTGGTGGAGAATGGTGTCTCGCCATGGGGACGCCATGGCTTTGCGCGTTGTGGCGGGCGCAATAGAGGGAGAGGGGTACTTGTATAATTGAGGCCAACTTCCGATTGGAACCTGCCTCTCGTTTGGATCTTTGTCCGGCGTCCGCCTCGGTCTCTCTTGCCTAGATCTCCCGAGCCGACCACCCTTGTCCGCTCCCGTGCTTAGTGCAGATCCAGCGGTTGGAAGGAAAAGGCGGCAACACGCGCAGGGAGGCGAATGCGGAGGGAGCAGGGTGGTGTGGGGAGGGGGATGCGGATGCAGAGGGAGCAGAGGGCGTGGGGAGGCGTAGGGAGCTGGGCGGCGCGAGGAGGGCGAATGGAGCAGAGTGAAGCTTAGGGTAAGTAGAAGGGTGGCTGGGCTAGCTTACATGGGCCGAATTAGTGGGCTGGGCTGGCTCGCAACACCTCGCAACACATTTTATTTGTGTGTTCTCTTTTTTTCTTTTTTATTTCCTTTTTATATATACTTTGAGAGATAATGTGTATTAGGAAAAAGTATTGAAGTGTGTGTATTTGTCACGCCGATGTGTGTATGGCATCGCCACGACGCGCGCCATAGGCGTTGTAAAGTTGTGAAGGTGGTGGGTCACCGCACCTCGCCACGCCGCCGTAACAACTATGCTGGTAATAAAGATTCAAATGAACTTGGTATAAACCAGATGTCTCTTGACTTGTTATTATATAAAGGATAAGGTCCACGTTTCAACCTTGAACTATGGTCTGCCTCTATTTTTTAACCCTCAGCTTTAAAACCTTTCATTTTGCATCATTAAACTAACAAAACTGTTCATTTCTTGACCCTTGGTTTGTTTTGCAAGTGGTTTTCGCTATATTGGTAGCAATAATCGCTAGTTTTGGTGCTTATAGAATCTAAATTGTAATCAGCAGATGTAAATGAAACAGAGTAGGGGCCACATAGGCAAAAAAGTCGTGATTGTGGCCACCAGCATGGCAAAATCATTTTTTTTTCTCAAACACGCAGGAGAGCTGCGCGTCATTGCATTAAGAAGAAAAGTGACCTAGTTTATAAGGGAAACCGAGCCCGAAAACCTTAACAAGTACAACATTACAACCCGCGGAGCCCAGCTCACGCGCAAGATAAAGAAAGAAAGAACGAAACCCCAAACCCCCTAACAACCGGACGACCAATCTCGGCAACATACAACCCGTCGAACACATAGAGAAGACCCAAATGACACACCTGATCAACCAAACAGCACCTACACCAAGCAATGCTACCCAGCAGACAACCGTGCCTAGCTAACACCTCGACCAGAACAGCCCAACAACACAACAGGCGGAGCCCTGCTCACACGCTTGACCACCAAACCACAAGAAGACGGGGTCCTGAGACGTCATAACACAGTCACAGACGCGAAGCGCTGAAAGATGATGGAAAGCCCGGCTCAATAGGAGGACAAAGGGATCAGACCACCATGAAGGGAGGTGCGCCCTGCAAGTAGTGTCGCCAGATGTAAAACAGAACAAAGAGGGATTCTCCGGAACAACGCCTTCAAGAAGGAAGCAGCAACTGAACCGCCGTCGCTTGTCCGGCAAGCTGAATAGGGTTTTCACCTGAAGAAATCCCAGAGGGAAGCTTCGCCACGATGCCTCTAGGGAGGTAATGACGCCCACGGGCGTCACCGCCGTCGGCAATGGCATAGAGCAAGCTAGGGCTTTCACCCATAATTCCCCCTACCACGGTACAACCCAACAAACTCCGTGGCTCGACGGGTCAACCAGACCATACACGACAAGACTGCCATGCAGCACCAATGTCGTCTTCAACAATGGTCGACCACCGCAAGGCACACTGGGGGCCATTGACGGCCCGTCCGGGGGCGCTAGCGGCAGCCACCGGCCAAAAGTAGAGCTGGCCAGCCCATCACGCTGCGCCATGCCCTGTCGGAGGCCCGACCAGGACCAGCAAAAGCCCGACCACAAGCAGAGCCGGCGACACGACACACAACCACATGGATTCGGCAGGGAGCAGTAGATTCAGCGAATAACGGCGCGGATCCGGCTGGAGCAAGCAGCCACGCGACGAAACCGATCGGAGGAAGTGTGACACGCGACAGGGGCAAGGGGCCGGTGAACAACGGCGTGGATCCGGCCGGAGCAAGCAACCCCGAGGTGGAGCTGGTTGGAGGAAGGCGACAAACGACAGAGAAGCAACAGATCCACCGCACGGGGGGAGATCCGATGGGGACCCGCACGCGATGGCTTTGTGTGTGTTGGGGGGGGGAGGAAAGGAAGGGGAGGAGGTGTTGGGATGGCCGCCGCTTGGCGTCGCGGCCGGCAGTGGCCGAGCCGAGGTCGGTGGAGGAGAAGTTGAGGGCGGAGGCATGTCGCCCTCGAGTCGCCTCCAAGGAGACGACACGAGGGGTGGGGTGGGGGTCCTTTAGGCGTCCATGGCAAAACCATTCGCAAACGGTTTTGATAGTTTTTTTGGGGGTGGGGGTGGTGCAGAATGAACGGTTTTGAAGTCGAGGGATGAAAAACAGGTCGAGGTAGTTCAAGGTTGAAAGGTGGAGTTTTTCCTTATGTAAATGGTTGCCTCCTTTTGATAATTTCAGTGATATCAGAACAAATGGAGCTATGATTCTCTTTTATCTGTTAACATTCGCCAAACATCGCAACGATTGTGTCTTCAACGGTGCAACCCCGAGTGTGAGCTTGCTAGTGCGCATGGTGGCTGATGAGAGCTCACTTTGCATCGCTGCCAGGGTTTGAGACCTTCGGTATTTGCTAGCTGGGTAGTTTGCAGGGGGTCCTCAGTTCATTTAGTTGGTTGGTTTCTTCCGTATTTGTTATGGCACATATGTTCTTTCCTCGTGTGGGTGTGGGTTGAGTGGTGTTTTTGTATCGTGCTCTTTGTATTTTGTTTCTCTTTTCTTCTTCTTTAATAAAATGACACGCAACTTTCTTGTACGTTCGAGGAAAAAAAAAACATTCACCAATGAGCTAGGATCTCTAGCAATCTTGTTGCATACATGTGACTTTTATCTGTTACATGCTTCATATGTCTCCTATTTTTGTTTAAGCATACAAGGGCTTCCAGTTTTACATTATGGTGCTCATTCAGAAATGGTTTAGTCTATTATGCAATTCTTGTGCAAATAAATACCATATGGGTTCTCTTGTGTTGAATTTAGTGCTAGGTTCCTCAGTTTCGTTTATTTGCTGACTGCTTAGAAAGAAAAAGTGACATGGTAGTTCTGATTTTGCAGCACAGTGCTCACTGAGAAACATTCCACTTGATTTACCTAACAAACACATAACCTGAAATCCTAGTTCAATCTGACTGGAATCTTATTATTGTTTGTGTGTGCAGACAGCTGAAGAAGCGATGACACCTATCGAGTCAACTTTCTCACTAGATGTGGACTCCAAGTTGGATTGGTAATATTACATTGGTATTTAATTACATCACACTCACGCTCATATTCCTTGTTGTTCATCTCAAATGCATTTTCTGTGTGCTGCGCCCTTATTTTATTTTGTTGCACTTTCCTTTTCCTGTATCACTGTCCTTTATTGATGTATATAGGTGTGTATAATTTTAGTACTGGTAGTTGGGGTGTTGTGGTGATGGTGTACCATTTAACTTCAACGAACAAAATTGAAACTTGTTAGATTCAGATTTTCAGATTGTTTATTTGTTGGCTGGAAGGTTGTAATGAGCACTTGACGTTACTAGGACTTATCTGGTTGTTATATTTGTACTTTCTAATCTATATTTGCATTTTGCAAGCCCATTAAGTAGTAGCTGATAGGAGTTTCTTCCTGGTTTCTGTATTTGCAGGGCTAAACTTAGTTGTTGTTTGAGCAGTACATATCCAGAACAGTATATTGTTCATGTTTTTGTTCATAGAAACTATTGTAAACTACAACGGTATTTGTATTCACAGGGAAGCAATTGGGAAAATTCTTGCTCGGGGTCACAGCCGTGTGCCTGTATACTCGGGAAACCCTCAAAACATTATTGGGCTCCTGTTGGTAAGTTTCAGTGATGTCATAGAGTATTATTCAGTGATTTTCTATTAATATACTTAACTAACACCTAGTTTTGAACATAATTAGGTGAAAAGTCTTTTGACTGTCCGTGCTGAAACGGAGACGCCAGTTAGTGCTGTTTCAATTAGAAGGATTCCAAGGTTGTGCCCCACATCTGTTGGATTTTATTCTTACTCTAGAATCCAATAGTTGGAATTATCTCTGTTGCTGTATCATGCTAGTAAATTAATCTGCTTACACCTGACAAATAAATGGCCAATATTACTTTTTTCAGGGTTCCTGCAGACATGCCTTTGTATGATATACTCAACGAGTTTCAGAAAGGAAGTAGTCATATGGCTGCTGTTGTGAAGGCTAAACCCAAAACTACACCACCCACTGACAAAACTGAACCAAACCGGGAAGCCGCGGGGGCACCACAGCTGAATGTTCCCTTATTATCTAATGCTGAAGAAAGGGCAGCGAATGTGGTTGTTGATATCGAAAGACCACAGAACAGGCAGGTTAATGGAAATGCAATGCCTAGGTCATCGGAGGATATAGATGATGGTGAGGTCATTGGTATCATTACACTCGAAGATGTATTCGAAGAACTCCTGCAGGTAAAT
This sequence comes from Phragmites australis, assembly GCF_958298935.1. Taxonomy (NCBI): domain Eukaryota; kingdom Viridiplantae; phylum Streptophyta; class Magnoliopsida; order Poales; family Poaceae; genus Phragmites; species Phragmites australis. The sequence continues at coordinate 23,394,878 of NC_084929.1, forward strand.
TGTATATAATTATTATTCCTCGGGAAGGTAGTAAGCATCAAGTGCAGTCGTGCCTCTGGTTATGTTAGCTCAGTTTGAGTTTTCTAATTTTACAGGAAGAGATAGTGGATGAGACTGATGAATATGTTGATGTTCATAAAAGGTATGCCTCATCCTTACAGCAACTCCTTTCTCCTGCCATTCCAGCTTTTGCTAAGCAGAAAGCAACTAATTTTCACTCTCTTGCAGGATCCGAGTGGCTGCTGCTGCTGCCGCATCGTCAGTTGCAAGGGCTCCATCAGTTAGGAGATTAACGGGTCAAAAGGCTGCAGTAAGTGCCACTTTTCTGCTCTGTTATATAAAACACGGCCATGCAGGCTGTAGAATAACTGTTACATGATGTCTAGCGTTCACATTATTCTAGCACAACTCCGTCGTTACACTCTTGACGAATTTGGATTATGGGTGTTTTTTATTAATTTATTCTATATCTGATCTGTCATGGGTCAAGATCCAACCCATGGCCCAATAAGACCGGTTGGCCCAAAAGCCACTTGTGGGTACTGTTCACCGATGTAAATAGTACCGTGCATACTGAAGTGGCGGCTGGGTCCATGCTGTTTCTTGGCCGTTAAGTAGATTAGGGTTTTTCAAAACTTTTCAAATTGTAATAGATTACTTAGGGACCAAGTTAGCCTTTTTATATGAAGAGAGACAAATCATCAATAAAAAGATAAGCAAGAATTAGAAGGGAAATATTTCTTGCTATCCTGCCGGCTCGGGCGACGGGGGAGGCTGGCTCGGGGGACGGGGGCGGCGAACTTCCAACCGGGGGACGGTGGCCGAAGATAGGCAGGATCTGAGGGCGGCCGACAGATATGGCGAGTGCGGGGACGATGGTCGGATCTAAGGGCGGCAGGTTGCGCGTCGACCGGATCTGAGGGAGGCGCGTTGGCGAGGATCGACGAGGACCACTGGACCAGTCGCTAGTGGGTAAAGGTGAGGCACTCCTCTGTGACCCACTCAATCTCTCCTCTCCTAATCCCCTCCGTCCAACCCGTACGATGTCCGTCACACAAAAACAGACGCCACACGACGACATATCGGCGCCACGACGACGCCATGCCTATATGGCGGACACCATAGACGTCGGCGCCGTTGTGTCGCCGTGGCAAGGCCCAAACCACCGCCACACCGCCATATCGTCGTTATGGCGACGATATGGCGACACCATGACAACCATGCTTTGACGTCATGGATTTCATCGGAGGGATTGATCCTGCAGCCAACTCAAGATCTACATGTGTAGATGCGATTGCGAAGGACTGCATCGACATCGACAACAACAATCGCAGAACTGTTCCTCATGTGAACAGTACCCACAGTACTGCTCCGTCCATGAACAGCACCATACCGATCCAATTTCCTCCCATCTTTATGCTCGACTCATCTCCGATCCTGCGTCATCGTGGGTTGATCTATGTCGGCAACTTGAGGAATACCGTCAAGAACGCCAACAATGATTTGCTAATTTATTCGTCGTCCTTAATAGCCCTTGGGATCCAAAGGAGATGTCTAAGCTTTCTTCCCCCTTACCGCGTCGACCGCCAGCCTCAGATGCCTGTACCAACAAGGATGATTTGCAGCATGGTAACTGCGCTATCTCGATGGATGCTTTCTTCATCCTTTTGCCTGCCACCACACTGTCGATCATCAATGCATCTTTAGCTGCTTCATCATCGACAATCGTCATCCTGTCAGATGCCATCGTCCCGTCATTAGCAGCTTCATCGGAGGTTATGACCAACGCTTCTTGACGACCATCGGCAGATGAACACTCCCGCAACATCGCATACACGTCGAACATTGGTGTTCCCTCTACGCTGGCCTTCCACTCTATCTCGACACTAGGCAGTGCTTCCCATGTCTCCCTAGGTGTGCCCGATGATGACTTCGCTGGCATCGATGCTGCCCTCCACGACTTCGCTAGGCTCGCCACCACGCCGCCTTCCGGGATGCTTCTTCCGACCTCTTCTTCCACCTCGGGCGCAAGGCAAGTAGTTCCATGTGGATTCTACTACACACGGCATGAACAATACCTATGATACTGTTCATCAGGAGTTGACCGGCTTACCTAACCTTCGCGCGCCGTCCGCCAAAGACATCTTCTCCGACACGCATAGTGCTGTCTCATCTTCTACAGAATCTATGGAGAATGTGACTGGAGACTTCCTTTCCGCAGCTCACAATGTTCAGGAGGAACACAACCGCTACACAGGATTTTGCAATGTCCGCGGTCATGGAATCCCTCACCGAGGCTTATGGCACTTAAACAACCGTAGACTCAGGTAAGCCGGTCACTCTCAGGGCAAGAGGCCTCAGGGCGTTTGATGCTACTGAACCACCGTCGATCTACAAGTCCTTCGGTGGGAAATCTTCGAGCTTAGCACCAAACGACCCTACAACAAAACTGATCCGACTACGGTTTCTATACCCAGTGCCCCGGACCGACCACCTGATCCAACCTCCTCCACCCCAATGGCCGGGTCAATTCTCGGGCTGCTACCTACACCTCGACAGCGACCACTAGCCTCCGCTCATCGACCATCTCCCTCAACGACGAGTCCTCTACACCCTCAGGTTCGTCATTCCGTGTGTCGCTGTTCGCATCCTTCTACAATGCCTACATGCGGTACCCCTCCTCGACTACCTTGCCTTCAATGACGAGAGAAGACTCCAAGGTCATAACTATCTACATGTTCCACGACACCGCCGCTTATACCTCAACAACGGTGGAGCGACCAAGCACCACCCCAACAACATCGGATGTCCTCCAAGCATGCTTTTTCCCTGGTTAGGATAACACGTGTCCTTCGTGTTGGTCGATTGACTATCCTCTTCTACTATAGTTGACCAAGATCAATGATTGTGTCCATCCTATTGTTGATAACTTAATCTTTGAGCGTTCTACACCGACTCTCCACGCTTCATAAGGCCGCGCACCCCAATCAACGCCAGCCATCAACATCCAGGTGACATCCTCCATCAGCAACTTCCTCACAATAGGTTTCGACGCAGCACCTGCTATCCTTGATGTTGTGCCTAGGGAAGGAGGCTCTATCATGATCGATGACAGTGCTCAGAAGGAGCGTGTAGCGGATCTTCAAGGGACAAACCTGAGTGGTGTCGCCAACACCTCGATCTTCATGACAAGACTGTTTGCCACATCTACAGCCGACAAGTTGGCTGACATCCCCATTGGCAACCATGATGCAGCAAGAGACCAGAATTGCACAGGCTTTACCTTTGTCAATGGCAACTCCAACAACAACGACCCCGCATTGTGTGACTAGGTGACCACGAGGATCGCCTTCATAGGGTGTGCAACATACAATTCCAGGCCTCCATCGTCCAAATGGTTAGTACTGCACCATCCTTCATCTTCAGGACCTTCACCGCTCTTGGGATTGTCCTCATCGCTTACCTGCTTTCCTCGTTCCCATGGGAACCAGAAGGATTGTATGTTGCATGCATGATCTTCAATTCCCCTGCCCAGCATGTGACGGACTACTGGTGCATGACAAATATCAACATCCAGAATGAACACATTAACTTTGTTTTGCAGAAATCTTCCAATGGACACGAGTCTACCTCCAAGGGATTCTACGACATCTCCAAGGATGTCGTCATCATAATCCACGTCTTCATCATGCTCATCGCCGAGTCTACCTCCTTCACCTACATCAATGGCGATGCAATCATCTACGTGCTCCTTCGACTCAAGGCCGCCGACGCAGTGGCGGACCCAACGCTAGAGCGTTGGGTAGGCATCCGATTCGCTTTTCCTTTTTTTTGTTTTTCTTTAGACGAACCGTGGGCTAGGCCATATACTGAATCAAACTTGGGCTAGATCCCAGAGTAGTCGCAGACCCACTTGGACTACCCTATGGGTTCGCCATTGCACTGACGTCAACATCAAAGCAAGGCGAATGGAGTTCATCAACCATCTTTGGCATTGCCTTGTCACGCTAGGGAGCCGCATGGGAGCAAAACTCGTTCTTCAACATGGGGTTTCCTCGGGTTTCAACTATGGCCCCCACCTTGTAGCATGCAGAGCTTTCCCCAATTAGCAGCTCAGAGGACAAGCTACAAGTGAAAGGGGGGAGAAATGCCATGGGTCAAGATCCAACCCATGGCCCAATAAGACCGGTCGGGCCAAAAGCCCACTCGTGGGTACTATAGCGGGTCCATGCTTGGGTTCACACTGTTTCTTGGCTGTTAAGTAGGTTACGGTTTTTCATAACTTTTTAAATTGTAATAGATTACTTAGGGATCAAGTTAGCCTCTCTGTATAAAGAGAGGCAAATTATCAATAAAGAGATAAACAAAAATTAGAAGGAAAACCCTTCTTCTTGCCGTTCCGATGCCAGGCAGGCGCCTGGCCGACCCTTGCCTGCTCTCTCTCACTCCGCCGCCTCCTTGCATCCAAACCCTAGCCACTGCCCACCATAGCCACCGGTGACCTCCATTGTCGCCATCCCCCTCCGCTCCTCTCTCTCTAATAAACAGCCACCATTATAGATCTTTAAGAATTGTAGTGTAAATCTTCTAGACAAAGAGGGTAGATGCATATATTGATCGAGCTAAACGTTCTTTGCTTGAAAAGAAGACAGCCACTTGGACCACCTTTGCAGTGTTGGATTCTAGTTTTTCCTATCAAAACATTTTCATTCATCCTTTTCTGTTACAAATTAAGGTGTTGAAGTTGGTTCGACCTGCTGTTTGTTTGTCCACTAGGAAACTGAACAGAAGATTTAATGGGCAGAGTTCACCTTGAATTGACCTTTTGACCAACAAGATCAGCATTTTCAGATTGATTTGGGTTCTTTTAAGTTCAACTTGAGTTTTAGGCTTCAATCTAGCTTTTGGGCCATGGATTCTTTGAGGGCACTAACATCAGGGCTGTTTTACATGTTACATAAATCAATGTTAATGAAATGATCATCTGTTTGTTAACAGTTGAACTGTTCATTAACCTCTTCCCCATAAATCTGTTACCCATTATTTTCCTGGTTCCACAGAATTTTAACTGAGACTAATTGTCCTAGTTTTGTTATGTTGTAACTAAGACATGCTCGGTTGCTAGAGAAATTACATGTTAAATGGACTTGCTCATAATTTTCTTGACTCAGTCTCACCCTAACCCAAAACTTGTACACTAACGGATTATTCGCTGGAGATAATTCGTTGATTAGTTGCTATTGGCGTTCCACATTACCGGTCTTATTGTTAGTGTGAACCTTCCATGAGTGGTTCAGAATTACCATAAAGTTCTAATGAATTTCCTAACCGTGTTGATTTTTCTGTCCCTTCAGGGAGCACAGAATCGACAAGGACAGCAGCCTACTGGAATTTTGAAGAAACCTACTGAGGGTGATTCACACCCATCAAAACAAGTGAACCTTGTCGAGCCTCTTCTGGAAAGGAGGAGGTAATTCTAAAATATCGCACATAGCAATGAAATGCACGGAAGCATGCTGGAAGAGCTTGCTATATTCAGCAAGAAGTAAATACGAGCGAACTCGTTGTAAAGCTCGACTGGAGCGATGTGCTTTTGTTGTCATGAACTCTAGTATTGAGTTCTTTGTTTAATTATTATTATGGACGTTGAAGATAGCCACTTTGGAGTCGGTTTATCAGTGATACTAGAAAAGGGGCGCATCTTTACCTTGCCTTATGACCCTCGTCTGTTGTGTCTTCTCCATGTGGCACATGAGAAGGCTAATGAAATGAAGATAATCACTTGCGGCGAGGGGAAACTGAACAAACTATTTGCATTTGCTTTGTAATGGTTTACAAGCCTGGTAGATAATCTTAAACAACTCAGATTTTGGACTGTACACATGATTATGCAGTAAACAAAATTTACAAAAATTACAAAAATCCAAGAGAGGCACTGGTGTTGTATACCTTACTAACTTTTTGTTCTGTCTAGGTTCTGAATTCTTTTTATCCATCTTACTACCAGATTTTGAATCGGATAGTAGATTAAAGATGCAGCAGCAAATATAAATCATTTATAGATACCCACCACCAAGTAACTTCACAAGATTACATATCACGATGTAGCTATACAGAGTTTCTGTGACAAATTACAATAGTATGCAATATGAAGCAATTTGAAATTTGAGAGGTTAATGAATGCAATACTATTTATGTGATAAATTACAGTAGTATGCAATATAAAGTAATATGAAGCAAGGTTGATGAATGCAATACTATTTCTATGATAAATTACAGTGGTATACAATATGAATACAATACAAAAGCAAGGTTGAGAGAGAAATGAAGCAAGATAAACCAGATCCCTTCATAACTAAGCTCTAGATTGAAATTTGAAGTATATTTGACAAACTAAGAGGATGTCATCAATGTCGTAATAACCTGGCATCTCAACAAGCAAACAAGAAAGAGATTATCATGTTGATACTTAAGAGGAATCAAAAGGTCGGTTGTGCTATGTGTAAGATATTGTGTATATTACAGAAAAAAAGTAGACTTAGGCAATATTAGTTCAGGTTTGATACAAAGTTCTTCAAAACGTTTACAGACAATCTCCTTGGATGATAATTTTCTTGTGGGTGCCTTAACCCTCTGCGTACAAGATATCTCTCTGTTGGTGCATTTTTGTTGCTCGATAATTCAACAACCTGCAAACATGTGCAAATTCCAGTCAGAGCAATTGAACAAATATCTAAAATAAGTCAATTTGGAAAGGAAATGGCCCTAACAAATTTAATTATTTTGGAAAAGCAACGAAGAGTGTAGTCTTGTTACGGGACCTGAAATTATAATGCTAGTCTTACCCGATCCAGAAAATAGCAGGATCTTTTCAAACCTCTTCAACAATTGGTGCATATTCTCGAATTGCAGCAGAAAAGAAGGGGCCCAGATCATCCAGTGCAACTATCTCCATCAGCCAGGCAGCAAACCGTGTCTTTGGTTTAGTGAATACAAAGATTACTTGGTCTGCACTACCTTCGATTGAACATAAATCTGACATAAGAATAGTTTATTATCGATGATCTTTATGAACAATGTATCCATCCTTCCGATCTTAAATTCTTGGTTGATGAGAAAGTCACGTAGACGTTCATACTAAGCTCTTGGAGCTTGCTTAAGTCCATAAAACGTCTTGTGCAACGTATAAATATGATTATGATATTTAGGATCTTCGAAGCAAAACGGTTGTTTAACATAAACGAGTTCATTGATGAAGCCATTTAAGAATGCACTCTTCACATCCATTTGATAAAGCTTATGTAATGATGTGCAGCAAATGCAAGAAGGATATGGATGGCTTCAAGCCTTGCAACGAGAGCAAATGTTTTGCTAAAATCCAACCTTCAACTTGTGTGAAATATTGTGCGACGAGTGTTGCCTTGTTGCATACCACCATACCGTGTTCATCTTGCTTATTGTGAAAGACCCACTTGATTCTAATCACGTTCTTGTCTTGAGGCCTCTCTTCTTGCATTGACATCACTCAATCTGGGTCTTTAAGAGCCTATGCATGTATGGGTTCCAAACAAGAGACAAATGAGTAATATTCACAAAGCAAATCATATTGATGAGAGGGTGTTCTTACTCCCCCAGATGGACTCCCAATGATCAAATTAATTAGGTGATCCTTCAAAATATGTGTTTGCTTCACTTGTGGTTCTTCAGGTGTATCTTGAGGTGATCCAACATCTTGATCTTGAGCTTGAGCTTCCTCTTAAGAGATGTGTACATCATGTAATGGAAGTGGTTGATCATCTTTCTCGTCATCTTGATCAACTTAGGGCGCCATGGAGTGTGTGGACTAGAAGTAGAAGACACATCTTCATCATCCTCTCTCCCCAATTGACATCTTCTTCATTGCGTCTTTCAAAGATTCATCACCTACATCATCACAATAACTACTTCTTCCTTGGGAGCTATTAGATTCATCAAACTCTACATCACATATTTCCTCAAAACCGGTGATATTTTCGAATACTCGATATGCTTTGGATTAGATGTATAACCAACAAGAAAACTAATATTATAACGATGCTCAAACTTCCCTAGGTATTCTCTTTTCTTGAAGATGAAACACTTGCACCCGAACACTCGGAAATAGGAGATACTGAGTTTTCTCCTAATGAGAAGCTCGTATGATGTCTTCTTCAATTGTCACTGGAGATACACTCAATTGGATGCATGACACGCCGTGTTGATTGCTTCTACCTAAAATTTCTCCGGTGTACCATACTCATCCAACATAGCTCTTTCAAGCATGATCAATGTCTTGTTCTTGCTCCACCACGCTATTTTGTTGAGGGGTGTATATTGATGAGAATTCATGCTTGATGCCTCTACCATCACAAAATTCTTCAACTTGAGTGTTCTTGAACTTTGTCCCGTTGTCACTCACTCCGGATCTTCACAATTGTGACATCAAATTCATTTTGAGCCATCTTTGCAAACTTCTTGAAGATCCCAACAGTTTTACTCTTGTCATCTAAAAAGAAAATCCAAGTGTATCTTGTATAATCATCAATAATGACAAGGCAATAGAGATTATCTACCAAGACTTTCGTAGGTTGTTGGTCCAAAGAGGTCCATGTGTAGTAGCTCCAAGGGTCTTGATAGATATCATGGACTTGTATAGATGAGAGCTTGCAACTTCCTTCCCCGCTTGGCAAGCCCTACACAACTTGTCTTTCTCGAATACCACTTCCTTCAAACCAACCACCATTCTATTTTTGAACACCTTCTTGAGTTGATTTATTCTAATGTGTGTAAATTGACAATACCATAGATGTCTTGGTGAAGAGGTATGTTGTCAAGCTAGCTTCATTAGAGGAAAAATCCACAATATAGACATGTCCATATCTAAAGCCTTTAAAGATAAGATCATTATACTTCTTACTAGTTATGACAACATCAACATCATTAAATAAACATGTGAAGCCTAAGTCACACAGTTGAGCTACAGAAAGCAAATTAAAACTAGAAGACTTAACTAAAATAATATTAGAGGTAGATAGATCATTAGAGATTGCCACTATACCCAAACCTACCATATTTTCCTTAGAGTTATCACCCAAGGTGATTTCGTTATGATCGTCTAGCTCATCTTCTAGTGAGGTGAACATCTTTATATTATTGGTCACATGTTATGTACATCCGCTATCCAGCATCTAATGCTTACCATTGACTTTGTAGTTCACCTAAGAGATCAAGCTTGTGGTTTAGGTACCTTTGACATGAGTTACAAGAGCTTTGGGCACTTAAAGTTGCTTAGCAAGCTTGCTCTTAGCTTGAGTTTCAATGAATTTAGTCATAACTTTACCATTTTTAAGCTTATATAGAAAGAAATGGTTGTCATTGAAAGTAGATTTGTATTTAGAAGGCAATGTAGGGAGGGGTTTAATAGGAATTGGATACTCTCTTGTATGGTGATTGGTGACTTCACAATGCTAGCAATATAAACTAACTTCCTTGATGAAGGAATTCTTGATCTCTAGTGATATGATAATATTTTCTATTGGTTTAGGGAAGCATCCAAGACATCTTTTGTTGTAGTATAATGTATTCTTCATAAGAATTTTCTTGTGCTTGTACTCCTCCTTAGTCAACTAGGCCACACATGAATTGAGATTTTGCGATCTCATCTTTGAGCTCTTGCTCTCTTGGATGGTTATTCTTAAAAGGATATATTATCACATGAAGAGGAGCATGTGTGGGGAACTGTCCAAATAATATTCTAATTAATCACCAGGAGGATCATTATTCATAATCACCACCTCGATGATTAACCAAAATATCATCCCGGTAGTCCCGGCATGTGTTTTGTGCCCAAGGATCGGAACACATGCCTTCCAACATATACATCACAACATAGCTTAATAAAGAGCGAGTAATAAACATTTTTATTACAAGTATTAAGTTTGCAACTGATTTCAACAATTTACAACAAAAGCAAGCTAGGAGGAGACAAAACCCCTCAACTCCTAACCACAAAAGAACTATGCAGCAGAAAGTTAAACTTAGAGACAACAAAAGAGAACGGCGCCACATGCCCTTAGGCACCGTCTCAAAAATGCCACCTTCAGAGTAGGATGCACTACTCTTGCCCACCACCCCCGATCAGCTGGCACGAAGTAGCCAAAAACAGCCTCTTCCTCAGCAGCAAAAGTACCTAAAAGCGCAGGCATGAGTACGAAGGTACTTGCAAGACTTAAACCATATAGAGCACATATAGATAGCTCGACTCTAAGGATTATGCATTGATCATTAGCAAGGATGAACCACAAGTTAGGTAAAACAAATGCACTAAGCATTCTAGACATATGTGTAAGCGACTAAAACTTTACCCAAAACATGAGAAAGCTGCCCTGCAACTAACAGCTTAACAAGTGTAACTGTAAACAACATGTAAATCAATAAGTAACAAGTACCAACATCACTATATCCCACATATCGAACCATAAACCATACTTGAAACTTTACGACCGATGCAGATGGACAGAAGCATGCTCATGACCGAGAGCGCGGCAGTTTGAACTGTTTATACACCTGCAGGGGATACTCCTGGACCCACACGACATGAGGACCATTCGGCTTGTGTCACCAGCCAAAGTACACACAAGGGGGTACTCGTGACAACCTTTCTCAACCAGCCCCAACCATTTGGATCATGCATCGCTCAGCGCGGCGATACTAGAACTACTCCCGGAGCAAACTAGTACCGCTATAAGCCCGCCCACTCACACCGTCGATGTCTAAGCCTAAAAAGTCACAACTGCGAAGGTATTCGGCTCGCCTTACCATTAGATCAGCATGTGGTGAGTAAGGTAAGTGCTAAAGCTAACAACACCGACGATCGGTGCTTAACCGGCCAAAGCGGTCTACGGTGTCCGGTTTCCTCTACTGACCTACCTAGGGGAACTCCACATCCAAGCAGAACAAAACACCATCCTAGCACCGCCCACACGTCGTCTCATACTCACCACTCATACAAACATCTCAACCTCAACAAGTGTATGTAATCATAAGAAGGTCCTATGCTCGCGAACAACGGGATACGCCGTCGTTCGACTTCTACTGAATGACCTAAGCATGGCTAAGCATATAAGTCAAACTCATACCTAGACATTGACAACATCTCAAGGCTACAAAGAATGTAAATACACAAGTATTCAAGGTAGAAGAATGCAATCGGCATAGGTTCTATCCATTGGTACCCGACTTTGACTCACTAAACATACGTACATACATAAGCATATTTCATCAATTTTAAACTTATCCAACTACACAAGAGGGATCAATATGCTTAATTGCTTGCCTTGCTGTTCAGGTGGCTGCCCAAAGTTTCCCTCACCCTCCTGGATTATCGGCTCGACGTCCTCTAAAAAGAATAACACGTGCAATGCCATGAGTATGAATAAAGTGCAACAATGCATGCCACAATGCTTAACAACATGCTACAAGTATAAGGTATATGAATCAATGTAATACTAAATAATCTAAACGAAACCCAGGAAATAACAGCCATCTGGAGTATCCAGACTGGTTCGGAGTATCCGGGCTCGGACCCTCCGGGTGACCCTCCTGGAGAGGCGCTCGATACTACCCCTTTTTTTATTTGACTGCCCCGGAGTATCCGGGCCATCCTCTGGGAAAGACTTTCGGTTAGCATTATTTAATTTGACTCGGAACCTCCGGGTTGGTCCAGACTATCCGGGATATCTCGGACACTCCGAGTAAGGTCCGAGCGGAGCTCTCAGCTATGCGATCACATAACTACCCGAAGTCTCCGTGCTTGTCCGGATAATCCGAGCTATACAGATTTAGTTTCTTCACGATTTTTCCACTTGGGTGTTTCAACTCATTTTACAAATTTGTGCTACACAAACGTGTACATGCCCTATCCAAAGGATCCTAAACCAAACTCGCACCCTAAACCCTAACCAATTTTGAGCACAATTCATCGAACAAAATATGCTGAACCCGGAGTATCCGGGTGAGTCTGGAGTATCCGAATTATACAGAAAAGCTGTTCTCGAGTGGATTTTTGGTCGATTCGAGTTGCGATCTTTTCCAAGCCTAAAGGGAACATGTTAGGGATAGTCTAAGGGTACTAGAACTTGTTCATCAACTATCAACACGACTCTAGAGCTCAGATTCAACCAAAACTCCATTTTTACTCCAAAGAGCTCAAGAATGCCAAGAACTTAAAGAACTACTCAATTCCTCCACAAAAACGAAAATGGTTTGGATGGATGAGTAGCTTATGAGCTAGAGAATGCAATAGTACCACATGCATACCTTGAATCCACCACTTGAGCTCGGATTTTGGAGGAAAAGAGAGAGTGAGTGCTTGAGCTTGAGTGAGAGGGGGGAGGGAGAGCTGCAGCTATGCTGCACTTGGTGAGGACGTGGTGGATTAAGGGAGGAGAGAGAGAGCAGGTGGGTTGCTGCCCACTTGAGAGAGGGAGTGGGTGAGGAGTGGGGCCACATGAGGAGCCCACATGTTAGAGAGAATAGGTATTTCGAATGCATTTTCTATTATTTTTTCCCCCAACTTTCTCTCTTATCCAAATGATTATTAATGAAGTGCATTAGCACTCTAGATTACCATTACGCAAATTCTAAGCACAATACTTAAAAAGTATAATTTTTCTTAAATACGTGATTAAGAAATTGGGACGTGACAACATGGTATGTCAAGAAGGTCATCACAAGAAGTAGATACATTGACCTTAACAACATGAATAGTAGGCGGTTCATTTAAACTAGGATCAATGGAATCAGAAGCTAGCTCAAGTTCTTGATATTTGCATTTTAAGTCTATATATTCAAGTTTTAGCTTCTTGTTACTAGCCTCAACAGACTTTCTAGATTTAACAACTTCATCATATTTCTTAAGCACATCATTGTATTTAGCAAGCAACTCATCATGACTAGAACTAAGCTTAGCATTAGCATTTTCAAGAGACTTAATTTTAACTTTTTTTGCTTCGTAATGATAGTAGTATAGTTATTCATGAGCTTAGATGGATCATTAGGAGAAAGATTATAATCATCACTCCTATCATCTTCCTCACTACTCACCTTGTTACCTTTTGTCATGAGGCACATAGATGGTAGAGGTAGTGATAGATCATCATTGGTGATGGTGAGGCACGCGAAGTTATTCTCTTCATCATCGCTTGAATTATCACTTGAGCTCTCGTCGGAGACCTATTCACCAACAATAGAGGCATTGCGGCCTCCACCCTTCTTGTTGAAGAGATTCTTCTTCTTATCTTGATCCTTCTTCTTGTGCTTGTCCTCATCCTCACTTGCATCAATCTTGCTACTCTTGTTCTTGTTTATCTTGTCGGGATGAGGGCAATCATATGATATGTGGTCATAGTCACCACAATTATAGCACTTATTTTTGTCTCTGCCATCGAACTTGTCAAATCTCTTTGAGCAAAATGTGTTCTTCTTGGAATCATAGTTGTAGCCCATCTTGCTCAACTTGGATATCATCTTTGTGGCTCTTCTCATGAGAATGGCAAGCTGGGCGTCGTAGTCATTATCATCATCATCATCATCGTTCTCACTTGATGATAAAAGCTTTATCTTTTTCTTCTTCTTGTCAACCATCTTGGCCTTGAGGGCAAGATTCTTCTTGGATGAAGATTGATCACCTTGATCTCCAATCAAGAACATCTCATTAGCACAAATCTTCCTAACGACATCGGTGGCGGTCATGTCATTGAGGTCTCTTTCATGAAGAAGAGAGATAACAATGTGGTATTGTGGCTTGGGAAGCACCATCAATATCCTACGAATGATGTCTCCTTGAAACAATTGAGTAAGCTCAAGTGAATTAATTTCCTCAGCAAGCATATTCATGCGAGAGTACATATCATTACATAACTTATTAGGAAACATCTTAAATTGATTAAGAGCATTCATAAGCACATGATATCTTTTCTCCTAGATTTTCTTAGAACCCTCATGAATTTCACAAAAAGTGGTCCAAATATCATGAGCGAATTCTTTACTTCTTACTCTAGAGAAAATCTCTTCATTAATTCCCTCAAATATAGCATTTTTAGTCTTAGCATTCTATCTAACTTGTGATTCGGTAAAAGGTTGATCAAACTCAATAGAAGTTGCTAGCCAAACTTCAACGAAAATAGACTCAAGATAGCTCGTCATACAAACTTTACAATAGGTGAAGTTCTTTCACTCGAACCTTGCCACACTACTTCCATTATCAAAGGTCATTTCTCTAGGATATTACTCCTATCAAAAGCACGATGCTCTGATACTAAATTAAAATGATCGAATGGCCCAAAAGGGGGGTTGAATTGGGTTCTAATTAAAAATACTTATACCAAAAATTAAAACAGGTAGCAATCTTATCCTAGATGTAATATAATGCAACTACGAGAATGAGCTAGAGCAAGGCAACAAAACAAGCAAGCAAAGACACTAAGCAAATTGTGGAATTAAAACTTGCAAAAATGTAAATATTCAAAGTAAATACGGGAAAGTAGAAAGATAGAAAAGATTATATCGATTTTTTTCCCGAGGTATCGAGGAGTTGACACTCTCTTTTATTCCTCATTAGAGCATCCACCAAGGATATCGCTCTCTCTTAAGTCACCAAGACTCAAGTGCTCTCTCATGATTACCACTTCTCCATCTTTAGATTGGCAGACATCAAACTAAGTCCATCGCACTTCCTAGGGCTCCCACAAGAATTCCAAGAGCTCGCTGAGACAACTCCAATCACCTAATACTGGCTAGGTGTTGGCAACCACCAAGAGTAACAAGTCAATACCTTCACTTGACCAAGATCAAATCTAAACTACAACTAGATACACACTTGCTACTCTTTAAGCACTAATGATGTCCTTAATCTTCCAATTAGGGACTTTGCAAATCACTTAAGTATTCTCTCTTGCTTCTTGATGACACATATAGTGTATAGCCTCCTCTAAGTTGCAAGAGATCAAAGTGGGACCGAGTGATGGGGTATTTATAGGCTAGATGTCTAAATCTAGTCGTTTCCCAACTACCCTATTTTTTCAAGTGAGGGGGTATTTATATGAAGTTTAAATCATATCATGCATAAAGGTAGCTTAAATATAGAAATGAATTGATAATGATACCATTTGAAGCCTTTAAGCATTGCATACATCCCGGGACTTGTTGATCACTCACTCCATGAGGCTACATAATATATTACTTGAAACACATGTTAGTCTTAAAATCACGAACCATAGGATACACTTCCTCTAAATATGTGCATACAAGTGTTGAACTTGTGAGAGATATACATTTGTTATTGATAACAATGGGGTGGGTAACCTATAGATTGGTTTATGGCACATAAATGATACCAATTGAAGAAATAGTGACATGTAAGAAACCTACAACTAATAAACCATGTATGTTGCTCACAAAAAAGACAGAAATACAAGCAACCTACCATATGAAAAACCTATACTAGGCATTGCAATAAATTGAATTGAGAGCATGCAATCCTAGAAATTGAAAGCATTTTGCATTTAGAATATTTCACCTTTGGATGGGGATGTGGGTATATGATGATCATGATCTTCATTAATGCGCATAATATTGTACACTTAGCTTCTTTGCTTGAACCTTCACTTCATCATGGGAGCCAAGTTTCTAAATCCTCGAGCCGACTTATGGACTTCAAGTCTTCTTTGGAACCCAAACTGATTGGGTCCCTTCATATTGGTGATGACTTACTTGGGCACCCAAATGAGTTGGTTCCACCTTCTATCCTTTCTCCTAACTATGTGTGTAACCACTTTATCATTGTTCTTCTTCTTGAGCTTGTAATAATCTTTCTTGGTTTTGGTCTTGTAGTTGGGTTTGGTGTAGATGTTGGAGGTCTTGTTAGAGAGGTTCATCATCATCTTCTTCTTTGGTATTCTTCTTGACTTACATGCATTGGAAGGACTTGTGGCTTTCTTGATGGTATTTGAAACATGTCACGGTGGACTTCTCTGTAAGCTTGTTCCCTATGGTATCACAATTATCTTAAGGAGGTTGGACATGTTCTTTGCCCTTTAATTTTGCCAAGTATTTCTTAAGCTTCTTCACTTCTTGCTTGAGCCTATCATTCTCTTGTGCAATGAGTTCATTAGATGGTTCTATAATAATATTCTCAACACATGTCTCATTGCAAAGGGGTGAGCTAGATAAATCAATCGAATCATCATAAGAAGTGGAAGCATCTACCTTAGGATTGAAATTAAAGAGAGAGATAGATTGCTTTAAAGGGATCTTAGATTAATATTGACTGTACTCAAATTTTGCCTTAAGCTCTTCATGCTCCTTGTTTAACAATTCAAATTTTCTCAATAATTATTTATAATTGGAAACAAATATATCATGAATGTCATTAAGAGCATTGAATTTCTTATATTTTTTTATATTGTTTCTTTAAGGCCATTTGTTGCTCATTTATCAAATCAAGAAGTTCTTCATAGGAGGAAGAATCCTCATCAGATTCATCATCACGTACATCACTTTTCATACTTTTGGCCATAAGGCACTTGTGAGATGATGGCTTAGATGATGATGACTTGTGTGGTGATGACCTTAAGGAAGAGCTTCTTTTGGAGGAGTGGGTGATGAGGCTCTAACCTCTTGAGCTTGAATCTTCATCTTCACTCATCCATCTTCCCATACTAGCAAATGCTTTACGTCTTCCTTTTGTCTCCTTTTTGATCTTGGTCTTCTTCTTCTTCTTGATATGATCAATTATGTTGACTAAGTCTTTCATGGAGATTGGATAATCAATCTTGGCATTGATCATCTTCCTGTTCTTCTCCACTTGTGAGATGATCTTGGCGACTTTCGGATCCATCTTCTCATCACTTGAGGTGCTCTGCTCATCTTCTTCATTGCTCTCTTCATCTTGATCACCATCATTTTCGCTTGAGCTTGACTCTTGCTCTTGTCTCCTCATCTTCGCCTTCATGTGTGAGCATGTTACTTACTTGCTTGTGAGGGCAAGGTTCTTAGTGTCGAATGAGGTAGAAACTTCAACCCCTATGTTCATGGTCATCTCATGGGCAATGATCTTTCTGAGAACTTGACTTGGAGTCATCTTGCTCATATCGTGGCTGTCGTAGATGATGGAGACAATTAGCTTGTACTTCAAAAGAAGAGCTTGAAGTATTTTTCTCACAACGCATCTTCAATTTACGTCAAACCTAGCTCATTGATCTAATTAACAAGAATATTCAAACATGAGTACGTATCATTAGTATTTTCATGGGGAAGTTGTTTGATACGATTGAGCTTAGTGACTAGCACATGATATTTCTCATTGCGCATATCCTTTGTGCCTTCTTATATTTCAATGAGACTAGTCGAAATATCATATGCATTGGTGAGAGAATAAACACGATTAAATGCATTAATGCATAAAGATATAAAAGGATACTCTTTGCCATACATCTAATTGTCTTTCTTTGTTTGTGAGGCGTTGCCTCATCCCTTTCTCGGTGACTCTCCAAACATCTAATCTCTTTTGCTTGAAGAAAATAAGTCATTAGAATTTTCTATTAGGAGAAACTAATACCGTCGAAATGCGCAGCGCTATGGGTATCCATCCCAACCTCGGATGTCCAAACTCTAGGATGTTAAGCTTGCTGTTGAAATGTGGAGCGCTATGAGTATCCATCACAATCCCGGATATCACAACTCTAGGATGTTCAGACTATCAAGAGCATGAGGCTCTAATACTAGTTGTGAGGAATGATGATATCCTAAGAGGGGGGTGAATTGGGATACTTAAGAACTAAAAGCTCTAAAAACTTCACAAGATAAATCTATCTCAATTCTTATCTAAATGTGATCTAAGTTTATCTAGTGTGTCTACTCTACCGCTCAAGAGGATTGCAACCTACTCTAGCAAGATAAATTGCAAGTATGTAAATGCAGAAACGTAAAAGAGCTAGATAGAGAAAACTTGGCACAAGAGATTTTTATCCCAAGGTATCGGTGGCACACAAACCACCCCGAGTCCACGTTAGAGCTCCACAAAGGATATGCTCCCGGCGCAAGGTCTCTTCTAGTCCTGGCTCTTGAACTACCAAGTCACCAAGATAAAGCCTCAAGCACAATAAGCTACCAAGACACCAAGGTGAGGTCTCACCACTAACCTCTCTTCTAGTCACTTGTATGTCGTCTTCACTTCGAAGATTTAGTCACAAAGACAAGGGCCTCCGCATACCCAAACAATCTTCTTACCGCCGCTCCACACCAAGTCAGAGGGTTAACAAGTTACATGTGAGCCACCAAGACTCCAAGGCGCTAGCGTACCTCTCGGTACACGGTTGGACCACTCCTTGATCCCCTCTTTAGGTTGTAGCACCTAGCAACACTTCTCACTAGGACTATAAATACTAATCACTCTCTAACCTTATGCTTACTTATCTTAGATGAACAGTTTAAACACTTTGATGGCTTGGATGTCTTCTCAAGTGTATATGAGCTTCTCTGGACTCTAAAACCTTCAAATGACCAAGTGGGTGGATATTTATAGCCACAAACCAGCTAACTAGTCATTGCTCCAACGGCTCACCTTTACTATGAACACTGGATAGTCCAGTGTAGACAGTTTGTACTCACCGAACTATTTGGTGTGTACACCATCACAAACTATCCGTTAGAACTCCACTCGGCAACTCTTCTGAACACCGGATGTTCCGGTGTAACATTCACTCCATCACCGGACTATCAGATTGTTGACCTGAGCCTGACTATGCCACTTTTTCTCTGAGCAGAAAGCTCCAGCGTTGACAATCTTCATCACTCGACCTTCCGGTGTGTACAATACCATCTTTTCAGGATTTTTCACACACTTTGTTAAATGCTCCAGTGAAGCCTCCGGTGTGCATATTTTCATCGTCGGACCTTTCGGCGTGCTGATCTTCGGTCTTCCACTGTTGCACCCTCTCTGCAACAAATGCTCTAGTGTAAGCATCCGGTGTCTTCAACTCCGAGCGCCAATCCTTCCGGTGTATGAAAAATTTTCTTGCTTCTTCTGACAAAAATGCTCTTGTATGTATAGACCTCTAAGAACCAGACCTTCCAATGCTGGGACTTCTTCCAATTCAACTGAACTTTGTCCCACATGCTGTGGCTTCTTCATGTATTGCATCTATGAGACCTATTAACATATATTCTTGATAAACATGTTAGTCCGAATGATTATGTTGTCATTAATCATAAAAATCACAATTATGGCCTAATAGGACCATTTTCGCTACAGCCTCGTGTCTGGGCATCACCGTTCGGGCTTTGCTACCGCTTGTGCCCTTCAGTGTTCCTTTCTTTATGTGCTCCCTTTGGGATCATCGCTTGTATCCCCGGACCTTTAGTCCTCTGATGTACGCCATTCGGCCTAATCCCTGTAGACAATAGCGAAAACATCTTTGTAGCGACATTAGCGTTGCCACTTTGCCTTTGAGGTTGGCTGATGTGGTTGAACTCAATGAATGAGGGCCAATATGGTACCACTGTCACATCCTAAAATGCTAATTACATAATTAGGCATGCATAATCACCATCGCATGTGCTTGCACGTGTTTGTCTATCAAAAATCAGTTAAACATGTCTCAAACATCTTAGAGATGGTTTAGAGTACTTTGGAGAATCCCCAAATACCTTAGAGAAGGAAAATAATAGGAGGAGGATGATGTGGGGAGACTTAGGAAAATTTCAGCAAAAGAACCCCCTCGCGGTCTGACCGGTGTCACCCGCGGTCTGACCACCAGGTGCGCTGCCACGTGGGCTGCAACGTGGATTTCCCGCCGTCTGACCACCTAAGCTCATGGTCTGATTGCCAGCACACAGATACTCAGGTAAAGTGGATCGATCACTTTCTTTTACTCTCTCCCTCTCACTTTTGTCTCTCTCTCTCCACCCAATCCTAGAGAGAGAAAGAGAGCTCTACTCGTTGCATTTGAAGGCCGGAGTGGGAACTCCCACGAGCTTCCCGGACGAATTTCCCAAGTTTTTCCCCCTCTTCTCCCTCGCCGGAGACCCGTCATCGAACGTAAGCTTCACCACCACTTCGGGAGCTGACCCGTGAATCGGAGCCTCCTCGAAGCATTCCAATCCAATAGAAAGCTTTCATAAGCCAAGGTGAGCTATCCTCTACTGTTTCCCCGTTGTTTCCGAGCTTGATTCGACCCTCGTGTCATTTAGGCCCAAGTTCAACCTAGCCTAGATCCAATCCATGGGGTATTTTTGAGTCTAGCTCGGTGAATGATGTGAAAATCACTTTAAAAATACTCCATTAGTCCCATAGAGCATTTTGGTGCCCTTCGTTGTCAAAGGTTTCACCGGAATCCTCACCAGCGACCCCGCAAAGGTGCTACCGACAAGGTCTGGTGGTCTGACCGCTGCTAGGGCCGGTCTATCCGCCAATTGGGACGGGAGAATCCAAGTTTAAAACTTATACAGGAGTCTGACCGCCACTTGGGCTGGTCTAACTGTTGGTGGGTGGTCTGACCGCCGCCATGCCTATGATCAAATCATCATAGGCCAAAACTCTCTACTGGCCACTAGTCAGACTGTCATTCTACGTCGGTCTAATTGTCAGCCTGTTAAAGCTAGGTATACTCAGGTTACCTTGTCTGGGGTTTCAAACTTCAAAACCCTAATCACATAGCGATCTTTTGCAAATGTTTTTGAAGCTCGGCGCTCTATTATACTTCAAGCATGCATCATTTATTCGTTTTTCGTCGTTCATTTGTTTCTGCATTGCATTTTGATTCATTTTGAGGGTGTTGCGTCGCTGGTCCAAGCGAGTAAAGGCAATGCCAACCTTTTAGAGTTTTGCGAGTGTTGTGCGGGAAGTATCAGACAAACTCTAGAGCAGAAAGGCAACCATCTAAGAATATTGCACCCTTTAATTTGAATTGTGAAGTCTAAAATTGATAAACTATGCTTTATGTAAGTTTGCATGTTCAATGAGTCGATGTTAGGCTTATATGGATAGAACTTATGTGATGCATTGTCCTACCTTGGTTATTTGATGATACATATCCTTGTAGCCTTGATAACATTGTTGATCTCTAACTTAAAAGCTATTTGAAATGCTTAGCAATGCATATGTCCTCGGTAGAAGTCGAGCGATGGTGCAACCATTGTTCGCGAGCTTAGGACTTTCTTATTGTTCACGAATATTGATCGTGATGTCGATGGTGGGATGGGATGTGAGGATGAGACAAGATGTGAGTGGTGTTAGGGGTATCTTCTGCCTCGGAGGAGTTCATTGGGGTTAGTTCAGAAGAGGAGCCCGAGCACCATAGGCTGCTTTGCATCGGTTAAGCACCGTTCATCGGTGCAGTTTGCTTTAGCACTTTCCATACTTTTTGCATGTCGTATATAGGAACGATAAGCTAAATACCTTTGTAGTTGTGGCATTTTGGCATGCAAGTCGATGGTGTGAGCGGGAGGACTTGTAGGGGTATCTAGTTTGCTCTATGAGTAGTTTTAGATGACCCTCGCACCTATCGGTGCATGATCTAATTAATGAAAGTCAAGATAATTCCGGTTTATGTAGTGAGATGCGTATAGTTCTAATAGGTACAGATGAAGGGTCTCAGGAGCGGTTAAAGTGGCAGCAATCCAAGCATTACACATATCTTACAAATTTTTATGTCCACCTTAAGAATTAGCTTACATGATTCAGAATTGAAGTATATGTGTGACACACTTATGAAACTAGGAACAACAAACATACAGGGAAAGATGAATGATGCAGCATCAAACCAATACAATCAATGCTTTTGTGTGTCCAAGACCTCTAATGATTAAATCATAGATAATGAAAGTCAAGATAATTCCAGTTGGTGTAGTGAGATACATATAGCTTCAATAGGTGTCGTTAAAAGGACTCGGACGAGATTGAAGTTGCAGCAATCCAAGACTTACACATATCTATCAAACGTTTGTGTCCATCTCAGGAATTAGCATACATGATTCAGAATTGAAATATATGTGTGACGCACTTATGAGTCTAGGGACAACAAACATACAGGGAAAGATGTATAAAGTAGCATCAAAGGAAAAGGTGTAGTGAGATATATACAGTTCCAATAGGTGTAGTTGAAAGAAGTCGGGCAAGTTGAAGTGGCAGCAATCCAGGCCGACACATATCTGACAAGTATTTGTTTCCACCTTAGGAATTAGCTTGCATAAATCAGAACTGAAGTATATATATGACACACTTATGAGGCTAGGGATAACAACCATATAGGGAAAGATGCATGATGCAGCATCAAATGAATACAATCAACAATTTTGAGTGTCCAAGACCTATATTGCTTAGATCATAGTTAATGAAAGTTAAGATAATTTCAGTTGATATAGTGAGATACATACAGTTCCAATATGTGCAGTTGAAGAGACTCGGATGGGATTGAAGTGGCAACAATTCAAGCCTTACACATATCTGATAAACATTTGTGTCCACGCTAGAAATTAGCATACATGATTTAGAATTCAAGTATATGTGTGACACACTTATGAGGCTAGGGAGAACGATGGGGAAAGATCCATAATGCAGCATCAAACAAATACAATCATCACTTCTAAGTGTCTAAGACATCTAATGTTTAGATCATAATTTATAAAAGTCAAAATAATTCTAGCTGGTGTAGTGAGATACATACAGTCCCAATAGGTACAATTGAAGAGACTCGGGTAGGGTTGAAGTGGTATCAATCCAAACCTTACTCATATCTGACAAATATCTTTGTCCACCTTAAGAATCAACAACGGGATTGAGAATCGAAATATATGTGGAACACACTTAGAGGGAAAGAAGACAGAATATGCAAGGAAAGCTGCATGATCTAGCCTCAAACGAAAACACTCTAGTGCTTAAAAAACAGTCCCCGAAAGTGCCACAAGATTTTGTGGTTAATTGACATGTAAAAATGGCAAACAAAAATCATCTCGTTACATAAAGTACGTAGCTACTACCAGGAGAATGAAAACTAATAAGGATGCACTTTTTACTTTTCGTTTCCTAGTAACATCACTGATACGATCTCTCACCAACCGGTCTAGAAATTCCCACGCAGAAAACGACCAAAATATTAAATTAATCAGGCAATTTAATTCTGTAACTGAACAAGTATGCAAGTCGAAATTCGCAAATGTTCTAATTATATAGCTTTTCATTCGTGGCCATCATTTTATTCATAGAACTTCTTTTACCGTACTTTCTTCTATCCGCCTAGCTAGCATGTGATTCAATCCTCTGTTTCTAATAGCTTCCTCCCTCACAAGTTGGCACTATATTTGCCTTATGAATAAGGCACCGTACAACAATGGTGCAAGTTTTTACTTGTATGCTACTGTGTTTTCCTTAGCTGATTTTTACACAACATTGCTACATGGTCATACATAATGGGGCGTCACACATACTCAAACCAAAGAAAGAAATGTACAGAACACATCGATCATCTTTTGTATCTTGTAACATTCATGTACTGTAAGAGTGGATTCTGTGGAATTACTCATATAGTTTAACTAAATCATCACAAAACTATACTCACAAGGTACACGTTCTTTGACATAACTATCAAAATAAAACATGGGAATAGGTAAAGCTAGCCCCTTCAGCTTTAACGCACATGGGATTCTAGCTGAAGCTTGGTGCTGCAACGTAGTAAATGATACAAGGTTCGACGAGTACAACCAGAACAGTGTGATAGATTGGATGCATAAGAATGGATATGAAACACCATTACATATGTCCAAACTCGGAGATGAAATCCCAAGATCAAGAGGAAGGGGGAGTTGTTCTTCAATTGTTTTGAACTCGATTCCCATTACGAAAGAATACCTTTCGTAGACAAGGTATAGTACGTAGTTCTAATAGCAAGCAAGCTCTCGTGTGGCCCCAGTAGCTAGTCTTGGGCTTAAAGAGATAAGTAGAGACCCGCTCCCCAACACCTTGGCAAATAGGAATTGACGTCAAGAACAAATCTGTTTGCATAATGCAGCAACGGTATATATCTAGTAGGATGTTGGTAGTCAACGCGAGCAAAGAAATGAATTGATGCGACAACTAATTAGGTTAAAGATACACACTTTGGTAAACACAAATTCAAGTGTTCAGCACACACATATGTGAAAGTTGTAACCAATGTGGGTCTAGCACACAGTCCACACACTTTACGCATGTTTCTTGGTTGCCTATATTTGATGAGCTACCTCCTGTTTAAGTGCTGCCATAATCAAGGTCTTGAGATTTGCTTGCCTAAATATAATGTTCCTACACACATCCATTAACTGGGGCCTCTCATCAGCTGTGCTTCCGTGTGTCGACTGTCCGCAGAGCACTGCACCGCAGACTCAACGAACGGGTGAATCAGATGGACCGTGGCCGTGCCCCCGCCTGGGCCACGAGCACTTGTGTGCTTCCTGGCACCTACATGGGCTGGATGAGAGCTGCAGCCTTGTGAACGAACCCGGCGTTGAAGGGGTAATTAGGCCCACGGACCTGTAAATGTTCCTAGAAAAACAACAGTCTGTCTCAAAAAAACAGTCTGTTAATTATCTAACGAAATACTTTCACAGCTTCTCCTAGACAAATCACTCCAATTTTACTTGTTTCACCGGAAAGCATACTCCAATAGATTGTATAACAAGTACTCCATACAATCGTAAATATATGTCATTTTGAAAAAGTCTAGATCAAATTTTTAAAACTTTGATTAACAATAGTTTTTAAATTATTTAGTTTGAAATCTTAAAATCATATGTATAGATTTATCTTGAAAAATTCTTTCATAATATTACAAATTTAATAAATTTTATAAATATATTTCAATATAAATGATCACATCTATACATCAGAGATCATATTTTATCCAAAACAAAATATATATTTATAATTGGAGAGAGAGTGATACTCCAAAACTTAATGATAGGACAGCGCTGCGAGCTGGGGCAAAACGATTTGCAGGAAACACCACGTGCACATGCAGATAACTGTTGTATATTTTGGAAATTTCAATGTGTTCATGCCTTGGGCCGACGTATAAGCTGCTGGACCGAGCTGCTTCCTTTGCTTTCGGCCTAGTTCCGTGAAGAGTAGCTTTTAGTCGGCAGATAGGGTTGGATGAGGAGGATTTTTCTCGGAGCTAGGGGTTTCGATCTCTTCCTAGGTGCTAGCGGCGGCTCAACGGCCTGAGGCCGCATCTTCAGTGCGCCTCCAGGGCGGGTGCTGGCGGCGGAAAATCGGCCTGTGACCGCATCTTTAGCACCTCGAGGGAGGATTGAGCTCCTGGGTGCCTTGGCCGGCTGCTTCGGTTCCTGGAGCCGTCGGATCGAAGGTGGCCGCGGGAGATTCAGAGGTATAGCTATGGCCGGATGCCTGCCATGGGGCCGAACTCATATATATATATATATATATATATATATATATATATATATATATATATATATATATATATATATATATATATATATATATATATATATATATATATATATATGAGTATAATATGTAGCTAGCTATAATATAGGTTATTCTGCAGCTAGGGTACGGGACGCGTTCCGCGCCATTGCCCATGGCGCGGACCCCAGGGCTCGGAACTGGAGGGGAAGGTGGGTCCGCGTCATGGACCATGGCGCGGTGTTGGTCGTGTTCGCGCGCCAACATCCGCGCCATTGTCCATGGCGCGGACCCTAAAGGCTCGGAACTGGAGGTGACAGTATGGGTCCGCGCCATGGACAATGGCGCGGGTGTTGGCCGTGTTCGCGCTACAATATCCGCGTCATTGTCCATAGCGCGGACCCCAGGGCTCGTAACTGGAGGTGAAGGTAGGGGTCCGTGCCATGAACAATGGCGCGGATGTTGGCCATGTTCGCGCTACAATATCCGCGCCATTGTCCATGGCGCGGACCCCGCGGGTCGAAACTGTAGATCAAAATAAAAAAAAACTCACAATTTGAGCATATGGGTTGGATCGGGTCATTCGGCTTGGGTCGAATGTGTGAGTTGAGTCCGGCCATAGAATAGGATATTCTATAGCTAGTTATATATAAATACATCTATATATATATATATATATATATATATATATATATATATATATATATATATATATATATATATATATATATATATATATATATATATATATATCCTCTCCTCTCCCTCACATTGTTTTTTAGATGAGTTTGATTCACTTTTGCTTGTCTCCCCTGTGATTTCCCCTCTGGTGCATTGGTGTGTTTGAGTCCGAGTTCAACTCGTGCTTGTGAGTCGGTGCTCAGTTCGAGGGAAGATCTGTTGGTGTCCGGAGCTGCACTGTCGAGGCTCGCCCATACTGCAATGGCTATGCGGTAGAGATCTTGTATCTTCGTCATCCTTCACACCGGCAAAAACGGCAGGTTGTTGGATTTCTGGGTCAGCGGCATTTGAGCCGTGCCTTACCTCGATTATCAGTTCTCTTCAACAAGTTGCACTGTGAGCCTTTCTTCTCCCTTCTGATCTGATTGTATGGATCCCTGATTTATATGCTCTGTGATGATCAATTCTATTGAAATTGAATTAGAATAGTGAGTACAATAGAATCGGTCTTGATACTCTGATTATTAAAGCATATGCAGTGCTCTGTTTTGTGATTTGTTGAGTGGAGTTCAGCGTGCTATTTAGCTGATGGTGAATCCTTACTTTTCAGTCACTGCCTATTGTATGCAACACCTGGACATGAGACTTGATTATTGTTCTCGGTACATTCTGTGATCTTGGTTTGATATTCAGTAAGCCTTACCTGAGGTTCAGTTGTCCTGTTGTTCTTTGTGCAGAGGACTCTAGCTGTACTGAGTCTCTTTTCAGTATAGTTTTAATCTATAGCTCTGTCCAGGTTTTTGTAGCTTTCAGAGTATTGTATATCAAGATCGTTTTCTAGGTGTGATCTCATATTCTAGTTTAATTAGTGATATTTCTAAAGGACCAGTTTGGGAGTAGATCTTCAAGATTTGGGGCCAACTGATGTGAATGATCTGAGAGCCATTTTCATATAACATCATGTTCAGTACTGTTTCAGATACTTGCTAAATAATTTATGTAGTTATTTTCTAGTAGCCATTTGTATTATGATCATGTTTCTAACATTTGTATCATGCTGCTCTTGTTATATTTCCCTTGGGATATGTATATATATGCTCATATTATCGCAAATACTACAACAATCCAGAAATCCAAGTGCTTCTGTGATGGCTAGCTCTGGCTCCTCTGCCCTACCACCGTCGTCCTCGGACGCGATTAAGCCTGAGAGCTTTGACGGAACCGGCTTTAAGCACTGGCAAGCCCGGATGAGGCTATGGTTGATGGAGCTCGGATTATTCTGGGTCCTCACTGAAGAACCGTTCGCCCCTCAGGGGGAAACTGTACTAGACGAGGTCGAAAGAACGTGTCTCGACGCGTTAAGGGCCCGTTGGGAGAAGGCAAATACCTCAGCCCTAGCACGTCTCTTGGCCGTCCTGTCGAACAGGCTATTCGACATCTACGTGGGCTTCGGGGAAGCGTGGAAGGTGTGGACGGAGCTGTATGACAAGTATGCTGAAAGCGACAACGACAACGAGTCCTTCATGGTGGCAAGCTACTTGAACTTTCACATGGGAGATGGCAGATCAGTCATGGAACAAATCCATGAGTTACAGCTGATCGTGCGGGACTTAGGCTAGTACGGCTGTGTCCTCCTTGAGAACTTTCAGGTTAATGCCATTCTGGCCAAGCTACCTACTTCTTGGCGTGACTTTGTCACTGCACGTCGACACTTAAAGCAGTGATTGACTCTTAATGAGCTTATTGCCACTATAAATGTCAAGGAGAAGTCAAAGGCAGGCTATGGTGGGGTGAAGGCGCCCGCTCAAACTAACCTTGTCGAGCACAAGAACCATCCTGGGAAGAATGTGAAGAAAGAGAAGGCCAAACCTGGTTATTCTGGATCAAAGGCTAATGCTATGAAGAAGAAGAAGAAGCCTGAAATTGTCTACTACGTCTGCGGCGGGTTGGATCACAAAGCCAACAGATGCCGCGGCCGTAAGGGCAAGGGGCCAACACCTGACCAGCAGAAGGTTGCTAAAGCCCAAGTGCATGTGGCAATTGCAACAGTCGATGATACCAGCAAAGGCGACTCCACTAGTGGGTATGTACCTGTGGCCTTTATGGCAAATTCACTAGTAAGTTGGTGAGTTGATACAGGTGCTACAAGGTATATTTGTGCTGATCAGACATGTTTTACTTCTCTCTAGGGCGCAGACGGTGGATCCGTACTGATGGGGAATGGGGTCTCGGCAGCAGTGCGCGGAGTAGGACAAGTGAGCCTGAAGCTAACTTCCGGCAAAACTCTTGTCCGGAAGGATGTACTATTTGTGCCTGCCATGACCCGCAATCTACTCAGTGGATCGATGCTATGTCGGCGAGGAATAAAATTAGTCTTCGAGTCGAATAAAGTAGTGATGACCAGGTGTGGGTCGTTTGTAGGGAAAGGCTATGATTGCTGAGGCATGTTCCGCATTTCTATTCTTGATAGCTCTGCAAACATTTTCTATTCTTCATATTCTAATAAGAACATTGATATTTGGCATTCTCGCTTATGTCATGTTAATAATGAAGTAATTGTGCGTTTGAGCAAGATGGATCTTATTCCTTCATATAAGTATGATAAGAGCCATAAGTGCGAGGTGTGTGTGCAAGAAAAGCAGCCCCGTAAACCGTTTCATACGGTCGAGGGGAGAAGCACCTCGCCACTTTCCATTCTGATCTTTGTGAGATGAATGGAATATTAACCAAGGGTGGCAAGAGATACTTCTTTACTCTCATAGATGATGCCACTAGGTTCTGCTATATCTATTTGCTGAGAACAAAGGATGAAGCATTAGAATACTTTAAGATTTATAAGGCCGAGGTGGAAAACTAGCTGGGGAAGACAATAAAGAGACTGAGGTCTGACAGAGGTGGGAAATATATTCCCAAGGATGTCTCCGAATGCTGTGAAAAAGTGGCATAATCCATGAATTTACGCCACCATACTCACCACAGGCCAACGGAGTAGCCGAAAGAAAGAACCGAACAATTTGTGACTTGGTTAACACCTTGTTACAAAGTTCTGGTATGACTAACTCATGGTGGGGTGAGGCTGTTCTCACAGTTAACTATGTCCTGAACAGGGTTGTTCCTCGGAATCGCAAGGTAACCCCTTATGAAGGATGGAAGGGGAGGAAACTGAATCTGTCCTTTCTTCGCACATGGGGCTGTTTAGCTAAAGTACATGTTCCCCTACCCAAGAAAAGAAAATTAGGACCAAAGACTGTCGACTGTGTCTTCCTAGGGTATGCACACCAGAGCACAGCCTATAGATTCCTAGTGGTCCATTCTGAGGTCTCAGACATTGCCGTTAACTCGATAATGGAGTCTTGGGATGCGACATTCTTTGAACACATCTTTCCTATGCGAGTGAAGGAGACTGTTTCCTATGATCTTTTAGTTGATGACCATGTTCCTCAGAGTGCTGATGACACGGTTCCTGATCTGGAACTTAGGAGGAGCAAGAGGCAAAGAACTGGTAAATCATTGGGAGATGATTTTGTCACCTATATCGTGGATGATGAACCACGAAACCTTTCAGAGGCATACGCTTCTCCAGAAGTGGAGTACTGGAAGGAAGCAGTCCGTAGTGAGATGGATTCGATTATCACTAACGGGATCTGGGAGTTAGCAGACCTCCCAATTGGCTGCAAGCCGGTCGGCCGCAAATGGATCTTCAAGAGAAAGCGCAGACCCAATGGTACTATAGAAAAGTACAAGGCACGATTAGTGGCTAAGGGTTTTACGCAAAAGGAAGGAGAAGACTATTTCGATACTTATTCTCCTGTGGCCAGATTACCCACTATCCGTGTGCTCTTAGCACTGGCAGCCTCGCATAATCTCCTTGTGCATCAGATGGATGTCAAGACCGCTTTCCTTAATGGAGAGCTGGATGAGCAGATTTATATGCAACAGCTAGATGGATTTGTGGTAACAGGACAGGAGCGTAAAGTATACAGGCTAATCAAATCCATGTATGATTTCAAACAGGCCCCTAAGCAATGGCATGAAAAGTTTGATACTACATTGACTTCGGTCGGCTTCTGTGTTAATGAAGCCGATAAGTGCATGTACTATCGCTATGGTGGGGGTCAAGGTGTTATTCTATGTTTATACGTGGATGACATATTGCTGTTTGGGATAGACCTAGAAATGATTAACCAGACCAAGTCTTTTCTATCTCAGAACTTCGATATGAAGGATCTGGGAGAAGCTGATGTAATTCTAAACATCAAGCTCCTAAAGGACGAGAATGGGATAACACTCAGTCAATCCCATTATGTGGATAAGGTGCTTACACGTTTTGGTATGATAGATTGTAAGCCTGTAGCCACGCCCTATGATCCAAATGCTAAGCTGAAGAAAAATGTAGGCCATGAAAAAGACCAGTTAAAGTATTCATAGGTGATAGGTTCCCTCATGTACTTGGCTAGTGCAACTAGGCCTGACATCTCATATGCAGTATGCAGGTTGAGTCGTTATACATCCAACCCAGGAGATTATCATTGGATAGCACTGGAGAGGATACTCAAGTATCTAAAGGGGACAAAGAACCTTGCGATTCACTATTCTGGCATCCTGCAGTTATAGAGGGATTCAGTGATTCCAACTGGATCAGTGACTCGGATGATATGAAGGCTACGAGTGGATATGTTTTCACTCTAGCAGGCGGAGCAGTGTCTTGGAGGTCATCTAAGCAAACCATCCTTACTCGCTCCACGATGGAGGCTGAGCTAGTGGCGCTAGACTCAGCAGCCGTAGAGGCAGAATGGATTAGAGAACTCCTTTATGACCTGTCGATATTGGATAAACCAATTCCGGCTGTTCTCACCTACTGCGATAACCAAACTGTTCTGGTTAAGGTGAAGAGAAGGAAGGACAATATGAAGTCTTCGAAGCACATAAAATGGCGACTCAAGTCGCTAAGGCATGCACTAGAGACGGGTATAATCGTTGTGGATTATATTCAGTCTGAAAAGAACCTTGCGGACCCTTTCACAAAAGGAATGGCTAGAATAGTCATTCAAGCGGCGTCAAGAGGAATGGGATTATTACCCTCTGATAATGTTCACACCGGCAGTAACCTATCCTAGATAATCGGAGATCCCGTGAACTAGGCTCTAGGAAAACAAGCTGTGTGGATATAAGAGCAAATCGATCCCATTTGCTGCTATGCTCTTCTGCAGGAGAGGTTGAGCTGTTAGCTCTTAATGAATTCAGTGCCAAATGGCAATAGATGTCGTCCTACAGGACATCTAGGAGAATTCACCTATGTGAGTGTGATTGTGTGGTCGTAAGCATAGAGAAGCCGGGTACTTCTCTGAGTGGCACTCATGAATCAAAGGTACTCGGATATGACCATAATGTCCAAACCGAGAGCTAAAGACTTAGCAGCCTTGTACAAGGTGCTGTATAGGTAGAAGCTCTTACACCAAGATAGAGGATCAAGGTGCAGTCCTCCTCTGTCTGTTCGATCTAAAACCTATATGACTAGGTATTGTGTTCAAACCCGAAAGGTACACTTTACTCAATTCTTGTATATAAAATCGGGCACTACCAACATTAAAATATGGTGGGGACTGTTGTATATTTTGGAAATTTCAATGTGTTCATGCCATGGGCCGACGTATGAGCTGCTGGACCAGGCTGCTTCCTTTGCTTTCGGCCCAGGCCCGTGAAGAGTAGCTTTTAGTCAGCAGCTAGGGTTGGATGAGGAGGATTTTTCTCGGAGCTGGGGGTTTCGATCTCTTCCTGGGTGCCGGCGGCGGCTCAACGGCCTGAGGCCGCATCTTCAGCGCGCCTCCAGGGCGGGTGCTGGCAGCGGAAAATCGGTCTGTGACCGCATCTTTAGCACCTCGAGGGAGGATTGAGCTCCTGGGTGCCTTGGCCGGCTGCTTCGGTTCCTGGAGCCGTCGGATGGAAGGTGGCCGTGGGAGATTCGGAGGTATGGCTATGGCCGGGTGTTATTTAGATGAGTTTGATTCACTTTTGCTTGTCTCCCCTGTGATTTCCCCTCTGGTGCATTGGTGTGTTTGAGTCCGAGTTCAACTCATCTTGTGGGCCGGTGCTCAGTTCGGAGGAAGATCTGTTGGTGTCCGGAGCTGCACTGTCGAGGCTCACCCGTATTGCAGTGGCTGTGAGGTAGAGGTCTTGTATCTCCGTCATCCTTCACACCGACAGAAACGGCAGGTTGTTGGATTTCTGGGTCAGCGGCATTTGAGCCGTGCCTTACCTCGATTATCAGTTCTCTTCAACAAGTTGCACTGTGAGCCTTTCTTCTCCCTTCTGATCTGATTGTATGGATCCATGATTTATATGCTCTGTGATGATCAATTCTATTGAAATTGAATTAGAATAGTGAGTACAATAGAATCGGCCTTGATACTCTGATTATTAAAGCATAGGCAGTGCTCTGTTTTGTGATCTGTTGAGTGGAGTTCAGCGTGCTATTTAGCTGATGGTGAATCCTTACTTTCAGTCACTGCCTATTGTATGCAACACCTGGACATGAGACTTGATTATTGTTCTCAGTACATTCTGTGATCTTGGTTTGATATTCAGTAAGCCTTGCCTGAGGTTCAATTGTCCTGTTGTTCTTTGTGTAGAGGACTCTAGCTGTACCGAGTCTCTTTTCAGTATAGTTTTAATCTATAGCTCTGTCCAGGTGTTTGTAGCTTTCAGAGTATTGTATATCAAGATCATTTTCTAGGTGTGATGTCATATTCTAGTTTAATTAGTGATATTTCTAAAGGACCAGTTTGGGAGCAGATCTTCAAAGATTTGGGGCAACTGATGTGAATGATCTGAGAGCTATTTTCATATAACATCATGTTTAGTACTGTTTCAGATACTTGCTAAATAATTTCTGTGGTTATTTTCTAGTAGTCATTTGTATTATGATCATGTTTTTAACATTTGTATCATGTTGCTTTTGTTATATTTTTCTTGGATATGTATATATATATATATATATATGCTCATATTATCGTAAATACTACAACAGTAACCAGCACAAGAGGAATCGAGCACTGAAGTAACACCTACTCCAGAAATCAAACTCTCACAAACAAAGTGCTGTAGCCATGGCCCCTGCTCCACACTACTATCGCGAAGAAGTTCGGGGTATCGCTGTCACCCCATCCCCATGTCGCTTGTCAAATTGACACTAGGGGCCAAGCTATAATATCCTATCCCAGTGCACGGGGATTAGAAAAAAAATAAAATCTTACTTATTAACGATTTAATTTCACTTTTAATGTATCATCTAATTAAAAATATATGTATCATATAGATCTAGATCTAGATATGTAGAAGTGCGCAATTAGGTTTTGGAGCTCGGCTTCACCCCTATGTTTTTTTTTCGAAACGAAGCTTCACCCCTGATTGACACGGCTTCGTTTGGGATTAGTGTAAGCAAGACGACTGTCTGGTCCTGCGCATATTGATGTCGGTGCTATTAGATTCTCTCCACGTACTTGTTTATTGGTTTTAGTATTCTGCAAGATTACTCGTAAGACACTGCATAATTAACTCGTGGGCACAACGTCTGTCTGATCAACTACAGCTGTCAAACAAAAACAGCCAGGCCTGATGTTTAAACTGCAAACAAAAAGAACAAAACATAAATCCGTCCGGCACCTTTCGACTCATCACCTGAAGCCACTCCACCGTTCAGCTAGCATTTCTGCGCTTGATTGCTTGCTTTGGAACTTGCAAGCCACACAACGAACAATGAAACAGACAACTGAATGTTACACTACCATAGGATACAATCTGACCTACTGAATTTGTGCAGAATGCAATCTGACCAACTGAATTTGAGTATGCATATTAAGCCTCTTGCTGAATCAGTCTTGCTATGTTTTAACAACTATCAGATTTTGCCATGTTGCTAAGAGTTTTTATCAGAAAAGTCGCTCTCCATATTATTCTATTGCTACTAAGGTACGTACCACTACAAAATTTGGAAAGTAACAAAGCACACAAGCTTTACAGTCACATTTCTGATCACAGCTCTTGGCACTCAAATTTCTATGCCCTTTTCTGCTCATCACATGCTTTTGCTATACCAAAACCACATCAAGTTGGAGCACGAATACAAGCATCTGCAAAGCAATTCTAAACAGTTAACATTTCTGTACTTGCAAACTCTGCAAGTTGCATGCCACACAATCACGAAGAACAACGAACAACCAAACATTGACCAAGTAAGATAGTAGCCTAGTACCGTACATATAACATAAGACCTACCGAATCTGTACAGGATTATGCCCCCTCAGACAGTCTTGCTATATATTTACATGTGCCTGATTTTCACTCATAGGTAGCTCTGATCGAACTCGATCTTCCTTGCCTACCAGAGCAAGATCAGGCCAGTAACATAGCTGAAAGATTAGATGTTAACCATACAGAATGCTTCAGCTAAACCCTCCACTCTTCCCCCATCGGATTTACACATGAACTGCACTACAACGTGGTAATATCTCTCATCTCCCTGTATTCAGCTCCCTGACCATCCTACTCTTGTTTACACAATTGAGCACCAAAAACTTACAGAACATGGAACCAGCAATTCTCATCCATTGCAGATG
Source organism: Phragmites australis (assembly GCF_958298935.1). Lineage (NCBI taxonomy): Eukaryota > Viridiplantae > Streptophyta > Magnoliopsida > Poales > Poaceae > Phragmites > Phragmites australis. Next base: position 23,429,654 of record NC_084929.1, read on the forward strand.
GCATTGAGAAGCACATGCCCCAGCATTAGGTCCACGAAGTACTGGTGCCCAATCTTGCCGTCCCGCCACACCAGCTTCACCGGTGCACGCCCGTAGTGCACACCGTCATTGCAGCGGTTGTCGTAGTGCCATGGGAATGTCATGTCGAAATTGTCAATCACCCCACCAGTGAGCACCCCATGCTGCCTCATCTTCTCAACGAGCACGCCATTGAACGCCTCCATCTTACTTGGATTGAATGCCAAGTCCCTAGCGTAACCCCCAGTTGCGATCGTAGTGCGGTAGAACACTCTCGGCACTGCGTGGCCATGAGCCCGCACTTTGGCCATGACTCCGGACCAGAATTGTGCAGCAAACTCCGCACCCTGCGCGTAGGCGCGGACGCTGGTCCAGTAGCATCCGTCGTGCAGGCCGGAGTTCAGGACCACAACGTCCGGGACGCGGTCAACGGACATGAAGTAGGACCGGATGAGCTGCCGGAACTCCCTGTTCCGGAGGGAATGCAGGCCGAGGTAGTTCATGCTCATGTTCCAGTGGCCGTTGAAGATGCTTGTGATCCTCAGTGTCCCCGGCCCGCCGCTGGGGTTCGTGAACACGGCGTCAAACCGGCGCGTCACAGCGGACGTGTCCGTGACGCCGAGAACAAAGGTCAGGAGATTCCGGATGGTGTCGACGTGGTTGGAGTCGCCCCAGAAGAAGAGCCACTTGCCGTTCAAGCACCGCCACGCCGCGTCCGCCGCGAAGAGTTTGAACGAGCAGTGCGCCGAGTACACCCACCCGTTGCTCTCCAGCGCTCCCAGCGGCCCGTCGCACCACGGCGCCTCGCACGGGTGCTCGGGCTCCAGGCACCGGTACCGCCCGGCGGCGTCGACGTCCTCGCAGTTCTCGTTCTTGGCAAGCCGCGTCCACCGGCCGGTCCAGGCGTCGCGCGCGAAGTCTGCGGCGCGGCACGTCTCCAGCACCGGGAGCGACGCGTTGCCGAGCCGGAACAGAAGGGGAATGCGGCGCAGCTCGGTGCGGTACTTGAACCTCGCGGAGGAGAACTTGAGGCCCTCGAAGCTACGGAAGAGGAGGACGACGGTGAGGTGGAAGTCCCCCGCGGCGAAGCGGGGCGCGACCTGGAGACGGAAGGAGTAGGAGCCATCCCCATGGTCCACGACGGGGGGCCTCGACTTCCACGCGTCCCCGGATAGGTCAATCTCGAAGTAGTCCCCACCGAGGCAGCGCCGCTGGCCCGCGTCATCCAGCGCCCAGAACGTGAACCCGTGGATCTCGGCGGTGCCGAGCATGGTCACCCCTCCCCTCGCCACGGCGTCGTCAAGAACCGCGATAGAGATGTTAGCGGTGCGCGCGTCCCGGCACGGCGAGCCCCCGGGCGCGAGCCACCGAGCCAGGAGGTCGTCGGTGAAGTTGGGATGGCCCGGCACGGAGAGCCAAGAAAACGAGGCGTCCCTGCTGGCGCGGCCGCCGCCGACGTAATGCAAGTACTGGCGCCGCAGCCGGCGGTGCGCGCCGGTGCCGGCGAGGGATACATCGACGGCGAGGAGGACGATGACGCCGAGGAAGGACACGAGCGCGAGCTTTGCGGCGGAGGGTCCGGCCTTCTTGGGATGGCGCTGGTGGTCGCCGCCGAGGTGTGGTGGCTTCTTGGCGTCCCCAGCGGCGAGCGATGGGATAGACCCGTGGGTCGGCGGGAGGTGCGCCGACATCGCCGGGTGGGGGGCTACTTGGGGCTTGGTGTGGTGTGGCCTCGCATGCGTCCGCGTTTGCGAGAGCGAGCTGGTCGCGCGGGGCTGATTGGGGGTTGGGATTGTGGTGCGAGCAGCGTTTCTGCGGATGGATTGACTGACACTTTATTTGAGCGAGAGGAACGAGCTGTACGAATTTGTGGAGAAATCTGGTAAAAATTTAAAATTAGATAATATATGTGATCATATTTATCGAAATAAATAATATATCATCGTATTTACAATTTTAATATTCGTATTTGGTACTCGTTTACCTAAAATAGGCTACAGTGACATTTTTGACACAGCATGTGCCGAAAATAGCCCGGTCATAAACAGTACCGTGAATGAACAGTACAGCAGTGCATTTGAATTTCGTTTTCCCTCTTTTTCAAAACGGTGGTCTTCTGTTACTTCAGAAATTTTTTTAAAAAAATTACATGTTCCATAAACCATATATCGAATACGAATATTAAAATTGTAGATACGATGATATGTTATCTATTTCGCTAAATACGATCGCGTATGTTGTCTAATTTTGTATTTTTGCCGAGAAATCTTGGATGCTAATAAGTAAATAGATATAAACATATAAATAATAAATATCATCTTATCATCCCACTAGTAGATGGGTTAAAAAAAATTCAAAAGCCACTAAAACTTTCAAGAGCCACAAAATAGTAGATTATATTAGAAGTATGGAATTGACATAGTTTGTGATCGAAACCGGATTAAAAATCATACCAATCGTACGGTTTTCTAAAAAAAGAAAACTAGACCACAAACTCGGACGATAAAAGAAAGCAACTGAGACGACCAACTATGGCGTCTCACCACTACACACCCACAACCCACAAACAGCGGAACCTGATAAGAGTCGTCGTTACCAGGTTTGTTAAAAAACGATGAAGCAGCTCTGACTTCCTACAACGGACATCAATCTCAAACACCACGAGAACGCACCCAGACACATACAAATACCAAGACAATCGCGAGAAAGAGTTTGTCGTATGTCATCGTTGCCAAGCTCTATCGGTCCCCACTCCCCACGACAAAGCAGCTCTAAAATCGCACAGCAAACACCTCCTACTCGTGCTAGACGTCCATTGCGAAGCAAGATAGAACTCCTCCATTGCGAAGCAAGATACAATTCCGAGGTGGCAGAGGCCTCATCGAATAGCCCAGCTACCGGAAGCAATCGAATCTCTAAGGCGATGCCTTCAGGAAAGAAGCAGGCTTCCAGCAGCGCACTCGAGCAATGACAAGGTGAGAGGAGAGGTTAGGGGCAGGCGGTGACTCTACAAATCCCTGTATAAATATGAAATATTGTGAAATAACTTATCCACTCATCAAATGATAGAATTAATCGTAACCTTCAAATAAAAATTAGACATACGAACGGCATTCATGGTTTGGACGTTTCATATATTTGCTTGTTTCAACACACCGAGGAGAGCCATCTAATTGAGATGAGGTCTTCAAATGTACAAATCTGCACACCGGCGAGTAGGGACGGGAACTCTCTCATTTTTTTGCCCGACTCTCTTCACATTTTCAGAGATTTGTGCTCCTTTGCAGAATAAACATAAATCTAAACAACACTCCATTTGGCAAGGCCAAGGAAAACAACTAGCGGTTTGATTTGGCAACGCCGACGAGAGTTTGGTAAGCACAAAAAAGATCTAGCGTTCAGGCAGTCCGAGGCAACCAAATTGCTCGTTTGTCTAATTGCTTAGCCAAAATTTTGCTTGGCATGCTAACTATAACACAAGCAAGGTTGTTGTTACCACACCACACTGGCTTCAAAGCTAAATTAGCTTTTGCACAGGCATGCCTTAAGCTTCGTTTGACATTGAGGTTGATTGTGTCAATCTAGTTAGCGCTGTGGAACTGAGTTTCTGTATATCTAGGTTGCAAACTGAGATAGTACTCTTAATGTGGGCAGTATTGTATCACCCAGGTCCTGACGAGGGAATGGCTGCGGCCTCTCTCCTGGCACCAGCGACGCAGAGGATCCGATGCGATAACGGTGCTGGTGTCGGGCTAGCTGTCCGGTTCTTCTGTCCTGGTCTCCTCTCGTCCCACTCCCAGTGGGGAGGCAAATTCTATAAGGCCCGGCCCTATAGAACGCTCGTGAGACCCTCATCTGAGCCCTTCACGGGAGATCCGACGGCACACGCAAGTCTACCTCTGTGCACACGAGGACATGTGTCGACGCGCGGCAGGGGTCTCCGCGTGAGGTCGGACCCCATAGAATTTGCCTCCCTCCCAGTGGTGCCGTTGAGAAATAAATGTGCTTTGATGCGTGGTCCAGCCGTCGCCCATCCGTTTGACCCCCCTGACACGTCGCACAACGCTTTTCTTCAGTGCGCCACTCCGCCTCGTCTCCTTGGTCCGGTGATCCGCGCGCGGTCTCACGGTGCTGAGCTGCGTCCCATCAAATGGATTCGTCGGCGCGGCGGCGGCGGCAGGTGGCGCCGTGGCGGGCTCTCCGCTTTAGCTGCCAAGAAACGCGCGGTTCGGAAGTTGGGTGGAGGGGTTGGTTGGCATGAGACGGTGCGATTGGGTGTGAACGTAGTAGGGTGGGTGTGTGTGAACGTAGTAGGGTGGGAGGTTGGTTGGCTCCGCGGCCAAGTTTTGGTGGTAGTACGTTAACTGGTTGGCGGTTGCCAAACCATCCTGATCAATGCACATGGAGTAAAATGTAAAAATCTCTTAAAAGTCATTTGAATTTTGATTTTCATTCTCAGAAATTATTTTGTTGAAAAAAAACTATAAAAGTTCAGCTTTGTTGCAAAACCACCAAAAAAATTCAAAAAAAAAATCTAAAAAAAGTAGAGACAATTTTAAGACATTCTGTAAAAAAAAATTCGAAAATAATATACTTTGTATCATATTTCATCGAAAAATATTAAAAAATCATGTTATTTTAATTTTGTCGTGTCTATCATTATTTTTTATACACAAATTATTGTTTAAGTAAACTAATAAAAGTGGTTTTATTAATTTTGGGAGTGTGATAGATTAGTTATGAACTAATCTATCTGCCACATATTTATTCAATCATGTACGTTACAATAACTATTTTAAAATTTCATGTATTTTTAGAAGATAGAGGATCATATAAGAAGGTTTTATGATTTTTAATTAGTAAATAATTAACTATCTATTTAACTCGAATTAATAATGAGCTACACATTTTTCTTTTTTCTCAAACTTTCTCTCCATAAAATATGATAGAAAAGATATTATTTTCGAAAAAAATCACAGCAGGTCTTAAAATTGTCTCTAGTTTTTTTATAAATTGTTATGATTTTTTAATATTTTTTTGAATTTTTGAGGAGTTATTCAACAAAGCCAAACTTTTATGGATTTTTTTCAACAAAACTACTTCAAAGGTGAAAGTCAACATCCGAGTGACTTTTAAATTTTTTTTTAATTTTTTCTATGCACATAAAGTATCGTATCATATATGTAATAAGGATTTGTATCCTCTAACTTTGCTTCGGCAGAGGCAGATGTGCTACAGTAATTGACAGTTTGCTCTCTTCCTCCATCAGGTTATAAATAAGCTGTCAGGATTTCAGCGATACAGTATCACTACAGTATCTTTAAAACAGTATTTTCCTACAGATGTAATACGGTAGCATGGTTTGGACCTTGGGTGCTTAATTTCTTAAGCAGGTTATCACAAAGGAGGTTCCTGTTTTGTCAACCGAGAGGAAAGACATGGAATCCCCACGTACGCTTTCTGTCAAAGCAGAGAATGGCATCGACTTTCGATGTCCTAATCGCATGATTACAGTTTTAATTTTGAGAGAGCATGATTACAGCTTACGGGGAGAAGGAAAAGGTGGTTTCAGAAAAGGAGGGAACAGGACGGTTGAGGAACGGTACTGTGCTCTTTATGCCACGTTACTTCTGCAACTACCACCCCACTGATTACGGCGCTGAGTAGTTGATCTGCAACAAGGCAATAATGCCTTCTCCTGTGCAGTACTATTTCCTTGTCGATGATTTGCTCAATTTTTTTTTAAAAAAAGATGATATCTTTGTCTCAGATGACTGTGCGCGGCGCCGGGTGCCACACGTACAGTGGCGGATCTACTGGGAGGCTCGGGGGCTCAAGCCCCCCTACGCTGTGCTGCCCCTGAGGAGGAGAGGAAGAAAGAAGGGGGGCTGAAGGAGGAAGGAGGATGGTTGGAGGAGGAAGAAGGAGATCAGCCCTCCTTCCACTCAGATCTGGCTCCGCCACTGCACACGTACGTATATCATACGCGTCCAATTTATCTGTGACCACGGCCAGCAGCCAGTCTGGTAGATTTCTCAGTCTCAAATTCTGTTTCCTTCCAACTGCAGTGATCATCACATAGCAAGTTGGAGAGTGATGACATCGTACTAATCCTGCTTCCTAGTTTCATAGAGAAAACATTTTTGCCATGGATAACTCGCTCAAGGCTATTCGGTTTCCAAGGAAGGGGAAAAGGTTTTTTTTTATAAATTACCAGCTTGCATGGTCGAATTGAACATGGCAGAAAGCCACTACCTTGACTCGTGATACCCTAAAGTCGCAAAGCGGGATCCACGATAGACTCCCCGGCCGAAGTATTCTCTCTTTCGTCTCCTCCTCTTCCAGTCTCCTCTCTCGTCAGTGGACGTGGAGGACGGGCTTCCGCCGAGCCATTCGTACGAGTGGAGCCGGCAATCACCGATCCACATTACGTATTCTGTATTGTCTGGCGAGTATTTTTCTGGCTGGCCAAGTCGCTTGTCTTGCGGACGAGCTGGAGCTCGGTGGTAACGCTCCCGATGAAATCAAGCCGACGGGAGTTTGAACCCTCGTCCCGCGCCTCAAGTGTCCAATGAAGACCGCGGGAAGGGTCGTTAAAAAAAAAAGTTGCTTGGTCCGAAAAAAATCCGCGGTTGACAAGCCCAGCCCTAGCAGAAACATGTTTCCAGCCCAATCATATGCACGACCCAGGCTCAGAAGTGCCCCGACTCCATAGAAAGATTCGTCCTATGCAAGGCCCGATCATATGTAATCATGGGCCATGGTTGGGACGACCCACACCCACTGGGCCAAACGAAGTGTTGGAGGGGAGGAGAAAACTTTGGGCTCAACTCGGGTGGGCCCGCCGGATGATTCTAACATTGTTCCTGACACCAATGGCATGCTCCAAACGTTGCTGATTCGAGCTGATGACCAGGTCTGGTGACACGAAAACTCTACGTGCACGCCGGCGTTGTTCCGAAAGCATATTGCCACGTGGAGCAGTGTCGCTTAGAGGTGGGATTTGGGCCGGGTCGGGCGACCGATCCGGCCCCTTTGGGCTTTGGGTCTTTTGGGCAATGCTAAGATGGTCCGATAAACTGTTCGGGCTGGTCCAAGCCACCTTCAGCTAGATCCAGACACGGCTCGGATGTACGATGAGCCTCATCGGGCCGGGTTGGCACGAGCCCAGCACCACCACACTCCACCGCGCGTGAGGGCGCGAACCCATTTTTTACCAGGCCAGACCGCCATTGAACCCCATATCAAGGCCCGACCCGACCCATAAATCAGACCGGGTCAGCTCGGCCCATCAGTGCTCGTACCGGGTCGGGCTTAAGCTGAACCGGGCCGTACCAGGCTTGAGCCGGCCAAAAAAACACAGCTCAAAGTCCCAACTCTAGTGTCGCTCGATACGTGTCTATCGGAAATGTGCCGATAAGTTCCTGACCTGAACTCAAAGGTTGCCCAGTTTAGTGTCAGGGTTGTTCTGTCTGCCCGCTGCCACGGCTACGGCGCTCTCACGCACACTCGCCGTGCCGTCCATGCCAAGTTGGCACTTGGGTTCGTCACTGCGTGCACGTCCTTGCCGTCGACACCTGTTGACCTCGCTCAACCAAACGGCAAAATCCCGCCCGAATCCACACCACGCCGACAGGGACGGATCCAGCACAAATTTTTACCCCTGGCTGGTGCTCAGGGGCGGTCCCGACCCGGCGGATCCCTGCATGTATCTTGACCACAACGCCTATTAAGGATTAAGGAAGGTTCAAGGTGTAGTAGCTGGCTAGCTGGTCCAAAAGGTCCTTCGATGGCCTTGGATAGGAACTAGGAAGGATCAGTCATTCTATTGGGAAGTAGCTTAAAGTGTACTTAGCTTGAATTAGAATGGATGAACAATGTGTAGGGTTCAAGTATACCGCTGTGAAAAGCGCTAAGATGTGAATTGTTCCTCTGTACCACTACTGTTCTTTCTTTCTTCTTATCCTCCATTGTTTCCCTTCCCTTTTCTATACTCAAAATCAGAGAATTAAAGGTGAAATATTATCAGTTTCGGTAAATACCATCCTTCTTTGAGGGACTGGAATGGTGCTCCATCTTAGTATGAACAGCTCCGGCTAGAGCCTCCATCTCTTCCTCTGCTCGCTCAAGCAGATTGGGACCCTTCACCTTGTCCACAGATGTATTCTTGGCTCATGACACTTGCCATTCACAGCAGAATACTTCCTCCTCTGCACTCCACTGTTCCTGAAAACACAAGAACTTCCAGCACATAAGAAAACACAAGGCAAAACTTGGGACCTTCACTTAGAGAAGGGACACGCAAAGACACACAGTGTAAATATTCGACTTCACCCAGCGAAAAACACAAGGCAAAACTCAGCTCGCTACGCTGCCAAGAACCGCGGTCCCCGCCCGCTTGCCTGCTCTCTTGCCGAGTTGCCGCTCGCGACGCCGCCGGAATGTGATTTCGATTTGTGATCCGACTCAGGGTGCCGAGACATTGGCCGATTGGGAGCCGGAGAATGTTGGCCGATTGGGACTCATCCGCAGGCCTGGGCTGATTAATTCACGCCGGCCCCTCGCGGACAGGCTTGGTCGCGAACTCGGACTCGCCCACAGCCCGCTCGCCACTCTAGGCCCAGCCGCCCAGACGAGTCATCTTCTTCATCTTCCCGGTTCTCAGGGGCAGGGGCGCCCGCCGGCCGACGCCCAGCGGCCACCTCTTCACAAAAATTCAAGGGGGGCCTTGGGAGGGGGCGCCGTCACAGTACGGGGCTTGTGATTTTAAGATCATTTTTAACGATTTTTTGTTGAGATCTAAGATCTTTTTACGAAAGGATTTTCGTTTCTTCCAGCGTTCTAACGATTTTCTTTCACGGTTTCCATCATGAAGGGATTTTTAAGGTTATTCTCTTCCAGACGAGATTATCTCTTATTTCTTTTTACGATTCTTTTCGAAGAAAAACTGTTAAAAATAAGAGAAAATAAAAAGAATAAGAATGAGGAGAAGAATCAGAAAAAAAACGAAATAAAGAGAATACGATTAAAGATGATTTAAGATCCGTCACTGCACACCGATGATTGTCTGCCAGCCGTTCCATGCATGGATCCTCAACCCAGACTGCGCGTGTCCCCTTGCATGCGCTGGACGTGGCCTGTACGAGCTGGAGCCCAGGTGAGGGACAGCTAAGTCGGTCACCAACCGCCGCACGAACTCGATCCCCATGTTGCTGGGGGCCAGGCCCGTCCGCCCGCCGGCCGGCACCGCGAGACTCCAGGTCTGGCACTGCATGCGTACGTGTTCTGAGAATCCACGACCCGCGTGATTCCATTCCATCCGCATCGGCGGCACGAACCAGTGGGTAAAGAGAGGAAAGAAAGGAGATCGACACATCACCCAACACGACACACCAACTTGCACCAATCATTGCCCGTTTTGACATTTCCATTTTTTTCGTTTACTTACACCGATTGAGTTTTGACCGCTACTTTTTAACCATCATAAAATGTTGATTGGCAGTAAAGTACTTTTGGTTACGAATCTGACTATACCATTTTTACGCTACTAATTAGATATTTTAAAAACCATTGTTGGTCAAGCATTTGATCAGTCAAAGTCAACAGTATCAAACAAACGAAAACAGAGCGATTTTTTTTAAGAACGGCAGGAGCTCCGCCAATTTTATATTAGAAGGAATAAAGAAAGTTTAAATAAAAAAATCGGAACGAGAGATGTTCAACACCCGACAAACTATGTTGAGGTGATTTGCTGAGGGCTAAAGAACCAACCCTCTGCTGACTAAGGGTAGGGAGACTAGGGAAGTGCGAGCTAGCTGAGGATGATAAACAGCAAGCTATTAAGCTCTCAACGAGATCTAGTCATCGTTGGTGCTCGCGATGCCTCCCCAGCTCTTCGTCAAAAGCTCTCCTTCTTTGGTTAATACCCTCCTTTGACTTTGAACGCTACCTGCGTAGATGACAACACCTTATTTTGCGAAACGCTTCGGTTGCGTTCTTTCCAAACATTCCACCGAAAATAGATCGCTACGCCGTTGAATACTTTACGTAAGTTTTTGTGAACCTTTTTGTTTGCAGCATGCCACGATCTCTTGATCGTGGAATGATCCCTTAGGCTTGGAAGTCCTGTGATGTGGAGCCAATTAACAATTTCATCACATACTTCATTCGTGAAGCTGCAGTCCTTGAAAAGCTGCAGTCCTTGAAAAGGGCTCCGAGCTCGCCCTTGTTTTACTCCCTGCATCCTCGCTGAATCTCTGCATGAATTGGGGAATAGGGCAAGAGGAACTTCCAAGTTGTGCTTCCGATTTACTGGGCCTTGGACACCCTGCCTGCAATTTGCTATCGTCAAGGATGGGTGCTGCCCTCCCACACGGGGTCTTTTCGCGCACAGATCAGGCTTGCTGGTGCTGGAAACTTCATCTCCCGGTTGGAAAAACTCAGGAAAAAAGGGCAAAATCTGGTGGGAAGGAAGTGGAGCAAGGTTCTGGGATGCAGATCTGTGGTGGAGAGACGGGATTTTCGTTGGATTTGGTTTGGATTAGTTGATCTTGGGTGGCGCAAGCGGAGTCGCCAGAGGGGACGCCAGAGCGGCCTAACGGCTCCATCTATTCGGTAAAATACTAATCAAACAGATGGATTACTAGTACACCAATCCAATTCATTTCTTCATCTTACAAAAATGGGGGAAGAAAGAAATACAAGGAATAATGAACAAATCGAGCCAAGAAAAGCCACGGCACCACCTCATGCACACCAGTCACTAGCTTACTGTACATACAGCTTTTTTATTTTTGTGCGGTGGTGCCCCCCATATTCCTCCCCTAGGGCTCAGATTATACATTTGACCCTGGGGAGTAACAATGGTTATTTACCAATTACCATATCAGAATAGTACATAATTGACTAATTAATTGAACAGACTAATTAATCCCACTGATTCCACTGACAATTAAGCACTGCGTTGCGTTGCACTGCATCTGGAGTTAGTTGTGCTTCTTTTTTCCTTTTTTCCGTTTTGAATTCATGAGGAGATACCCCACGATCAAGCCCGTTTCTTGCCGGGCGCGCCGGCTGCTAGGGCGCCGCTCCCGGCCTTGTTCGTGGCGGCGTTGGAGCCGCCCTTGTTCTTGCCTCTCTTCTTGTTGTGCGCGGACCCCGGCGTGGACCGGGGGATGAACACGCCGGTGCCCTTGTTGCCGCCCTGCTGCTGCTGCTGCCACGCCCTGGCGGTGTCGCCGCCGCCGTAGCTGGCGGCGTGGTGGAACAACGTGTAGGCCGGTGGCGCCGCCAGCATCGACGACGCGCCCTGCTGCCGCGACACATGGGCGAGCGACGCGAATCCCTGTTCGTTTCCGCCAACCAAGAAACCGTTAGCTAGCGGTCGGGTGTCGAGGCGCACATGATATGATGTGATGCGATCATGACAAACTTCATTTATCGGTGGCTGATGGATAGCTGCAGGTGCAACGAAGTGGGTAGGAACATAACTCATGGCGACTTGCGTGCATGCAAAGATTTCAGTCACGGATCGAGAGCCGGGGGGGGGGGGGGGGCTAAGCAACAACAAATAATTCGCATCATAATAATGCTGCAGCAACAGAGACGGCAGGCACGGGTCGCATGCATGATGAGCTTGTTGTGTGGAAGCAAGAAAGATTGGATTGATTAGAGACCCCCAAAGTCCAAGCAACATCGATCACTACGTGGCCACAAACTCGATCGCATGAAAGCTTATTACTGCCTACTTGGTATGCGGACCGGACAAACATTGCGATGCGAAACAGAAGGTAAGAACAATTAAACGAATCTCGATCGGCAATCATGCAAGGAGAGTGATGACTAGCTAGCTTAATCGGGTGATTTGGAGCTATGCTGATTAGCGAGCCTAACTAGAGTTTTGGAGGTACTAAGCACAGTACGCGTGCGCGGAGGTTAGGTGATATCTGTAGCGACGCGGGTCGTCGACAACCATGGGTGGTGGGAAGGCGTGCCTTGCAGGTTTCTAATTCAGGAACAGCTAATGAAAGGGACACGGCTGCTGGCGCTGAGCGACACCTGTGCACGTCATGGGGTCCCTGCCTGTTGACGCCTTCGAGAAAAAGAGCTGTTCCGTTGCAGATGCTCTCGTTATGGTGGAATTTTTACATTTTGATTCTTATTAAAATATATTTACAACTAGATCTCTATGAAAATAAATTTTGAAAATAGACATTTGTACGGCGCTATAACATTTGACGCTATAACATTTGACGTCAAACAGTATAGCGTCGTGATAGCTGTCAAATGTAATCTTATATATTGTACTTGCAAGATTATACGTGGTTATTATCATAATGTTAATTGATATGATGTCGTACTATTTAACAATGACATCAATAGTCATGATGCATAAAAATAATGTATTTTTTGATGCTGTTTCCCATACGTTCACACGTAGAAAAAGCTTTTGAAAAGAGCCACAATTTAAAAATTCCACCTCGTTATGAACCGGAAGTATACTGCTGCTGCTACTACAAATAAGAGAAGAGGCAGTACACATACGGCCGACTTTCAATCTCGGGTCGACTACGCAGGAATTCTACAGGAAACAGAATAATTTTATCATGCTTAAAATGGAAAAATTATAATTTGCAACCTAGGCCCTCTAAAGTTAAGAGGCTTGTCCACCGGTATTCACTACTGAGGCCTGTGGTGGCCTAGCAGAATCTGGCAGTAGCTACACTACTACCTGTAAATGGTCAATTTCATACAAAAGGTGTTTTGTTTTTCTCTTAATGCACAGGCACTCACTGATGTATTTTACGAAAGATACATCTGCGCTTATTACGAGCATCGCCAGTAGCTCCTGGGTTATTGCTTAATCGCTTATCCTCCGAAACCGAAAATTCTGCCAGGTAGGTACTCCAAATATACAGAGTGTAGGATGCTAATCAAGCTGGGTCCGTATCCTCAAGCAAAGTCAGATGCGCTACAGTAATTCACGTGATGATATAAGTATCTGTGCAGTTTTCACTATCTAACAATTAGGAGTTGATAAAGTCATGTTACTGTAGCACCTCTGAGCAAAGTCAAAGAATGCGAATGCAATCAAGCTACCAATTGGCCAAATAAGAAGAATAACAGCTTGTTCATGGCATGCCATCCTGTTCTTGAGGCTTGTTCGTCCGGTACTAATTGGTTGGAGAAAGAAAAGGTATGGTTTGGTCAGGTTGTGTGCAAGTGCAACCATGTGTTGGTTTTGCAACAACCAACCAACTACCGGGACCGAGAAGCTCCAAGAACCCAACAGAAGCCATGCACATGCCTGATGAAACGAAACGAGGAGGAGGAGGAGGGGAGCGGAGGCTCACCGGGATGGGCGTGGCGGCGGGGATGAACTGCGCGGCGGCGGCGAAGTCGGTCTCGTCGTCGTCGGTGATGAGCAGCGATATCCGCTTGCTGAGCTCGGCGAAGAAGACGTCGTCCTCCAGCATCGTCTCCACCTCCATCTTCTTCTTGCCGCCGGCGCCGCTGTTCTGAGCTTGCGACGAGGTCGGAGAGCAGCAGCAGCAATGGAGATGGGCAGAGCAGGGGAGAGCAGAGGCTTTCCGGCTGTCTCGCGGTGGCCTCTGGCGCTGTGCTCGGCCTTAGGGCAGCTTTAATAGAGAGACCCTTTTCTGGTGTCAGTTCGGTACTGGCGAAGGACCCCGTGGAGCCGGCGGAGCAGTTGGCCAATCCCTGCTCGGAAAGATCGCAGGTCCCACGAATGTGGGGGCGCCCCCTGCACATGTTCGCAATCTGCTCCGTGCTCGCCGCGGTCCAGCCAGTGCGCGCCCTCATCTCAGCCGCGGGAAGAGACCGTGGGCCTCACCTGTCAGAAAAAAACACATGAGCATTTCCATTTTCTTCGTTTATGAGATGCGAGAATTGCGCAGGGAGCTGAGGCCGCGGGAGCTTTATCGCAATTTCCACTGCTACGACTGAGCCTACGCGGCCCGACATGGTTGGTAGGTAGGCACTCGGATTAGGCGAGTTTGAACCGCAAACCGTTCGTCGGCGTCTGGTCTGGACACCACACAGCACAGCAGCGAACCTGATCATGTTGCACGATGAACCAAAAACCAGATACAAGTCGATGGCATGTTTACTACTCGTAATGGACGTCAATAGAAAGGCCGGTTTCTACGATTCAAATTTCATCGAAATTTTGATGAAATTTTATTAATTTCGGAAATATCAGAGAAGAATGATATATTCAATTTTAAAATTTTCTTTTATTGATATGCGTGACCAATAGAGCTGATAATGAAAAATGATTGAAATTTTATAAATTTTTAGTCTTTTTATCGGTGAACAAAAATTATAAAACAAAATTAAAATCCCTAGCCGGTATTATCCGTTCCTTTACAGCGCGATCGGACAAGAATATGAGGCGGCTTCGGCGCCGCGTCGGCCACCGAAGCCAGCCGTCATGGAACCCGCAGTCGGGGCCCGGAGTCCCACCACTCACATGGCCCGATGGCCGCTCCGCCACGACCAGGGTGGCCGCACTGGGCTGGGCACCTCCTGCCGCTTGCCCAACTGCCCCCAACCGTCACGTCCAGCCGTCACCGCCAAACCGCATGTGGATGCATCTCTGAGTTGTACTAGTGAACTGACAGCCGAGGTGGTGCTAATTATTGGTCCCTAATCGAATCATCAGAGAACCCGAGGAGGCAGTGAAGAATCAAGCAAGGATCAAACGGAATTAGCCGGGAGAATCTCTCACGGGCGAACAGCACAGGCAGGGGCAGCGGCAGCGGCAGCAGTTGCCATCAGAGAACCCGATTGGCTCTGCCGGCCCCCGGTTGGTTCCTATCCGAAACGGAATGGATTGGATGAGTTTGGATCAGCGGATGAATAAACTAGGGCGAGGGGGGCCAAGCTGGGGCCGCGCGCACTCCACGTCGGCCTGCTCCTCCCACTTGAGGTCAGCATCCGATGCGGAGCTGGAGGCGCAGGCCACCAGCTCGCTGACCACTACGAACGGGCGGCGAGCGTTTGTGCGGCTGCCGACCTGCTCCGTTGGTTGGACAGCCAATGCGCGCGCGTATACGGCAGCCGCCGCTGGGGGATGCCGACGAGCAACAAGTAGGATGATGGCTGCGGTTCACGTACCGCTACCGCTCCTGCTGCTCCCTCCGACTTGAGTGCGGTTGACGACACTTTGAATCCATCCGTTCCGAGAGGATTTTGATCCAATCTTAAGATTGTCTCTAACCATATTCTCTTACTTTCATTTCTTTTCTGACTTCTCTTCTCATTCTTATTCCTTTTATTTTTCTCTTATTTTCAATAACTTCACTTTAAAAAAACTCGTAAAAAGAAAGTAGAAAAAATTCCGTTTTAAAAGTAATAATTTTAAGATTCCTTTAAAAAAATCGTGAAAAGAAACCTAATAAGGGGTGCAAGTGCTCCTCCGCGTGTAGTTCGTGGAGAGCGTTTCGTTACAAGCACATCAGCAGTCAGCAGCGTAGAATTTCTACCGACTTTGCCATGCTAGGAATCAATACTTATATATTAAAGCTCCAAGAATGGGAAGGATTCTAATGTATAAGTTACAGCAGCTACTGTTCATGCGGATCCTACGTATGTATATATGTATATACCGACATGCATACATATATGTGTATATATACATGTATGTATGTATATATGTACCTGTATATTTACATATATAATATAATTTTTTGGAAATTCCAAAAAAATAGCAAAAGGTATAATAGTTATATTGATAAATCGGTTGAAATAATCTAAAATACACAGAAAAATATCTAAAACTCAAAAAGTATGAAACAAATTTTGTTATATTTGTATTACTGTCGTCTACCTATTAAAATTATGTGCATGCATAAAAATAATATTGTTTTCCCTATAATCAAATGAATGTCTTAAATATTAATAAATTCATAAATAAATATTTAGATGTTCAAAATTGATGAACATAACTTTTTTTAGACTTCTTTTGTCATATTCTGTGCAAAATAACAGGGACGGTGTAGACGCACCAATCTGCCTAAGTATATTTTTGTGCCAACAGCCAACAGAGAGTTTTGTGAAGCTGACTGGCATGTGTGGACGTACTACCAAACCGCACTATGCAGGGACCGAAATGACAGCGGTGCATTTTCAGAGCGCCACTTCAAAGTTTGCTGTCTAGCGTCTCTAGATAGAAACCAAAGGCACTAGTATAGCGAGATACGTTTTTCATTTCGATTTTTAATCCATGCCACTAGTCAAAAAAACACATGGATTCCGCCAATGTTCCTGATAATTGGTCTAGTGCCACTCAATTTAAGAATTTCTTCGAATTTTGCCACCTCAAGATTTTCTCTGGATTTTGCCACTCCGACATGGCTAAAGGGTGTTGCTAAAGTATAAAAGTATACAGTTGATGCAACAGAAAAAGATGTACCTGGTAAATTTAGCTCGTTAAAATGCAGGGTTACAAAACTATGACAAGGTTTGGTTTCAGATACCATGTTCTAGGTACACCTAGATAACTACCAGCAAAAAGCAAGAGTCCAATTGCCAACTGACGATTTGAACAATCCGTTACTAGATCACGTCATCACAACCACATCATTACTATACGTTTTGAAAACCGAAGTTATATTACAGGATTATGGACAATTAGACAATACAATGTAGCAACAACCATACCAGTAAAGTCTCCTTTATGGCTCAGGACTTCTAACTTTGATCTCCATTAGTTTCTCAACAGGCTGTCTGCATATGGGGCATTTATTTGACTGAAGTCTTAGAGCTTTTGCACATTCACTGCACATACACTGGGCAAGAAAAGATTATCAGACAGATGAAAGATAGATCTGGCAGATCAATAGTACAAGTACAGAAAATCATGTACTTACCAAATGCCTACAAGGAATAACAGCAGTGTCCCTTGGCTCGGTCAAGCAGATGACACATTCCTTCCCCGTGTCATCAGCATTGGGAACATCAACTTCTGTTGAGTTGACAATACCAAAAATTTCTTGTAGCTCATACCGCACTCCTTCAATCCACAAGATTTGCTTGACAACTTTGACTTGAAGTTCACTGTTATGCTTCTCTATAACAGCAAGAGTAATTTGTGCACGAGTGGAGTTTAATGGTTGATCACCTTCCTCTGGAGATGAATAAGCTTTAGCGTAAACTACCAGTGGGAATACTTCCCCTGAAGGATTTGAAAGCTCATCCAGAGAAAAGAATCCCAAGTCAACACCAGATCCAGAGGGCTGGATGAACCTTTGGGCCAACCCTTTCTGGAAGGGTATCTTTGTTGGCGTCTGTAATTCTGGATATACTGAAGAAAAACTGCAGCATTTTCCTTCCTTGGCAAAGTAATATATAGTAACACTGCAAAAAATAAGGATAAGTTCAACTTGGTCCATGATATATGATGTTAGATGGTAATTAACCACTTAGATTAATGGGAGAGGAAAACAAGCCCTAAACTTTCCCTGCTATAATGCCCTACTTTTACAGCTATTGTAAAAATTTAACCCATGCTGCAGTAGTTCGAAAGGAAAATGTTGCAATCAGGTTTTCCAAAACCGGAGTTCAATAATTTCCTAGACACTGGCTGTGAGAATACTGGAATCCCAGTCCAAAATCATTTTCCTCCAATTTTCAACAATTTTAAACTTCCAACAAGATCTAGTAACTGGCTGTGAGAATACTGGAATCCCAGTCCAAAATCATTTTCCTCCAATTTTCAACAATTTTAAACTTCCAACAAGATCTAGTAGCAAGTAGATTTGAAAACATTAAAAAAAATAGAAATGTCATACTCTAGTTCCCTGTACCCACTGGGATTTCCAGTTCCCAGCAGTAACACTATGATTTGGAACGCTGGTTACAATAACATGAACAAAATATTGTAGTTACCATGGTTGAACATTGAGTGTTATGTGATTTGTAATATTATAGTTGCAAAAGATATATATTTCTACAGAACTTGGACAGAACATTTAGCTTCTTGCTGTGGATTTTAAGTTATAAATAACACCTCCTGTTATCGGGCTACACTCTAGGTTTATCACTCTTCCTGTTCTCCTTAACAGGTAACTCATTGAACTCCAGGGCAATGCTTAAATCTTCGTCTTCTTCTCTTCCTTCAAGTGATTTATTATGAAGCTGAACGACAAGATATTGATCCACGAGATTGAAGCATTATACCCAATTGCAACAAGCCTCCAATTGTAAAGAATTACCTATAATTTGCTAAAAGAAAACAGAGATCCATCTTCACATAGGTCCAGTTTTGGTGTTCTCTTTGTATAAGTTGCTGGATTCCAGCTCGTCATTTCCTCTTTTTCGTGTATTTTCGTCTAGATAAAGTATGCAAATGTTACTAAATTCTACAAATATTTTGCCCCCTCAATCAACCAAAACAACTCAACTTCCAGTAAGCAGTGGCCACAAAATTCAGAAAAGCCAAACAAATCTAACACCCCATTACAGTGTTACGACTTACGACACAAGGCACCACGATCCGACCTCACCTGCCGTCGTTCACGGCGTCGAAGGTGAAGGCGACGAGGCGTCGGGAGGGGTCGGCGTCGTCGGGCACGAGCCTGATGGTGTCCTTGTGCAGGTTGACGTCGTTCTTCACCTTCCGCGCCTGCTGGTGCTCCACGAACTCGGGCGGGGGCCCCGTCAGCGCGGGCGGCTGCGGCTGCGGCTGCAGGGGCGCGGGGTGCCAGGGGCCGTGGTACGCGTGCGGGGGCGGCGGGTGGTGGTAGTAGTAGTATGACGCCGCGTGGGGCGGTGGCGGAGGGGGATGCCGGTGGTGGTGGTGCGGCGGGGGAGGCGGCGGGTGGTGGTGGTTCGGTGGCGGAGGTGGAGGCTGGTGGTGGTGGTGGTGGTGGTGCGGCGGCGGAGGTGGAGGCGGGTAGGAGGAGTAGTGGTGCGGAGGAGGCGGCGGGGGCGGGTAGTAGTCGTCACGGAGGCGGCGGCGGCTGGAGGAGGCGCCCATGGCACCGTGCGGCGCGGGTAGCAGCCGAGTTGGTGAGAAGGCAAGGCGGGTTCGGAGCGGCGGAGAAGAGGGACGAGGACGTCGAGGAGGAGGAGGTTGCTTAGGCGCGTCGCGGGGGAGGAGGTGGGCAGCCGAGGGGAGGGGAGGGGAGGGGAGGAGGATTGACGTTTTCACGGCTGCTTCGTGGTGTTTCCGGGGCGTTTTCCTGTTTTCCCAGGTGGTGGTTGAAGCGGCTGCCTGGCGGCCCAGCGACGGTCTAACCTTTTTTTCGTCGCTGCCTGTCGCTGTTGGAGTGCTGGGTGCATCGACCGATGGCGACGGGAGAGGCGCGGTGGGGTGCTTGGAACTGTCGAAATGTGCTGTGGACGCGCCATGCGCACACACGTTTTGGCGACGAAAGTGTGACGACGGGGCTGACAACGTCATAATCCACGACGTGAGAACGTGGCAACTACGTATTTCAGCTAGCGATTTTCATTTGCATCTTCTCTTACTCAATGCTATAAAATTAGCAATTTTCATCCAATCATAGTTACAGGTACATACTAAGAGATTTTTGGCCATTTTCAGACACAAGAAAAATGAACTTCACCGTGCTGCTCTGCTGCTCTATATAGAGCCCGGCTCATCTTCAGCCCTAGGCGTACATTCGAAATATCGGCTGCTTCTACATACTATCCAACAATTTGTGTTCAGGTCTACAAGAAACTGACTTTCCTGAGGTCGTTCATTTCGACTGCCCCAAATATTTGTACCGTGGGGAAATTACAAATCCAAACTTCCAGTTAACAGGTTAGCAATGTGATTACCGGAAATTCATACTACATGGTGAACAGGATTTAGAAATTTCGGTTCACTTGCAACAACCGTTGCGATGGTGCACACCATCCTTCATATCCTTGTTGGTTCTTCAGTTCGCGTTGCCAAAGAAGACCGATGAAAAAACCATGTTCCGTTCCAATCCAATCTATGAATCTAACAGAAGCTTGAGTTATAAGCTTCTCATCACAGCTCGCTATACTGCAAACTGTCGGCACCAATTAAGGTTGCAACACCGAAAGTTGTAACCCCAGAAGATTTTCCGAATCATGCTCTTCTTTCTAAAAGACCAAGAGCAGAAATCAGGGTTAGCTTCAAATATTGATAAACCTTAGCAGCGAAGTAAAAAAAAGAACCTAATGGATGGCGCCATCATCACCAACCCTGTTGCTTACATACTCTTAAGCACAATATAGCCTCAAAACTTTGCTTAGTGCTGGCATCACATTGTATGCTTGATACGACCTTCTCAGCGCGATAATTGAGCCCACCTGCATCATCATATTTCATATAATTTTGTTATCCTAAATACATGCCAATCATGTACTGTTTTCGCTCTTTTTTACTTGTCGTCCAGGACAACGGTCTCCAATACATGTCTTTGGCCGTTGTTTTTTCTAAGTATTTGTTATCCAAAGTTATTGAAAATATAATCATTTGAAAGTATTTTCCATTACATGTCTACTAATATTATTTTCATGTGACAAACCTTAATACTTTTGTTTATATTAATGGTCAACATTTCTCAAGGTTGACTGCACACATCTCTAAACATAATCTATTTGAGAACGGAGGGAATAGATAATTATCAAATCCAAATTTATTCCTAAATGTCCAAATGAATTTATTCCAGTTTTCAGTGCTAATGTGACAATTGCTAGCAAGGATCCCCATGCTGCATGAAACCATGCTTCAATTGCATGACCGGGAGCTGCTCCTCCAACAAAATTAAAATCTTGCTCATTTTTTTCTTCTACACACACTGTCCAGTTTGACACATTTTGCATGATTCCAGGATGTGAAGCTTCACATTATGAAACAAAAATATGCAAAGCATGGATTTCAAAATTCTCCTGGAGAGCCATAATCAGAATTCTATAACTGAAAAATTAGCCAAATCCCAGAAGTCACATGAGCAGGTATCGGTTCATTAGAATTTTAGATTCAGTGGCCTAGATCTGATTCAGGACCAACGCATCTAAAAGGTCAACATTAGACAAAATGGCTGATGAGGTCAGCATAAAAGGTGCAGTTCAACAACTATTTTTTCATGCTAACAAATTATATGAAGAATGTGCTTGAGATGCACTCACAATAATCAAGACCGATGTGAATCCAACAGAAAACCCCTCGTTTTTTTTGCCAGAGATATCGGTCAAGCAATAAAGACGAAGTTGCCAACAAGCTCAGCAGTAGATCTCCTGGAATATAAGAGATGATTTTTTCCTTAAAACAGAAGGCATAAAAATGCATAAGGACAAATCATGACAAAATTTGGCAATGTGATGAACATTCTTCAAGGACACCTACCCCAGAAACGTGTTGATGTTTGTATCTTTGTAAGAAAATCTACTGTTGCTCTTCCAGGCTTTATCCTTGGTAACCCTCGCACTCATCTTATTCAGGTAGTCAGATATTTCTTTTGGTAAGTTGGCCTGCAATGCTCGCAGATAAGGTATATTTCCATAGCATATGCATAAATAAGCATGCCTCCTAATGAAAATGACTATTAATTCCTGAAAATACGTGAGTCCAACTATGAAATTTTAGGACTAAGATCACTATAAGTAGCTGCCATGCGCATTGTCCTGCAGTGTTTCATATGTAATAGTTGTACTTGATTCTGCAATTAGACTAGTCATATTGTTGGACTCGGATCTTGCGAGAGGTGGGTTGATAGAACACACACGAGAGCACACTGGATACATGAATTTTCTTGCTGCCAATAGCTTCTGATGTTGATTCAAATACCCAAAAGATATAGTAACTGGCGTACTGTTCCGACAAAATCCGAGATAATTCTGCTACAGTAACCGTGTTGCTGTTGCACCCGGTGGAACACAAGGATTATCCTAACTCATACAGATAGCAAGCAACCATAAAACAGCAATCACCACAAGATAATAGAAGGCACAGTGTGAAGAAAATGTCTAAACATTAAATATTTAAGTTCAAGCTTTGCAAACAGACAGCATTTCCTTATGCATTTTGATATTGCTTATCGAAAACTAGGGAAAATACATCTGGAAGTATATAGCCATTAGATACATAACAAAAAATAGAGCATCAATGGAACTAAAGGGAATATTCAAAATAGAAATTGCAAGCAACAGTACCATAAAAGTACAGATTTGTTGTCTGATGCTATTGAAATGCATGAGATTATCCAAAAGGCAGATTGTTATGGAAAGAGTCAAGTTCATTTAAGTAGATTATGTTATGGAAAGAGTCATGTTAGTTTAGGCAAGTTATCTATAGTGGTGTAATATTACAGAAAGAGTCAAGTTAGTTTAGGCAAGTTATCTAGTCGGTTCGTATTAGGTAAGGTTAGAGAATCCTAGGTGATTGTCTATTTCCTAGTTTTTATAAGTTAGTTAGATGGCACCTCTTATATAAAGATAGCCTAGTCCTTATTCGAGGGAACCAAGCAAGAAGAATTCAGTAAATGGTTTTTGCCCAGATGGTTAGATCAGAGCCTCTTCTCTGCAGGAGAAACCTGTCGATTAGAGGGCGATCTACCCTTAGCATCGATCAGAGCTTCTGGTCTCCTGGAGAAGCCTGGGATTAGAGGACGATCTTCTCTATCCTACCCTTTGTATCTACAGTTACATTCGTTCCATAATACAGATAGATAAAAAGATATAAAATTTGTAAACTGCAAATGAAGTAGAAGAGATTTAGAAGCAACAAGCAATTTTGTAAAATATAATAGCATTTGAAGTCGTAGACACATTCTTGGATTCAATAGAACATGCACATGTAACACACTTATCCTTATTACTCAATCATGGTTATTAAGACGAGAAACAGACTTACAATGTCAAAAATGTTGAAGACGAAGACAAAAAAAGCGTAGGTCAAATAATAAACCCAGGGACTACCACCAACTAAAGTCCTTGGATTTAAAATTTCCTTCAAGTTTTCCCAAAATGGCGAGCCAAAAATGCTGCACTCATTCCATATTAGAATTGTAGGAAAAGTGAAAAATCATGAAAGAAAAAAACAGATCATGGTTTACCTGGCTATGATGCTTGGAAAAGCTAGGAGGTATGAGGTTGTAAGCAAGGGCGGCATTCCAGTTGGATTGATGGAAGGGGATATATGGCTCAACCTCTGTAACTGGGGTGCTTTCATTCCTACAAAGAAAGGGTCAAATGGATGGGAAATAAAAATCTTCAAGGAAATTGAAAAGGAATATCAGAAGGTTTTTCATTAGAACAAAAGGTGATGATGTAATATTATTTTGGAAGTTAAGAGGATAAAATTCAGAGCATATTTTTTCCACATAATGTACCACATATTGCTCTAAAAACAAAAAGTTCGTAGTCATAGTAGTAAGTACTAGTAAGTAGCATTCATTGGATCATCATATCCCAACCATCTGGCATGTTGTTAAACAATGCTGTGATAATAATGATCCTTTCCGACTTAAACAGATTGAACAGAAAATAATGTCACTGGACACTGATATGTGGAACCTTGTCAGCATCACATTAGACGATATTTTCTAATTAATACATCTTTGCAACGGTGCTTTCATGTATTTCCTATCCCTCCTCTATTTGCATTCCGCTGAAGCCGGCTGCCACAGCAATGCCCTCCACTCCACCGCAAGTAGCGTTGCTCTGCCCTGTGATCCAGCGTTGCCCCGCCACCTACGTGCTCCATCGCCACCCACGCCCCCCCCCACCACACACCCGGTTGGCCCACCGCTGCCCGATGTTCAGCCCTCAAGTCACACCACAGCTCCGTCTTCGTCGCGCCACACCATGCCGCTATTTTGTAGGTGCATTGCTCTTAGATAATCTTCAACAGTTATCTCAAATTTTCATTCTCAAAAATACTATTACAGCATCTTCTATCACTATTACAACATCTCCTATCACTATTACAGTATCCCTTATTTTTTTTTATCTCCAGCAACTACTCCATTTCCTACCTTCTACTACTCCTTTTCTCTCTCCGCTCCCGCTGGCAGCCTCTGTAAACAGTACTGCTACAGTATTTCCTCCCTTCGGACTAATACATCCCCTGTAAACAGTACTACTACAGTGATGCGTACTGCTTTCCTCCCTTCGATCCCGCTGGCAGCCTTATAAACAGTACTGCTACAGTATTCCCTCCTTTCGGATCAATGGCATCCACTATAAACAGTACTGCTACAGGGTGCGTACTGATACAGTACCCAAAAATACAGACCACTGCTCTCTCCGCAACACTATAGCAATACTGTGCAGCACTGTAGCGTCGGATGGAGTATCTGATTTCCACTGCTACAGTACTTTGCGGGGTACTGTAAGTACCGGATAACTTCACTGCTAGAGTTAGCCTTAGTCCATAGCGTAGTTCCACCGCCCATACACAGATACGCTAGAAGCATTCAAAGTATATGGAACGAAACAAGTCTAATTATTATGTACAAAATTTTTCCATTGATCTAAAAGCAATTTGAGTGGTATGGATTTAAGTGGGCACATGCCCATGTGCTCACAAAAACCGCTCTTTTTTAACAAATTAAAACTCTTCCACTTAAAATTGTGGAGTAATTGTGGCACGGAACTTCTTTTTGCCCAATTCTTTCTACTTTAATCAGCCCACGGTAGAGCCAAAAATTCTCCCACGTTTTCTTAAGTTCCTTGTCAAATATTTATTTTATCTGGATAAAAAATACAGTAATAAGCGTAAGAAAAAACTTAATAGCAAATTATTTATAGCTTGTGTGAAATACGAATAATGTTGTACTGTTACCTGAAGATTTTTTTTTTCAAATTCAAAAGAAACAGAGAAGCAGTAAAAGCGTAAAACTATTCATGCAAACAACATCTACAAATAAATTTTAAAAAGGCAGAATTTATATTTGTTATTACCCTGTACCAGAAGCCAAATTAAATCCATAGTACTGAAGTTTTATCTTCCTACATGCTTCAGTCACCAGCACAACCCCCATGGTGACCATCAGAAAAATTCCAGCTACTCCCAAGATGTAAGGCCAATACATGGAAAAATTCCCTGTTTCAAAAGACAAGCTGGATTAAGAGAAAATAGCACAACCTACAGCTCTCACTCTCTCAGTACGCACATAAATAAGGTACAAAATGTCAAAAGTGGTATGACAACGTGGTTTTGGGGCAAGTGCCTTGAAAAAATGTTCCATGTACTTCCAAAAAGAAACAGAACGAGACAAATAAACAACAAATAAAGTCATAGTAAAAAAGCAGTTACTGAAACGCATTCAATTCGAAAGCATAAAAAAGCAATTAACGAGTTCTCAGTTGACAAACTCAAGTTTAGAGAGATGACCTGAAAACTGAGTTATCATCTTGTGTAATGTATCTGTGTAACCAGTCAAAATTCCCACACAGATAATCAAGGATGAGCCATGACCTGGACAAAAATATAAAAGAAACAATAAATATGAAAGTGCTAACCAAGTATTAGAAGATAGGCATATTGATAACAATAAAGACTGCATGTGCTTTATGATATTGACATCATTTCTAGAAAAAATATTTACAGAAATGAATCACGTTGTGCACATTTTCATGTTGAACAGCTGGGACTAGAGCCCATCAAGCCATTGAAAGCTCCTAACTCAAATACGTAACTTATTTTTTCATGAGAGACCCAGTACCAGTAGAAACAGTAGTTGACTAGTTGGAAAGACCAGTCAGCAAAAAGAACAAATAGGGAATTTTTTGTATTATTCATTTCAGCCTTTCTGGAATGACATACACTACAAACTGATTAGGCCTTCCACAATACTACCTTCGTTATCAAATATATGTCGTCCTATAATTCATGCAGTTAAATTTTAGAAATTTTGATCACTAATATATATAAAACTATTAAGATTTGTCATATGAAAATAATAGTAATGAGTTTGTCATGAAAAATACTTTAATATTATCTAATTTTATAAAATTTTATCAAAAGATAGTTGTCAAAAGTAATAATTAAACGTGCTTGTTAGAGATCGTATCAATATGCTAAATGATAAGTAAAATAGAAAGGAGGTAGTACAAACTTGCAAACAAAATTACCCCCCCCCCCCCCCAAATAGATTGCCCATATGGATGGAGTTTAATCAGCTCATGTGGTCCAGTTTTTGTGAACAAAGTTCAGTTTATTTGGTACCAAAGTATGCATGACCAAAACATATGATTCAGCAAAGAAACTAATCAAACAAATGGACAAATACAATACATAGACATATTATTGCTGTGTTACTAAAAAAAATAGGAGACGCACACATGCATATATGACATGATGTGTTGTAGTTCATGCAAGATACAAAACATTCAGAGCATGTTCAGGTGATACTAAATTACAAATATGCATGAGGTAGAGTATTACCAAATCCAGATTCCGATATGGTGTCACAAATCCATGCCATTGACATTGCGCCAAGAACAAGCAAAATACTTGTTATAATTATATGCTTAACCCTGTAAGAAATGAAGTAAAAATAAATAGAGCTGTAGAAATACTAAATGAGCATTCCTCCTGTTCAAACAAACTAGGATTAATAACAATTTGGTCCCTATAATTTTTCATCGGCTAGAGTTCATCCCTCTTTTTCAGGATGGTTAAATTAGCGGTCCCTCGCTTCTAAAAACAGGTAATGCCACAGATAAAATTAAATTACGAGTAGTACGCAAACTCCAATCACAGCATACACTTGCACGGATTCTAATCCTAAAGCACCACACCCATTTAACAGTTGATAAGACAATGGAGTGAAAAACAAAGGAACAGGTATAATACGCTAATGGTGGAGTTTGCCAGCCTTCTCAGGAGGGAAGGAGCGCTTTGAAGAATAGAAGTCTTGCAGTAAAAGGTAGTTTACCTGTAAATTGCAGCATATATTGAATACTGCAGCGAATAGCATGACATAGTAAAAGCAGCCACAGTTGCAAAGCCGAATGAGAACCACCATCTAAACACAAATAGCGGGACTCAAACTAGAAGAAATGGTATATCAAAAGTCAATTAATTTCCAGGAAAACAAAATCGGTCTCACTGTTCAAGATAGACAACTAGACACGCATATAGCCTTTAATCTTCTCGTGCCTGTCTAACCCTTCCTTGCGAAGCTTTTCAAGTGATGGAAGAACATGACAGAGAACCTAAAATAGATACCTTTTGTTAAAAAAAACTTTCAATATAGAGAGACCAGTTGCTATTGTTTACAATGGTATCAAAATAACAAGTTGCACTTTTCTTGGATGGAACCAAGTGTCAAAAAAGATGCTTAAACTTGCAGTGTTCCAACTAGGTCCATGGAAGTGAACAATAGATCCATCTAATGTCTATTCTGCAAAAGGTCCTTAAACTTTCACTTATTAGGTTAAGTGAAAATGTGAAACACAGAAGTTTGGGGGACCTAAACGATTAGTTTTTGAAACTTGAGCTCATAGATATTCATAGATAAACAAAACTTTAAGGGATTCAAGGTACAGTCTACTCAAGGTTTTAAATGCAGGCGATTTTCCTAGCCTGAAATAGCAGTTTCCCAAGTCTGAATGCTGTGAAAAACAAACTTCCCTGACCAAGGCTAAAATGAAATGCTCATAGGCAGAGTATGCGTACTTAAACATCTATGATAATTGAACAACGATTTATCTATGAAATGTAGCAGTAGCAGGTGGTGGTGAGTTTATCATTGATGCTAAAGTAGAAGAACTGAAGTATGACAAACACGACAACAAATGCAAACGTACTTTTCAGTTGTTGAAGCTCGAAAGCTATGATGTGATACTAGGGGCTGATTAGATATATGAATACAGTCCCAATAAGATTAGATTGGCAGAAGAGGATATTCTCCATTAACAAGAGGGTAAGGCCGATAACTCTGGATGATCATACCAGCCCTGGGCCCATGTACATGATCAATGCTCAGAAACTACAAAGAATGTTGAGGAAAGGAGTGATTGGGTTTATGATACAGATAGAACTGATACCAGAAAGGGATGAGAAAGAATCTAATCAGCTACCTGCAGAAGTTGACAAAATACTAAAGGATTACTCTGAAGTATTTGAAGAACCAAAAGGTCTTCCACCAAAAAGGGACTGTGATCACAGGATACCTCTCAAGCCTGGTTTTGAACCTCCAAGCCTAAGACCTTATAGGGTGCCTTGTCATCAAAAGAATGCAATGGAAGAGATAATCACCAAAATGCTAAAATCAAGTGAGATCAGACCCAATAATGGCCCTTATTCTGCCCCACTAGTCATGGCCAGAAAAAAAGATGGGTCTTGGAGGCCTGGAGGTTATGTACTGATTACAGACAATTAAATGCCCAAACTATTAAGAACAAGTTTCCAATGCCCATAATTGAAGATGTCTTGGGTGAACTGCATGGAGCTGCTATTTTTTCAAAGATTGATCTAAGGTCTAGTTATAATCAGATAAAAATGGCTGAGGAAGACATTGCAAAGGCAACATTTAGAACTCATCTAAGCCATTATGAATACACTGTCATGCCCTTTGGATTAACTAATGCTCCTGCAACCTTCCAAAGTCTAGTCAACTCTATTTTGCTGCGAATCTGAGAAAATTTGTGTTGATATTCTTTGATGACATTTATCTACAGCAAGAATTTAGAAGATCATCTAAAACACCTCAAACTTGTATTGGAAGTGCTGAGAAGTCACAAGCTTTTTGCTAAAGCCAGCAAATGTACTTTTGCAACTGACAAAGTGGAATATTTGGGACACATTATCAGTGAAAACTGACCCAAATAAGGTGAAGGATATTCTGAACTGGCCACAACTTGACATAGTCACTAAACTTAGAGAATTTATGAGATTGACTGGATACTATACGAGATTTGTGAAGGGTTATGGAAACATTTGTAGACCACTCTTTGATTTTTTAAAGAAGGATTCATTTGATTGGAAGGAACAACACACTCATGTTGAGCATCTCAAAAGGATTATGACTTCTTGTCTTGTGTTGACACTTCCTAATTTTCCAAGGCTCCACAAAGATTCTTATGAGGCATGCTTCTGACGGGCTGCCACGCGGGAGGTACTGGAAGACTTTTCAAAGGGCTAAGTATAGGCACCGCCGGGAAAGAGTGGCGGGCTTTCATATTGGAGACTGATGCAAGTGGGACTAGACTGGGAGGAGTCTTGATGCAAGAAGTTCAACCTATCGCCTATTTCAGCACAGCATTGGGACCCCAAGCATCAACTAAGTCAATCTATGAGAAGGAGGCCATGACAATACTAGAAATGGAGGCACTATTTGTTAGGAAGCACTGTGATTATAAGAACAGACCAAGAGAGCCTTAAATACATTACCACCCAGAGGCTTACAGAAGGAATACAACAGAAGTTGTTACTCAAATTGATGGAGTATAACTATAAAGTGGAGTACAGAAAGGGGAAAGAAAACAAGGCAGCATATTCATTGTCAAGAAAAGACTCAAACAGTCAGGCAGTCCTGGAGTGCCAAGTTATGACCATAGTATTGCTTGAATGGATGGACAATGTTAAGGAGAGCTATATGAATGATGAAACCTGCCAGTAGATATTGGACAGGTTACAACAACAAGGTTTATGATGATAAATAATAGATAGTTACCATATTCGGGTACCCCAGGGTTTCTCATAATGCTCAGAGTATATCTTTATCTGTAGGAAGGGGATCCCTGGAAAAAAGGAAACCACCTATAGGTGCCCAATGCGATCCGTAACTGGGAAGGTTTATCTCCAAGAACAGGAAGGAAGAGTCCAGAGGATGTCCAACAACACCAATATATATACAGAGCTGAGGGACCCTATGGAGGACAAGCCAGAACAAGTCGAACCAGAACAACACAACAAGATAAGCCAACAGAAACCAAGGAAAAAATCATTGATTAGGTTTAGATCCATCTAGGCTAGCTATACCCCCTTGTTACAGGCTCAGATCAATACAAGATAAACTAGTGGTTTAGATTCACCTAGGCTAGCTACACCCTCTTGTAATAGGCTCAGATTAATACAAGTAGGGTTATTATCCCCAGGGAGACCCGAACCTACCTAAAAACTCATGTGTGTTTCTTTTGTGATTCGTCTACTCAAAACATCCCCTAATTCTTCAAAAAGTTCGTTAGATCAACGGATCAACAATCGTCAATAGCTGATGTCGTCTGTGGGGATCATGAAAAAAGGCATTGAAGAGTCTACATATGACATGCCATCGACATTGCCCAAAGCTTCGCCATAAACTGGTTTTTCGAATGAGGGGTTATACAACAACTTCACCTCTCTCCCCGATGAACCGGTGGTCGATCAAGTAGATTTCAGCAACAAACTTTATGGATCAATGAGCTAAAGATTACGGTATCGAGTTTGAAACACTGGGCTGCCAAGATAACTGCGAATGTCCAATTCAAAACAAGTCGAGATCAATCCCTGTAGTTTCTGATATGGATTGTCAAGATACCAATCTGGAGCAATTTGATAAAGCATCCATGATGGATTTAGAAACCTCCTCTAACAGAGATTACCCTCGAGAAGTTTTCACTATCGGAGATGGGGGTGGTGATGTAGGTCATCATGACAATGACCCAACGAACAATTGGGGTCCACCGGCCCCAGCAGCAGGCAATGATCAGCTTCAGGTGAGCACACCACCTCCTGTTCTTATCAGGGCCCTAGCCACATAGTCTCCCAGTTATCAACAGGGAGCTGACCGCTTTAAATCCATGACTGCTAAGAGGATTCTCCTACAAGTGGCCCTTATGCGCCGTCCGACTATGGATCTAGCTACCCTAGCCAGTAAGGGTTGGGTGAACTCGGCGGTTGATTTAACAAAGGAGATCACTATCCAGGCTGAGAACTCTCACCAAGCCCTAGCCAGAAATAGTGCTCATCGGGCATACCAGATAATTCCCCGTCACGAAATGCGTCGGACCTAGAGAGGCGTAACCTCTAGGAACAAGACTTCTTGGATGACAATCGGGCAAATAACCATCGTTGGACCTCACTGGTCAAAGGTCATCCGATCAATGACTTATGTCAGGTCATCGATAATCGGTGGAGACACCCGGGGGCTTCTGAGGAGGCTTCTTCTACCTCTCATCGATCTAATCAAGAAACATCCCGTCGGTGATCAAATCAGGACTAATCTTCGATCCCCGTGGGAAGGACTCCCGGGGGTGCCGGAACCAAGCAAGGTGCCATCAACATATGTCTTTCCTTCTCTCTAGATCTACGAAACATAAGCTGGCCGGCAAGATTATGCCCTAGGATGATCGAGAAATACAATGAAACTACAAATCCTATTGAGTTTCTCCAAATTTATACCATGACCATCAAAGCGGTGAATGGGGATGAGAAGGTAATGGCGAATTACCTCCCCACGACCCTTGATGGGGCAGTCAGAACATGATTGACCAATCTATCGCTAGAGACAATATACTCTTGGGAGCAGCTTTGCAACACGTTCTGAGGTAGCTTCCAGGGTATATACGTTCGCCCCGACACAAAAAATGGTATCCACTATTGTGAACAGATGGGGAATGAAACCTTGTGTAAGTTCGTGCGTTGCTTCAACAATACTCGGAATACCATCCCTAAGATCTGCGACTACAATATCGTCCAGTCATTCACTCAAATGGTTAAGAGCCAGTGTTGCTTTGAAAACATCACCAAAAAAGGGTCCAAAATGGTTAAAGAGCTCATGCAGATCATAGATAAGTCCACGAGGGCCGAAGATGCACTTCTCTACGTCAAGGGAAAGACTCAGGGTATTAAGCGTCCTCAACCTGGGCTCGGTGGCAACATGGTCTAGAGCAAGTGAAAGAAAAACACCAAGGGAGGTAAGGGAAAGAAAGCTAAATCTGACAAAGTTTTTGCAGATTTGCTCGACATTCGTCTCAACCAGTGCTCCGGCACTTCCTGAGGCAGAAGCTTTGCACCAGGCTTTGGCAAATGAAACGGGAAGCCTTAGTGCGACTTCCACCAAATCAACAACCACAACATCTATGATTGCCACCTCTGGAAAAAGTTGGTCAAGGCAGAGGTCAAACAAGTGGCTAAGGGAAAGAAGATCCTGATCGTGACCCATAGCAGGGATTCTGACTCAGATGGCAGTGAGGACAATACGGACACAATGTCTTTCCATCCGGGCGAGAGGACATTTGGCCATATGTTCGGTGGTTCTGCGTCCTACGAGTCTAAGCATGTCAGACCCGTTCAAAACACACTCGGCTTAATCGACAATACCAGCTATATATAAAAATAAGAGCTAGCATGCACCCATGATTCGACGTGTCGAGGGCTAACAATTATCTAAAAACATCCATTGTAGCACTATTCGATTAAAATGAGAGCAATTTCGGCAGTCCCTATATATGCTCAACAAAGCTCAAGATCACAGCATATATCGTTTACAATATAGTTTCATCACAAGATATAATAGAGTACGAAGACTTTAAACTTATACTACATACCTTCTCCACGATTCCAGTTTCTACTTACTATCAAAGTTTTCATATGCAGAGAAAAGATATTAATAAAATAAAAGACCAGTAGCGCCATTGCCTATAAGGCACCACCAGGATTAGCTTAGACATTCCTTCTCTACTCTTACCCACCGCCGGCATCAGCGGGATAAAAATATACATAAACTAGCTTGTCGTTACCTGCATCGACTTAAAAGCAGCATCCTAAGTATAAAGGTACTCACTAATGTTTTCACATTTTTAATTGCACCCAATAAGGATATAGGACACGGACTCCTTCAACCTCAGTTTGCTTATCAGTCATCCCTACTCATCAATGAATTGCATTCAACAACACCCTAAAATTAATTGGCAAAGCTCTAAATATCTAATATGCGATGTTTCCATTATTTGTCAGAATTATGTTATGCTCCCGTGATCAAAACTGTGATAAACTGAATGTGACCTGTTTCATGGTTCTAATTCACTGTCACATGAATTGTAAGATTCTAACTCGGATCTTTACTCTCACGCTAATAGGCCAAAAGATGACAGGTAAACTGAAACTGGCACTAGAGAGACCCAAAATAGAGACAATAAGTAATTAGCTACTGGTAATCTAAATAACTATGCAGTTCACAAAGAATATTTACGTAGCAAAAACATCCTATAAAATAGCACGTTGGCAAGGCGCACATAGTATATGCACTTTCTCGGATACTGTCCAACAACGAGTTGGACAAGATAATCATCACCATTACTTGCAAACAAAAGGTTACATTAATTTCAAAACGAACAAAAAGAAAAAAATGTCACTGACACGGGAAAGGTTGATCTTTTCCTTAGAAAAGTAAAAGTAAGGATATACTGCTTAATAAAATTTGCAGCCCAATTGGCAAATACACCATTTTTTAGATAAAGAGAGTTCTATTTCATCAAAACAATGAAAATATTCTAGCCTCTACGTACGTAGATGTATATGGCTGATATTTATAACACGGTTCAACCAAACATGCAACCATAATTGATTCAACAAAAGACCCAAAGTTACCATCACACAATGTGGGTCCCTACCCAATTAAGCCAAGCTGCTAAGTTCGACTTACCTTGAGATATTGCACGAGCTGTACCAATATCATCTGCAAATGCAAATGCATGAGGTGCCCTTTTAACACAAGAGTATGGGCATCCTGCAGTAGATATCAATAATTGTTATTTGTCAGATCAAGTTGCCACATCATGTCCATATGATTTATATTGAACAACTACACGAAACAAGAAATTCGTGTCGTATATATTTTTACTCTATAAAAACTAGGAAAATAACCAAACTCAATTGCTTCAACAAAGGTAAATGTATTCTATCACATATGTTCTACTGAATAATTCTATGGAACATAACTTGTTATAATTCTAAAAGAAAAGAATATTGCATTTTTCAAATAAAAATGATACCTTTTGCTAGTAAATCAGTTAACACAACAAGATAATTAATCTATTGTAGTTAGGGTTGTCACAAAAATGTGCTGCAGTGAAACTTTAGTGTCTTGGTGAAGCAGTATGGCACCAAACCTCACCCTTGACGCAAACTATGGTCAACAGAAAGAATAGAGCAAAATTTGAAAACAACCATTGAATCAATATGAGCGTGACAAGTATCAGTGCCAATGCATAGAAGTTCATTGACAAATATGTCATAGACTTCACACTCAGGTTCATCAAATGGGCCAATGTTGCTCCTGCACAATATTGTTGTGTACATATGAGTTGGACTTTACTGAAGTTTTACCAAAACAAGGGGCTCTATTGATCTTTAGATGCACCAATGAGGCCTCATAATAAAGCATTAACAATTGCAGAAATTACAGTATCTTAATAAATTTAAAAGTGGACAAAGAGCAAAAAGGCCTCATTTGGTTTGGAGTTTGTAATATGGATTAAAAACGCACTATGTGCTGAGCCCAAGAATCTATCCCAACACATAGTAACTTCATTGATGATAATTATTACAATATTCATACTTAATCGAATTAACCGTCTTACAAAAGTGACCTTCAAGGGTCGAAGAACCAAATAAATTGCAGCGAAACTAAACGAACTACAAAGACTCTAATCCTTTACGACTCTCCCACAAGCATCATCGACGTAGAAAACATCTTAGAATGATCCACCTTCAGCGTATTCCTCGATACCTTTTCCAACTGAGTGTTTAGTGATAGCAAGAGTGAGCACTTGTCGTACTCAGCAAGTTGTGAAGAAATAGTATGCATATGAAGGCTTGACAACAATAAGGCTATATGGCTCACTTGCATAAATCAATGTTTAAGTAAAAACATTTAAAAAGCAAATATAATTAAGTGAATAACAAACCATCTGAAGATTCCATCCATCTTGACTTAACCAACTAACCAACACCTCAACCAAAGTTCCATCCACTAAAGTTGAACCCTCAATCATAGTTCCCATCACTATGATTGATCACCCTCAACTATGATTCTCACCATCACAGTTGACCCTACTAACCAAAACATCCAGATATAATCATGGTAGGTTTTCAATGCTGCTCATGACCATGAGCACGACTGAATATTCAGTTTTAACTCTACAGAGGTTGTACTTTACCCACAAGATGTATCATCCCGTTTTGTCGAGCATCCATTGGCCGACGGATAACTCTTACACACTACCAAGGTGTGCGCTAGGAATCCACTATAAAGCCTTTACAATGCTCCCTCTCAGCATATGTCTACCCGCTAAGGTTTCATTGTCGCGTGATTCCACCTCAACAACGGAAGCCCTCTCTTGTGCCTTTAGATCCCAAGAAATCGTCCATTCACCGCTCTTCTGTCTGGTCTACACTATGCTGAGAGTAAGCAAATTACTTGGCTAGGCCCGTTCCATTTCAGACTTGTGGTTGTACTGCAAACACAGAAAGGTCACCCCACGAACTGGTTCTTAGATTTGAGCAAGGCTACCACTTTCCAAACCATACATCTCATCATACCATATGCTCAAATCCCTATAGCATGTTGCTAAAAAAGTTATTCCATCATATTTTATTATTGTTGCATAGGACCATTTTCCAATTCATAGAGCATTAATCACGATTACCATCCCAAAGTAAGGCCAAGCATCATATACCCATCCATAACCCAAAACCATACTATGGTGACAAGAATGATAAGGAAAGAACTAGGGTAAATTCTAACACTTGGGATTCCTAACAATTATTAGCATGCATGTTTATAACACAAAATATTTAAAAATTGGGATAAATATGATCAAGAACACAACTTACTTTCACTGAACTCAGTTAGGTCTTCAAAATCTTGATCATGCAAACTTTCTAGCTCCTCTGAAACGTTGGCGTCTACTCGCAACATACGCAGAAAAACAACAACACATAAACACCAAGATCCAAAAAGAACCAAACATAACACAACAAACATTATCATCACAAGATTACACTACTTTGGATAATTCGGTGAAAGAACGGGTCAAAACGTAGCTATAGTTTGCAAGTTACGATTTTCCAATGATTAGAACAGGATTGAAAAGATTATTTATAAATGAAATTATGTTGCTAGAAATTTTCTAGGATTTTTCCAAAACCATCTATGATATTCTGGGATTTTTTGGAATTTTCTAGCATTATTTGAATTATAAAACTATTTAAACCATTAAATAGAATTAAACCTATAAAACATTTTCAAAAATTAATTTCCTATTGATTATTATTTTTAGAATTACTTTATACTGAAAACTATTTAATGTAATATTTAATTATTATGGCATCATCAAAGCAATTGAAACAATTAAAAAGAGAAACAAATGCTGACTGGGCTACTGGCTGAGCACTAGAGCTGACGTTGCATGACACGCAAGTAAAATCGCTGACGTGGCTAGGTGATGTGGTGTGGTTGAGCTGACTGGGATTATGTGAGACACGTGGCGCGCTGCAGTTGGCTGGCAAAAGGGTATGAGGGCTTTCTAATCTGGACCCTCGGCTGCGGATCAGATGGCTGACATGTCTTGGCGCTCGACTTCGGCGGACAGAGGGCGTCGGCGTCTCTCCCATGGCAGCACATGGCCGGAAGCTCGCCGAAATGACGCTCCGATGAACTAAACTCGACGGCGAGCAGCGGAAAAGGTTTCGGGCGGCACGGGGAACTCATCTAGGGCACGTGTCAGCGTCGGAGATGCTCCAGAGAGGCTGGCGACAACGAATAGTGACTTGAAGCTTCGGAGCTCGTCGGCAAAGGGCTCCAAGCGACATTTTTCTCTCGGCGACTTGGGCAAAAGGTGTGAGATGGTCTGGGGAGGGCGTAGGATCACATATATATAGGCAGGAGGCTACCTAATCTCTAAATCGAATTGGATTTGAAAGAAACCAGCGATGGCTCAAACTTGATTCCGATTATTCGAACGCGCTTGGGACTCTATCTCTTGGACAAAAGCGCACGTATAGCTCCTGAATTCTTTCCCTTTTTGATCCGTAGCCTAACTCTGTCTCTAACTCGCGAATTTGATTGGGATTTGGGGTGGCCGACGGATTATCTTGTGTGCACATCTCGTGATTGGCTCGGGCTCTAGCAAAACTAGCATGGGCTCAAGCTTCTAGAGGCTTTTGCGACTCATTGGGCGCTTGGGCTATCGATTACCATCTCGGACACTGCGGCGACTACACGGGTGGTGATGGCCGGCTGCTGCTGTTGTGCTACGATACCGAGCTAAGCAGAGAGGGAGGGAAGAGACGAGAGAGCGGGATGCGCTGGGCCAAAATAGAGAAAAAAGAGAGGGGAAGGAGAGATGGGCTTCGGCCTTTTTCATTTTAAAAGTTTTTTCCTTTCAAAATTATTTCACTCATGTATATACTCATGTATATATATACATACAAGGTATATACTACACATATATATAGCTCACATAAAAAAACAATCAAGCAAGCAATCAATACACATATATATCCATAAACATTCTTTTATAGGAAAAAGCCCACGTTGCATATATGTATTTATACATATAACACACATACTCAGACATATGTATATATGTATAAAGCACACATACACACTTAGATTTATTTAATTTTGCAAAGCTCTTTTTAGTTTCTTTCGAAAAAGTTTTTAGTTTTTTGGTTTTAAGAATTTGGGCTCTTACAGTCCCGATCTTCCAATAGGTAAGGATAAACTCGATTTGGTGGAGTGTGACATTGACGTTTCGGCTTCTAATCGAACAAGACCAGCAACCCGCAATCACTACATCACAACCTCCAAGTTATTATCAACCATGCCAAAAACACAGCTGACCTGAACATGAGGTTCTTGTCCCTGCAAGCAATCGAAGAACAAGCAAGAACAAAGGGGAGGTTCAACAAACATTAGGTGGTCTAGTCAACACAAGCACGATGTGGTAGTCTCAACACATGGGGAGAATTAAAACTCAACTAAACTTAAATTTGAAAATGCCTGCTACAGCCCTATATATGGAGGAGAGCAACGGGGAAGTAGTCACCAGGAGTGAGGAGGCGTCCTAGGGTTTCCTTCCATCAAGGGTGGGCGCCCACAACTTGGACCGGGTTCCTCTCTAACTTACAAGGCTTGAGTTGGCCTAAATAGGCAATGCACCACATCTCTTTTACATCTATGACTCGTAAACTGTGATTTTGAAGGTGGAGCTAGATCAGTGGGAAAGGTCTCATCGTAAGCTTTCCAACGAGTGCTCATACTCCTCCAATGGACTCTATATGCGAGAGTTATGCATGTTTTAAGCTGATGCTGTTAGGCGACTAGAAAACTTTACTCTTGTAACCTAGAATTTAACAAGAAACTTGATAGGACAATATTGCAAATGTGACCGGAAAAGGTTACTCCTGATAACAGAAAATGTTGCTTTAGTTACCGAAAAACATTACTCTAGTTGCCGGAAACAAAACAAGAAATTTGATAGGAAAATGTTATTAATATGATCGAAAAAATGTTACTCCTGTTACGGAAAATGTTGCACATTTAAATGGAAAACATTGATCTAGTTACCAGAACCTTGACTAAGAAATATTGCAAATGGGACCGGAAAAGGATACTTCCGATAATGGAACACTTGACAATTCAATTGTCTTGCATGAGATCTTGTGATATGATAAGTCATTTCTCATGAGTGGTTATATCCAGAGGTAGCATGTTCAAATCAAACTTGGTGAAGAATTAGGGGATGCTTTGAGTAGACGAATCACAAGGGAAACACACAGGGTTTTTTAGACAGGTTTAGGCCTTCCTGAGGATAATAACACTACTTCATGTTTGTCTTGTATTGATATGAGCCTGTTACGAGGAGGTGTAGCTAGCCTAGAAGGATCTAAACCTAGTCGATGACTTCTTCCATGACTTCTATTGGCTTGTCTTGTTTGTGTTGTTTTGGTTTGACTTGTTCTGGCTTGTCCTTCGCAAGGCCCCTCAGCTCCATATATATATGGGGGGTGTTATACGTCCTCTGGACTCCTTTTTTCTATTCTTGGAGATAAACCTTCCCTGTTTTGGATCTCCTTGAGCACCTACAGGTGGTTTCCTTTCTTTCAGGGATCCTCTTTCCAGAGATAAAGATGTGCACCAAGAATTGCGGGAAACCTCGGGGTATCCAGATATGGTAAATATCCATTATTCATCGTCAAACCCCCCATCAGTACATGAAATGAGACTTCGACGGTTCAAATGCATAGCAAGCAAAGATGAGCTTTTTGTCTTACCGCGTCATCGAGTAGGACTCATATTTTCGATTAGAGTGAAGAATCTAACTTGTTGTCATGGGTTCTAAGATTGCCTACTTGGGATTCCGAACGCCTCTGAGTTCCCAAGAGAGTTCTCGGGAAGGTATTCCATTTGGATAGGTTTTATTAGATTTAACCTTTAGAAGGAAAAAAAAAGGTTTGCTATAGTGAATTTTAAAATCTGAAATGTCACAGCGGAGATTTCGGGTAGTGGAGAGAATCTTTCCCTGCCACAGTATCATGATTACGATAGCAGTACGATGTGACAAACTCCTTGGGGTACAATGCCAACTACCCCGCATGCGCCTGACATTAATTGTGATGTGACGGTAAAGAGAGAAATTGTGGCCTCGAGTCATGTCACGTCCTCAGCCAAACCACCATTTTCTATATCCCCCTCTCTGGATAAAGACAGAGGGAGACCCGCTTCAACATCCATTCTTTCATCATCAACTGCTTTTCATCACGCTCATCATTCTCCTTGCGCCCTGTTTCAAAAATCCCCAAAAAAACCCTCTACCCCCAATCTCTGAGCCGCCATGGGCAAGAAGAGGATCGAGAAAGAGAGCTCCTCTGCCAACAAGATGGTGAGTGCCATTCCAGAATGGTAAGAGTCAGAGATCATGGAGGAGGCTTTGGAGAAAGCTGAGAGTGAGAAGGTTATTCCTCCCTGGGTTCTGATCCTTTGCATGCTGGTGGTAGGGAAGACAATCCCAAGCTCGAACACCCATAGCTTGGTGGTCTTCCTTGACTTCTTCTGCTGCGGGTCTGGCTTCCCTCCATCCAACGTCTTCCTCAAGGTGCTAGCCTTCTATGGCCTGAAGCTCATCCATTTGAACCCCAACTTCGTCATCATGTTGAGTGTCTTTGTGCATATGTGTGAGGACTTTATTGGCTTCCGTTCGTCCCTTGAACTTTTCTGGTACTTCTATATCCTAAAGAGGCTCTAGAATAGAGTCACCGGTAGCCCTGGATTCAGGCTCCGAGAAGGCAAGTCGGCAAAATATATTGACTTCACCGCCATGTCCTCTTGGTCATGATGGCACAAGATGTGGTTCTACTATCAACCTATACTGAAAGGACTTCCTTACCGGGGCCTAGCACTGCTGTCAAGGGCTGTCTGGACAAAGGAGCTTGTGATGACCACCCTTCATCGGAATCTTATCAAGGAGATCTTACTCCTGAAGGAGAGGAATCTGATGGCATATGACTTTACTAGAGATTTCATCAAGCACCGCCTTGGTCCTCTAAAGTCAAGGATTATTGGGGCCTTGCTTTTTCCAGCCGGATTGTATCTGGCCTGAAATGATGAGATAGGTACTTCCCAACCCTAAGTAGCCATATGTAAGGGATATGTAAGATTCATCCTGATTGAATGTTGCCTTAGTACTCACCGAAGATTGCTTATAAGAAGTCTAGGGTTCTTTTTAAAGCCATCCCTTCTTCTAGCAGTAAGAACGTCCCAACTCCCATCATAGAGTTGGACCCCGAAGCTCAAACAAGAATCTTGTCGGTAAGTACCACAAAAAACCTTCTCAATTCTTGTCTTTCTTTTCGAGCAGTTGTACTAGTAGTGACGATTATTGATGACTTGGGAAGCTTCTCGGACATGGAGGCCATGACTTGGAGGCTGAAGAACGCAGGAGCCCTAGCTACCAACCCGGACGATGTTTTTATAACATGGAGCAGGGGTCTGAGCGAGACTAAGAGTGGCACACTGCAAATTGTATCTTTCAACAGTGGCATGGTGCTGGAGAGTGATGACTTCGCGGAAGTGGACTCGACGATAGGTGGTATTAGGCCACTGATTCCAACCACTCTTGCTTCTTTTGCCCTCGCTGACCTAGTGTCGCCTTCAACAATGGCTTCGGTCCTGGTAAGTTGAGAATTTGCCCTATTCCTTTGCAATCGTGTCAATCTTTTAGTCTATCAAATGTATTTTAGCCTTTGGCCCAAGAGAGTGATGTAAAGAACCATCCAAACAGTATTCTAATTAATCATTAAATCGATCATTACTTAATCACGACTTCAATGATTAATCAAAATACCGCTCTGGTAGTCCTGGCACGTGTTTTGTGCCCAAGATTAGAACACATGCCTTTCCAACATATCATATCACAACAAAACTTAACAAAAAGCGAGTAATTAAATTATATTACAAGTTCTTAAGCATCCATAATTTCTTACAGTTTACAGCAAAAGAGAGCTAGAAAGAGACTGAAACTAAACAAAGACCAAAGAGAACTATGCCGTGAAAGCTAAAACTATGAATAGCAAAAGGAGGATGGAGCCACATGCCCTTAGGCCCCATCACAAAAGTACAACCTCCGTGTAGTTGCCTACTCATGCCCACCATCACCCTCGGCAGGCGTGAAGTAGCCAAAGACCATCTCCTCTTGGCTGATAGCACCTGAAAGAGCACCGTGAGTACGAAGGTACTCACAAGACTTAACCCATATTGGGTACTTATAAATAACCTGACTCCAAGGATTATGAATTGGAATGTTAGCAAGAATACGGCACATGGTTAAGTAAATTTATATGCGAAAGCAAAATTTGACAAAAACATGTGTGAGCATCTAGACTTAACCAACACAACTATCAAACCCATAACCATCAACTGAACTGAACATATATGTAAAAAGAACCATAGTAATAACATCTGTAAAGAACCATCTTAGCACAACAACCAGCTCAAACAAAACTCGTAACTCTACGACTGCTGTAAATGGACAAAAGCATGCTTATGATCGAGAGTTTGGCACTTCGAAATGTTTTTACACCCTGCAGGGGTACATATTACCCACAAGATTCGAGAACCATATAGCTTGAGTGACCACACAGGTCCACCCAAGGTGTACTCGTGCCAACCTTTCCCAATAAGCCCTAATTTGAATCAAACATCGCTCAGTGCAGAGCCCACTTAGGTTAACTCCCGAAGCGATCTCAGGTGTCTCTTACAAGCCCGCCCACTCACACTGTCGATGTGCAAGCTCAAATGATTACAGCTACAGAGGTATTCAGCTTTATCTTACCATTATATTGACATGTGGTAAGTACGGTAAGTACTAGAGCTAACTACAACAATGATTGGTGCTTAAGCAACGCAAGCGGTCTACAGTGTACAGGTTGCTCTCTCGACCTACCCCAAGGAACTCTACATCGGAGCAAGAGAAACATCCCTAACACCGCCCATATCTCGCCTCATCCTCACTACTCAACCAACAATACCGTCAACCCAATATTATTATCAATGTGATTGTAATTAAAGCCTATAGCTCGCGAACGGGGTTGAACTACCGCTCGGCTTCTACCGAAGAATCTATGCATGGCTAAGCATTTCAGTTAACTTTTAAACTAGACCATCATCAAGTTAAACTCCGGTTACAAGGAGATGGATCACCAATGACTCAAGACGGGGTGTAA
Source organism: Phragmites australis (assembly GCF_958298935.1). Taxonomy (NCBI): domain Eukaryota; kingdom Viridiplantae; phylum Streptophyta; class Magnoliopsida; order Poales; family Poaceae; genus Phragmites; species Phragmites australis. The sequence continues at coordinate 23,472,336 of NC_084929.1, forward strand.
TGCATCAACGTAGGTTCTACTCATACAAGACCCGACATCAACTTAACAACATGCATAACGTACATAAACCATACGTTATCATATTAGACACATATGATCCAAATTAATGGGAGAAATATGCTTAGATATTTGCCTTGCTGCTCAGGCGGCTGTCTGATGCTATCCACACAGAATTCACAGAATTCGTGTGGCTCGATGTCACTTTCAACCACACCCACGTCATGCTCCGGATCCTCGCTCATTAAAGAGGAACGCGTGCAATGATGAGTATGAATGAAGTGCAACAATGTACGCTACTATATGCATAACAACAAGCTAACAGTGCAAGACATACAAAAATAATAGCAAACTTTGCGATCTAAATGACTTCGGAAAGTTAACAGGAGGCCGGAGACTCCGGGTTGAACACGAAACTTCCGGGTTTTGGAGTCTCCAAGTGAACCTCCGGGTGGGGGTCCTCAGGTATTTTTGGTTAGGATCACCCGGAACCTCTGGGTTGAACTCGGACCCTCAGGGTTCCAGAGTCTCTAGGTGAACCTCCGGGTGGGGGTCCTCAGGTATTTTTGGATAGGATCACTTGGAACCTCCGGGTTGTGACCCAGAATTTTCGAGTTCCTGTAGAATACATGTTTTGCGACATTTTTTTCGACTGACTCAACTTGCATGTTAAATCTATCCTATACAAACACACATATACACTATACAGAGGGTTCTAGACTTAACTTGCACTCTAAACCCTAACTATTTTTTAGCACAATTCATCGGGGTTTTCACTGGGCTACCCGGACTATTCGGGCTCTACCCAGACTATCCGAGTTGTCCAGAGATGTTGCTTCGAGTGGGAAAACTCAGCCAATTTGATTTGCGAGCCTCTCCAAACCAAATGGAAATATGTTTGAGATAGTTCATGGACTTTATAACTCACTCACCAACCTAGCAACACAATTCCTAGCACAAAACTCATCTGAATCCTCTCGTTTTGCTCCAAAGCTCAAGAACTCGAGAACTTCGCAAACTGAGCTCCAAACTCGAAATAGACCCACCAAAATGTGCATCCTTGCCATGGGAACCTAGGAGACTCACCCAAGATACTTTGCCGAGGTTGGTGACCATCGGTGGAAGGTGAAAAAGCTCGGGAAGAGGAAGAACACCGGTACTCCTCTTGCTTCAACCAAGAACACTAAAAGACATCAAAACTGGCTCAAATCCTTCGGGAAAATGAAAAATAATTGGATGGATGAGGAGCTTAGGAGATAAGGATCGCATTAGTAACACAAGCATATCTTGATTCCTTCTCTTGAGGTGGGATTTTAGGAAGAAGGAGAGAGTGCTTGAGAGAGGGAGGGGCTCCTTTGGCTCGCTGGTTGGAGAGGAGAGGGAGCTCGGATGGGAGTGAGGGGGGGGGGGGAGAGAGAGAGAGAGAGAGCAGGTGAGCTGCTGCCCAAGAGAGTGAGGGGTGGTTGGCCCACTGGATGTGGCCCACGTATTAGAGAGTAAGTCCATTTCAACTGCGAATTCATTTCTTTTCTCTCCAGAATTTCCTTCTCTCATCCAATTGACATAAAACCAAGTGCTATAATGCTCCGAAACAAAATTACTCAAAATTATACCTAATGCTTATGAAGCATGATTAGGCTTAATTACGTATTTATGGCTTTGGGACACGACACGTAGGAAGGCAGCAGTCCCTGTGAGTCTGTCGGATGATTCTCCTTTTACCCAGCTAATGTCAAGGAGTAAGAGATTGGCGCCTCTTCTGGGCCCGATGAAGCCTTCAACAACCAGGAAATGACTCAGGTATGCTGAGAATTATTTCCCACGCTTGGTGGAATGCATGTTTTAAATTTGTCTCACCCACCGGCAAGTCAGAATAATGCCGATAGTACCTAAGCCTCGAATTCCCCAACCTCCAACCCCTCCTTACTCTGAAGGAGATGACAGCAAACCTGATGAGCTCCCGGTCTCAGTGGAGACTAGTCAGGGACTGGAGGTAGCCAATGTTGAGGCTGTAGCTACCCTTTCAAAGGAGGAGTATGGGATTCCATTGGATGCATCTTGGGGGGGGGGGCATGCTTGAAGGGCGGGTAGGCCATCATAGGGATTCGGTGTTTAACGCCTTCTTCGCGGTAAGATTCTACCTGTAGGTTAGAAACGTAATTAGAAAATTGACTTGTACTTACCTTGTCATTCTTTGAAGTTGGCCTTGCACCACTTGGACAAGACCCACTGTGAGGTCGAGAAGACCACCACCCAAGTCGCTGAGGTTGAAAAGGAAAACACTGAGCTACATCAACAGCTCACTCGAGTGACAGCCAAGAAGGAGAAGGCGGACACCGAGTTGGAGGACCAGATGAAAGGTGAGCCTCCAATATCCTGACAAGCTACTTATTCTCCTTTGTCTTCTTAACATATCGCCCTGCAAAACTCTCCACGACCCAAAAAGTTGTCGCCCAGGAAGGGATCCAAATGCCAGCCACCTACCAATAGTTTGTCGCGACGCTCGATGTTTTCCAGGAGGCACTTACCGGGGTTGGGTCCAGACATAGGCTACCGACGTAGAGGATGTTCCAGGGCTGGTTGTCCAGGTTACCAAGCTTGTTAAGGCTATCGGTGGGTTCCAATAGATGGTCACTGAACACCTCTCGAGCCAGTCCCGACAGAGTGCGGAGCTGACACTAGCCTATGCGGTGGCTATCACGAAGACCCATCAACCAGAGTTTAACAAAAACATCCTCCTAGAAGGTTTCGGGAACGAGTCGGAAGATTCGTCAGCCAACAAGGTTAATGCAGCGACCGGCATAGACAAGGCTTTTGTGGATGCGATGGATTTCTTGCCCTTGGTGTAATCCTTTTGCTTTTAACCTACAATTTGTAAAAACACTTGGCAGATTTTGTTCATTTTACTCAGGAACTTAAACTTTTTTCCTGCTCGATGGGAGTACTCCGTGCTGGACACTTTTCACATCATATCGTGATTTTCTTTTTAGCTTTTTCCTTCAATTAGTTCAGGATGCATTGATGACTAGTCTGAGTGTTTATTATGATCGCCCTATGGTCTGCTTGAGTGGGAGGCATTGTAGCCCCCAGTCACCCGTGGAACGCGATAAGTAGCCTTTTCGCAACCTCGAGTTCGCAACGCAACGATCCTTCCCTTCTCGTTAGAATCTGCTTGCAGAAAGTACACAATATGTTATTTTTGGTTTCCAGTGCCTACTACTTATTAAGTCCTCGACTGTCTATTCAGAATTAGAAATTCCTGGAAGATAGTCAAAAATAGTAAAAGACATCTTTGAAGTAAAGGGAAACTCATATTGCCTTTTTGATTGAGACAAGCTTTTCACCGCCCCGGGTGCGTGTTTGGGATGAAGGTGCACGAAAAGATAATTAAGGCAGAAAAATAAAGTTGATCCACTTCATAGGCAATATGATTTTTATTATTATGAGAAGGCAATCTTAGGAATTACATTTAAAACTTACAGAGTTTACTGACGACCCATGAGCTATGTAGACCTATTGTCCTAAACCTAAATGATACATACTAGATTAAGCTGATAAGCAGTGACTCTTATTGCCTCCGGAGTACCGTAGGAGCTTTTTCATGAGCTCCAAACTAGTCGTGGAGTTGAGCCCCTGAATTCCTGGGTTTGCATCTTGAGGCACTATAATGGCGGCTATGACTGAGACTTTCTTTCCACCTTGGTCCATGAGTTCTTGGGTTTCTCGCTTGGTTGGTATTGAATTGTCATGTCAAGACTCTGCTTGTCATAACGGAGACCAGCTTTGGTACAACCCCGGACGATGATGACCCCATCGGGTCTCGTGATCTTCACACACTGATAGGTGTAATGTGTGGCTGCCATAAATTTGGCAATAATAGGTCTTCCTAGGATGACATTGTATGCCGTCTTGAAGTCGTCCACACCGAACATAATTGTTTTGTTTGGAAATTGTCATACTTCCTGAAGGTAATAGGTAGCGATATCTGGCCGATGTGAGTGACCAAGGACCCGGGTACTATGTCATGAAAGGCTTGAGTAACCGGCTTGATAGCAAACCGAGATATTTGCATACCTTAAAGTGCGTTAGTGGAGAGGATGTTCAGGGAGCTTTCTTCATCGATAAGGACACATGTAACCTTGTATTTATTTATCGTAGGCTTAACCACTATCGAGAAGTAGCCTAGTTGTACAAAATTATCAAGGCAATCTTCTTGGTTGAAGGAGATTTCGGTATCCGACCACTTCACGGCCTGATGACCCTTAAGGATAGCGGTTAGGACTTCTCGGACCTCCGTCTTTTACCATTGCTTTGTAACATCCCAAAATTCTTAAACATGTCATTAATCATTCATGACCTTCATTAGCATCATAATTGAAGCCTTGAGCAAGTAATTAATACAATTGAAATTAAACTTGAATTGTTAAGTTTAATCAGAAATGATGCTTTGTGAAGGAACTCAAAAAATTGCTATGTAGCCTAGGGCTTGAAACAATTTTAAAAATTAATCCATGTCCTATGAGGAATATTAGTGAATTTTTCCATATTTTTGGGAATTAAATTGAAGCCTTAAAAAATGTATGCAAGTTAGAAAATGTTGCAATTTTGAATAATTTTAATTTTAATTTGGCTCAGGAGTTTTGGATCAAACCAGTTAGAATAGGTTGCACCTGAATTATTGTATCCCAGAAATTTTGGAGCTTTGGAAGACCTGCAGTTGGAACAGAGAAGGGTATGTGATATTTTCACTTGGTCGATCACTGTTCACATGGGCCCCACTTGTCATCCCCTCACCCTCTCTATTCTCTACCAAGCCACGTCACCGGTGGCTACCGTTTTTGTTGACAATTGCGGCCGGCCATCGAGCCTGCTTCCAGGGAGTTCGGCTGCCACCCTTATCCCTCCCCTCTTCTCTCTCTTGCACGCATAGAGCAACAGAGAGCATAGCAGAGCAGCACAGCCACCACCGCCCAGTTTCTGCACCTCAAAGCTCGAATCCGCCCCTGTCAAGCTTCCAAGAGCACTGAAGGGAGATGCTGGAACCCTCACCGAGCTCCCCTCACCCGATCCCCATCGAATCTCGACCGGATTTGGTGCGCCGACGCCTTCTTCCTTGGCTTCAACGCTTCTCTCCGCCCCTCACTGACATGCCACCGTGCCACAACCTTTCCACCCCAACCGAGTGCATAGTGAGTTTTGCGGGGTTGCCCTCTTCATTTCACGTGCATCTTTTTCTCTTTGGCCTGAAGCTGGCATAATCGTCCACGTACGCCCTGCGTCGCTGCCTCTCTACGCACACCACCGGCCGTGCTCTGGCTGGGCCTCAGCCAATAAGCACACTATCAAGTTCACAGGCCTACGTAGATGCTCTAGGTGCCCTCAGTTGGGCCGTTTGGACCATCATTTCACCGCCGGCATGCTGGACCGAGCCGCTGCAGTACTGATGCCATCGTGTGTCGTCGTCGGCCGCCTTCTGGTCATCGTGAGTGACTCGAACGGGTTCACGTGACATGCTCATGCTTGTGATAGCCTCGGCTAGTCCGAGATGGCCGCCGCTTGTCGCCGGTGAGGACAGCCCGAGTTGCAGGCCATGGGTGAGTAGCAGACACAATATCCATTATTACAATGTACTTTATTACATCAATAACCCAGGGGTCTAAAAGAAGATTACAAAGCAGCGAAAATTAAACTTAGCATGATGCCCAACTCCACAAGAAGTCGACAGAAAAGCCGCATGCCTAGAACTCAGTTCCACCTTCTGGGAAGTCCTCGTAGTCTTCAGTTTCTGAGCCGCGACAAGATTATAGAGGAGAGAGCAAGAGTGAGTATATAGAATACTCAACAAGTATGAAAAAATTATGACACGAGGGCCAAAAGTCAAGATATGCTTAACTCAAAGGTTCATTGTCATAAACGCTATTTTATTTGTAAAACAGTTATAAAAGGCAAACTACTTCTATGTGAATAATTTCTCTAAGACAAGAGCTAAGGTTCCCACCACCTTGCTCCACAACCGAGGTTCCAACCACCTCTAAACAAAGCTAACTGGAATCACAGTTCCCACCACTATGATCCACCAAAACCAACCCAAGACCAACCCAAAAAATCCACCGACTAATCATGTGAGGAGTCCATACCGCTCATGACCGTGAGCATGGCTGATATATCAGTTTTCACTCTGCAGAGGTCGTACACTTTACCCACAAGACATGTCCTCCTTTTTGCCCGTGTCGATCAAACACTTACACACTTTTGAGGTGTGCAGCCAGGATTCCACTGCAAAGCCTTTCCAACATCTCTCTCAGCACGTGTTAACCCGTTGAGGTTTCACCACCGTACATAAGTGGAGTACACCCTCCACCCCAGAAGCCCCCTCTTGTGTCTTTCAGTTCCAGGAAGTACACCCTTCCATCACTGTACCACCAATTGATCTTCACAATGCTGAGAGAAAAGCGAATTACTGAGCTAGACCCATCCCATACTAGGCTTGTGGTTGTACTATTTTCATGGGTGGTCACTCCACGAACCGGTCCTTAACATGGTCTGTGCAAGACCACCATCAACCCAACAACAGGGTAATAACCAATTATTCGAAAGCCAACAATTCTGTCTGTAACACATCCACAGCCCAACCAACATGCTAACTTGCCCAGACCCTACTATATTAGGCTAAGCACTTTTACCAAAGATCATCAATATTAACATAATTCGCATATGCTACCCATGAGTAAGCATAACTAAGCACATTCTACCCAACATAAAAATCAATCTACGGTTACAAGAAAGATTGAGGAAAAACTAGTAAACCTAACGATGGGATATCATGTTGACGAGCATGCATTTGTAAAAAATAAACTTTATAGAAGTAGGCGCAAAATATTCAAGGACACTTGCTTTCTCCAATGAGTTGCTCGAAATCTCCAAAGTCTTGATCCTGGATGTTCTCGAACGCTTCCAGAACAGACTCCTCTACAAGCGAGCAAACAAGCACCACTAAGAACAGACACTAAACAAAGCAAACACATAAAACGGACACTAGAACAAGCTACGACACACTTTCAGGAAGATTTGGGCGCAAGGATCGCCCAAATCAGTGCAACGAAGCAAAAACTACGGCCAAACGAAATTCTAAGCGACTAAAAACGACAAAAACTATTTTCAGGAATTAAACCTAATTTTTAAAAGGACTAAAACATTTATTTAAAATTTTGTAGAATTATTTTATAGCATAGAAATGATTAAAACAATTTTATGAAATTTATTTGCATTATTCTATAAATAAACTAAATTTTATATGCATAAAAAAATTTAAAGCATTTATTCTATCAAAGAATTTATTTCTAAACATTATTATAATTAATATATATTTTCTAAACCATTTTCCAAATTAAAAATTTATTCTAACATTTTTGCAATAATTTTTAGACTAGAAAAACATTAAATAACATTTACAGAAATAAAAACAGAGCTAAAAACATTTATAAATATTTATCTAAACTATTTTCTTTTTTCTAGAATTTTTTTCTATTAAAGAAAACATATTTTCGAAATATTTGGATTATAATGAATTACTTTCTAACGAGAAAATCATATTAGTGCACAAGCAATGACGTCATCGGCTGACTGGACCGCTGACTCGGAGAGAGAGCGCTGATTGGACTTGACACATAGGGCAAAACGACGATGTGGCTGCACACGAGGCATGCTGACTAGGCAACAGAGCTGACGGGGCACTTCATTAAATCGGAGCTGTTGATCTTAGATCGGACGGCTGAGATTGCCTAACACGAAAGGGTACACTACTTCTAATCTACACCGCACAACAATGATCCAACGGCAGAGGGAGCGCCTACCTCTTCTCCGGTGATTCGACGACAGCAGCGACGGCTCGGGGCGACGAAGGACGGCCAGAGATGGCGGAGATGGTGCTGCGGTGGTCGGACAACATCGACGAGCAGCGGAAGAGAAAGCAGAGGTTGCGGCGACTCCGTTTGACGGCTTATCAGGCGTCGGGGAAGACTAGGGAGGCTCTGCGACGACGGGGTTTCAACGGCGAGCTTCGGCGACCTACAGAGCTACGTGCGATGGTCGGAGCTCGACGGCGAATGGTCAAGGACGATGATGTGTGGACGGAGAGCATCGGCGGAGGCTCGAACGGTGTCAGGGAGGCGTTGAGCGACTTAGCACCGGCGGTGGGGTCCAGAAAAGGTCCAGTGACGACACTAGGGCTCACTGTTTGAGGAAACTCGACGAGGTTTGCAGAATTGGGTGCGGTGGAGTGCGAAGACGCTCGGTCGAGGGGTCAATTGAGGTTTTATAGAGGGGAAAGGGAGAATTGAATCGATCGGCGGAGATTGAAGGCAGCAGCGGAAAATTGGGCTCGGTTTCCTTGATTTCATCCACTTTCCATCGCGAAATTGAACTGGCGTGACTACCCTCTTCATTGCAACGTCGGTTTCCAAACGATCGTGGCTTCCTTCCATTACTCACGGGCGGTCTTGAAGAATTTCCAACGGGCGGATGCAGAGGAGGGAAGAGCGGCGGAAAAGGATGAAGCTGACGGCTGAGTCCCACACAACAGAGAGAGAAGAGGGAGGAGAAGATCAGGCGTGACAAAAACGGTTTCAATACTTTGCGGTGGTGTGCTGACAAATTTCTGCATCACAATAGCATAATATTTTCATTATACTTTTTTGTTACCATGCTCTTATTTATCCTAGTTTTAGTGCTTACTGTTTACGTAGCAGGTAATTGTAGCACATATAAAAATGCTATGATATGTATAAAAGTCGTGTTGTCGCACCTGTGAATGCCATAGCATGTAGCAGAAATGGTGGCTGCTATGTCTCTTGTGCTTAGATCAGATGGGCCCAAATTAGGATAGTCTTCTAGATGCGAGTACAGGATTTATATGAGTATAAACTAGTGGAAGATTACAAGTTTTTTTGTTGACATGGAACACCTAACATGATATCACTACATTGTTCCAAAAAGCCCTTGGCACTAGATGGGCGGTGGGGTGACGTCTAGCGCCTAATCGCTGATTAGACAGTCTAGGCGCTGATTAGGCATTAGGTGGGAGGGTGGTGCGTAGTGCCTAGGTGGACAGGGAATCTTGTTTTTTTCATAAAACAATAATATGAATGTGGTATCCTAGTATGTGTATGCTCATGATTTATATTTTTGTTTTGCACTGTTCGTGTGATAATAATGTATTAATGTTATCAAACTGAAACTCCTACATGAAATTTTAGTTTTGCTTCATGGTTTTATGAAATTTTAGACACAATAGTCAATACTACAATTGATATTTTAAAATAAATGTAAGAGTGACTATGGTGTATCTTTCAATCTTCCTGTATTTTGTCCAATTTATATACACTCCTTTCCTTTGTTCACTACTCAATAAGTGGTGACTTGTGAGTGAGGAAGAGGAAAAATGCGGAAGTTGAGAAACCTTTTGTGGCTAGAGTTTACCATAGCCATCCCTAACAATTGTTTACGATAGCTTCTGTGATACACAATCAGAAACGGTTTTCTCGGTGTCACTGGAACAGAAGAATAATAAGAAATTTGAATATTTATAGTTTTACCACTGCTATTTATGTTTATAGAACTAAAAAGTTTACTTAAGGCCTCCTCAATACGCCTGTGGATATCTTTTCATTCTGTCAGAGGTCCTTAAGGCAAAGTCACCATTATGGTACGTGATGGGTTGTCCTAATCACCAATTTTTAATTAGTAATAATTTATATTTCCGAAATTAATTAAGTAGGAAACATGAGCCAAGAATTACAAAGATAGAAAGGACGTTGTGAAGAGTGTCCTGCTCCGGATGCTGTTGTAGAGACAACCACGGAAGCTGTTTGAAACTCCCACCTGTGGTCCACGCCAAAGCAACGATCCATTGGATCGCACTCATAGCGCATAAGCTAAAGCAGCAAAGATTGAAACAACTTTGTCAGTTTCTTCCTGCCACTGAGGCTTGCCGTTTGCTCATCGCAGAGAAAGTCTCAAAAGTTGAAACTGAAAGGAGACAAAAAAAACGAGATCAAGCTTCAACTCTAGAGTGGGGGCAGTCTTAAGTTTAATTGCTGATGATCAGTCAATTATAGAAAATATGAGCTTAGCGTTCAACCTGACTCCTCATCTTAGCAGTCCTGCCAATGCTGATCCTATTGACTCACAGGCAGCTATAAGTTCCTTTTTGAGTTCGTCCTTGTACCTTCCAATCACAAAAGAGTGTCATTTTGGATATTGGCACGGTCACTAATACATTACTTTGACAACTAATTACTAGTAGAGAATATATGCAAAATATTATAAAGTTGTAATATTTTGAAACTATTTTTCAAGACAAATCTAGCTACACCATTTTCAAAAGTTCAATCCAAATATTAAAAAAGATATTGATGATGAAAGTTTAAATGCATTGACTGCACGCAACCCACACAACCCAAAACAACACTCTTTTGTGATTGAAGGGAGTAACCGATTGGCCATTTAGCATTTCAGCCACCTAAGAATCAATCTCAGCGGTTCATAGGCCCTAATAATTCTGCTGTCAAAGATCCTGGTACTTGGTGCACATAGGTCACTTGGGTAGTTGGGTGCCTGACTACCAGCTAAGCCAGCAAATATTTAACACGTCACCCATATCAGTAGTATTTTGTCCCACTAGCAAGAGAACAACTATGTAAAAATAACATAGTCCGAATTCAGGAAACAAACAGCATTTCAGTGTTTGAACCTGTGTCCATTATGCACAGCTCATAGATCTCACAAAAAATAATTGTTTCATGGATTCATGGACAAAAAATACATGCTGCCAGTATCCTGTATCCACTTGAGTTTATGGACAACTAATTGATTCAGATCTCAAAAGTTCCATGAACCATAAGTCCTAAGAAACAACTTAGCCTATACAGTAGCCTTCTTGTCATTGGGTCTGATCACACATTAGGAGGAAGATTGTGGTGTTGCTTCTGAAAAGATTCTTGGGCAACTCATACATGACAAGCTTATCCCAGTCTAATAAACAGATTTAAATGACTGGATACTTTCCAATTACAGTAATGTTAATTTTTAGAATTTTTAGTCTACTTTTTTTAACTTTCTAACTACGGTAATGCTAGTTATTATTAATAACAATGTGTTCCTAAGCTATTGATGATATTTTTCATCTAAATCTTCAGGGCGATTGTGCTCCAGAATGAATCTGTTGATAATGGTGTTGAGCATTTTGAAGACATTGTAGAGAGTACTGAGGACCCTTCTACTGCCTCAGCAGTTCTAGATGAACATAATGACAAATTAGCTACTCAGGAGAACCACAACTCTGATGATGCTGATGGTTCTGATACTACAAAACAGTTAAAACTGGTGAAAGATGACGAGAAGGATAAAAATAACACAACTGAGGGGTCAATGTTATATGACCCGCGACACAGAGAGCCTTCTTACTGGTATTGTCTACTTAATCTCTCATTTTTCTTGTGCATGGATCCTTCAGATTTTTTTTATATATTAACGCTTTTGCTAATGCGATGTGTGGAATATTGGTATTTGTTATCACGTGAGTACTCCCAGAAAAAATATGGGTATACATAGATACGGGTTATATTGCTATCTATTAGACCTGAGTTGGCCCGCCCTTTTCTATTCTTTAGATTATTTCTGTTTCTTGTTAATACATATTATAGTTTGCTATACTAACGTAATAGGCGGTGCATAGCTGCGAACTCGCGACCTAGTCTGTTCAACAGATTTGTTAAGGGCTATACAGAATACTACATATGTTTGGCTTTACCTGTCAAATATACAGTATTCGTGTATTGAATAGAATAATGAGCATTCAACTTTGACACCTGTTTTCCAGAAAGCTGTAATTTGATATAATATTCAGTTTTAGTTAAACAAAGGTCCATCATATTACTTGTATCTAGTGTGAAGAATTGACCCCAGTCTAGTTTAGCATTGCCCTGTGATAGTGTCCGGTAAATGTATTGCTTTTAACTGGTATGTACTCTGGTTAACTTTTTCCCGCGACATAAGGTTGAAAACCCAAGCAATTGAGGCCTTACGGAATACGGACATACACATACCTTGTCCTATGATAATTATGTGCTTGCAGTCAGTGGATGAAAGCAGATGGGAGGCACAATAGTGGTAAACTTAACATTTTCCTAACTGAAAACAGAATAAGGCAAATTGAACTGGCAAATTATTCTTTTTCTAATTTGTACTCAAATTTCTTATGCATCTTCATGGTATGTTCCTGATTTCTAGTTTTCCTCGAGTTCTTTTGATGGTAATTTTCCTTGAGGTCTTCATCTGGGTCTCCAAATTTTCTAATGAAATTGTCCTGGAGTTTGATGTGAGTCACATAATCAGGATGAATAACATTATATTTCTTGAAAGTTTCAAAAGAAAAATATGTGGACTTACTATAGATATTAGGGTATGTTTGGTAGAGCTTCAGCTCTAATTTTTTTTAGAGTTGGGTATCCCTAGCTCTAAGAATTTGTGGAGTTGGAGCTGTGGGTACATGTATTAGCCTAAAAACTCCAGATCTGAAGTGGAACCGAGATCCGGAGCTCTGCCAAACATGGTCTTTGTGTTGTAGCTTTTAGAAGACTATGAAAATTAAGTTATGAAACCATAGAATTAAGTTATGAAGCCTTTGTATAATTAAGTTATGAAACCGTAGAATTATGAAAAAATGATGAAATTAAAAAACTATGATACTCAGTGAAATTTAAAATTCTTGAAGTTACGAAAATAGAATTATTATTGACCATGTAAGGCTAAATTCTCACATAAATTGTTGTAAGCTTAGAAACCTGAGGACTGCATCGGTATGCATCTTGGTAAAACTTAGCTCTACGGAGTTAGTGTTCATATTGTGATGAGAAATCTATAAATTATAGTAATACTACTATGTCATTTAAATGTGTAGTGAACAATCATTTATTTATCAGGAAGTGCTATGGTAATGTCTTCTCATCCTTTATTTCAAAATCGTAATTCATCTTGGAACCGTGCTACAAGTCTAATCCAATTTCAAACAAAATATAGAAAACAATAGGTATCTTGCTGTAAAAGTTTGTCGCCTAGTGGACTGAGTTCTACCATACCCCTAATGATTTTATATATGCATCTGTTCTTCGTTTTTGTAGTATTTTCTCTCCTTTTTCATTCACTTTTGTTACAAATGCAAAGAGTGTTGCTGATCAGATGTGCCTTCTGCCTTGTCAGCTATGCAGACCGTGTCACATGTGCACCCATCGGTATCTACTATGGCTAGGACGTTGCTATCTGGCAGCAATATTGTTTATAGTGGTGACCCATTGACAGACCTATCACTTGCTGCCTTCCTTGACAAATTCATGGAGAAGAAACCAAAAGGGAACCACATTGCTCAAGGAAAATGGCATGGTGGATCACAAATTGCACCAGCTAAAAAGGTTTGCCTTTGTTACCTTCATTTTTTTGGTTTACTCGGAACTGTTTGTCCTGTGTTGTTTCCTTTTTGAAACTGCCTGGATTTTTTGATGACTTTCTCTGCTATTTAATTGCCTGATCTTGTCCCAAAAAAATGCAAACTGGTGCAGTCATGTTTCTACAATAGGACAATGCATTAGTATCATTTGCTTCTCCAATCAGATGCTGGGGCATGTGTCAGATACACTGCCTTTTCTAGTTAAATGCTGATCTCCAAGTGTCAAATACACACGGCTTCTAGACCCATTGTATTTCTTTTCTGCATAATTAATTTGCACCTCATATTATAATTTGGCTTCTGTCTTGGTCTTGACAGCACGTCCAAGCCTTATGTTCAACTATGATCTTTCTTAATTTGTTGGTTCTTTGCGGAGGCTCCTTGTTTGCATCTGGATGTTTGTCACTTCCTCCATAATTTACTTTTGTTTCCATTGTCGCATTTTCATCGGCTGAGCTGATCTAGGTGTCTGCAGATTGACCTGAATCCTCATCTCATTGGAGAAGAGCTTCTCGAACTGGCAGAAAATGAAGTGCCGCCTGAAGATGTTGTTTTCCATCGTTTCTATATGAACAAGACTGGCCCTATAAAACCCAAGGCAAAGAAGGCCTCAGTTCTTGATGAAGATACTGGAGAGCTCCTAGCTGATGATGTTGACGATGCTAGTGACGGGAGTGATGATGAGATGCAAGAGGATCTCCCAAGAGGATCTTGGAGATGGATCGACGGAAGAACATGACTATGACAACCTGGATGCCGATGCATTTGAAGAGGATCAGGATTTGCTTAGAGATGACAGCGATGTTGAGGTGGATGACATTTCAGATGATAGCGCGTCTGGGGATGGAGGAATGGAAAATGATGATGATGATGATGATGATGCCTGTCTTGAGAGTGTGGGTGATTCAGATGACAACTTTAGTGATGAAGAGATGGTTGATGTTGGTAACGGTGGTCGTGGTGGCTCCGATGCAGAGAAAAAGGCAGGCAAAGCAGAAGCAAAAACATGGTGCAAAGAGTGGTCCATCTCCATTGGCAAGTCTGGAAGGCTATGAACATCTCATGATTCGGGATTCCGATAAGCCAACAATGAAGCGGAAGCACAAGGTAACTGGGACAGTGGGTGGCAAAAAGAAACCAAATTCGAGATCGCAAAAGAAACGGTTAAAGAAATTAGGTTGAGAAACAAGGTTTTTTACCTTCAACTTGGAAATGTTTAGCACATGAGATTCTTTAGTTCGTTAGAGCTGTAGATTACTATCTAAATATCTCTGTTACCTATCAGATCCTCTTAATTGTATCTATGACTGTAGCCTTAGCTGAAAGAAGTTTATCAAAATTAAAATTATTAGAAAAACTATTTGAGATCAACTATGACATAGGAAAGATTGAATGATTTGGTTATGTGCTACGTTGAGAAGAATGTCTTGACAACATTGATCTCCATATTATCCTTAATAATTTTGCATCAAGAAATGCCTAAATAAGTTGTTTTTTATGAGAGATATTGGATGTTTGTCGTCTCCTCTTTTGTAAAACATTGTTAATGGAGTCGTTGAAGTTTGATTCTTATTCGAGGTAATCATACTAGTTTTATTTTGCTATTTTTTTAGTTTTTCTATTGTAGTATCGATATTATACATCAAGAATTAAGAATATATTGGAAATTAACTCTTACTAATTACTATTTGATTTATCATGTTAGCAATATTTATTTGTGACACCTTAGATAATGAATTATTTATAAACTATACAAATTAAAAAAATATTTAGCATTAATGGTCTACAGTGCTGAGTTTGTCCTAGGTCCCTCGAAACTGTAGAACCGGCACTGGGCTGGAGACGGCCTCCGTCATGATGCCATGGCCGGCCTGGGCTCCGACAACCACGGCGCTTCGGCCGGGAAGGGCCTTCACCACGAAGACATCGTTGGTGCCGCCGTGCTCGTCTTCGACGCCCCCGGCAGCGCCATTGCTTTTGCTTAGTACCAGGCAGCCATATCGTCATCCTCACGTGTGGGGCAGCCTGCAGACGTTATTGTCATTTCTTATCCTGCTGTAATTACTGAATCGAACATACTAATCACAGCTTGTTTTTCTCTTGGAGATCAATAATATGCTCTAAAATTATGTTTCTTTTAATATGATTTTAACAACCACTCAAATTCTGATCATATCGGATTGCTCTGAGAATATGTGTGTGTGCTCTCGCTAATCTGGTACGTGATCATAGATACAACAAGTGAGACTCGTAAAGCGTGAATGGAAAAACTCATGGTTGTTCACGTTCAAGTTTATCGACGCCCGCAGTCATGCCGTCGTGGTGCAGGGCCTCTCCTGCCAGAGCACCATCGAGGTCAAAGATGGCCCCCGGTGAAGGCTCTTTCTGGCCGGCGTGGCAGTCGGAGACCTCGCCGGACATGGCGTCGTGGAGTGCCATCGTGATCAACAAGGTGCCGGCGTTGTCGTCTTTCCGACGGCCATTTCCATCGGAGTGCCGTCGTGGTCGAAAGGCCAAACCGGCCTCTGGCCATGGTGTCGTAGAGCCCTAGTTGAAGTAGCAGAGCGAAAACAAGAATCCTAGTTGTTAAATTCTGATTTACTCATATGCTTGTTAGTTTCGTAAGTATGGGAATCGGGAGTGGAAGGATTGGTTAATGGAATCCCTGGGTTAATGAGGTGATTAATGGATGAATGCATCAATATTAGTATTGCCACGTGTCACTATTGGAGGGGGTCCATCTTGATGAGGCAGAGACCTGGTCTCACAGGATTTTCTTCCGTGTGCAAGCGCCTGCACTCGCCCGCGCTATGCTCCAGCGTGGCAACAAAATCACGTAACCTCCTCCAGGCGCCTGGCCACGTGGCCACGTACATGCGTTGTGTATGGCCTAATGTTGAACGGAGGAAGCTACTAGTAACTGTTCCCTACCAACCGCAACTCAGTTCATAGGCTGAAACAGTTTCAAACAAACAAAACAAAAAAAATCAAGCCCACCCCAAACTGTTCCTTCCGAGAATTCAAACCAAGCCAATCCATGAGATCAGTCCATTCACACCTAAACAAGAAGAGACTAAAACAAAACCCAAACTATTGCAACCGTTTCATCCTCAGGTTTAGTCCTAGGCGTTTTCTTGATTTGCCTAATTTAAATTGTAAATAGAAGAATTTTCGTTAGGATATAACATAGTCTAATTCAAATGTCAGTTACAGAGAATTGAACGTTAGCTCAGTTGGGTGAGCTATATAGTTAGGAGCTGCCCGGCCGAGGTTAAGTCTCGATTCTCACGTCTTCTCATAAGCTAAGAGTATTTTATTCTCCGTGCTCTATAAATATCAATTACCAACCTAGTTCTTAGTCCTTCGAAATAACAGCAACCAAATCAGGCCACCCCACTCAAAAAAATCCAGGTCGCAGATCGTCAATCCGTTCACCGCAACGTGACATCATTGGCCGCACGCAAACGGGAAAAAAGGGGGCAAAAATAAATAGGCGCGGCCTCTCCTCTCCAACGGTCGTCTACCCGAGAGGCAGACCCCGCAGCGCATCCACCCCCACGGGTCCAATTCAAAAATCGAATCCTCCGCTCCTCCCCCGTCTCATTTCCGAACCCCATTCTCTTCCGCTCGCTCGTCTCCCAAGCCGGCGATTCCCCAAGCTGGGACCCAGCGAGCGAATCCCCGCCTCCCCCGATCCTCAGATCGAGGCTATGGAGGCGGATCCGGCCGCAGCGGGGACCTCCTCGACGCCGCCCTCGCCACCGCGGCAGCCGCAAGGTACGCTTTCTTGATTGTGTGGCGAGCAGTAAGGTTTCTTGGTGGGTGCGGGTGTCTCACGGCCTGGTGTTTGCTTGTCAGGCGAGGGCGAGCGCGGCGCCGTGGAATCCGCGGATCCCGCGACCCCAGGTCGATGCGCGGCGAGGGGAGACCCGAACCCCGCGCCGCCGCCGTCGCCCGCGTCGGCCGCACCGCCGCCACCTCAGGTGCCTCAAGGTTTGGTTTCTTGGTCTTGTAGCGAGTAGCGAGTAGCAGCTGCCTAGTAGGGTTTGTTGGCGTCCGTCTTACGGTGGGGAAATTGCTAGGTGAGGAAGCGGCTGCGAGCAGCGAGGGGGAGCAGGATAATGAGGTGGGGGCAGGAGTAGGGGAGGCTCTCCGAAGCTTCATGGAGGTGAGGAGGATCTTTGGATGCTTATTTGTGGTGACCTAGAATTCTCAAGATTTCTGCTCATGCCTATTCTTGATGCGAAACTGAAATTTGACCACTCGGGGAAATCGAATTAGAAAATCATTACAGGCATGAAACCAAGTGGTAAAATGTCAACTTTCCCCTTCTTGATAGCTAAGTATAGTTGAATTTGGTTCAGGGGCAAAGGTTTCGAGGTTCTTTGCTTCTGATTTCAATGTGTCTTTTCTTACAGGAGTTCGGTGATCAAGGAGAGTACTGCCTTATCCTGTCGCCGCAGCTGAAGGAGATTGCCACTCCTGACCGCCCTGCTGCCCTCCGCTTCCTCGGTACACAAACAAGCATACACATGCCTCGCTTAAGGATTTGAAGCTTTTGTGCTCCTACAATTATGGTGTTTGGTCTTTGTTTGTGTGTAGGGGAAAAGTATAACAGCCTCATGGAGCGGTACAAGAAGCAGTCGGCCAATTGTGCTGAGGAGTGTGCGCCTAGATACGGTGGCCTGAAGAAGAAGTACATGGACGAGTGCGCAGAGCGGCGGCGGCTGTACAACGAGCTTATTGAGCTGAGGGGGAACATTAGGGTGTTCTGTCGGTGCCGGCCTCTGAGCGCCGACGAGGTCAGCCGTGGGTGCTTGTCCGTGGTTGAGATTGACCAGTTACAGGAGACTGAGCTGCAGTTTGTCCCCTCCGAGAAAGAAAGGAAGGCCTTCAAATTTGATCATGTTTTTGGCCCAGAGGATGATCAAGGTATATATGTGAATGATTACTGATTACTGAAACTGTAGCTAGTGGTAGTTGTTTAGCATGCAATCATGTCAATCAAGTGCTTTTGGCAAGCTGCATAAATACGTGTTTAAGGACAATGCATTTGACTGTTTGTATTCCATTGTTTCTCTTCAGAGGCTGTGTTTTCAGAGACGGTGCCTGTTGTGAGGTCTGTAATGGATGGCTTCAACGTATGCATCTTTGCGTATGGACAAACAGGAACTGGGAAAACGTTCACTATGGAAGGGGTTCCAGAAAATCGGGGTGTAAATTACAGGGCTTTGGAAGAATTGTTCAGGATGTCAGAGGAGAGAAATGCGTCTGTTGAGTACACATTTTCAGTGAGCATCTTGGAAGTCTACAACGAAAAGATCCGAGATCTGCTTGATGAGAGCAATGAGCAATCATTGAAAAGGTGCATTTCCTTTCTCATTTATGCTGAGTTGATAGTAGATTTGTTGCTAAAGCATAACATCTTGTTGCATCCCAAGGTTGGACATCAAGCAAAGTGCTGACGGAACCCAAGAGGTGCCTGGTTTGGTTGAGGCTCCAATTTACACCATAGATGGCGTGTGGGAGAAACTGCAATTTGGCGCTAGAAATAGGTCTGTTGGATCAACCAATGCCAATGAACTGAGTAGCCGTTCCCACAGGTGAGTGCCGCAGTGTTTCACCACATATATAGTACTCATTCTAATTCATATAGATCATAATCTAGGATATGCTCCCGTTTTTCATTTTTTCATGATCGATCGTTAGCAACTAGATTCAATTTTGTCTACTTGGCATAGTAATGACATTACTACAGCACTGAGATAATGGTACCTAAACTTGTGTTCTATTTGCAGCTTGGTTAGGGTCACTGTTAGGAGCGAGCATTTGGTGACCGGCCAGAGGAGCAGAAGCCACATGTGGTTGGTTGACCTTGCTGGAAGTGAGAGAGTAGCTAAAACTGGAGTGGATGGAGATAGGCTGAAGGAGTCACAGTTCATCAACAAATCACTCTCTGCCTTGGGTGATGTTATATCTGCCCTTGCCTCAAAAAATTCCCATATCCCATACAGGTCAGTCCTATTCACGTACTGAAGCATCTGCCCTTGCTAAGCTATTTAAAGAAGCATAGATTTGGTCTCACTACCTCCATTTCTTTTGTGCTATCAAATAGGAACTCCAAGTTGACTCATCTGCTCCAAAGCTCATTGGGTAAGTTTGTTTCCTGATATTACTTATGTGGCAACTGAACTGGTTTATAGCTAAATGATGGATTTTCATTCCTTATATTGATTTTCATTCATGTACTAGAATGTCCAAACACAAAAACGAAGATACAAGTTTATTCGTTCAACTTTTACAGGTGGAGATTGCAAGACTATTATGTTCGTGCAGATAAGCCCAAGCTCTACAGATTCAGGAGAAACTCTCTGTTCACTTAATTTTGCTAGTAGAGTTCGGGCTGTAGAACATGGCCCTGCTCGTAAGCAAGTGGATCCAGCTGAAAGTTTGAAGCTCAAGCAGATGGTAATTTAGTTATTTCATCACTGAAAAGTTATGACACGATATAAGCAGCTATATTAACTGAAGAGTTAATTGCAGACTGAGAAACTTCGGCATGAGGAAAAGGAAAATGCACGATTGAGTCAAAGCTTGCAGTTGATGCAGCTCAAATATGCTTCTCGTGAGAATGTCTTCAGGTCACTAAATGAAAAGGTATTGCCCCGAGTTTCATTGTATTGACTTGGATTCTATTGGATACCTTTAGTTATAGAACTAAATGTTAATACAAAAAATATTGTGTGCAACAGGTTAGGGATGCTGAACAAGCATGCAAAGCTTCTCAACAGCGGGTAAGTAGGAGAGTCAGTTCTTTTTAATTCCTGGAAGACTGGTCCTGCGTGTATTCTAATCTGTGCTCATGACATTTTTTTGTACAGATTAGAGAACTGGAACATGAATTAGGTATTGAGAAGAACGCTGCTAGGGATTCTGCTAGATCATCGAGGCCGCCGCTTGTTCCTATGAGGCTGAGGCAACCTCCTCAGGGAAGGAATAGCAACTACTTGCCACCTTCAGGTCCTTCTAGATCGAGGTTCAGTAAAGCACCCACAATTCAGAATAAAGAGAACGTTCCTGTGATGGCGAGCAAAGCACATCCTGGGGCCGATAAAGATAAGGCTGTCGGTAAAGCACGGCGTGTATCCCTGACACCAGTGATCCGACAAATCCCTATCCAACCCAAAAGGCGATCCTCGATGGCGATACTGCCATCTCTGAGCGAGCAGCTGTCTGTGCTTAATGAAAAGAGAGCAGTGTCTCGACTGTCTCATGTGCACATGCCAAGAAGATCAGTTGCTGCGTTTGGTTCAGTTCCAGGAACACCGCTAGCACTAGTTGACGCAACCCCAGATGGCAGAGGAGGAAAGCTCAGGAGGATCGAGTTCGGCAGCAGTAGCAAGTTCACGAGCCCTCCGATGCTGGCCATGTGGAAGTCAAGGAACAATATGGCAACACCACAGCAGAAGCAGAAGCTGGGAGTGGCATCAGGGTCTGGAAACCCAAGCAAGCTATGCTTCAGTATCCAGAAACGAGTGACTCTTGGCTCACCTGTTCGATCGAAAGCTGGTGTCCTCTCTGGTGCTGGGATCTTCAACCCGGCTCTGCGCGAGAAGACGGTAGTGGGGAGAACAGGCAATGCGCTGCGGGTGCTCAACACCAAGAGGAGACAGTCTGGTTTCATCTAACTTGAACTCTGGAAATGAGAGTATAAGATACAGTGGATGTTTGGATGTTCAAACACTGCTACAGAGCTGGACTGCTGATAATGGTGATAATGCTCATGCCTGGGAGTGAGCGTGTTCATAAGGAAACCGTGCTAGGATTGAAACTTCTGTTCTTCTTTTCATCTTCTTTCTGAGGATTCTGCTTAGTTATTAGTTGATAAGAAAACCGTGTTAACATTGTTCATTGAAATCATTGGTTGTATGCATTCGTTACTCGGATTCGTGCTTGCTCGAATTTTTGATTTTTGTCTGTTCGTCTCACGAAATATTACCAATTTGTCTCACGAAATATTACCAATTTAATTCATGTGAGGACATCATTCATGGGATGGCATACCCTGAGATCGCAGGTTAGCAATCAGGCCTGACGATTTCCAATTAAACTACAAGATTGGATTGCATCAGTGAACTGAATGTGCCCAGACTCAAGAATTGTCATTTTGAAACTCATTGGGGAAAAAATTCGATAGCGTAGTTCACTAGAATTAGTGTTGTAGAAAAGTAAATAACAACCGTACTGACCAATAGACTCAGAATAATTTGAAGTAACCTGAACGCACAAATGCCCAGACTCCATAAATGTCATTTTCAAACACATTGGCCAAAGCTAGAAACAGTGTAGTTCACAAGAATTACAGTGTTGTAAAAAAGTAAATAACAACCCAACTAACAAATTGCCTCAGAACAATTTGAAGTAATCTGAGCGCTCAAATGTCAACTAAAAGAATATCAGTACTTAGACCCCCACCCTTTTCAAAACTGCCGGCCCTGAATCAGATACTTCAGCTACATCCTTGGAGAGCCTGAGTGCTGAATCTTTCAGCACTAGCTCGTACTTGCAAGTCTCATCAACACTGCTGTTACAACCCAAGTGTCTAGTCCTGTTGGAGGCTTGGACATGAATCGGTCTCTCTAGAACAAGAGCTAGCGTTTCCTTTTCCAACTGCAAGCAGTAGCTATGGAACGATCTAAATTCACTTTGAGCCTGAAGTCCAGACTGAATAAAAAATCTAGTTCAAGTCTTCATCTCTCTTGTGCTAATGCCTCCAATCTTTCGTAGTATGCATTGTTCAAAAACCTGCAAAAAAATATATTACAAAAGGTTATTGGAAAACATGTACATATTGTTAGGAATAGCCTTTTGTATTCTATAGAAGTCATATGCTAGTATGTATATATATACATATGAGCAATATGCAAAGAGACCCTTATAGCATGAGGATATTACACAGGTACAATAAATCACAATATATCTCTTTGTCGGTGGAAGGATGCATAGGCTCCATTGGAAGAACTAGGGAAGGTGGACAAAGAATGTCGCCGGCCAGAGAAAACACCCTAAAGACAAAGCCCACGCATGCGAATGTGCATGCTGCAAGAAATCCCAGTAGTTGATACCATAAAAAATCACCAAGCACTGAGGAACTGAAATGGTTGTAGCGAAAATGACCCTATTAGGCTATGATTGTGATTTTAATGATTAGTGACAATATAATTAATGAGACTAACATGTCTATCAAGTGTATGTTTTAGTAGATCTCATGAATACAATATATAAAGAAGTCACCGTAGCTAGGACAAAGTTTGGTTGAATTGGAGAAGTTCCAGGATCAATATATTCATCAGATGGTCCGGTGCTGAAAGAATTGTATGCACTAGAGCTTTATATCCAGAGGTAGTTATACCTCACCAAATGGATCGGTGTCAAATAGGCAGAAGCAACGGAGCATTGTTGATAAAGAGGAGAATGCAGATGGCTTCACTGGATTGTCTGTTGATCATCGGAGGATCACGCCGGACTAATTTTTGCAGAGAATAATCCAAGCACGGAAGAACGAAGATCAACTCACCGGAAGGTCTGGTGCCTTTGTTGTACACACCGGATACCTCACACCGGAGTATTTCCTGCAGAAACATTTCCAAGAGTTGAAGATCGAAGAATACATCACTGAATGATCCGGTAATAGATGTTGTGTACATCAGAGGCTTACACCAGAGCAATTTACACAGAAAGGCTACATAGGCTAGGATGGCTCAAATGTACTCAACGGATAGTCCGGTGATGGAGATACACCGGAGTGTCCGGTATTCACAGAGGCTTTGAATAGAAGTCCAATGGTTAGTTTCTGAAGATGTACTCACCGGATGATCCGGTGTTAGTACTACTGTTTTCATCAGATCATATGGTGTTAACAGCTTTTCTGAGCCTTTGAATTAACGCCTAGTGCGCGAGTTTGAGGCTATAAATACCACTCCACTCAGTCTTTAATGTGTGGCATACTGCTGAAGTTTAGAGGAAGCTCATACACACTTGAAAAGACATTCAAGTCAACAAAATGCTTAAAATGATCATCTAAGGCAATTAAGCACAAGATTAGAGAGTACTTAGTGCTTATAGGCCTAGAGTGAGTTGTAGCTAGATGTTGTAGCTTAAAGAAGGGATCAAGGAGTGATCTTAGTTTGTACCAAGCAGTATGCCGACGTCTTGGAGTCTTAGTGACTCGTCGGCAATTTGAGCCGGAGTTGTTCAAGCTTGTTGACCCTTCGACTTGGTGTGGAGCAGCGATAAGACGTGTATGGGAATGCGAAGACCTTTGACTTGGTGGCTCAAGCTCCAAAGTGATCACGGTGGCAAGCGACCGGGAGAGAGGCTAGTGGTGAGGCCTTGTCTTGGTGGCTTAACGGCTCATCTGGCTTGAGGCCTTGCTGAAAGTGCCTAGAGGGGGGTGAATAGGCTTTTCTGAAAATTAAAACTGAAACAGTGGATTAAATCGGCCGGATACTCCGGTGAAGGTCGGATACTCCGGTCTGGTCCGGAGTCTCCGGTCTATACAGGAAATCTAGAACAACTACGAATTAAAGTAAGTAGCTAGAATCTATAGTTGAAGCTAGGTCTACTGGATATCACAGAGCTAAAATATCAATTACCACTAGCTAGATGATCACTAGGGCAATTTGTATGAAGAATCACAAATTCACACGATTAAGCAAATTGCACAAATAAGAACACGAGAGGTTATCCCGGAGTTCGGCCACCTCACAAAGAAGTGCCTACGTCTCCGTTGAGGAGCTCACAAAGAGCCAGGTCTTTTCCAACCCTATCCTCTTCTAGCGACCACAAAGATCAAGCTAGAATTTCCTTACTCAATTCGAAGATGATTACAAACTTCCCGTGGCACTCCACAAAGTTTGGGTGCTCTACGGGCGACGCCTTGCCATCTAGAAGCACGAAGCTTCAAGAGTAATGATCACAACGAATGCTCGAGGAAGAACTCAATGCTCAAGTGGCTTAAACCCTCTCCAAACACAAACTCACTAAATTTTGCAAACTTTGCACTAGAGGTGGTTGGAGGGTCTTTGAATGCTCTTAAAGTGCTCAATGAGTCTAGAGTTCACAAGCAACAGCAAGCTTTAAATGCCATGGGGTGTGGGAGTATTTATAGCCCTCTCTAAAAAACTAGCCGTTACTGTTCTGTCAGACCTGACTGGAGTATCCGGTGAACACCGGAGTATCCGGCCCCAAATCCAAAAACAGCGTCAGAACGGTCACAGAATGTTTCAGAACTAGCCGTTACAATTCTGTTAAGTTACCGGAGTCTCCGGTCCTGACAGGGCTTTCAAAAAGACTAAGTCCGGAGACTAGCCGGACCCTCCAGCCTCTCCAGGTACCGGAGTATCCGATCAACACCGGAGACTCTGGTCTTTTTATCAAAAAGATTAAATGCTAACCGAGACACCCCTGCCGGAATCTCTCTCGGAAACTCCGGTTAAAACTTATCCTCCTACCGGAGTATCCGGTGAACACCGGAGACTCCGGTCTTTTTCAATTAAAATAAAGACTTAACCGAGACTCTCTGGCGAAGTTTCCCTCGGAGACTCCAGTCTTTTTCCAATAATAAATCGGAACCGAGACTCTCTGCCGGAGTCTACCTCGGAGACTCCGAACTAAACATTGAGTACCGAAGTATCCGGTGAACACCAGAGTATCCGGACTCAGTGAACTTTTGCAGAACTAACTCGGTGTCCGTGGGTGAGTGTGTCTCTCAACTTGTTGGTTCTAAAGTATATTTTGAGCATTGAGACACTAACCAAGCAATTAAATGCAACTCTCTTAATAGAGCGACTATCCTAGACTCAATTTCAAAAATAAAAGAATTTAAATCCTATTGAGTACTCTTAGTTGCTTCTCCTTTCGTTTCGACGGGCGTCAAACGTCATATATCTTCTCAACAAATACTTAAACCTGTTCATAACTTAGATAAATATATTAGTTCCTTAATCGTTTTGTCATCAATAAGCCAAAATCCACTTAGGGGGTCTAGATGCACTTTCACTTGCCTTGGTGGCTTAAGAGTTATGGTTGGGTGCCAACCAAGAGTATATTTTTGATGGAGCTCCAACGTGAACTAGGGGTAGTATTCATACCATCGATACCATAGGATAAAAATCCCTTGTGCCGAGTTTGCTCTCTTTGCCTTATTTACGCTTTTGTATTTAAATTCTTGCAATTTACCTTCCTAGATAGGTTTCAATCTCTTTTGAATGGTAGAGTAGACACACTAGATAAATCTAGAGCACATTTAGATAGAAATTGAGATAGGTTTATCTTATAAATATTTTAGAGACAATTTGGTTAGGTTTCTAAGTGTCCTAATTCACCCCGCTTAGGACGTCACCGATTCCTACAACGGTGTCTGACTACATCCTGAAGAAGTGGTGATGGCAAAAGCACAAAGGAGTAGCGACGAGCGATAGCAAGAGCCCAAAAGAGTAGTGACAAGAGCGCAAAGAAAAACGGCATATGCTATTTTTTTTTTTTTTACTCTAGAGTCACGGCTCGAGAGATGGGTCAAGTCCCAACTCTAACCAAACAGATCCCAATTGAGGTGACTCCGTGCAGCCAGCGGCCAGATTCCGATTGGATCCAAGGAAGACAGCGGCGGTGCTTGGCGCAACGCACTAGAGGCAGAGCCTGGTGAAGAGACGGACGAATCCAACGGGCAGGGGTACAGCTTAGTGGGGAGGCGGGCTGCGTGGCGTGATGTCGCCTGAATCCGGCGGGAGGGGGCTGGATCCGGCAAAATAGGGGCGCGACATGGACAATTATGACTGGGACGAAGGCGGATCCGGCCGGAGATGAAACCAGCAACGACAAGACGACCGTGTAGAAGGAAGAAGGAGAAATCGGTAGGGAGAGAAATCGACGGGCGGGTGGGCTAAGATTGGGACGAGTTGCTGCATCCCTAAAGAAATCCTAGCTCTAATAACATGTTAGGAATAATAACTTGTATTCCATAGAGGTCATAGGCCAGTATATATACATGTCCATGTGAGCAATATGCAAAGAGCCCATTATAGCATGGAGATATTACACAGGCAAAATAAATCACAATATATCTCTAACACATATGTTTGTCTTCCTTTTGGGATTAACAAAAACATCATTAATAAAAGTTGTAGTTGCTGTGGTGCTTATTAACTCTTAAGGAACTGTTTTTATAATAGAATGTTGTTATTTTCCTATGACTAGAGTGGGATTCATTAACTGGTTTGATGTTCATCGGCCATAAAACCGATTAAGAGTCATCCATCTTTATGCCTTTTATCTTTCTCCTTCCCTCACTAATGAGGAACCCTAATTAACTCTCAGACCCCACCACATCCAAGGTAATGCCCCATAATAACATTTTAGTGGATGATATAGCTGAAACTATCCTGTTATTTTCTGTAGCAACGCTAGGTTAACTGGTACTTTACTAAAAAGTACCTAGGACTAACAACCCTTCCGAAGTACAAGGTTGTTCAATGCAATGTAAAATGGTTCTACGCAGTACAAGATCCAGGTATCATATTCTAGACATAACCTAGTTCACATATATCCTGAGTCCTGACTTGTCAACATCTCACTGACCAAACAAAACAAGGTGTATAGAAGACCTAATAGCAATCAAAGGATCAAATCAAAATATACTTCAATGCAAACTAGATATGTGAATAGTGTAACTGAATTAGCAGCTGCAGTGGGTTCTTAGTACTTACGAGTCATCTGTGAATTTGGCAGCAACCACAACACTTGTAATTAGCAAGCGATGAACACTAAATGACATCATGTAAATGTTTGTTTGCTGTAGATATGTCTCCATGTAGATAAGTCCCGCAAGATGGGCTGCACTGTGCATACTTGAAAATGCATTCTGCGTCGAGCTTTATACCAAGTTCTGGCACCCTCTGACCATGGAAGATAGTGGATGAGTCTTTTATCTTATTGGAACCTAGTAACTCTTCATTCCTCTAAACTGCCTTGTCAAGATACACTGAAAGAAGAAACAGAACCTTTGGAAATGCAGCATCTTCTTCCTTTGACTGTGGTACTGTCAAACCCAATGACAAGTAGCTCTCCAGTTCATCACTAGCATCAGTTGTAGATGACCCCATTGCCATAGGCAGACATTAGTACTGTAAACATAAAGCAATTTGCACTCAACAAACATTCGGTCCAGCAGATACTATGAAAGGGGAAACACAAGTACAGAACTCAGATACCAAGACATAAATTATATCTACAAATTAGGGGAAACTCAACAAACGCTAGTTTGTTCTCGTTTATACGAGATCTCCTTGGAATGCAATTCTCAACACCAGTCATTCTCCTAAGAACGACCGAAAAACTATACAGCCAACTAACAGCACGAGGTTTTACTTCACATTAAATGAGCACTGCCAAGTATCAACTATATTTGGCAAAGGAAAATATCACGTAACATAATTTAAGCATAGCACGCATGGGCATGGTTCTGTAACGCGGTGAATTGAACAAGGTTTTTTATTCCCTCATTTGGAACTAGACAAAAGAACAGAGAAACGGGTTCCAAAAATACCACAACAAAATAAACATCGAATAAACCCTATTCATGTTTGGGCAATACCGATTACTTTTGCCATCCTAAGTGTTAAACGAGATAGAGTATCTGAACGTTTTCAGTTATCTGTTGCGACACTGTATCAGTGTCATGCAACTCGTTTATCTCCCTCTATCTCTAATTCTGTTGTAATCTAAACCCCTTGTACAAGCAACATATGAGTATATAAAGAGATGAGAACCCTGCGATGGTTCCTTGCGAAAAATACTCATCTAGTTTTTTATGGTATCAGGGCCATAGCAAGATTCACTGCCATGACTACCGAATCTGCATCCACGAACAACACCGCTCCAGCCATTCCATCCAATTCGTTTTCATCCATCCCAGTTTCCACACCATCCTTTAGCCAATTCACCACCGTCAAGCTTAACCAAGACAACTTCCTGCTCCGAAGGGCGTAGATTGTTGCCTATCTGCAGAGCCAGCAGCTGCTCGGTTATGCCGATGGCACGGTGACGAAGCCCGCTTGGCTTGTCGCTGTCAGCACTCAAGATGGGGCAGCACAAGTGCCAAATCCGGAGTACGCCAAGTGGTTCCG
The DNA here is from genome assembly GCF_958298935.1 of Phragmites australis. Classification (NCBI taxonomy): domain Eukaryota; kingdom Viridiplantae; phylum Streptophyta; class Magnoliopsida; order Poales; family Poaceae; genus Phragmites; species Phragmites australis. Next base: position 23,501,019 of record NC_084929.1, read on the forward strand.
GCATTATCAGTTGGTCCTCAGCGCCATCCTTTCGTCTTTAACGGAGGAAATCCTTAGCCAAGTGGTTTCCAAGACCACGGCCTCTGAGGTTTAGGCAGCGTTGGAGAGCAAGTTTGCCTCACGCTCCCGGTCACGGGTCATTCAGATCCGGTTCCAACTCCCCAACCTGAAGAAGGGCATGACAACATCGGAGTATTTTCACAAGATGAAGAAACTCACCATGGCCTCGATTGGTCGCCCAATGTAGGAAGATGAAGTCCTCTCCTGCATTCTCACATGACTTGGAGAAGATTATGACTCCTTCATCATGTCCATGACGACACGTGCAGAGCCCGTATCTCTAACGGATATGTACGACCACCTTATTAGTTATGAGATGAGGAAGGAGCAGTCCAACACCGAGAACCAGATCATGTCCTCTACCAACAACGCGACCCGAAACAATGGTGGTCGCGGTGGTGGGCGTGGCAGAGGGCGTGGTCGTGGCAATGGCAGTGACAATAACCATAGCAGTGGTGTGCCACGCTAGAACCATGGAGGAAGCAAAGCCAACTTCAACTCAGGGAAGCCCACGTGTCAGGCATGTGGGAAATATGGTCATGATGCATTGAGGTGCTACTACCGCTTTGATCACTCTTATCAGGCTGAAGATCACAAGGTCACTGTTGCTGCTCAAGCTGGGCCCTATGTTGTCGACAACAACTGGTATGCTGATTCGGGTGCCACGGATCACATAACCAGCGATTTGGACAAGCTTACTGTTTGTAAGCGCTACACCGGCAATGACCAAGTACAAGTTGCAAACGGAACAGGTTTGCCGATTTCCCATATTGGCCATGCTAGAGTGTCTTCCGAAACTTAGCAAGCACTTAGTGTCTGTTCATAAGTTTTCTTATCCGACAATAATGCTTACTTTGAATTTCATCCAAATCATTTTTGCATAAAGGATCGAGTCACAAAGGAAACTCTGCTTCACGGACAGTAAGCTTGTCCACTCTCATCGGCACAACTAGCGCTCGCTCATGCATCTCTAATCTCCACCAAAATTTCTCAAGAACTCTGGCATCAGCGTCTTGGTCACACTGCCACTCCAATCGTTCAAGCTACTCTTCAGTCGAATAATCTTCAGTCAGCGTCCAATAATGTAGACTCTGTGTGCAATGCTTGTCAACAAGGAAAGATACACAAGTTTCCTTATAGTGTGTCTAGTCGTGTTACTCCATTTCCTCTTGAACTTATACATTCAGATGTACAGGGTCGGCTATCTCTTCTATAAATGGCTATCAATATTACGTCAGTTTTCTTGATGACTTTTCCAAGTACACATGGATATATCTCCTTAAACATAAATATGATGTTGAGGCTGCATTCTATCAGTTTCAAAATCATGTTGAACGCTTGGTAGGACATAAGATCTGTGCCATTCAAACGGACTGGGGAGGAGAGTATCACCGATTACACAAATATTTCACTAGAACTGGTATTGCTCATTGCATATTAATAGAACGGTGTAGTAAAAAGAAAGCATAGACACATAGTAGAAACTGATCTTGCTCTTATGTCTTAAGCCCATCTTCCAGTTCAGTTCTGGGATGAGGCCTTCTTGACGGCTACTTTTCTCATAAACCGGTTGCCAAGCTGCACCATTGAAAATGCTACACCTATTGCTAAGCTCTTGAACATCACACCAGATTATTCGATGATGCACACATTTGGTTGTGCATGTTGGCCCAACTTGGGACCATACAATACTCAAAAATTATCTTTTCGTTATCAACGGTGTGTGTTCATTGGTTATAGCAGTCATCACAAAGGGTACAAATACCTTCAGCCTTCATCGTGCATATGTGTCGTGTTTGATGAGTGGTCTTTCCCTTTGCATCTGATGCTATTCCTGCTCCAAACAGTGCCTCAAATCCAAACGCTATCACTTTGCCAAATCTCTCTATTCAGTCCTTGTTGCGTACTTCCACTCAACCACCTGCACCTAGTTCAGCATTGGGTAATCACAATACTTTGTCTCTTGATGCAACTAACATTGATAGTGCAGATGATAGTAATGCAGAAACATCAGCTGAGAGTGCTCAAATGAGGGAGGAACTATCCATACCACCTGAACAAGCAGCACCAGCTCGGCGCACTAGAGCTCAAGATGGCATCCATAAGCCTAAGGTTTATACTGATGGCACAGTGCGTTAGTTTTGGAGCTGCTGTTGCTGCAGGCCAAGCTGAACCGGAATCTGTTGAACAAGCACTTGATCATCCAAGGTGGAGAGAGGCTATGGACAGTGAGTTTGAGGCATTGGGCAGAAACAAGACATGGATCTTAGTGCCACCACAGCGTGGCAGAAATATCATAGATTGCAAATGGGTTTTTAAGATCAAATAGAAGACAGATGGCACTATTGATCATTACAAGGTGCGCTTGGTTGCAAAGGGGTTCAAACAACACTATAGAATTGATTATGGTGACACGTTTAGCCCGGTTGTCAAACCAGCCACAGTGAGATTGGTCTTGTCTCTCGTGGATGGAGCCTTAAGCAAATAATGTGCAGAATGCTTTTCTACATGGGAAGCTACAAGAAGAAGTATACATGCGTCAGCCACCTGGATATGAAGATCCAAAACAGCTAAATTTTGTGTGAAAGCTTGAGAAGGCGTTATATGGGCTCAAACAAGCTCCTAGAGCTTGGTTCTTCATATTGAGTGAGAAGTTACAGGAGTTGGGCTTTCATCCATCAAGAACAGATGCGTCACTGTTCACCTGCAACAAATCTGGTGTGGTCATATATATGCTAGTTTATGTTGATGACATTATTATTGCGAGCGTCAGAACAAGCAACTGAAGCTCTCATTCAGAAACTTAAGCAAGCCTTTGTAATCAAGAACCTTGTCAATCTCAGTTATTTCTTGGGCATAGAAGCTACTCATACAAAATCTGGTATGACTCTTACTCAAAAGAAATATACATCAGAGTTGTTATTGAAGACAAATATGCATAAGTCAAAACCAGCCTCAACACCTATGTGCACAACCGAGAAGTTGTCAAAGGATGTTGGTCAGCCCTCTCTGAAGCAGAAAATTTTGCATACAGAAGCATAGTAGGAGCATTGCAGTACTTAACTCTAAGAAGACCTGATATTTCCTATTGTGTTAACAAGGTTTGTCAGTTTCTACAGGCTCCTACCGATGGTCATTGGTCGGCGATAAAGTGTATCTTGCGTTATGTCAAAGGCACCGCAGATATGGGACTGGTCATCAAGAAGTCAAGTTCGAGTTTGTTGAGTGCCTTCACGAATGCGGACTGGGCACGTAACCCAGATGATAGGCGTTCAACCAATGGCTTCGCAGTTTACTTCGGACCAATCTTGTAGCCTGGAGCTCTAGGAAACAAGCTACAGTTTCCAGATCAAGCACTGAAGCGGAGTACAAGGGACTAGCTAATGCCACCAGAGAGTTGATTTGGGTTCAGTCCTTGCTCAAGGAACTTGAAGTTTATCAGTCAAAGCACCTGTTTTGTGGTGTGATAATTTAGGTGCTACATACTTGACAGCGAATCCCATTTTTTCATGCGGGGACAAAACATATAGAGGTGGATTTTCACTTCGTCAGGGAATGAGTAGCGTCCAAGGCACTTGATGTCAGGTTTATATCTTCGGCTGATCAAGTTGCAGATGTTTTCACCAAACCCTTGTTGAAGGTTGCGCTGGATCAAGTTGTGTGCAATCTCAACTTAGCTTCCACCAACTGTGATTGAGGGAGGCTGTTAAACCAGATAAGAGTATCTGAACGTTTTTAGTTATATGTTGCGATACTGTATCACGTCATGCAACTTGTTTATCTCCCTCTATCTCTAATTTTGTTGTAATCTAAACCCCTTGTACGGGCAACATATGAGTATATAAAGAGATGAGAACCCTGCCATGGTTCCTTGCGGCAAATACTCATCTAGTTTTTCAGTGAGGAATGTTTTGCCTCCTTTATAAATCTAATCATTCATGGAAAAAATATAGAAAAAGGATAAGGATTTGGGGAGTAACTCCACAATGCAGCTGTGCAGCCCAAATGGCCAAATCTACACAACTCCCCGCAGATCACGAGGACAAGTGAATCCCGCTTCATTTTACGCACCTAAATTTGGTCCAAATCGACGGCAACTGCAAGAACAGAGCTTACAGTTCTTAACCTAAATGCAGCTTGCTGGAAGTTAGGGGAACAAAATCAGAGCCAGTGCCAGAACAGTATCTTAATCCAAATGCCGCACCATTTGAGCAAGTTCTGTAACTAGGGATCTAAGCTTGAAGAGAGAGAGAGAGAGAGATTCCTACATCTTGCTCCAGCTCTGACAGCTCTGGTTCGGGAGGGGGGCTCCAGGCTTGAGCTCACTCGCTAGTCTCCTCTCCCTGCAGATCCGGATTCTCTAACATCAACGTCGTAATGATTTCGTCGCTGACATGTGGATCTGACCTCACGCATCAGCGACAACGTGCGATATGCGCATGGGTCCAACCCCACACGTTAGCGACGGCGCGCGCGTAAAGATATCCTCGTCCCTACCCTTGAGGAGCAGGTGAACAGCTTACTCTTCGGATGTGGCTCAAACAAAGACGCAGAACGCTAGAGACCCTAGAGAGAGATAGACACTCACTGCTCCCTAAAGAAGAGCGGATATGATATGTGACATGCCATTATCACATGACAACAATAATGTGGCCTCAGCTTGTCTCTTAAGACTAACGCATGCCATAATCATTACTTATTAGATAATGATAATAATTAAATAGGCCAATGAGAACTTGGAGAAAAAAAGGAAATCAAGTGGCGGTCCATGTGACGAGTCACGCACACCTTCAGGCTCCAGCGCGGTCACTTTCGTTCGCTTCTTCCTCCTTAATCCGGAGCCGCAAAATGTTGGTGTCAGTGCGACGAACCGGGGATCAGGAGAGACAAGGCCAAGGCAAGCTTATCTAGGCGACGACCAGCACGAGAAGCTGGAATCGGAAGCGGGTGCGTTCGCTGATTTGCACCGAGCTTCGTAGTACTAGTTGCCCATGAGGACAGAAGATTGGTTGCCGGAGACCGGCAGCCGGGGCTCGCATCGACAACGCCTTCGATCCGGACACGCTTAATGTGATACTACTATGTCTACTTAAATAATTTATAAACAAATCTTAAAAAACTGACATGTCAGTGAATAAATACCCCTACCCCGTAAATCAAGCCATCCCGACATGCTTTTGAACCAACCTGTCCCGGCCTACTCCCATCTTTGTCCTTGTCCTTGCCTACTACCCATCTTTGATCCTCCCCGGCTCCATACATTCATCATTCATCCATCCATCCATCGAGCCATGCCTTGCTGGAGCTTGGAACAAGATGCTAACCCGGCTAGAACATCCGCACATCTATGCTCCACACGCATTCTTACCCTCAATCGTGTCAGATAACATCTAACAGGCAGAATGTGACAAATGAAAAAAAAACGGTTTAACAACACAAGAACTGCATTATCTAAAAAACAACACAAAGAACAGCAACGATCACTATTACACCGTTGCTCATGCTTTTACTTTCCACAGACGGGCACACTCTCAACTGTAAACTGGAAACGACCATAAACTCGGAAACAAAGCCGAGTCCGACAAATTTGGTCAGGACTCGGGACCGTTCAATCGAACCTATCCCAGCGTAAGCTGGTTAACAGATGACTAACCACCAGTTCCCCTTAGCCATACTCTTACCATAACCCATAACCTCCGTTAAGTGGAAAGGGAATAAACGATGTTACATGGTTCATGTTACTTAAGGACCCAGCCACCGTGTACCTGCAATAGATACCATCGATCTAACGTCCAACGCCAGAAACTTTAGCTGTACAATATTCTCCAGCAGGATCCTGATGGTGATGGCATCAACGAATGTGGACTCATCATGTCTGCGTGTTCTTCTGGCTTGGACTTAGCGCATTGGTGAGAAAATTGCGGAGCTCCGGAATAACACGCTGAATCAGCTGAGCGAAGCTGCATGACGAAATGGCATGATAAGATTTACATTATTTGAAATGCATTAGATGATGCGTATGCTGGTCCCAGATCAAGGTTATTAGTGAGAGAACATACCCTGGTCTGGTGCAGATCTTGTCAAACTGCTCCAGAATAAACAAGATGCATGTATGTCTCAGTGACACGGCATGAAAGGCTTCGGACAAGTCATACATGTCAGAGATGTTATCTAGATTCACATCCTGCAAGACAGGATATATTCAACTTAGATCTAATCAGTGGACTAAACACAGAACTGGAGTAGCTTTCCTAATCACCTTTGCAATAGTATATTCACAGAGGCGTTTGAGCCCTTCTAAGAGATACTGATCGGCGGCTCTAAGAAGATCCTGAGCAATTTCATTGGCTACCTGCACTGAACCTGTATAGATAAATCTGCATAAACCGAATAGGATTATTTCAGACTTTAATCGAACAGGCACTGACCCATAAAAGAAAACAAAAAATTGCAGATTCATCGACAGAAAAACATATCCATATTCCCTCAAAATAAAACATGAAGGGAGTTCCATGACTCACTAACCTCATCATGAGTTCAAAAACGTCCCATCTGATATTGGGAATTTCAATGTCTCTTGCATCCTTTTCCTGGTTAAGAAAACAACTTTTGAATTAGACATATATCGAAATTGAAAGTTTCAAGACAACAGACTATTTACAGTAGCAATAGTTCAGCTAGGAAAAGATACCCACAGCTTCCAACTAGCAAAAGTACATCATGATATGCCAAGCCTCAAAACTCACCCTATACCCACCATCAAACATTGCACGAAATGCATCTGACGAAGCAAGCAAAGCAATTCGGTGTGCATAAAAGCGCTTTCCTGAACAAAAAAGGAATAAGATTATGAGGGGCGCCATAAAAAATAGGATTATTTGACATCAGGGTCCTGAAATAGTACCAACCTTCCACCAAGAAGGTAACATCTGAAAGTGTTGAACTGTTCACATATTGCTCGCCAAGATAAACCTGCAATGGAATATATGTTCAGTAACAGCAGTCCACGCCTCAGGGTTACCAGAAGTCCAGAACTATGGACAGAACAATCCCTCATCGTCATGGTGTTTTTTATCCAGTATTGCAAAAACAGTGAGTATTTGGAAATCTTGTTTAAAAATGCCAAGGACAGGACAAGCTACATTCTAACCACAATTTCGAACAGACTGCCAAGGAGTAAAAAACAGTCGACATAATTATTTGTCACTAGCAGGTTGTACAAGCTATCCTATGTCCCTGGCCAGGAATGGACTACAAGAGAAACTCTTTTGGGCCCTTATATACCTTTCCCACATTGATCATCCAAATTAAAATCTATGTGCACCCAAGAAACACCGTGTCAATGTGATGCTATTTTAAATCACACAACATTCAGCTCATAAAGGGTGTGTTTAGTTGCCTGTATCTGGGACAACCTGTCTCTACCCGTACGTATATTCCCACGGAGAAGGTCGTTTGGTTGCCTGCATGCACTGTTCCTCTCTATATCCGTGGATGCAATTATACGGTTAGAGCGTGGTCCGGTGGATATGCCCGAATCGAGCGTCTCTCTAGAGCCTGGTCTAGTGGATGCATTGCATCTGCTACAGTGCTGCAACGGCCCCACTTGTTAGTCTCAGGTGTAGGGTCATTGCATGCGCTCATGCAGGTAACCAAACATCACATGATCATTGCATCCACAGATACAGACAACCAAACACTCTTCTTTTCAAAATCACTGCATCTGCTTAGCCGGCTTCTACTCATTCAGGATGTACGCTGCAACTCTACGAAAACTCATGTGAGCAATTAAACACACCCAAAGTCACTGCTACTCAATTAGTGTATATTCCCTCTGTTCTTTTTTGTTTGTTGTTTTAGCCTTGTGCATAGCTATTAAGAAAAGGTAGCATATCTTCCTATTACCCTACTAAAGTGGTCTCTTTTACCACCTCATTAAATTACATTGTCTGCTCAACCACCCATGCTAACCAATCAACAAAGCAATCAAGCATTGGAAAATGAAGCAAGCACTAAGGGCTTGTTTGTTTTTTATTATGATTACGGATTCTAGCTTTTAAAATCAGAATTGAAAACAAACAAACCGATTCTACAATCCATAATTCACAATCTAGGACCAGATTATGATATAATCCATAATCCAGGAAAATGTTGCTTCTATCAGATTATGGCATATACTTACTCACCATTGCCATTACAAACATAATGCTTCGCTTCTTTCTTTCTCCCTTTGCTCCTTTGCTTCTTTCTCCATCGAAGCATGGAACGCGAGTTTGACAACTTCTAAACGCAAGTCCGACGAGTTCACCCTGTGGCAGGTCGCAGCCTCAGGCACACAGCGCGCAGTGATCTCGTGCCAGATGGTCAACGCCCTTGTGGGCGTGTCGGCCACCGGTCTTGACATCAAGGTTTAGCACGCCATGCGACTCACATCCCTGCACAACGTGATGTGGTCGGTGTTCGGCCGCCATTACGATCTAGAGCTAGATCCCGGCAAGGAAAGCAAAGGAATATACACTAAGGAGCTTGGTTGACGAAGGCTACGACCTGCTGGGCCAGCTCAAATGGTCTGACCACCTCCCCTGGCTTCGTCGGCGGCAACGTGTGCTGCTGCGGCGAGGTGGGAGCGAATGGATGGTGTTGACGGCGCACTTCTCCCCGAAGCAGAGAGACTCTGGGAGGGAGAGAGCGAGTCTTAGGGGAGAAGGGAGAGGGGAGAGATTCTAATAATTTGATATTGTTTGTTTTAGATTGTACAATCTAGATTCTAGATTGTGAAAAATCAAAATCTAGATTGTTAGAATCAGAATAAAAAACAAACATACCCTAAATGGAATAGTAGAATGTAGCTATGTTTCACATCAAAATCCTATAACGACAAGTTGACAAACAAACAACAATAACAACTTTTGTCCAAGCAAGTTGGGATAGGCTAAAGATGAAACCCACAAGATCCAACTAAAAAGATAATGAGAAAACAATAATGATAATAAATGTACTAGTAATAGTAAAAAAGTAAAAGTAATAATAGTACAAGGAGACTTATGCATAAGTTATGGTTCTGATATGTAGATTGCTAACTTCTACACGCTTCTATCAGTGGATAGTTCTTTGAGGATATTTCATTCCTAAGTCTTTCTTTACAGACTCCTTCCATGTTAGGTTTGATCGACCCCTGTCTCTCTTCACATTATCAGCATACATCAGTATCCTGCTATGCACAGGTGACTCTAGACGCCTCCGTTTGATATGTCCAAACCATCTCAACCGATGTTGGACAAGCTTGTCTTCCATTGGCGTTACCCATACCATATTTCATATATCATTATTTCGGATCCGATCCTTTCTTGTATGGCCACAAATCCATTACAACATACGCATCGCTGTTACACTTAACTGTTGGACATGACACCTTTGAGGTATCCAACATTCGGCGCCATACAACATCACGGGTCAAATCACCATATCACGGGTCAAATCACCATCCTATAGAGCATACTTTTCAGCTTTTGTGCCACCCTCTTGTTACAGAGGAAGTCATAAGCTTGGCGCCATTTCATCCATCCAGCTTTGATTCTAGAGTAAATTTCACAAAACAACTATTTGCACATAACTATCACAAAACTACAATTTCTGAAACGAGTTTCACAAAACTACAAATATTTTGTGCCTCTAGTATTTATGCCTCTAGTAACACAAAACTACAACTATTTTGCGCAAAATAGTTTTAGCTTTCTGAATCGCAAAAAATGTAGTTTTGTAAAAAAAAATGTAGTTTTGTGTTATTAAGAGCATAAGTACTTGTGGTTTTATGAAACTCGTTCTAAAAATTGTAGCTTTGTGATAGTTAAATGTAAATAGTTGTAGTTTTATGAAATTTACTATTGATTCTATGACTAACATCTTCATCGATATCACCATCCCTCTATAGCATCGATCCCAAATATCGAAATGTATCCTTCTTCGAACCACCTTTCCACCGAGACTAACATCTTCTCATTCATGCCTAGTAGCACCAAAATCGCACTTCATATACTTGGTTTTGCTCCAAGTCTAAAACCTTTCGATTCTAAAATATATCTCCACAACTCAAAAAAAAAGAACGGAGAGAGTACAAGACAAGTTGGCAAACAAAAAAAACAATTTTCACAAGCTAAAACGACAAACATAAAAGAATGGAGGGAGTACCAGACAAAGTAAAATTGAATTAAAATCACACTTTCCCCTACCTGTGGTGTTGGGGATGGAGGGGCAGCATCCATGGGAGAAAGTGCTGCAGCTTTGTTGGCCAATTTGTATAGTGCTGCTGAACCATCTTGTTGATGTTTTGAGCTCATGGAAATTAGAAGATCAAGAAGCAGGTCGAGACCTGGATTAACCCAGAATTTAATCCATGAAGAACAACACACAGTGGAATGAAAATAGAAACGTACAGTTTTTGGTGGATGCAAAATTGTTTATACCATTATTATCAATAAAAATTGTTCTTTGATCTTCAGGGGCACAAAGGTGAGCCAGAGCAAGAGCAACACGTCTCTGCACAGATTTCTCTCCTACTCGCATCAAATAAAGCAAGTGTTTCAACACCTGTCAACCATCACAAGGGAACCAGCTGCATAAATACTACAGTCAAGCACATTGCAAATAAATAAATATAAACCTCTAGAGCAAAGCTTACTCGTCCATTTATCTTCTCTTCTAACCTCTTCAATGTTTTGGCTACACAGTCCTTTGTTGCCTGAAAATAACAATGACTTCATCAAACTCAGTCACAACGAAGTGACAATTTTGTGCTACGATGGTCACCGTACCTGGACAATGAATTCCCCATCTTGCAACTTTTGGACACCTCCTACTTTAATAAAGTCAGAGACATAGTCCTATAAGAAGAAAGAATAGTAATTTACTTCAGAGACAATGAAGTAAAATAAGAAACCTAAGAGAAACAATGAAATAAAAACATGTATTAATCCCCCTTTCAAGGGGACATTAAATCAGGAATTATTAAACAACAGTGCAAACCAAGCTTTTCAGAAATACGGTCACCCTTCTTTTGAAAAAAAAAAATCATGAATTACCTCATTGTCTGCAACTCCGTAAAGGGCAAATGCAGCATTATGTTGCAGAGAGCCATTTTTTGAGTCAAGAAGCTTTAACAAAGGCACCAAACCACCATTATATGAAATACCTGCTTGGTTATGTGTGTCCTGAAACAAATGTTTAGATCAGATTACAAGTTACAACTAAGCTAAAAAATAAACGAACAACTCCACTACCCCATAAGGAATGGTGTATGGGGATCATCTCTTATATTATATGAAACTAGTCAAACAATCTTGCAAGGAAACTGTACTATGAGGTTTGGTTGGTGCCAATGTCATCGTATTTGCATGCTGACTTCAACATGCATGTAAACAGTGCACATATTATCACTCTGCTAGAATCTGCCACTGGCAAATTGGGTCTTCCCCAGTGTTCCCCAAGGCGCTAGGCAGGTGGCATACCAGCGCCTAGCACCTAATCGAAGGTGAGCCTGGGCAGGATAATTCGCCTTAGCACCTAGGCAGATGCCTAGGGGAACAGTGGTCTTCCCCTCCAAACCACATTTAGGACTTGTGAAGGTTCAAGAGTTTTGCTAAGATAGGCAGGGCTAGTGGTCACAGCATAGGGTGGAGCAAAGACCAATAGACAGCATTCTGCACAACCAACATTTGAAAGGCTCAGTTCTCAAAACTTTGCCTATATGGAGAAGAGCTGCATAACTTCAGTTATTCATGGTGCACTATACCTAAACCTTGGTCAAACTCATGTTGATTCTTTCAAGAATGAACACTCACTGTAAATTTTGTCCTAAACATATTATGATCTTTGCATCCCCACACATGGTTGCCATCAACACAGAGAAGTACCGAAGGAACAAATTTGACGAAGTGATATATCATGTGATTTTTATAAAAGAGCAACAAAATTTTGTGCATTGTTTTTCTTTCACTGCTACGCAGATTCTCTATAATAGATAACAGTAAAATAGCTGTCAAACATAAAAATCATGTCAGATTAGAAGAAAATTAAACCTGGGCAAGCCTCCCAAGTGCAAAAGCGGACATCTCTCGGAGTTGGACATCAGCCGACTGTAGCATTTCAATTAGTGGTCGGATTGCACCCCTTTGCACAATATGGACCTGTAAAACAAACATGTCTAGAAAGTTCAGAAAAGAATAGCTGAAAAAACAATCCTACACTTCTTTTTTTCTTGCCATTCCTTGAGTTTTATAATTCAAGCTTTCCTTAAATGACAAGTGGTCCCAATAGGTGCCCTCCCTCCCACCCAGGGCCAGGGGTGGAGCTTCATTGAGGCCAAAGGTGCCCCCCCCCCCCCCTTGCAGAAAATTTCTATAGAAAACACTAATTTTTATCACATTTACATTAACAAGAAAACTAAATTGACTAAATATTTGGGTGTGTATCTTAGATTGGCCCCCTCAACTTTTCCTTTCAAGCTCCGCCACTGCTCCCACCTCCCCTAGAAAACCTGAGATAGAATAGAAAGAAAGGATACAGTGGTGTGTAGGGTCTTTCAAATCAATCAGGAGCAAATCAATCCAGGGGAGCTTTGCTCTGTGTCTTCTTTAGTGCCTGTCATTTGCGACAGACAAGGCAAGGCACTCGGTTAAGCCTGGAAATCCTCTTTACTTTCCATGAGGCTAAAGAGCGAAACCTTTCGCCAACAAGGAAAGAATAACAAAAAAAAAACACCTCTGCAACAGCAGCAAAATTAACTTCTACAAACATCTTAATTTATTCCCAAAGATATCCTTATAAGGCAGGGCTGAGGGTTTGGAGTAGGCCAGGAGTGGTGGCACAATGATGCATGTGGCGGCGGAGCTAGGTTGGGCATAGCACCAGACCCTAAGGGCACGGTGTTGGCGAGCATACAGGCAGAGCTGAGGGCTTGGCACACGCAGAGACCGGCAACAACAGCTCAATGTATTGGGGTAATATATCATTTCTGAGTAAATTTCGCAAAACTACAAATACTTTGACAAAATTATTGCAAAACTACATATTTAAGCAATACTTTCACAAAACTACAGAGTTTGTGTCAATTTTATCGCAAAACTACAGATTTAAGCAATAGTTTCACAAAACTACAGAGTTAGTACCGATTTTATCGTAAAACTACAGATTTAAGCAATAGTTTCACAAAACTATAGAGTTAGTACCGATTTTATCGCAAAACTACAGATACTTTGATAAAATCATCGCAAAACTACAGATATTTTGGTAAAATTATCGCAAAACTACAACTTTAAGCAACAATTTCACAAAACTACAAATTCTAGAGGAGCAGTTCCTAGCCCCGTTACCATGACGACCGAACCCCGCTTGCAGTCTCACAACAGTTGCCAAGTCTACAATAGAATATATAGATCTATGATAAAATCGGCACTAATTTGTAGTTTTGTAAAACTGTTGCTTAAATTTGTAATTTTGTGATTTGCGATAATTTTGCCAAAGTATCTGTAGTTCCATGAGCTCCTGGACAATCTGTTTCATGAGTTGTTAGCTGCTGTGAGACTGCAAGCAGTAATGGGGTTGGGAACAACTCCTCTAGAATTTGTAGTTTTGCGATAAAATCGGCGGTAAATCTGTAGTTTTATGAAATTGTTGCTTAAATCTTTAGTTTGTGATAATTTTACCAAAGTATCTGTAGTTATACGATGAAATCAGCACTAAATCTGTAGTTTTGTGAAACTATTGCTTAAATCTGTAGTTTTGCGATAATTTTGTCAAAGTATCTATAGTTTTGCAACAAAATTGGCACTAAATCTATAGTTTTGTGAAACTATTGCTTAAATCTGTAGTTTTGTGATAATTTAGTCAAAGCATTTGTAGTTCTGCGAAATTTATTCATCATTTTTTGTATCCATTGCGATGCACAAGTATTAAATTAGTATCTGATAAATAATATTGCAGAGGCTGCCAGGCCTATTTCAACTCATGATTGCGGCAAGTGGTGCCGGACCAAGGACAGGTCGGTTGCAGAGGCTGCCAGGCCTATTTCAACTCATGATTGCGGCAACCATATCAGCCCGAGAATAAGAGAGGCGCAGACAGAAAAGAGCAACGGGGAAAGAGAGAGATGGTGTGTGATCTTGCTCTGGCCAGTGGCAGGATAAATCCTACAACTCATCATGTTGAAAGACGGTCCCAGCTGTCAGATAACATCACAACCGGTGGGATTGACCAGAAATGGGTTCTACTGAAAATTTAATTTCCATCACAAACTGCAGTTCACAGAAAATAACTTAAATATGTAAACTGCCCATAGTTTTGACAAACTACCAGTAATTTTGCACTGAAATTTGTATTCCACCTCAATTTGCAGCTCACACATCACAAAAAAGAAAACACAGATATGTAAACTGCTAATAGTCCTGAGTAACTACCAGTAGTTTTGCAAATTTTACTTAAGACTTGTAAACAATGAGTGTAGCATTTGTCACACACCTTGCAATCAGAGTCGGCCGAAGCAAATTGCCCTAGCAACAAAGCAGCCTCTCTTTGGCTTTCTGTACAACAAGAACTGAAAAAAAAATGCTTCATACATCAGTCAGATAGTCTTGAGATGACTTTGGAGTGCATATATTCAGAGCTATAGCAAGCTCTAGTATACCCTTCTAAGACTGAAAGGACAATGGGAAAAAAAATTCTCATTTGAATAAGGTGGGTTGGAATACAAATGATATGGATCTGGAATAGAAGACTAGGAATAGCCAAGCTTAAATTCAAAAGTCAACAAAAATCATAAGATAATAATTAACATATTTTCTGTTGGCTTAAATTAGTAGAGTTAATCAGTATTCGGAAAGAAGAAAAAAAACATGTCCACTGGTGTCCTCACAGTAATCGAGCATTTGTATGGCATGTTCAACAGAATGTGCGGTATATATAAAATAATAATTCAAAAGTTCCCAAGCACAACAAAAAATATATATATATTTTTAGTTGTTAGTAGTATTGGAGCAGAATCCAACAAATATATACAATTATAAATGCTTTATGCATGCCATAAAACTGCATATGATGACCATACCTTAATAACCCAATCACAGGTTGCAGGGCCCCTGCATTAAGAACCTCCTTCTTGATATTTGGTGACGAATGAACCAAATTTCCAATGACACCAACCTAACATGTCAATGGAGAGTATTTCTTTGAGTGCATCGCAATAAAGATTAAAGAGATCGTGAAAAGACTAGTTCTAAGAGTAGGGTGATATTCCATGTGAGATTGTCAGCCATACATGTTGGATCACTAAAAAGCTTAATACAGATAGGTAACCTTGCACTACACAGAAGTATGTTTACAGATGAATGAGCATAAACAGCATGTTTGAAATATATAAGCAAGTCTCAGACCAGTTTCCATGCAATTTGTTTGTTTTACATAAGCTCCAAAGATTAAGTTATTCTATTACTTAGTAAGCATGCTCCAAGTAGCTGTGCAGATTGGTTCTTCTAAATATTTCAGGAAAGAAGTAGCAACTATGTATAGCCTCACCCTCTAGTTATATCTCACTGCTCGCCAAAAATTAAATGCGCAAAACTGAAGAAAGCACAAGACAAAAGCATATGACCATTTCTCTGTAAAAACCTTAACCTCATAATAAATAGATAGATGACACCCCCGCCTATGTTGTCTCAACATAGCCGGTCCCAAGCCCGGGTAAAGGAGGAGGGTTGTGATAGGCTTTGCGAGCCAATGTAAAAACCCAGCCACTTTTATGGAGATGAAACCCAATGACATGTCAGCAGCATAAAAAGGACTCTGTCAGAGAAGTGGAGTTGATAATAAAAAACAGAGTACTAGGAGCCTTACCGCCTCATAGTGAATTGCAGCATCCTCTGATCGGAGCATTAAGATCAATGTTGGCAAAGCATTGCATTGAACAATCTGCATTACAGGGATAATTCACCATGTAGAAGCAAGAAAAGTGTATATGTGTGAAAGCATATGCAAGTTTAGATGTCAAAATCTAACACGAATGTTGGCTTCATTTATTTTGATATCTCACCTGACTTTTGTTTTCATCATTTTTAAAAGCTAGAGTCCTCAGAGCCCCTGCAGCTGCTCTCTGCACCTTAAGATCCTGCGATTCTAGCAATTCAACAAGAGGTGGGATTCCACCTTCCATTCTGCAGTAAAAAAAAAACCATCAGCGAGAAGTGAGAACTTCCCAAGGAAAATAAGCATCAAATGATCAATGAGGCATAGAAAAAAACCTGACGCTAGTTTTGATGTTGCTATTTTCATGAGCAAGATTGGTAATTGCATCAGCTGCTCTCTTGATAACACTGTTAACCACCCTCGAATTCGTAGTATTTTTCTGCCTTTTCAATAGATTCACCAGCGGAGGTAGCGCACCAGCATCAACTATAAGTTGTTGATGTTCAGGCTGTAACAGCAAGACACCAAATAAACAACTACATTTCTCGAAGTAACTTGACCAAAAATGAAACAATGAAGCATCAATGCTCAAAGCACAACTATTCAAGGGCACCTAAAGGGTACTAGGGAAGATTAGAAGAAATTATATTGATTAAAAAACACTTGAATTTCCTAAGTTTTCCTAATAAAAAGGCATGGGATGTTACAATTTTATAAGAAATGCAGACATATGAAGGATGTGGATTATGGGGTTCGGGATTACTGTATAACGGGATATTTGAAGCTCAAGTGCCACAGGAAACTTGAACTTCAACTCATAGTCCTATATAGAACATAAGTACATTCAACAATAATCCCAAGCAATTGCAGTGATATGGAAGCAGAAGATCGACTGCAACTAAAACAGGAAATCAATTAAGGAACCTTTACAGCTAGGAGGCCCAGAGCGAAGGCGGCGCCCTTCTCGACCTCATGCTCTAACGGACGCGGCAGCTGCTGCTCCTGAGCCGCCGCCACAGCCGCAGGCTCTTCCAGGTGGTGCACCAACGCCGGCACGGCCCCGCCTTCTACGATCACGTTGACAACCTCCTCTGCGCAGGAAACAACCACCAGATCCGTCTCAGTAAGGGCGCCGGCGCACGGATCGGTGCGGGCAGCGGGCGATTGGGTGAGGGGAGGTTACCGTTTTTGGCGAGCTCGGCGAGGACGTGGGTGGCGCGCTTGGCGGCGGCGCGGTCGGCGTGGCGCCAGGAGGAGCAGCGGAGGAGAACGTCGACCTGCGTGCGGACCTCACGGGCGAGCGCCGCGTGGGAGTGGCGGTAGCAGATCTCGGCACCCGCGGAGCCGTCGTCCTCGTCGTTGTCGTCGTCGACGCCCGCGCTGCCCAGCAAAGACGCGGCAGCCGCAGCGGCGACGGCCGCCGCCGCTTCGTCCTCCAACTTTCGCTTCTGCCCCTTGCGGCGCGGGCGCTGCGGCTGCTGCTGTTCCGCCTCCATTCGAGGGGACGCCGGCGGCGGGGAGAGCGTGTCGGAGGTTGAGGAGGAGGAAAAGGCGGAAGCAAGAGAGTATGCGCCCGGTGCGATAGGGATTTATTTCGTGTTCGGTAAAAAATAAAAACACTTGAGCCGTGAAAACGGTACGCTTTTCTCACCGTTGTATTTTACTTTGATTGTGTACATATATTGATGTTTGGATTAAACGGGAGGCATCGTTACAAATATAGTATGATTTTTTAGAACTTTAGAATTTTTAACATAGAGCAGTACTACTAGAATTTCATTTTTCTTTGCGAGATACTAAAATTTTCTTTGATAAAACGAAATACCACTGCAGTCGAGCAATTTTCACCAAGAGTCCCAATGTTAAGAATTTACTCTCCGTCTAATTTCATTGTGGGCCTTTCTTATTCCTAGCGATCGACTGAGAAAAGGAAGTGACACGAATAACCCAATAATCACCATATATCACTGGATGATTACCTAACCTTCATTTGTTCGAGTAACACAATAATATTTCATCCATGCATCCTCACATCGAGCTATAAAGATATCCTGATCCAAGTGGTCGCAAGACCTCTCACCACATTTTGTGGCTTGTGAAAACAAAGTTGAGATACAACAAATATGAAGAATACCCTTGAAAACAAAGATACAACAAATGTGAAGAATAGCCTCATTATGTCCTACAGTGTCACATTTGACAAGTAATATGCAGCATGTGTCACAATGATACCGTACTTTTACACATGTTGCAATTTTTTCCGTCGCACTAATGTCATGCTAAGAATTTATTAAGATATGTATGGACGATTATGAATAGTAAAATGGACAACAGGGCTCCTGGTTCTTTTTATCTCATAAGAGTTTCTCATATCCTAAAATATCCGTTAGATTAAAAAAGTGAAAAGTTAGTAGAGTTTATTATGAATTACTCACTTTGATTCCAAATATAAATTCATTAGACTTGAATACAAGAATTAAAGTGAGGGATATTATAACACTATTACCTATCAACTATTGCTAGAGTTAAGTTGAATGATAAGTTTACTATATTGATTATGGATCATTTAGGTAATGATGGATATGAAAGAATGAGATAAAAATGTGTATTAGAGTTACGATGCACTTATATTTGGGATTGAAAGTAGTAATTAATCATATATTTTCTACACTACATGACTACCAAATTTCATTTTTTTTTTTTGCACAGTGACTCACACTTTTGCGATTCATAGTGGACGACTAAGAGCTTAGCATGAGTTGGTTGCGTCCCTCCCCTCCCACCCTCTCCCCGTTACCATCTAATCTAATAAAAATCGCAAAAAAGCATGTGCCCACCAAAAAAACCACATTGTGCAAAACCACCCGAACCGGTGGGCAAGGGCAGCCCCCCCTCCAACCAACCATTCCTCTCACTCCTCCCCACCTCCTCCGCCACCTAGATGCCACTGCCTCCACCTCCCCACATCCAAGCTGCTGCAAACGCCTCCACTTCCTTCGCGCCAAGCCCCTCATCCTCTACCACTGCCTCCTTCCCGCACTCACATCAGTGCCCGATCCACGGGCCAAGTGTGCCCTTCGTGCCTTCGGCCTCGGCTCCATGCCGCCACCTCGTGTCCTCCCCGTCCTCACTGCCACTAACACCACCCCGATCTGTCGACCTTGAGTAATGTCTTCGGCCCCACGCCACCCACTCCTGCCTACACCACCGATGTAGTGAGGGAGCCGGAGCCTGTGCCCCTCGAGGTGGTCGCTGTCGAGGAGGATGAAGAGGAGAGGAGGGGTGAGGAGGTGTGGGGTAGCATGGTGGTGAGAAAGGTGCTGCTGTGAGGATGCTGAAGAGGGACATGGACATACCGGAGCTGCTTGATCGGCCTCTGCCATACGGGCACAACCTCATGTTTAGCGAAGCCAGGAGCAACTTCAGTTCTTCACCAGCGGTAAGTGGCCTGTTCATGGACAATGGGGACATACTCAGTGATAAATTGGGCAAAATTTTGTTGATGGATTCATATAATAGAAAAAAAAAACTTGCTACGAACTAGAGGGATGTAGTACTTCTATGGGTGCTGAGTAAAAAAAAACTTAACCTAAGGGAAGAGATATCCTGAAAGTATTGCATTAAGGTCGAGAAAAAACCCAAAAGTCAGCTACAACCCACACGCTATCGCTAGTGACCGCGCCACGACCACAAGAAACACATAAGAAGGGCCTTTTTTTTTTTCGAAAAGCAGGATTCGAATCTTAGTTGATAGCCTCACACCTGGAGGTCTTACCACCGTGCTATTCATACGTTCTCATGGGTGCTGAGTTAGGTTTCCATGTTTCTTGATTGACATTCATTTGTACAATGTATTCAATTGATGAAAGAAACAGATTTCTCAATAAACATTGTTACTTATGGTTTTTAATGAGCATCACCATGACAGAGTGTTCACAATCTATCAACAAGAACAGATAGATATTAAACAAGCATGGTTAATTATTCATTTCAGTTCTAACGCGACGCGC
Source organism: Phragmites australis (assembly GCF_958298935.1). Taxonomy (NCBI): domain Eukaryota; kingdom Viridiplantae; phylum Streptophyta; class Magnoliopsida; order Poales; family Poaceae; genus Phragmites; species Phragmites australis. The sequence continues at coordinate 23,521,040 of NC_084929.1, forward strand.
ACGGCCACAGCGAAACTATTGATACTGATAGACAGCATGTTCATCCAGATTTGACATGAAAAGAAAGATACACAACTAGCAACAGTGCATGAGGCAATTGCAAGCTAGAAGCTGCAGGTGAGTAGCTTCAGTTCAGAACCACACTAAGTTCAGCATCCTAGCTACTCGTTTTCTTGCAGGTTGGGATGGCTGGGCTGCACCCGGAAGGTGAACGGCATCTGCGAAGTGAACTCCCTGTCGTGATGGTACCCGATCTCCAGCTCCCTCATGCCGCCGCTCAGCTCCACATCCTGTTGGTGCTGGGAACGGAAGGGAAAACTTCAGTAAGTTCTCAGCTTTCAGGTTTTCTTCAGTTAGCTCAGAACATCGAATTTGTTCAGAATTTTGGGTGGAAATTCCAAGGGAAAGTAGAAAACAAGGAACGGTAAAGAAAATGTTCAACTGCAATTCAGAAGGGAGAATAACCATCCTAAAAGCCAGAAGCTTGTGCTCGTCCTCCAGCATCTTCCCCTGCAAGCAATCACGAAAGGCAATAGATGATCAGAAGCTGTAAAAAATGTTCTCGCCCAAGAAAATGGTCCATGATTTCCTTCAAAAAATAGTCCATGATCTACAGGGTAACAAAGCACAAGAAACAAGTTAGAGCTCGTACATTCCTCCTGTGCATCCTCCAGTGGTCCATCTGCAGCAATAATGAAATGGAACCAACATCAGAAACAAAAACCAGGTCCAGAAAAATTGCAGCACTTGCAAACTGCAAGCAAATATGAAGCTCTGGAACCAATGAATGAATGGTTTCCTTCTTGTCGCGCAGGTTGGTCTGCCCGTTCTGGAGCGCCTCCTCAATCGCGATCAGCTCCCTGGGCTGCAGGGAGTTCAGCAGCCTTTCAGACGCCTGCAGTCCTGCACCATCACAAGGCACAGGCTACCACAATCAAAACATGATACACGAACAGTGAAGTGCATATGCAGCAAGAAATAGAAAGGAAATTACATCGAAATCTCATTCGGTTGGTGGTTCTTGTTTTGCAGGCCAAATATAAATTAGTTTCATTTATGTGCTCGATTGCCACTGACCGAGTTAGCTGTAATATGTAGCTCAGAACGAAATAAAACTTCAGGATCCGTCTAATTGCAATGTATCAATGTGCTATAATATTTATTGAGAACCTTTACAATACACCATGATACTAGATAGTAGAGAGTATCATTGTTGTGATCCAATCATCTATTTTAATAGGTATTATTGTAATTATCTTGATACACTTAGGGGTAAATACGTCATTAACTGACCAAACTTCGGACCTTCACTACTCATTATCGACCGACCGACGGAGGGTGGAAACCCTAATAAATGAAATGAACAGAATAAGTGAAAGCTTATGCGAAGAATAAACTAATATTTTGACATTCCCTAATTAAACATATAATTTACAAGTTTATCATAATTTTTTTTCCAATCCTACCCTTATGATACCTATAATACTCTTTAATAATACCCATGATACTGATGGGCGATAGAGTATCATTGGATCAATCTAAACCACCGGATGAAGAAAATGGACGGTATGCACTCATTTAGGTGTACTGTAAAAGTCCTTTATTTATTTCATTACCTCCAAATTGCAGTCGGACTTGCCTTTCATGCTGCTCTAAGAGGAAAAATACAACTAATAGAATGCGAATTAGATCTCTTCATATTCATTAGCCATTGCTTTATGTAATGACATAAAGTGGTACTGTTGTCAAATTTCACCTGATACTATGTTTCATGCAGCCATGGCTGGCAATAGCATTTCTTGAGAATCTATATTATTATGCACCGTGAAGTTTGTTCATATTTTACTCTTCCATTAAGCTTTCTCTGGACGATCAGCTGCTAAGGAAGGACAAGGTGTAGGTGTTGCTGTGGTAGCAAGGTATTGCTGTACAGTAACATTTTTAATTGGAAAGCACCATTGCCACTCAAACATTGTAGTAATGATTTAGCAGCTTTACTTTTTAGCGTTCTCACCATGTTTAGTAATAGAATGCTGCAAACACGTTTGATTGGCTAGCTAAAAAAATATCCTGGCTGGTTGCGCTACAAATTCGGTGTTTTGAGTAAGGTCAGATTAGTGTTCTTTGCTTGCAGCAATGGCTGAGTAGGTTCAACTTAATGTTATTATTGGTAACGTGGTTATATAAAGCTGGTTATATAAAGTGGTAACATGTTTCAACTTAATGTTTATTACAGGACATCCTTGTTTTGAAAAAAGCTTTATCAAGTGAAACAACCATCTTGTCAGAGGTGGAACTATTGTGTAAATTTATCGAATATATTGAAAAAGGTACACTATTAGAATGAGCTCTTTTGTTGCCCGTGCGTTATTAGTCATGGTTATGTCTTATTTTTTCTGGTTATTTTCTTATTTTAATTTAATTAATTTTTGTCATGCAGAGATTTTAAGAGAAAGGAGACAACTCAGAAAATAGAAGGGGAGACACAACAATTTCATATTTTGTTTGTAATTATATTTATGGTAAAATAATTGAGAATATCATTATATGTTGTATGTTATCTTTGACTAAGATATATTTGAACATCGCATTCTTTTTTTTTTGAGTGATATGCTATCCTAATATTAGGATATATGTTCAAAACATTTGCATTGTATTAGTAGTATTGTGTACGGGAGTCATCAATGGAACCTCGCTGCTCATTTGTATGCAAAAACAAGCTAGCTTTACTTTCCTAGCTAGGTTGTGTGTGGTTAAACCAGTTGCCACACTTTTATCTCTACTTGCATACAATGAGATTGTGCTCATGCTGGTTAACGAAGGAGCAAAATTTTATTTTCCATTGCAAATGTTTCTAATCCAGAATGTACCTCGGCCAATCCAGTATATATCATTCATGTTGCAAACCTTACTCTTATTTACCATCGCCGTCAACACCGTTAGATTTTTTTTGTTAAAATATTTTTCATGCTGCCCAAACTACCCTCGTCTTCTACCTCCAGTTCATGCCCCTTCATTAGCTGAGATCGGCGGTGGGCAGGGCCCTCATTTTCCTCTCTCTATATCCAACACCGCACGACCACCTCTCCGCTCTCCTCTGGACTCCGCAAATCCAATCCACCGGAGAGGAGGAATCCCACCACCAAAAGCAACGCACCCTTTGCAGCAGAGCGCCGAGGCGTCGTCCTGGAGATGTCGGCGTCGGTCACGAACGGGAGCTCCGGCATCTTTGATACTATGTGCGGCAAGCAGCGCAGCTTCTTCTCTCCTGCACCCGCGGTGGCGGTGGCGGCCGCGCAGCTCTGCACGGCGATGTCACGCTTCTGCGGGGTCGGGTGAACCCTCATGGCGAGCGGCGAAGTCACCCGACCGCCGCCATCCCTTGCACGCCCAACCAGCTTGCTGGCGAGGCACAACGGCATCAGACCATGCTAAGAGTGGCTGGATTTCAGGATCCCCCCATTGGTGCCTTAGATTGCACGCAAGAAGGAAGCGCAACAATGGAACATGAACATATAACGGAAAGAAAAAAGAGGAGCAAGACAAAGGCAAAAAAATCTTTCCACATAACCACCAGGGCTTGACCTGTCATGGCAAATAATGATAAGGTTTATATACGGGATTAGTCCTACGTGAGTATAGATTTTCGATCTCGTTTAGATGTGTTATAGGCAGGAGTGAAAACAGATTAGCTATGGACGCAGATCTACAAACAACAAAAGAGAGAGCATGTGGAGCACGAAGATTCCAAAAACGCATACCATATTTTTTTTATTTCATTCTGAACAAATATAAATAACTTCGAATATTAATACGGATAGTCTCAAATACAAATACGGATCAAAAGGAATATGGTTATGGATATTTCTTGGAACAAGAAAATCTCTTAAATTGTTCATCGACAAAAATATCCAAATAGAAAATACTTAAATTTAAAAATTCAACAATACTTAGATATTTAAAAGTACAAATGTAAGTGCCCAAGCAGAGAGCGAGCACATGCATGGAGTTGTTTGCTGCCGATGCCACGGTTGGCATTGTGAATTTCAGACTTACACTGTACACATTTAAACAAAGTGTATTCCTGCACAATTAACCTCGCTAGACATTTTAATATGTCTATATTAATTATGGAAGTTTCAAAAGTCCGATTTTATGTATGTTCGTAATGACATGTTTTCATGAATGAAATGAGTATATACTAACTAGTTTGAAAATGGCATGACAATGGCCCATGCAAGGGAGTAATATTTGTTAATTTGACAGAGTACAATATATATAATTGTTTTGCTAGTTTGATTTGATCCAAACAGAGAAGGAATACATATGTAGAAATATATGCTGGTTTGGTTTGATCCAAACAGAGAAGGTATTCATATATGGAAATATGCATAACCAAATATACAACATCATATAAGATCTTTTGGAACTAATTGGTTATCCGCATAGGAGGATCCTAGCCAAATAGATACGTATAATCTCAGAAAGAAGTATGTTTGTATGCACTATTCTAAACTAACTTGATAGATGTAAATATACATCTGCAGCCTGGCCCGAAAGAGGGGCTCGAATCGAGTTCCGTCCACCGCCTGGCACGACTGCTCATGCAGACAAATCTACTTATCAGTGTCACAAAATCACCTTCGTACGAGCAATCAATTATAATCTCATTTCTTGTATCCACTTATATGACCTCAGATTCGGTCAACCACACAAAAACTCAGCTCAGTCTATCCAATCAGATATAACCAACCAAACACTTATCTTTTCAATAAATATAACTCTACTCAGTATACTTCTCCTCAGCCTGAATATACAATCCATGTAAGCAAGATCCCATTGAAACTCTATTTCCCAACCTAACCTAGAAAGAAATAACTTTGCTCCCTTATCTCTCCCACGCCCAGCATGTCATATTCGTCTTCTTGCTTCGCTTCCATCTTCGTTTCTTTCTCCTGCCGCCGGCCAAATCCAGTGCCACAAGGCATCTTCTCCTCAAGCAGCTCAAACCGGCAGCTATCCGCCCCCTCTATCAGATCCACTAGCTTGGTTAGTCACAGCTTCCTCCGTGCGCTAGATCGAGGAGGTGCTCTCTGTCACGGTCCTCATCCACTGGACTACGGCATGGGCCTTGGGCCAATTGGATCGAGCCTATGGCCCAAGCTAACCGAACAGGAGAGCTACGGAAGGGAGAAAGCATCAGAACGACGAAGGGGGATGGACGAATAGAACACGGCAATGGCTGCCTCTTCCTTCCCCGTGCTATCTCCTCCCCAAATCTGATTCTTCTAATCCCAATCCCTGTTTCTTCCCATACTAGATTGCTACTCCTAGTCTATGCTTCCCATCGTCTGAATTGTATCCCAAAATGCTTGTAGCCGGTGTTTGAAGTAGAATATACTGCTACGTTTGTAGTGCTTTTGGTGGAATCCGATCGGATTTGTGACAAAGTGGCATCAGAGCCTTCAATCCATGGAGCTTGTGGTGTGGAGATGACAAGGGTGATTGCGGGTGGCGGAAGGAACAACCAGAACCACAGTGGTGGTGTTCATGGAGGAGGCACACGCCAGGTGTTCGGTGAAATGCCGGGCTAGGTGGAGAGCTCTGTGGGCACTGGACTTCGTGTCTTCATGAGGCACGTGTTCTACCCGGTGATCACGGAGGTGCTGCACAAAGTCTATAACATCTACGTGGCAACGACTGTGCAGGTGCTCGCAACGACGAATGCTTGGCATGTCGAGGTCCTCGTCTGGTTCCGGACGGGCCATGACGCTAAACAAGCTTGGCATGCCACCCACGAGCGCAGCATCTACGACGGTTGCTACTTGTTGGACATCCAGCACGTGAAACCCCTTCCCTGCGCTGGCGTTGATGCAACGACCACGAAGTGCTCGACACTAGGACCGAGTCACGACGATAGCATGACGATAGCAGCAGCTACCCTGACAGCAGCAACGCTCGTGCCACCGACCGTCTCGGCGACGCCCACGACTACCCGAGCCACGATGACACATATGCAGGTTGCTGCGCCTCTGGCTCAGGATGCCGATGATGATATGGGCGAAGCTTCGGAGGAGCCGAAGGAGATGGTTTAGGAGTTGTGTGGGAAGGTGCTCGCCATGTTGAACCGAATGCTCGAGGGCAGTCGCAACACCATCCCCGATGCCACCTTCCCCATCGCGGGTGTGGACCTCATTGTGGCTGCGGCGTCTCCCTACTCCAGGCCACTATCTGCTCCATGCAGACAGCATCCACCATAGCAACGGCTACTCCACCCGCAGAGGACGACTCCACCGCTGACTCCCCCACCACGTGTTCGACACCGAGTCTCCGCCATGACACTGTTGCGCTGACCATGGCTACGGATGTCTCCTGCACCACGCCTATCGTTGCTGACGCCCTCACCATCACAGATCATGCTATGGTCTCCCTGACGTCCATGGACATCTCTGCTGCTCCCATGGTGCTTGACGTTGACCATGACTCCACCAAGCTTTTGGTGCTTGTCGTGAGGCTGGCACCTGCCCTGGCAACCTTCACGGAGCCTGGGTTTGGCCCGGATGCAACTCCTGCTACAAGCATCGCATCTATAGACCTCACCAAGCAGGTGTTTGCGATAATTTGGTCTAGCTTGCAGGGTACGCTTTGGAAACCACCAGTGAAATGTTTGGAGCGGAAACCAAGGCCACCTCCTCCCAAAGACAAGGGTGTGGTTACTGGGACTGAACTGCGTCTGACACCTTGGCCATCGTTTGGATGCAGTCATGGACATGGTAGGGTGCTCAGGTTAGTCGGCAAAGAGGCTAGTTACGAACATGGCAGTCGGCCTTTGTTGTAACTGGGATAGATTGCTTACCATCAATTGATTGTGATGAGTTGAGTTGTTTCTGCTATGAGCTGATTACCAATAGAGTACCCTGCAAGCAATTGCAATACATGCAGTCCGAATTCCCTTGGTTGTCACCTGCTCATCTAGCTAGTAATGCTTGCTACAAGTTACAGCTTATTCCAGTGAACGCAATGAAGGAAAATCTAAATATAGCAGAGGGTGCATCGCCACTATATATGATTGAGAAAGTGTTGTTCCAGCAGAGAAGGGGTGAATGCAAGCTAGACCAAATATTGATGCTAATATCATTAGAGTCAGAGGAAAAGGCAGTGGGATATGATGTAATTCACTGTTCAACTTGTGGAGTTTGTGAGCTACTTTCTTGCACAGTGCTCTTAGGTTTGGAGTCCTGGTTGATCTTCAGAGGTTGGCAACTCTTTCTAAGTGATGTTAAATGGGTTCTACAAACAGACACCACTGATGGGTGGTTTGATTCTCCAACTTATCTTTTGCACCGGCTCACCATCATATTTTCAATGAGGGATTCAATACTTGTGCACAAGCTAGCTATTGTCTTTTTTGCTAGCAGTGTACGCAGTGAGAAGATTGCAATGCTCCCGCATACAAATTTGTGGTTATCTTGTCTAAGAAATGCGGGCTCATCTATGTACAACAACTGTATGTTTTGGAACATTATTACTGCAGGGGAAATTCTTGTTATAGATGAATTGCTGAAAATAGTGAAACAGGGGAGAGGCATAAGGGGTGATGGGATTCCTAGCATGCAACATCTCATTTCTGAGCTGGAAGTGCACAGACCATGGGATCCGGGTGATCTGGTTAAGCACTCAACTCACTTGTTCTTGATGTATGACTGGGATATTTTTATCGTCAAGGCAAATGCAAGATTGCGATTCCAGATGGTTGACTCCGCATATTGATATTGCTCAGCTGTTCAACTGAGGTACCATGGTGTTACCAGAGGTATATCAATTTCTTGTGTGTATGTCATGCTCACTTGCATATTAGGGAAGGAAGGACCTGCAATGGTGACCAGCAGGATTCACATAAAATTGATTAATGCAAGCATCTACTTCTGGTGTCATTATGAGATGCTTTGCAAATGGGGAAAGTTGGTGAGTAACAGTTTACCCATGAAGGGTCGATCTTACTTTTGCATTACTGGACGTGCCGAGCTTATCAAGGTTGTTTGGCTGGCTCATGAAGATACGTTGGGCAGAAATACACAACTTTTACTGATAGCTTTGGGGTTTTCTGACTGTGAGGATACTCCAGTTCGACGGATAAATCCTAAGCTAAGCCAAGAGCACTGGAACTGTGGCAGTGATTCTCTCATAATGTTAATGGAGCAAGGCTTGGTTCAATGGTGGGTTTCTTCAACTGATCTACTTGGAGTGATTTATTCTCAAGGCTGCAACCGTGAGCTGCTTTTGACACATTGTTGGAGAATCGTACGCCATTGGCGATGGCAGGCTTAAAGTATGCATCAAAGATTTACATGTGCCTTGGGATCCAGGTGGTCTGAGTTTTTAGGGGCGGGGCCCAAGTTTGGATATCCAAATAAAAATTAGGTCTATTATTAATCGGTTGCAAAACATTATTCTGAATTCATACCTGAATCCAAAAATTTATCTAAATTTGAATATGATCCGACAATATCCGAGAAATTATCCAAACCGAGGCTATCCGAATCCAAAAAAAATCTGAAATTTTTCAATAGTATCCGATCCGATTTTCACCCCTAGTTCTAGGACACCCAATGGGCGTGTGTACACGTGCGTGTGGTGTGACTGCGTGTGTGTCCGATTTGTACTCGAAAAAATACACAATATTGACTAATTTGCAATGGCAAATATCGGATTATAGACATTTGCAGTGGCAAATAAAAAAAGTCCCATTAATGAATTAAAGCTCCAGGTCTAAAAAATAATAATAGGAAGAAAGAACTTCCACAAGGTTCTCCGTAGACCTCACATAGGTGTGTATAGGCGGGTATGTATATGCATCTACCTTGTACTTAAAAGATAGGATTAACTGGTTTTTTATGACAAATTTCGGATTATATACATTTACCGTGACAAATAAAAAAAGTCCCATTAATGAATCAAATCTCTAGGTTAAAATAGTAATAATAAAAAAGAACACCCACAAGGTTCTCAAGGACTCATCTGCCGAAGCAGTACTTGTCTCACATTGTCCCATGAATGACACGTAGGGTTCTAGTACGTGTCCGGTACTCTGGATTTTCGGTGTTGATAGGCTGGGACGATGTGTGGTCTGAGTAATGTATACAGTACGTACTTGCTAGCAGTAACTATATATATCAAGCGCCATTTACTTCTCTATAACCTTCCTAATTCCTACGCAGATCTACCAAGCTACGCTTGCTCAAAGGATGGATGTACGCCGCTATTTATGGAACATTTCCTGTACAACTTTCATACTTTGAGTACGTGCCATTGCGTAGCACCCACCAAACACGGGTTTAGTCGGAGCATGATGCATGTCTCGCCTTTAATTAGCTCTTGCAAACACTCTGTTAAGGATGTGCCAAGTATTCACGAAGCTCGTTGCATGGCCGGCCGGTCGCCTCCCTCGTCTCCGACGTAATTGTCACGGTCTCTATGGGCCGTGAGAACAAGCAAGGTGCTATTGGGCCGTAGGCGTCACGGGCTGGTTGTCCTTTCTATCGCGTATGTCGAGCTAGTGTCTCTGTAGCTCTCCCGACAAATGTCATGTTATAAGCCGTGAACTGAGCTCTGTATGGTTATCGATGAACTGAACAGAGAACCCAAGACTGGAATGGTCCTCGTGGTAGCTACCTTCCTCACAGCTCTTTTCTCCCTGACTTGCTTCCCTTCCCCTTAGATATGATGAGGTTCATTACAATTTGGCAGCAGAGCCTCATCCACCACCTGATCGAAACCTTTCTCCACCGGCGCTTTGATTTGGTGACCTCTAAGCAGCTGAATGAGAACTCGTACACCAAACCTCACTATGTATCTCAACAAAAACAACAGATCATGATGGCGGAGAACCAATTCACCAAATTCCTCAAGCTATATACTAAAGATCGACAGAAGAGCGAGGCGGATCAGCTTGAACAACGACAGATGCTGGAGAAACTGCAGAGATCCATGGAGGCTTGCAAACCACTAGAAGATCGCTCCGAGGAGCTTCACCGAGCCGTAGGAGATCTGTAGCAACATGTAAAACAGATCCAGTGGCAACCACATCTCTCAACCACGATGTCATCGCACACAAGCTAGGAAGATGCAGTCGTCACCGGAGATCCCTTATCGACTGCTCTGCCAAAGCTGTGTACACCAACTCTCCGCCATGGGCCTGATGGCCATCATGTGGATGATGAACACCGGGGAATGGCACACGGGTTAGTGTTGATCCTGTTGTTCACCCCGGTCACAAGTAACCGATCTGATCATTTCACCACCCCATACTTGTCAGCACCACTTCATTCTTCCTCACGCTTTAGCTACTCCACTAACTCCAGTAACCCCATGTTCAAACTGGATTTCCCATGCTTTGACGGTGAGGCCTCACAATTTTAGAGGCTGTGATGTGAGGATTACTTCGGTGTGTACGCCATCCCACCGTACTTGTGGGTGAAGCTGTCCATATATCACTTCTCCGGCCAAGCAGTTCTCTGGTTACAAGCTCAGAAGGGGTTTTCATCATGGTCTAATCTTTGCTCGAGGCTGGTGGATCGCTTTTGCTGCGACCAGTACCAAGATCTCATACGCCAACTATTTGCTCTGAAGCAAATAGGCTCTGTATCAAAGTACATGGACAAGTTTGAACCATTGATGTACCATATTTTAGCTCACAATTTCTCGTATGATCCGGTTTTCTTCACAACATGGTTCATTGATAGATTGAGGGATGACATCAGTGCCATGATCGTCTTACACTGCCCTAAGGACCTCGAAACCACTTATTCTCTGGCCTCTATCCAGGAAGGTGTTCATCATGTTTTAGACTGGAGCGGGCAGAACTCAGTAACAACGCAAGAACTAGCAGCATACTCTCTGGCATTTCACACACTATTGTAGCTCCGGCACGATCAGTGGTGGAAAACACGGCAGCATACCGCCGTGGTGTAGAAAGCGCTAGAGCACCAAAACATTGTGTCTGATGACTTCTTGTCGACGTTGAAGGCTTACAGACGAGCTCAAGGTCTATGCTACAAGCGTGAAGAATGATGGGGAAATGGTTATCGTTGTGCCCCAACTGGGCAACTGTATGTGGTTGAAGAGCTTCTAGATTTGCTGTATGGTCAGGAACTATCACTTGCAGACATACCAAATGAGGACTCTGAAGAAGACACTCCTATGTCTATTTCAAAAACTGCAATATGTCGACGATTGGTGAACCACTGATCTTACGAACTTATAGAAATAGTAAGGGATGCTTCGAGTAGACGAATCACACAACACACACGATTTTATACATGTTTAGGCCTTCCTTAGGATAATATCCCTACGTCTTATTGGTCTTGTATTAATCTTTAGGACTGTTTACAAGGGGATGCTTGGCTAGTCTAGATGGATCTAAACCTAGTCGGAGACCTTCCTTGTGAGTAGTCGGGAAAAGATGCTAATACAGATCTAAGTTGCAGAAGGCTCGAGGGTTTAGCACTCTTGCAGGCTTGAATGACGTCAATGGCGTTGTGGTGACTTCTATTGGCTTGCTCCTTTGCAGGATCTCCTGGCTCCGTATATATAGGGGGTTAATCGTATGGTTTCTAAAGTATTTCCTTATCATTCTTGGAGAGAAACTTCCTTATTTACGAGATATTATGGGCATCTGCGAACAGTTTTCATACGTCTAGGAATTCCCTTCACAGGGATAGAGATGTGCCCTCAGAATGTGAGAAACCCTAGGGTATCTGGATATAGTAGTTTTATACTACCTATTGTCACAATGGTTGGAGTTGAAGGCCCTAGAACTATCAGACTTTGGGGGATGATAGAGATTCAAGAAATTCTAATCCTGGTTGATTCAGGAAGCTCTCACAGCTTCATCAGTGCAAACACTGCTGCCACTTTGAAAAGACAACCTACTAGTATAATTCCTTCTACTGTTTGAGCAACTGATGGTGGCTTGTTACATTGTGACCACCAATTTCCCCCTTGTGACTGGTGGGTTTAGGGCTATACTTTTTAGACTGGTATGAGAATCCTTCACCTGAGGTGTTATGATATTGTGCTAGGTATAGATTGATTGGAGTTACATAGTTCAATGGTGCATAAATGGGACAAGAAAAGGATATCCTTCCATTACAAAGGTCAGGTCATATCTTTGCAAGGAGTGTCACCTAAACTAGATGCCTTTACACTGATCTCTCCTACTGAACTGAAAAGAATGATACATAGGAACGCAACACAACATATTGTTCACCTTTGTGCTCAATATGGCCAAGTCACCAATGAAATTCCACAACCAATTCAACAGCTTATTCAAGACTACTCAGTGATATTTGAAGAACCAAAAACACTACCACCTCATAGATCATGGGATCACCATATTCCATTCATGTCTGGCACATTACCAGTATATATCAGACTTATAGGCACACCCTAGATCAGAAAAATGAGATTGAAAAATAAGTCAAAGATATGCTCCAATCTGGATTGATCAAACCCAATGTCAACCCCTTTTCCTCACCTGTGCTACTTGTCAAGAAGAAAGATGGGGCTTGGTACTTTTATGTGGATTACAAACATTTGAATGCAATCATAGTGAATAACATGTATCCCCTACCAATCATAGATGAATTTCTAGATGAATTGGCAGGAGTAGCTTGGTTTACTAAATTGGATTTTAGGTTTGGATATCACCAATTCAGGTTGAAGGAGGAGGGTGAACCAAAGACTGCTTTTCAAACTCATCATGGCCACTTTGAGTTTAGGTTAATGCCCTATGGATTGTGTAATGCTCCATCCACCTTTCAATGTGCCATGAATTAGATATTGGGAACATTGTTGAGAATTTGTGTTCTAGTGTTTATTGATGACATATTGATTTACAACTCCACACTAGTTGAACATGAAGAACATGTGACAAAGGTCTTTGACATCCTCAAGAGTCACTACCTCAAGGTTAAATTCTCCAAATGTGTCTTTGCAAAAACTCAAGTCTCATATCTGAGTCATCAAATCTTAGCTGCTGGGGTATCACCTACGAATAAGATAACTGAAGTTCAATCATGGCCTACACCCTTGAATACCAAAGAGCTTATATGCTTTCTGGGCTTAGCTGGGTACTACAAGAAGTTTGTCAAGGATTATGGAACAATTAGCAAACCCTTGATAGATCTATTGAAGAAACATGCTTGTTTTGTGTGGACACCATTGACTGAACAAGCTTTCCAGCAAATTAAGCTGAAATTGACATATGCCCCAATCTTAGCTTTGCCTAATTTTGTTAAACAATTTGTCATTGAAACTTATGCTAGTGACAAGGGAATATGAGCAGTTCTAATGCAGGAGGACACCCAATAGCATTTCTGAGAAAATCCTTATGCCCAAGGAATCAAGGTCTTGTAGCATATGAGAAGGAATGCCTTGCCATACTTCTAGCAATAGACCATTGGAGGCCATATCTTCAGCACTCTGAATTTCTGATAAGAATATATCACAAGAGTCTCATCCATTTAGCTAAAAACAGAGTTCATACTCCGATCCAACAAAGAGCTTTGACCAAATTGATGGGACTCAATTTTTAGATTCAATACAAACAAGCTATTTCAACAAGATACCAGATGCTCTCTCAAGGAAACCTGTAACTCCAAGTACTGATCTCATGGCCATATCAATTTGCAAACCATCATGGCTGGAAACCATTGTACAAGGCTATCACAAAGATGAATTCTCCATAAACATGGTCACTTCTTTATCTATTCTTAGTAATACTCATCCTGATTTCACTTTAACAGATAAGGTGCTTAGATTTAAGGGCAGAATATGGGTTGGGGAAAATACTCAAATTCAACAGCACATAATTCATGCTTTACATGCTAGTGTCTTAGGTGGCCATTCTGGATTTTTTGCAACATATTAATCCTGTATCCTGCAATGCATTGTTTGCCAACAGGCCAAAACTGAACATGTAGCTTTGTCAGACCTGCTGCAACCTCTGAATATCCCAGATCAAGCTTGGTTAGTAGTTAGTTTAGACTTTATTGAAGGTCTTCCAAAATCAGCCCAATTTGACACCATTTTGGTAGTGGTAGACAAGTTCTCCAAATATGCACATTTCCTTCCACTAGCACACCCTTTCACTTCTCTGTCTGTTGCCAAGATATATATGAACCAAGTCTTCAAGCTCCATGGCTTGCCTCTAGCCTTAATATCTTACAGAGATAGAATATATACAAGCACCTTGTGGCAAGAATTATTCAAATTGACTCATACTCAGTTAAGAATGAGTTCATCTTACCACCCTCAAACCGATGTGCAAACAGAGCATGTGGATCAATGTGTTGAGGCATATCTTAGATGCTCAGTCCATTTTTGCCTCAAGAATTGGTCCCATTGGCTATCTCCTGCAGAGTATTGATATAACACAAATTATCATACTGCACTGGGTACTACACCTTTTGAAGTTATATATGGTCATCAACCATGTGATTGTTATCCAATTGTCGGATTGCTCTATGTTGGACTTGACAACATGGCTAAAAGAAAGGGAATTAATGTAGTATCTGCTTAAACATCAATTGACTAGAGCTCAACACCGAATGAAACAGCAAGCTAACAAGCATAAATTAGAGCACAATTTTGAGGTGGGAGAGAAAGTATATCTGAAGTTGCAACCATGCATACAAACTTTAGTGGCCAATTGTTCAAATCAGAAGTTGGCTTTTCATTATTATGGGCCATACCAAATTCTGCCCAAGGTGAGATCTATGGCATACAAACTCCAATTGCCACCCAACAGCTAGATACACCTGGTGGTGCATGTCTCTCATCTCAAAAGAGCGATCAGTCCTTCTACTATTGTCAACAACACTCTTCCTCCTTCTATTTCTATTTTGCAGGCAACAAGATCACCAGAGAATTTCCTGGACCACAAGATGATCAAGCGAGGCAACTCCTGGTCACCTGGGAGGACCAAGGGGAACTATAGCAGTTGTTTCCTTCTTCACCGGCTTGGGGTCAAGACGATCTTCTAGGTGGGAGGTGTCACGGTCTCTACAAGCGTGGGCCGCGAGAACAAGCAAGGCGTTGTTGGGCCGTATGTGTCACGGGCTGGTTGTACTTTCTATTGCATATGTCGGCCTGATGGCCTTGTAGCGCTCCCAGAAAATGGTGTGTTATAAGCCGCGAACTGAACTCTGTATGGTTATCGATGAATTGAATAGAGAATCTGAGTCCAGAATGGTCCTCGGGTAGCTACCTTTCTCACGACTCCTTCCTCCCCGATTTGCTTCTCTTCCCCCTCAGATCCAATTAGGTTTGTTACATTTATCCTCTCATCCACCTCTTCCACTTGGAGTGTCAAACTTTGCCACGATCCTCATACATGTTGTTCAATGCCAAACTCATCTGAAATCCCAACATATCGCAGCAAGCGCTCATGTTCTGGCTCAAATTTCAACCCAATGGAGGCGGATACCAATCCAGGTCGTCCCGTGCATAGTGTACTTGCTACGAACCTATATAAAATTCCCACCTGGCCACTTGTGTTTTTCCCTGCAAACAAATGAAGCTCACAAGATCCGGAGATAGTAGCCGCATGCCGCACCACTGCAGTTAGGCCGCCGCATGTGAGTTCTCGGCCCCTTCAGTGCCTTGCCTGCCCCGCATTTTCCATCGGTTGACTTGCAACTTGCCCTGGTTTATTCACCCATCGTGTCACAAAGTCTGCATTGTAAATGCCATTGCATGACGTAATATGGTCGCATCTAATGTCAGAAGATGATCCTCTCAGTTTTACCTAGAAGTTTTGGCATTGGGCACGCATACCTTTGTTGTGCGGTCCATTTCGACGACAACGGAAGAACCGTCCGAAAACGCGATCATTGTCAGCGGCCATCGTTGCTGTTGGGATCGTGATCACAACACAATGAACAATACTCGTAACAGTGAGTGTAGTAATTGTTCCCTTCTTGTCCTTACATCTGTCAAGTGGGGAGCATTTATAGTCATACCTCAATCACCCCAATCATTATTACACTTGTGCCCCTTATCCACAGGAATATTCCTTTTAACACTACGGAATATCCAAGATATTCCTAGGGCATTATTGTCATTGTACACTTATGGTGCCTTACACTACCTAACCCCGACACGTGTCCTAATGGGGCCTACATCGGGTCATCCTTCGGGGCTACCGGCGAGTTCCCTTTGGTCATCTTCTGGCTGGATTTTGGATAACCCATAGGTTCCTTCTTGAATAGGCCTTCGTTCTCTTATGAAAGGTCCTTGCATCACCTCCCTTCGTCCTCAGAGCTTTGTTTTACCCTTAATCCTCCGGGCTTCGTCGTACCTGCAGGAAACATGCCCTTAGGGAGATTGTAGCATTTACTTTAGAACATGTATGTGATTTTGGTGATTAATGATAATATAGTCAATAGGACTAACATGTGTGTCAAGTATATGCTTAGTAGGTCTCATAGATGCAATACATGAAGAAGCCACCGAAGCTAGGACAAAGTTTGGTTGAATTGGAGAAGCCCCAGAGAAAATGACCTCACCGGATGGTCCGGCGCTGTACAAGTTTGTACACACCGAAGCTTTATATCCAGATGTAGTTGACCTCACCGGATAGTCCGGTGTTAAGAAAGTTCAACACACCAGACAATGAACAGTGCAAAGAGAAAGCAGAAGACCCCACCGGATGGTCCAGTGCTTAGGAAGTGTGCTCACTGGAGCATTTCTGACAGTGGGTGAGGATCACCTCACCGGATGGTCCGGTGCTCAATGTGTAGTACATACCAGAGCATTTCCAAAGGAAGGAAGAGAAGAAGCCATACGCCGGATGTTCCTATGTGAAGAAGTGTGAACACCGGAGGCCTACACCAGAGTATTTCCTGCAGAGGTATTTCCAGAGTTGAAGAGTGAAGATCAAGGCACCGGATGGTCCGATGATCAATGTTGTGTGCACCGGAGGCTTACGCTGGAGCATTTTATGCAGAGAGAGTTCAAGTGGCTCGGTTGGCTCAAGACAACTCACCGGATAGTCCGGTGATGTATGTTGTGTACACCGGAGTATTTTACACAGAGAAGCATGAAGTGGCTCGATCAGGCTCAAGACAACACGCTGGATGGTCCAGTGATGGAGTTGAAGGTACACCATAATGTTCGGTAGAGGCTTTGAGTGGAGTTTCAACGGCTAGTTTCTGAGGTTGTACTCACCAGATGATCCGGTGTTAGTACTACTGTTGTCACCGGATCATCCGGTGTTAACAGCTTTTCTGAGCCGTTGGGAAAACGGCTAATTGGCGGGTTTGAGGCTATAAATACCCCTCCACTCGATCATTTGAGGTTGCTGGAGTCTAGAGGAAACTCATACACACTTGAGAAGACATCCAGGCCACCAGTGTGCTTAAAGTGTTCATCAAAGGCGATTAAGCACACCATTAAAGAGTTATTAGTGCTTAGTGGCCTATAAAGAAGTGTTGCTAGGTGCTGCAACCTAGAGAGTGGATCAAGGAGTGATCCAACCGTATACCGAGAGGTACACCGGCACCTTGGAGTCTTGGTGACTCGTCAGTAACTTGTTGACCTTTCGACTTGGTGTGTAGCGGCGGCAAGAAGATTATACAGGGACGCGGAGGCCCTTGTCTTTGTGACTAAAGCTTCGAAGTGAAGACAACGTACAAGTGATCAAAAGAGAGCTCAAGAGCCGTGACCGGAAGAGACTTGGAGACCGGGAACATATCCTTTGTGGAGCTCCAACATGGATTAGGGGTGGTATTCATGCCATCGATACCACGGGATAAAAATCCTTGTGCTGAGTTTGCTCTCTCTACCTTATTTACATTTTCGTATTTACATACTTGTAATTTACCTTCCCAGATAGGTTACAAGCTCTTTTGATCAGTAGAGTAGACACACTAGATAGACCTAGAGCACATTTAGATAGAATTTGATATAGGTTCATCTTGTGTAGTTTTTGGAGCTATTAGTTTTTAAGTGTCCTAATTCACCCCCTCTTAGGACGTCACCGATCCCTATAGTACCCCCTCGTCCTTTGGTCCTCGCGTGCAGGCTATGCCCCTTGGGTTTCGCTACCACTTCCATCCTTCGGTATTCCTTTCTTCACGTGCTCCCTTTGGGATCATCACTTGTACCCTCGGACCTCCAGTCCTTTGTTGTACATTAATGGGCCTAACCCCTGCAGTGCATAAGGGAAAATATCTCTGTCTTGACATTAGCCTTGCTACTTTGCCTTTGGGGTTGACTATTACGGTCGAAGTCAACAAGGGGGGGGGGCAACGTGGTACCATTCCCTCAGCGGGGGCCCCTTCGTGGCTTTGGTATTGACTTTGGAGGGCCGAAGCCGAGAATCTTTCGACAGTAGGGTGGTACCCTTCTCTCAGTCCCCTGTTCGGGCGGCCGAAGTCAACCTCCAAAAACGGCAAAGTTAACTTGTATTTCAGAAGACAAAGATGTATATAATAAACCAGAATATGCCCATCTGTCATCATGTGGTAAGAACAAAATACATCATTCGCATGATAGTACTATCTATTCGGTTATCAATGGATAGTGCCAAAATATGCCCTTCGCTTTACCTATACATGATATCTACTCGCGACATGTATACTAAACTATCACCCCCTCTTGCTAGGTGTCCTACTTGAGGCTTGGAACGAACCAAGTGCCCAGTTCCCACTGAGATGCTATGGCAACACCCTTGACAATCTTGGGGCGTTCGCTGCAATGTCCCATCTCCACATGTAGTACTCAACCCCACCGTGGTGGTCGTGCCAGCTGAGGAAGTGGATACAGTCTTGCGAAGGCCTACGAAGTCTTTATCTCCTGGGATCACATACCATGTGTCATCCCAACTCTGCAGAATGATCTTGCCATGGAGCTCCAAGGCTTGGTGCCAGCCCACACATGTTGCGAAGTTCCAATACCCATCGTAAAGTATGTAATGGACCGCAAAGCTGTATGGTGCTTGTGGAGGCGGGACCCATCGGGTGTTCTCGGGAGGTGGAACCCATAGCTTGTCGTGGCGAAGGAGGAGGAGCACATGGCCCCTAGCTTGAATGATGTGCGCGGCTTCTCCTTCTTCGGGCCATACCTTCGCTTAAAATTCCTTTACTGGTTCGAAGACCTAGCCATCTGTGATGCCAATGCACCACCATGATGCTTCCATGAAGTGCTCTCCCGTCTTATGGAAGCGGTTCTGGTATGTGTGGATGACGATGATGGTGCTTGGCTCAGTCTCTGCCCTCGGGTGAACAAAGAAACCCTTTAGGTACTTGCTCCAAGCCCACTCCTGGAGTCATGGTAGCATGAAGGTTTCCCCCGTCAACGGGTTTGTGACCACCGTGGAGTCGTTGCAGCGGTTGAATCCTTTGAGGTAACTTCCCTCAAAGGTTGTGACCCTCGATCTTCATCCCGCAAACGCTGGGACATGCATTGTAACACCCTAAATTTTCATTTTTCGCAATAGTTTAAAATTTTGCTAGAATTAAATAGGAGTTATAATTTTTGTTCAAATAGAAAGAAATTAATTTCTAAATTTAAATGACCATAGGTTATACTTGTATTTGATGCATTCATGATGCAATAGTTGCACTAGGATTTTATGCTGCAATAGCTCCCCTTCCTCCTCCTCTCTCTGTCGATTCCGCCCCAAAATCCAGCCGGGGATTCAAAATTCGATCGCCTCCCCGAGCCGTTTCTCGCGAATCAATGCCGCGCCCGCGATCCTCGCCTCTCCATTACGTGTCTCATGAAACCGCCCAGATCCCCCTCCCTTCTTTCCTTCTCTTTTTCTCCGAATAATGGCATGCGGCCACAAGTTTGGAAATGGCTCCGGCCGTGCCGCACTTCCTCCCCGAGCTCCCTTCTCCCTATTTAAGCCCATCCAGAGCACCGTGCACCCGTTCTTCACCTCATCCGACTGCTATTGCCCTCTCTCCCTTGCTTTTGTGCTGTCACCATGCTTCTTCGTCCTCGCCTCTGGTGAGAGCTCTGCCATCGTGTTCTTCTTGGCAACCAAGCTATCTTTGACCCCGTTTCTCCCCTCTGTTGCATCGCATGGTCGCCGGAGGGTCATCCCGCTGCTCCTCGACATCGCCCGAGCCCCGGAGCACTGTCTTCGCCGAGCGGCGTCGACCTCTGCATCCGTTCTCTATTGCCTGCCGTCCCCAAGTGCTTCCCAGCCATCGATACCCCTTGGTAAAGACCCCCGTGCTTTCGTCTTCCTTTTGCCATAGATCCTGTCGAGTTTCGTGGCCGGACGCACTTGTTCGTATGTCTCCAGCGTGCTTCCGGCGAGGTCCGTGGTGGCCCTGCCGTCCCAAGCCGTCGGTGATGGATAGAAGACCGTGAAGCTCTAGTAGCCGTCCGATCTTGATCGTGTGGCTCAGATCGCATACCCATTCACCCACGTGTGTAATCGGTCCACCGTGGACCATGGATCGGCCCTCAAGGCGTGGTCCATGGGTCCATGGACCTTTTCCTTAATTTTTCAATAGAAAAATAATTGCTTTATTGCTTTATGACATCATCTTGCACAATAATCAAGATTTTCAGTATAAAAATTAATAGGTTTATTCTTTGAAATTAAGTAAAATTTGCAGTAAAGCCCCTAGAACTTCAAATGCTCACAACTTTTTGCTCGTAGCTCTGATTTGGGCGATTTTCGCTCTCAAATTCTCGTAGCAGCATGTAGAATCTTTTTATAGGGGTTTTGCCTAGTTTTATTACTATTTGATGTACTTTTCTTAGTAGTTTCCCTTGTTTACTTTTTTGGTGTGCCGATTAGGAGGTGAGCAGTCGTGAACCTGCAAGACCAAGTTTTTGAAGACTTCGAGCAACCCTCAGCTGAAGGAAAGTGTCCTTGAACATCTTGCTCCTATTTTAGGATTTATATGTAGTTGTTTATCCTTTGTTGCATGCTTGTCTAAAATGAAAGCCTATGATTAGCGTTTACTAGATTTTGTATGATTATCCTTGTCGCCGTTTATGAGTCATGGGAATTGAAGGGTAGACATGCTAGTTGCTGTCATGGTTGGGGTGAATGTTAAACTTGACTAATGATTATACAACAAGAATCGGGTATGGTAATTTTGTTGCAACATGGTATAGGGATCCTAGCAGAATGGATGTGTGATGATGGTGCGGGAATGCATGTGTGCGGGAAATACACAGCTGGTTTGTGGTTGTTCTTGTGTGGGATCCTATGGACCGGTTCTTGAACATGTAACCAAGTTAAACCGCACAACTACAAGACTTATATGGGTACGGTTTGGCCAATTAATTAGCCACCCCTCCGGTTCTGTGGGCATCAATAGTCGATTGAGTGGCACAAGAGGGGACTTCTACAACGATGGAATCGTCTGTTAGCGGTGAAACCTCAGTTGGTGCTTACGGATCGCTGGGAGCTTTGTAATGGTCTTGTAGTGATCTCTCGGCGCACACCTCGGAAGTGTGTAAGGTACCGACTGGTACCAACAAAAGAGTTGATCACAACTCATGGGGAAAGCTGTGTAAACTCTGCAGAGTATCAATCTGATCGACCAGCCGTGCTCACGGTGAAGAGCAGGTTTGGACCTCTTCTTGATTAGCTTGGATCAGGGTTTTGGGTATGAATGGTCGGGTAGCTGGGTAATGGAATTACCTGTTGAGTTTTGATAGTCGGATGGAATCCGATGAATTGTTCTTCTTGTTTAAGTTGTGTCTTCACACTTAGTAAATAGGATGCCTGATTTTTAGAGTTATAGGTCAAGGTTGTTTAGTGCAGTAAACTAGTGTCTAACCTTCTCTTGACTTAAGCCCCATATCATGTTTTTTCATACACTTGCAGAGTATATTATGTACTAACACCCGTTGCTCTCTCTCTTGCATTCTACACTGTTCACAAGCCGTCAATGAAGCTGCACCCTTCGATGGAGAAGACTTCGACCTGGAGCTCCTTTTCTAGGCTGGTGTGCCACCGGTTGATGCATGTGGAAGATGGAAGACCCTCTGGCGAGGGAGTTTATCTTTTCCACTGTGTTTTTCTTCTTGACCCTCAGGTCATTTTGTAATAAGTTATGTCATTATTGTAATAATGGCACCATTTTGATTCACTAATGATGTGATAATGTAACGCATGTATGAAAACTTGATCCTGACATACATGTATTGTACCTAGTTTTGTTCCTTTAAAACCGGTGTTACAGAAGTGGTATCAGAGCTGTGCTGACCGTAGGACGCAGGCTAGATAGAATGGTGGTGACGTAAGGTGCTATTTTAGTACCTAGTTTGGAAAAAAAACTTATCCCCATGCTTTTTTGCTCTTTCTATTTCTTCCTCTCTACTTATGTATTCTAGTCTGTTGAACAAAATCGGATTTCTATCCCTCCCCCTTTCAAACTCTTTAGCCTTGTTTACCAATCTCAGTTAACCAGAACATGGAGGATGTTCTTGAAGATCTCGCTTGGCGCTTCTACCTCGGATGAAGATTACAAGGTTGAAGTTGAAGACTCTTCATCAAAGAGGATGTATCATCCACTTTGATATCAAAGACATAGGACCTTCGTGCTTTCATCAGTTTTAGTTTTCCATGTCATAGGAGGATTCCACTTGTTTCCAGAAACGTTAGGATAAACCACATTGGCAGTGTGCCTTGGTGTGGTGTGCCTTGTGTGATTTGGATCTTCTGTTTGAGTGCTGGTGTGCGTTATACGATGCCTAGCATCTAGTAACAGCCACATCTAATATATCTACTATCTTTTGTAGTTAATAGCATAGTGGGTTCTCTCTTTTTCTTCAATCTTGTCTTTCGTCTTCAACTTTTATCAGATGGTGAACTCGAAGGAAGGACAACTTGGTAAAGGTAGCAACAACGATAACAACAACCAGCCACTGTCGGAACACCACCCGTCTCAATTCAACATGGAGCAACTTTTGGATATATAGATCCTTCAAACCATGGCTCAATCCTTGAAAAGTCTGCAACAATTTAACCGAGCTTCAGATGTGGAACACAAGCGATATAGGATGGAAGATAACAAGAAGATGGAGATGCCCTTCCCATATCAGCAATCAGGAAGCGATTCTCGTCTTCAGACTACAACACCCCAGCAACGTCAGATTCAACCCTAATACTTTAATGATCAAGGACGGAACTCCAAGGACCAACAGGACATCCGGACACAAGGCAGACCCCAAGATCTCAACATCAGTGATTGGGTTATTACCTACAATGAATTTCAACCTAACAGAGCCAAACTTTTCAAGAAAAGAAAAAATCAAGTTAGATCAGTGCAACAAGGCAATCTTATCAATCAAGCTCCAAAGAAACCGAAGATGAGGAAGATGTCATTCCAAGGACTGGGAAGCAATGCATGTCCCCATGCGTCAACTCAAGCTCCTTAGCAAGGGCCTATACTCCATCCCAACAATCAGTACATGCCTCAAGCACCTGTTCAACACTCCGATTATCAGACACCCCATTCTACTCCGCTTGCCACTCCTCAATCCAAGAATGGACTAACTACTTCCGCCTCCGGCAAAGGATGTTACCATTACGGAGAAGAACACTTTGTGAGATATTTTCCTAAGAAGTACCCCAATTGGACCTGGATCCACCCCGAGCCCCAGATGGAGATCTCAATTCAGCATTTAGAACGTTGTGACTTTTCAAGCTGCAACTCAAGATAGTCAAGATCGACGGGGTCCTATCAAACCCAAAGAAGTTTTGGGTGCAAAAGACAAGCTTAGACAGCAGGGCAACAACAAGAAGAGGAAAAGAGCCTTGGCAGACTGACAGGCAAACAACAGTTCTTGGCTATGTTTCATGCCAGAACAAGCACTTGATTTTGTCAATCAGGAAGTCCCACAGGTCGAGAGCAAATCCCGGAGTACCCCTACAAGGAAGGTGTGTTTTTGTTGTGGAGAAGAAAGACATTATGCTAACCGATGTCCCCTAAGGATTCTTGTACCTAACGCGAAGAAAGTGTGTTTACACTGTGGAGATGAAGGGCACTTTGTCAATGAATGCTGTAAAAGGTATCATTCTCCTCCCAACGAGAAAGTATATTTTCACTGTGGAGGACCCCTACATCAGTTCTACAGGTGTCCAATAATGTATCCTACTTTGCATCAACCTGACCTCAATATTCGGAAGAAGTTCTCAACCTAGCCACAGGAAGTCTCAAACTCCTACTTAAGAAAGACTAGCTCAACCAAACCGTGATGAGTATCAGCTCAACAACATCAGGACCGAAGAAGCTTAGTAGGCATAAGAACATCACTTGTGATGTATTCCTTGATCAACTCTGTAATAAAGTTTCTAGAATGGATTATATTTTCCTTCATAGAATCAAATTCTATTGTAAGTTACACCTTATCAATTTCAATGATAAAGTTTTCGGAAAGAAACAAGAGTAAGATGTGTATACTTTAGTTCAAACCTTTTTAAGGGTGGTAGACTTTCTAGCCAATCTACTGGCTCTGGAATCTAAAATACCGAGATCTTGTTCTTGGAAAAGGCTAGTCAATAAGAGTAATAGAGTAATACGATGTGCCAAAGAAAGGACAGTACTCAGAGGCTACACTCTGATCCCAGAAGTGACTATCAAGAATAAGTACCCTCTTCCCAGGATCAATGACTTATTTAATCAGCTTAGAGGTGCATGTGTGATTTCCAATATCGATCTTCGCTCAGGATATCAGTTGAAGATTTGAGCATCAGATATCCCTAAAATAGCTTTCATCACTCGTTATGGACTATATGAGTATACGGTCATGTCTTTCGGATTGACCAACGCCCTTGCCTACTTCATGTATTTGATGAACATGGTATTCATGGAGTACCTGGATAAGTTTGTAGTAGTTTTTATCGATGATATCCTGGTTTTCTCCAAAAATGAGGAAGAGCACGAGGAACACCTAAGGATGGTATTGCTGAAACTAAGAGAGAACCGGTTGTATACCAAGTTAAGCAAGTGTGAGTTCTAGTTGAAAGAAGTTCCCTTCCTAGGACACATAATATTAGCATGATATGTATCTGTGGACCCATCCAAAGTGAGAGATGTTCTGAACTGGAAACCACCGTAGAATGTTTCAGAGATCCGCAGTTTCTTGGGTCTAGCAGGATTTTACCGTCGGTTCAGAGAAGGTTTCTCCAAGATAGTGAAGCCAGTAACAAAACTACTAGAGAAAAAAAAACAGAGTTCAAGTGGACAGCCGCTTGAGAAGCTAGTTTCAATGAGTTGAAGAAAAGATTAACCTCAGCTCCGGTACTGATCATGCCTGACACCTAGAAGCCATTCTCTGATCATCATCTAGGGATTGCTGCCTCCTTTCAAAGGTGATTAAAAAGGTTAGACCCATGGAAGGGTAAAACCTAACTCATAGGGGCAAATTAACTTTGACAAACTCTTGCTTGACCAGTTTGCCCATGTATACCATGGGTTTTTACCTCCTGCCTAAAGGGATCTACAAGAAGATAGACACCATTAGATCCAAGTTCTTTTGGAGGGGGCCTGACAATATGAACAAATACCATATGGCCAGGTGGGAAGCTGTATGCAGGCCTAAGGACTATGGGAGTCTAGGCATTTTGAATATTATTGTCATGAATGAGTGCTTGCTGCTGAAATGGGTTTGAAAATTTTTCTTTGGATCTGAGGACATCTGGTTCAAACTTCTCAAAGCCAAATATATGTTAGAGGGTAATTTCTTCACCTCTAGACAGAGAGGCTCATCCCAGTTTTGGCAGGGCTTACACAAGGTCAAACATCTCATCCACTTTGGGGCTGAGTATAAAGTTAATAATGGTACCAAGGTTTGCTTCTGGAAAGATGTGTGGCTAGGTGAAACTCCTCTAAAAACCTAATTCCCTAACCTCTTTGACCTGTGTGCTGACCCAGAGCTCCTTGTATCTGACTGTTGGGTAAACAATGAGTGGGATCTGCAGTTTAGAAGGAGCCTGACTGCTAATGATTTGCTTTAGTGGGAGGAACTGATGCACAAGCTGCAGTGCATCCAGCTGATTGATAACAGGGATGAGGTGATCTGGTCATTGGATGAATCAAGGAGATTTTCCACCAAGTCCATGTATAGGTTCCTTACCTTTGAAGGTATTTCCAGCAAGGAGGCTTTGAAAATTTGGGCTTGTAAAATTCCCTTAGGATTAAGGTATTTCTTTGGCAGATGCTGCACAACAAGCTCCATGTGACCTCCTCCCTAAAGAATAGGGGTTGGAAAGGGAGCTCGAAATATTGTCTGTGCAATAAGCCTAAGACCGTCAATCACATCTTTTTTGGATGTGCGTTGGCTCAATTTTTCTGGAGCGCTTTGAGAGATATCTTTGGTTGGAATGGATTCCCCACTTCAATAGCTGACTTATGGGCAAGCTGGCTTCCAAAGTTTTTTAAAATCTCTCAAAATCTAGGGCTTTTCCTCTTTGCAGGTATTGCTTGGGCCTTGTGGAGGACAAGGAATAACTTGGTCATCGAGAAGAAGTTTCCTAACAAGCCTCCAGAAGTCCTGACTCTCGCTATGTCGTTCGAGCAGAAATGAAGCCTCCTTCTCAAACAAGATGACAAACCCAAGGTGGACTGTGCTTCCTCTCTGGTCCGCAAATGGCTGCAAAATCTTGCACTGGCAGACGACCTCGCTTCTGACGTGTATGTCCTGTAACTGGTTGCTGTCTGATCTGTGTAATAAGTTATCCTGGGCTGTCGCCCCATATTTTGCTGTGCTTGAACTCGTGTTTGTGCTGATAGCCCAAGCCGTCCTGTGTACCTACTGTCCCCCCTCTCTCTTTCGTTGTTTATACGTTCGTTGATGTTTTGTACTCTGTTGTTGGTTTTCAATATAAACCGAGTTAATCTCTGTTAAAAAAACAAGAACCTGGAATTAACGCTAAAGTTGAAGTCTTCCATGTAAGATGTATATACATATATTTTTTTGAATTAACGCTAAGACGGTTATACATAACTTTAAGATGTATTTGCATGAAGTCGAAGTTGAGTGCTCTTAGATTGACCTGTCAAACCAAAAGTAGCATGGGGTGGGCAGAATATTTGCATATAAGTAATTTTCTTTGTTATTTCACCTGAGCCTGACAGCATACTATATACATAACTTTAATGCTGCTTTAGTTAGAAAAAAATTGACGCGCAACTATTCCTCAATGGCTCTCAAGAAATTAACACTATGCAGATGAATTTTGATCCGTTCCGTTATGGAAGCTATTTGATTTGGTTCCCCTTTTGTTTTGGCTGGCACATGTAATGCATTCCACTTGTCTTTCCCATTAAACGGAGCATATTGGGTAGAAGAACTAACCTTTTTTTGAGAGAGAAAAACACACACACACACAAGCAGTTTACTGATGGGTCCGCACAAAATTTTAAGCTGGACAAAAAATCGTCTCAATTTAAATGTTTAAAAGATCTACTAACATTAGTTTAAGCACAACACTAACCATCCCAGCGGTAACGTCACCAGCATAATATGGGTTTCCTTGATTAGAAAATTTCAAATTCAAGTACGATTAAAAGAAAATGGGGCCGGACCTACTGGACTTACAACAGCGATCAAGGATAAAAAAAATTCAAAATACTCCCTCCAGTCAGATATACTTGTCTTTGAGACACGTCATGGTTTTTGATGCGTATATTTTACCATTATTTTTAATTAAAATATATTTATAAAATCTAATAATTTTATAAGGTTATGAAAGTATTTTTAAGACAAACCTACAAATATAATTATTATGTTTTGATACTAAATATTTTAAAAGTTATTGATGATCAAAATTTTAAAATTTTGATTGAATCTTACGTCATGCATTTACGACTAGAGGGACCTATGGATTTAAATGGACTTAGCTATTTTTTTGGTGAAATTACACAGGTCTAATCATTGTTATGCCATCACTCATTTTTTTTGGCTTGATCCGCCCCTGGGGAGTACTACTTTTCCCCCTGGTCTGAACACATGATCAGAATGGAATTCGCAGTCCGAATGAACAACGGGCAGGGAAGCTTCACGGTTGATCGATCTGACGTACGTCACACGAAAGTGCATGAAACTCCGTGCACTGTATTCACGATGGCTCTGAATTAACCACTCGGAATCCGACAACCCGATCGGAGCAGCAGCGCAATCGCGTCCCGACGGCCGACTCGGATACGGAGCCACTCGACGGGGGCATAAATATCGGGGCATCTTCGTCTCCGATTCGTCGATCCATTCATCATCAGTTCACCGGTTCTTGTTCTCCGTCTCCGCGGCGAGTCGGATCCACGGCAAGGGCGAACCATGCCCACGCTTGCTCCTCGCGCCACTCCCGTCTTCGGCGCCACAGCCGGTGAGCGCCGGTTCCTGAAGCGGCCGCGGGGCGTCGCTGCCGTCGCGCCCGTGGCTTGCGGTGAGATGGTACGAGAGACGTCGGCCCGACACGTCGGCGCCGAGGAGCATTTTGCGCCCACGCAGAAGCGCGCCCGCAGCGGCTCCGACGTCAAGATCAGGCAGGGTTTTTTTTTTAAGATAAAAAGGAGTTTTATTTCACTCAGATAATAAAAATATTCTGGTCTTTATATTTTTTCATGTATGTCATCAACATTTATTACAAACGTTTTTGCTATAATATAAATATCCATCTACTGTATAGCCATCATCCATCCTTCAACAAAAGAGAATTAACCTCAAAAGAAAGTTCACCACACATTCCCTACGAGCGAGATTTAATAAACAGTGGAAGCTTTTCATTATTGCTCAATTTTGTTGCTAAACCTCTAGCTATGTGTCGCGAATATTTTCATTATCGTTGTCTCTAATATCTGATATAGCGCATATATAGTATCTCGGTCCATCATTTTTTATATCAGTATTTAAAATCTTATCTAATATGTAGCCCCGAAGATGATCAGGTAAGGCTTTGGTGTCGGCGAGGAGTTCGTCGTCCCTGCGCCAGCGCCGCGGCTCCTCGTGGAGCGGATGGAGGCGGAGTTCGACGCCGTCCTCGGCCTCCTCAAGAAGGCGAAGCTTGTGTTCCGTGGCGCTAGCAGAAGCGGCGCGGTCCCACCGGCAAGAGCGCGCGGTTCTTGGCCGCCGAACCACGACCTGAGGCACTGCCGAATCGCCGATGGAGAATCCCAGCAAGACAACAAAGAAGAGGAAGATGTCCCCACCGGAGGTCGCATCGGAGGTGGTGAAGCAAAGCACAGAACCAAAGAAGCAGTTCCCGGTCAAGCAGCGTGCCGTGCCGACGAAGACGAAGCTCTCGACGACCGACCTGATCGACGAGGCTCGGGAGGCTCTGAAGAGGCGGCGGCGGGAGGAGATTGCACGTCTGAGGGAGAAGGCCCGCCAGGAGATTCTCGAGGTGGAGCGGGCGGCGCAGCCCGAGGAGCCGATACACCCGCGGGACTTGGAGGAGCTCGGCATCGCCGGGTTCGAGTACGTCGTGACTCGGACGAGGAAGCAAGCACGGCGCGGTCCCGGGTGAACGGCGGCGCCGTTCACGTCACGCGAGCTGGCACGATCTTCCTGGAAGCCGAGGACGATGGCCGCGAAGACACGGAATTGGTAGGATTGTAGGCAACATTCATCGATGCGATATGCATGATCTTGGTTTTGGATGTATCCTGATTCCTCCAACCTCACTGTTTGTATGTTGTCCTCAAGATATTGATTTTGTAACATGGGCTAACACTTAACAAGAAAGACATTGAGCGTGTATGCTGAATCTACTTTGAGATCGAGTGGTTTTACAAAGTCTGGCATTGGATTTGAAGTATTTGGCGAGAACGTGGAATCATTATCAAGTACTGGTCGGAGGAATTCACAAGTAAAATATAGCGACTCAATTTCTTTCAGAGAAAACACAGTGACTCGTGTATTTGCAGTCAGCATGATGGAAGATGGATCATACGAAATGCTGATTTGCATAGACGTACGTCATATCTGTTGGCTATTTGTACTGAAGCTCATTCGAGTACTGTATTGTCGATGAATCTTGGCTGAGATTCAAACATGATCATAGGGGCGAGATAATCTGCCAAAATGGAAGGAATGTGTTCCGCCGCGTGGAGCACGAATCTCCACGCGGAATCCAAACTTTGCATGATTTTCTTTGTTCGATTTCATCTGGTGAATCTCATATAAAAAAATTACATCTTAGCTTTGTTAGTTACGGTGGTTGGTTAGCATGCAGTTTGCAATGTTTCACCTTCACATGAGCTTCTGCTGCACGTACTGACTGGCCATCGACCCCCTGCTGCTCCTTATCTCTGTGTAGTAACCACGCATATGGTAACACGTGAAATTAATAATATTATAATGTGAGTTAAAAATTTGTAAGTGTGTTTAAAAATTATCAAAGACCACGCGTGCAACGTACGTTTTCCGATAGATCTCACGCAAAATATGACATTTTATTGATTTAAAAAATGAATTGTATCCAAACCAAAGAAAAGATTCATACTTAGAATTTTTTAGTCTATAGGTTCTTTAATATGCAAAGAGTTACATGTCTACATGATGCTCGGGCATTTTTGCCCTTAACATTCAATGTTTGAGCTATTTATCTTGGATCCGACGGCTCCCGTGCTTTCTTCCACTCGATTTTTCCATTTTCACTTCTGCCCAACGCACCTCCACCACCGTTGCCTAAAATTCCTTCCTGTCCCCAATTCAGAACAATAAAAGACAAAAACAAAGCATGAAAATTCTCTCCGAGGAGACACTCGTACACACTAATCAGGACAATACTGAGATGTCACTTCAGGTCTACCAGTAGATGTTGAAAATGCAAGCAAATATCTCAATCCCGGTACCAGGGCAAATAAATTAGCAATGCTCATGGTACTTGAAAATATTGGTTACATGTTTTTCCTAATAATAAAAGCTAAGATGTAAAGACAAAAGGTTAACAAACCACACATTTTATTCGACCAGGACTTCCCAAAAGACTCACTCAAAATGAGGTGCATACAGCATCTGCGGCCGGTTGCCAAGAAATACGGACTTATTGGGCTACATCTTTGCGGCATCAAAGCACCAGTACCGAACTTTATAAAAATCCATCCATTAATCATGGATTTTACTGAGAGAAAACAAGCTCGTAGTTGTTTACAGCTTTCATGCTAAAAATTGGACCACAAGACCTGAATTAAGTCAAGCTCTCCAAGCAAGTCCAGCAAGATAATTTGGTGACCCCAACTTCCAGTATATCACTGCTAACTAAAGTAAACTAAAAAGAGGTGAAGCTACAATGCCATACTTCAGAAAGGGTCTAAATCACACACCATGACTAAGATTAGTGTCCCTGCAACCCTAATAAAGTTCCAGAAATGGTGTAAACTCTCAATTCTCCTTGGCTAGTGGCATGCATATCTCATTGGTCTCCACAGCTCCAATCAATTGTGCAGGCATACAAAAAAACACTCATTTTAGCTAGTAGCAATGCACGTGTTGTCAAGATAAATTAAACAAAACTAATTACAACTACCCCTTTCACTAATTACTTACTTTTCTCATAGTTTAAGAAGTATTTCACTTGTGCCAAGACAGCGCGTTTGGCTGTTTGCCAAATGTTGCAAAGTCTTCCAAATCTTGCAAGCATGGCTTGTCACACATAAGCTTATCTACTACGATGTGTTAGCCTGCTGGAAATTTCCCATGAAAGCACCCAATTCTAAATTCTGTCCAGGATTCCATCTCCTGGAAACTCACACAAGATGGGGTGTACTCAGCAGCCTCGGCATTACATAGCTCAGTTCCTGGTATCAGTGGACACGTACGGAATTTCAACTGCTTATTTGGAAAGTTTGGGCACTCCAAAATGCAAATTCTTTGTCCGGCTTGCAATCCAGAATAGATTATGGACCACGGAAAGACTAGCCGCCAGAGGGTGGCCTCACAACCAACGATGCATTCTACGTAACTCAAGCCCCGAAATCAGCCACCATTTGTTCACTGACTGCAGATTTACCAGGCACGTCTACTCTATTTTGGCTTTATGGGTCTCACAGCTATCACTCCAGCTAACCTCACGGACTCTCTGATTCCACTCTTCAATGATGGACAAATCTGGCTTCTGCGCCTAACATGCCCAATGTTGGTGAAAAAAAAAGTCTTCCACGAACAAGTGCAGCGAGAGTCTTTTCTAGAGAGAAGACTCAAGTTTGGAGAAGAAGGAAAACCCATGTGTTCTCTACCAAAAGATTGGTCCCCTAGGTCTGATGGCCACAGCTTCTGGGAACTTTTAGATTATTCAGGGAGTCTGGAGCCTAAGGGTTCCAGATGAGTTCTTTATGACGTCCCCTTAGTGATGTTTGTGAGCTGGGATATTTTCCCAACACCCAAAAGAAGGGACTAAGGTTACCCATTATCCTCATAACATGGGAAGTACGGAAGGAGCGCAACTCCAAGATATTCAACAATGTATACCATTCTGCACTTTCCATTCCATGAAATATCAAAGACGAGTGTGTTTTGTGGAAGTTTATGGGAGTGTGACGCCTTGGGCACTTTCTTAGAAGAGAATAAGCTTTTGTTTTCGCGCCACAACCTTTTTCTTTTTCTTTGTTCCTCTCCTTACAAGTTCTCCTGCTCTTTTAATATAATATAAAAGGTACCTCTTTGTTGGCGTGAAAATTGGCTAACACGCGAGGTCACAAATAACCAGATTGCTTCACTTTCGTGGAAGCGTACGACTAGTTTTCAAGCAAACTAGCAAAGAGGATAATTCTTCGATTACGGTGAAGAAGCGGCTATTTTACAAGAAAGAACAGCAAAGGATAGCTACTCTAATTTCGCATGAGCACATGATTGATTTACGAGACAAATCAACAAAGTATAGCTACTTTAGATCTACTCTTAAGAAGAACAGAAAAGAAACAAAGAAAATAGATAGTTTTGTGTTTGACGATTGGTTAAGTTCTCAATCGGTCATAACCCTCTGGTATTTATAGGGCGACGGGACTTTGTCTATCGTGCCTTGAACCTTTTCCTTTCCGAAGCAAAGACCGATCGATCCTGACCCCGGCTTCGTTCGTAGCTCACCGCGACAAGCCCCAACCGAGGAGCTTTCCTGATTTATCTCCTTTTGGTCTCTTCATTTAATCACCGAGCCATAACAGCAGTAACGTGCATGCATGCACCATATCCCGTATCCTGTTTATTTGATCAACACTAAAATCTAGCTCCCCTGTGTCCTCGATCACCTGCACGGTGTTCGACCAGACGCCCGACCAGCTAAACCAGGCAGGTACCCGACCACGGCAGCGACCAGGTGCCCGACCACGGCAGCCCGACCACGGCTCTTGATCACAGCCAACGCGAGGCACCAGCACATGCAAGCATGCAGCCACCGAACAGGTAACCTGTTGGTGTTTCATCATTTTTATTCGTCCAGTGCACCACACCCCTCTTTCAAAATCTCTTGATTAACTTGCTAACCTGCCGGCCAAATGACACACCCAATGATGGCTTAATTAACTAAATTATAGTTAACTAGTTGACAAACCAATTAATCATTGGCCGAACTAACAAAGTACTCCTTCTGGTTGCAAATATAGGTCGTTTTAGCCTTCTCAATTATTCTCTAAATATAAGTCATTCTCGAACTTCTATGCACTTTTTTCTCTCTTGTTCCCGTCTTACCCTTGTTTAATAAATGTTACTACTCTCACGAATGAATGAGTTATCTTTTCCAATGCAGAATAAATGAAGGGCAACAAAGTCATTTAATCTACTTTCTTAATCCTTGTGCACAAATCTAAAACGACTTATATTTGCAATCGGAGGGAGTATCAGCTGAACTAAGCATTCTTAATTCTAACTATTCGGCCACACTTATCCTTTCTATTTCTATGATATAAGAATCCTAACCGAACAAAACTGATTCGGTCACAAATATTTTCTAAATATATACTCTACTCTCTCAACCGAAAATACCTTCTATTCGGCCATGTAGAAAATCTATCCCTTTATGGTCTTTAGCCTGCCATCAACATGTACTAATACCGGCAATTAAACAATAATTAGCTAATCATTAGCCTGCCATGCTGCCATATCCTCTTAATAAAATACTATTAACCAATGTTAGTGGCCGGAACCAAGCTAATTGCAATCGGCTAATTCCTTGTCAATGATTTAAAGCCGAAGTACTATAGTCTGCCATATTTTGCATGTTTCAAACCATGAAGTGTCAACTTTAACTATCAACACATTAAACCAGAACATTTATGTTAGGCTACTATTCATTTGGCAATCGAATTAAGCTAACCAACTATAATAATTCGGTCACTAAAATACTTGATAATCTAATTAGACTTTAGACTATGACATGTTAAATCTGGTTGTCAACACTCTCCTAACTTTTATGTTAAAAAAATAAGCTCCTGATAGTGCCCATTATGCATCCATAGTTCCATACCGCCCGTGTTGGTGTTCATCTACCATCTAGGTGATGCAATCTTCAAACTTCAGTTGAGCAGGTGTCAGTCAGCGTGACTCAATGTCACCGTGTCAACGCTTGAGCTTGCCTTTTTTTCAAGAAACACCACTATAACTTATAGACACACGCACACTTATATCATCACATGCACATACTTACACAGTGCATACTGAAGATTGAAGATGCGAAGCTCGGAGATTGATGAAGTTACCACAAACATCTCGCTATTGATAGGTACGTTGAAACACATAAGAAACAAACCTATGATTTGATCCGTAGTGGGCAGGAATACAACCATCTCTACTAACCATCCAAACCAAAGTTTGGTTCTTTATGCTTGAGCATGTTTGCATATGAGTTCTAGGTATTTTAGAAGTCCATCAGTGTTTGATATTTATACTATTTGTGATTGGTAAGTATGTGTGCAATATTGATCTAGATTTGCATCTCGCTACAGGCATTGCAGATACACAATAAATTGATTTGAGGGAAATTCGATATGATCAACAATATGTTTGAATAATGCAATTGCAAGGAAGACCAAGGCAGAATCCCTTGCTGATTATAGCGGCATATGCTAGAACAGGAGTAGAAACCAAATTACCTACTTAATTTGGTAAAGCAGTTGGAGAAAAGCAGTTTATCTGCAGACTGTGTGATTAGATTTCAGTACAGGGTTTTCTGATGTCACGCATGAGAATGAGATCGATAAAGCTGAACATATATCGACCCATTTCCCAATTAAAGATGCCTTGTATCAGCAGCAATACTATCAAGTTAAACGTCGCCATTAATTAGTTATTGGCGCGCGCTGCAGTTCAGGTTGACGATGAGGTGGTCGTCGTCGTCGTCCATGAAGTGCTTCCAGAACCAGTGCGGCTTCCACACCCTCTCGGTCATCTCTTCGATGGGCACGTTCTTGGTCTCCGGCAGGAAGAAGAGGACGAAGAGCGACATGACGACGGCCCAGGCGGAGAAGAAGGCGAAGATGGCGTACTTGAGGCGGCAGAGCATGGAGAGGAAGGCCTGCGCGATGACGCAGGTGAGGAGCAGGTTGGCGCAGACGGTGACGCTCTGCCCCGCGGTGCGCGTATCGAGCGGGAACGTCTCGCTGGGGATGAGCCAGCAGAGCGGGCCCCAGGACCAGGCGAAGGAGGAGACGAAGACGCAGACCATGGAGACGACCATGATGGCCCAGCTGTGGTCGAGGTTGTCGGAGCGGTCGGTGAGCTTGGTCCGGAACACCACCGCGAAGGTCACCTGCGACAAGAACATGTACACGCCGGCCTCGAGGAGCAGCATCCGCCGCCCCACCCGGTCCACCGCGTACACCGACACCAGCGTCGACAGCGCGTTCACCGCCCCAGTGATCACCGCCGAGTAGAGCGACGCGTCGCTCTTGAACCCCAGCGTGTTGAACAGCACCGGCGCGTAGAACATGATCGCGTTGATCCCCGTGAACTGCTGGAATATCTTCATTGCATACACGTAGATATACATGTTGAAACCGTGGATTCACGTGCATCGGATCGGTGCGTAGTTGTGATGAACGAGAACAAGCACCTGGAGGAGGACGGCGACGACGAGCTGGGGGCGATTGCGGCGGCGGAGGAGGTTGCGGAAGGGGTGCTTGACCTCGTGGGCGATGCGGCTGGCCTCCACGATCTCGTTGAATTCGGGCTCCACGTTGTCGGTGCCGCGGATCCTCTTGAGCACGGCCTTGCCTTCCTCCAGGCGGCCGCGCTCGATGAGGCTGTTGGGCGTCTCCACCACGAGGAACGCGCCGAGGGTGAGCAGCGCGCCCGGGATGCCGGCGAGGGACAGCGAAAGCCTCCAGCCCCACGGGCTGATCCTGCATGCGGCTCAGCTTCGGTTATCGCCTGTCCGGCAGGTACGTGCGTGTCAGTAATTATGGTGCGAATTGGAGAGGACGTACTTGTGGGTGCCGTAGTTGACGAGGTTGGCGAAGAGGAAGCCGATGGTGATGTTGAGCTGGAACAGGATGTTGAGCCCACCGCGGATCCTCGTAGGCGCGATCTCCGACAGGAACAGAGGAACGACCTGCACGGATCCAGTAGACGATCATTGCAACTTGGACAAATGGGTATTCTCAAGTTCCATAACTGATTTCTGATAGCTTCCAAGAAAACAAAAAAACATAGCCCCTACATGTCGTGGTTGAATTCCGCAGATAGTAATTACCTGATTGGCGAAGCCGACGCCACAGCCGAGCAAGATCCTGCCGACAATGAGCATGGCGAGGTTCTGGGCGGCACCATTAAAGATGGTACCGGCGATGAAGAAGACGCCTGCCATAAGCATGGTGACGCGGCGTCCGAGGCGGCGGGTGGTATAGGAAGCGAAGAAGGTGGCAGTAAGGCCGGCAAGGTAGAGGGACGACGTGAAGAGCTGCAGGCCTTAGTTGTCATACTTGCAGTAGTTGCTCTTCTTTCTACCATCGAGCTTCTGAAGCACCATCGGGAAGAACTCGCGCAGGAAGTCATCCATCGACGTCACGCCGCCTAATAAATCAATCATTAGTTTCTCCACAATTGAGATCTATTTTTTGTAGTTCGTCCCAATGACGCAAAAGTTCGTTGCTGAATTATTGATACGTGTAATACTCCCAAAATCAAAATAATTCTTACTGGGACTAAACTAACTACCATAATTAATTGTTATTTCTCATTACATATGTTGGAACTTTATTATTATCATCTCAGTATATGCTCCTTCAATCGTAAAAGAGTGTTATTTTAGATATGATGCGGTCACCAATATATTACTTTAAGTCTTTCACCATTAATTACTAATATAAAACATATGTAAATACAACAAAGTTGTAATACTATGAATCTACTTTTCAAGATAATTCTAGCCATACTATTTTCACAAGTTCAGTTGAAATATTAAAAAGGATATTGATAGTACACATTTAAATGTATCGACTGCTCGTAACTCAAAACAATATTTTTTTTTTACTAGAGGGAGTCTAGAGCATAATCATTTCACACTATTTTCCCAAAAGGATTATCTGTGGGTGCCTTGCGGACTACTTTTTTTTTTTTTACCCGAAGATATATTTTATTTCGGCACGGTCTTTTAAATTTGACGAACTTTGTGAAATGTTTTTTGACAAACTTTGTGAAATGTCCGTCCAAATTAAGCCTACTACTTGCACATGTATGTTGCAACCTTATTTACAAGACATATAGGGCACGTTTGGATTACGCTGGGATTAGCCTCGCCAAAGCTTGGCTGGCCAACTTTTTGGCGAATGATTTTTGCGCTAGCGTTTTGCCCCTGAATTGGCGAGAAAATGAACTAACGCGGGTGCGAGAGCATGGGCAACGTGCGGGCTTGCCAACGTGTTAGCGTCGAACCAAACAACGGTCTCGTGTGCGTGGGCGCGCCAACTTTTGGCAGCTGGGGCGCTGAACCAAATGAACTCATAATATTATGATGGCCCCGGCGTGACTGGGAACATTTCTTAGTGCCAGTGGAAACGTCCTATGAAAGTTCAGTTATTTTGTTTTCTTGTGGACGCATTGCTTGAGATATCTAATCCCACCGTTTGAATATTAAAAACATTTCTTTTTCAAGGGATGAATTTTCATAGCACTTCTTTTTTCAGAGGGATGAAGTTTCAAAACACAATTAGTATTGGAAATCATGATAACAACATATATAATTTTTTTAGCAAAATTTAAAGAACTACACTTATGCGGTCTATAGTATTATCGCAAAGCTACATCTTTAGATCTATTTAACAGAACAGAACTACACGTAACTACGCATTTTAGTTAACACCGTTAGCTTGGACTTTGAACGTCAACTGACA
The DNA here is from genome assembly GCF_958298935.1 of Phragmites australis. NCBI lineage: Eukaryota > Viridiplantae > Streptophyta > Magnoliopsida > Poales > Poaceae > Phragmites > Phragmites australis. The sequence goes on from NC_084929.1 coordinate 23,559,343, forward strand.
TCCGTTCACATGCGACACTGTTAGTTTAGCGGGTATTCTAAGCTTTTAGACCAGTGAAAATGTTATAGGAGTGAAATGTTATAGGAGATTTCTTATAAATCCCTAAAGTTGCAGGCAAGTTTAGCGATTTTCCCATTCTAATATTATCATGTACGTACTATATAGTACAATCTCGAACATGACACATTGACCGCGTTCTTAGTTAATTATGCCATGATGTAAGAGGGATTTCGCATAATTTTCTGGAGCTAGCAGATGATATATATATATATATATATGCTACACTACACCTAATGTGTAAAATATTATTCTACATCTTTGACCCAATTCAACCAAGCACCTAGCCAGCCAAACCAATCCTGGTTCGACCCAACTAACTCCTCCATGGCTCCATTCCACCCCCGCGCGCAAGCCGCAATTTTACTTTGTAAGTTTAGCTACATTCATTATGTCTAACATGTATAATCATATTCTTATATATTTTTTAGATTTATGATAAGCTAGCTTCTGTTTTCAAGTTGGGTGATGGAGTCATGATTGCTAATCTTGGTGCTGATAAATACAGAGACTTGACTGAAAAGTATGTCTTTATTTTACCCTATCATATAGTCATATGTTTCGTCTACATCTTGTTTTCTCTGTTTATGTTATTGTGTACCGGGACATGCTAGTTTTTCCATATGATACATACAACTGCTATTTGTTTGATATAAAAAATACCACTATTGCTTTGAGCCACTGTGGTACATAAATATTTCAAAATTTATATTTAATAGGGCCCCATTTTTAATCTCGCCCCGGGCCACCAAAATATCAGGACCGGCCCTGTATGTATATATATAGTGTGTACACATGTACAGGGATGGATGAAGCTAAGGGTCTGTTTGGTTGGGAGACAAAGTGGGATGGGATAGGACCGTCCCTGTTTTTAGGGATGTGATGATCCTTTTTTTTGTTTGGTTGGTTGGATGGGATGAGTCTTTTTTTTGTTTGGTTGGAGGGACGAGGATGGATGGGGATGAGAATCATCAACTAATTATATTTTTTAATTTTAAATAATAATTATTAATAATACACTAATCAACATGCACCAACATATATTAATGTTACTCTTGCCATAGTCATTACTAATTAACAATAAAATATACTAATTAACCATAATCATACTCTAATTAGCTCATTAATTAGCAATAATTAGTACATTAATTCTTACAAATTCTAATCTAATAGTAATATGTACTAATAAGTAATATAAGCATATTAATATCATTAATTATTTTACTAATATGCATGATTAGCAAAGATGGATAGCTTCATCCAACCAATTTTAAAGGATATCTTTATTCAGCATATTAAGAGAATATTTTTTAGGAGGGATCATCCCATCTCTGCTGCACCTGAACCAAACACCATAAAAACAGGGATCACTCTATCCCATCCCACCTCATCTCTCGAACCAAATGGACCCTGAGAGGAGTGGCCTCTGTTGTTAGACAGGGCGCCTGCCGTACCTGAGATGCCGATGTCGTAGCCGAACATGAGCCCGCCGGTGGCCGCCGTGACGCACGACAGCACCACGGTCGGCGTGATCTTGGCCTCAAACTCCGTGCCGGGCGGTGCCGACGACACCGAGAACCCTCCGGCTGGCATCTCTGCCCGTGAACCACCAGGATTGCCCCCGATGGAACGGACTGATGCTGTCGTTGCGGCTCGCAAGGCAGTAGTGGAAGTAGTCTGAGACTCCTTGAGTACGTAGCATTGTAGCAGGAGGACATGGCACACTAGAGAATACAGAGGGAAGCCCGGTCCACACGAAGAAATTTCAAACGCATTCGAGCGAGTAGGACCGTCCACTGGGCCCCGCGGCTCACTCATGTCCACGGGTTGTCTGTCTGTCTAGTCAACGATGGCTCCACGGCCCGGATCTTCTCAACCCAGTAGCAGGTGCCCGGAGCGTAACGAAACCGGCTGATGCTCCTGCAAGTCCCAAGTCTGCTGTAGTTGCACTCAACAAAGAAAAAGGAAAAACCTGCAACTGTAGTTTTCTATGTAGTTTTTTTAAAGTAAATTGTATCACAAGTATACAGTGGCGGATCTAGAAAAATTCTCATGGATGTGACTATTCCACACACGCTACATACAATTGCTAATTGAAATTTGGCTAAGTCATGAGGTATACTTATTGGCCATGAAATAAACTAAATATTAATCAGGTCGTTAAGTACTGCATACTTGTCAAGTATTTGAAGTAAGCACCATTCGTGAACTAGATTTTTTTTGTCGTAAGATCTTTCATGAACTAGATTGACATGGACGTTAACAGAACAGATTGACATGGACATAAGTTTGCAGATGAGTCATACATCACTTTGAACTGGACCGTAAGCATACAAACAAATAGCCATACATCCTGCTACATCTCGCAGGCATTGTGGCATCCTAAACGTTCAGAATTGTAAGAGGATAGATACAAATGGCTGCATTATACTCTAACTCCTGCAAATTCAGTTAAGAAAAGTGGCAGCCTGAAAGCTCAGAATCAAGAAAAAGCGGACATTTTAAGCATCTGAATTGAGCAGTGATAGAGGAGGATCAGGTATGATACATGTCCATATCATCATAGGACTGAAAATATGACAAGTGCCAACTGACGAAAAGATTAGCAATGGGTTCACCTTCTTCCTCACGTAATAGTTTGCAAAGGCTGTTTGGTTCTCCTTGACATCCTCATCACACACCTTCTTGCCTCCTGATTCGATCATTCGATTTGGTTAGGTTGGGAAAAAAAAATCAACCACATGATACAGCAAACGATGAGAATCCATCCAAGCAAGCTAGAAGAAATCACTCTCTCTATGGAGGGCATCCGCGCCAAGCTTCGAGCTCTGTCGTCGCCAAGGTCACCCGCAAGGCGCTGGGCCGGGATACAAGATTTGTGCCACTGCCGCATCTCATCGACCTTCACTCTCCGCGCGGGCCGTCGCTAGGGTTCAAACTCGGGAGCACAAATGTGATAAATTAAGTAGAGAAAATGGAAGAGGATAATCAGAGTAGCATGGGGAATCGATTTGGCAGTCTCCAGCCGGGGCACACCCGGGACCCGCCTGGACCCGCCCCTGCAAGTACATCAACTTGCAAGGTGAGTGAAATTAAGTCCAACAACTTGAAAACTGGACAGTTACGGCCATTAACTTGTAAAACCGTGCAAGGCAGGTCCGAAGGTGGTTTCATCTAAGACCATCCTAACTATATTCTCTTTATTTTTTATTTTTTAATTTCCTCTCCCTTTCTATTTTTTTATTTTTTCTCATCTCTAACAATTTTTCTTCGAAGTGATTCGTGAAGTGAAAGGAGAGAGAATCACATCCTGAAAGTAATGATCTTGATAATCTCTTCGTAACGAGAACCGTGAAGAGAAATCATTCGATCATTTAAGGGAATGAAAATCCCTTCGTAAAGGGATTCTGGACCCTGACGGTAATCGGTTGGGGATAGTCTTAGGTGAGTTGGCATCCCCACGGGTGATTAGCTTTGATGTAGTGCTGACACATTAGAGGTTTTTTTTACACTGTCACATTCACATCATAAGACGGTATAAATTAAAACTTAATTCACTATAGCTAGGATGAGGATTTGATAATTAATAATTAAGGAATTACTATAAATAGAGTATATCTGGAGTACCATTATACACGTATCTGTTACCTTGTATGGTATGCTTAATAACCGCTATAAGGTAAATAAACCATGTGCAGATATTCCAAAAATTTCATCGTGTTCTACACAGAAATTATGTTCGGATTAGAAAAGAATCCTCTAGATAACATACTTGAGACTTCGAGTATGGTATACGACCCCAACCTGACTATATAAGAAGTGGAGGGGTACACCAAGAGAAGGAAGATGAGAAAAAGACAAGTCAGAAAAAGAGCTAAGCAGAAGCAATACGAGGTCAGATTGAAGCAGAAACAACCCAATGAGATCCATAGTAGATTCAATCCACGATTATATTCGTCCGATATGTTGATGATTGGTAAAGTCGATTATGCAAATACTTATTTAAGATAGGGATACTTGGTCATCAACTATGCATATTGAACAGTAGGATACGAGATTTTATACAGGTTTCGGCTTCCTCTCAGAAGAAGATAATTACAATGTGGGTGTGTTTATATCCGCTCCTATGAATCTCGACGAGTTATCTCATGTTCTAAATCACGAAGCTCTCGTCGAATGAATCTAATAGTGGCTTGAATGTGTTATGGGTCTGAATGGTTATTTTTATTTCTATCAGACCTCATATTGCTTATGTTTGGCTCTCTTTGGCTTGTCCTGGCTTCTCTTCGCCCTGCCTCCCTTCAACGTACCCCATCACCTCCTTATATAGCCAGGTCGAGGAGGCGTATCACACTCAGAGTCTCGAGCGTAACTTTCCCAGATTGTGTTATTTAGTGGGTTTATTTCCTAATCTGAGAATAGTTTTTGTTTAGAACACAATGAACTGCCTAGAATATCCGTACATGCCTTATTTATATCATGGCGATTATTAAACCTATCGTACAAGGTGTACTATGGCACTTGTCGGAGGATTAACTCCTGTCGCAGGGATCCCGAGAGACCCCTTTTTAGAGATTCGGCCGGGGAGATGATCCTGAATAAGTTCGTCGGAGAAATAAATGGAAGTGGAAGTAAATGCAACGACCGGTGGTCGGGGATGTTCGACCTAGTGCAAAGGGAAGTAAATGCACCGGAGTTTAGACAGGTTTGGGCCGCACGGGGGCGTAATACCCTACTCCTGTATGGATGCAATAACTGTCCCGAGGGGGTCCCCTGAGGGTGTATCTGGTTACAAGAGTATAGTGTCTAACTAAGAGCTTGAGGCTCCTTGTTCTTCGGCCGGAGCTCTGCTCAGGCTTGCTTGTGATGACTTCGCCTGTTGGCTTGGTTCGTTGCGTGGTTCGTCTTCTTCGTCTGGGTGTCTCAGTTGACTCTCTTCTTCTCTTTTTTTCTCCCTTTCCTATCCCTCCGGTGTGCCGACTCTTTTATGCACTCGCCGGCCATGACATACCCCGAACGGGAGGGAAGGGGCACAAGTTTCAAGACACCGCGGCTGAGAAAGGCGTCATCATTTTCTCTGGGCGAAGTGGCAGGGGCGATGGAAAAATGCGGCGCGCGTCCGGTCGCTCGTCACTGTGGACGCCCTGGCAACGGGCACCGTTGAGAGGCCCCACCAGGCAGCCACAGAGGCACCTGGCGTGCCCGCCCTGTCTTGTTCCTCTGCAACGGCAGGGTGGCAGGCGGAACGTCTTGGTCCTGGCAACGTTATCCCGAGATATGCCGGATGATACGGGATGGGACCCGTGCAATTAATGGCCCCACGCCTCTCTGCCAAATCAGGCGATCGGAGCGCTTCTCCTCCTTCCTCTCCACCACCAAAAAAACTTTCCCTCCCGTCGAGATGCCGAGGGCCGGAGGAGGCCGTCGTGACAGGACTCCGGACAGCGTGCTGCCGGAGTCTCGCCTGAAGAATGAAGAGGCAGCGGAGAAGATCAAGAAGCTGCTAGTCCCCGAGGGCCAGCAGGGAGCCGCGGTGGTGACGCCGGCGAACTTCCCGCCGGTGACGACCGTTCCCGGGCGAATTGTCTTGTTCACTTCTTTTGTGGCGGCGGGACTGGTGCCACCGTTCTCAACTTTCTTCCTCCAAGTCTTCGACACCTACGGCATCCAACTGGTGCACTTGAGCCCCAACTCTGTCGTGGTGCTGGCGGTGTTCGCGCACCTCTGCGAGATGTTCATGGGGGTGGTGCCTTCGGTGACGCTTCTCCGACATTTCTTCGTTCTGCGGCCGGCCGGGAAGAAGAGGGGGTACTCCACGGTGGACGTCACGGGGTGCTGCAATCTTCGGCTACGAGACGGCTTGGGGGAGCAGTACATCCCCCAGGTGCTGCACAGCAAATGGGAGGAGTGGCGACGGGACTGGTTCTTCGTCGACGTCGACCCCCATGATCGTCTCGTTCTACCGGAAGCGGCGGCGGAGCCCCGAAAGTCGACGTGGGAGGTGCCGCCACCGGAAGACGTGAGGTTGGAGCCGGTGTTCGAGTGCATCAGATTCCTGCGCGACTCCGGGCTGACCTCGGTAATGGTGGTGGCGGATTTCTTGCGCCGCCTCCTGGCGCCCCTGCGGGAGCAGGACTGGCCGTGCTGGCTCTACACCGGGCCCGAAGACATTACCCGGACCCAAATTGGCGCTAGCTGGGATCTGGGCCCAGTGGAGCTGAGAGGCATGACCCGAGTGGTGACCGGCGTGGAGGACACGAGCTGGGCGGTGCTCCCGTGGCCGGAGATGGCGCTCTGCGCTAACCCCGAGCGTGCGGCGATCTTGGCGAAGTTGCCGGAGTTCGACGCCCAGGGGCTCGTCGACCGGCCGAGGAGCCGGAGCCCTGAGGCCCCTGAGCTCCCTGGATTGGACGAGCTGGCCAGCGAGGAGACCGCGGGGAGCCCGGTGTGGGTCGGTGGCCCGGGCGCCATGTGCAGCGAGCCGCAGGCCGGTGGTGGAGCCGCTGCGGGCAGCAGCCGCCGTACTGGAGAGGAGGGCACCGCCGACAGCGCAGCGGCGGCGCCGGGGGATCGAGGGAAGCACCCCCGAGTCTACATCCCAGTGCCGGACTCCCCGCCGTCGCCATCGGCAGCGATGGCGTTCCCGGTCCTGGAACCGCGCCTTGTGAGGATGGGGCCTGACTCGGCGCCTGGGAACCGCGGGGCGGCCCCACTGAGCCCCCGGCGGAAGAGGAGACGGGAGGATTCTGGGCCGGCCCCGCCGGACCCGGACTTCAGGCTCCCGGCGGCCAAATGGCAGTACCGGAGGACTACGACCGAGTAAGTTTCATCCTTCGCTGATTCTTGGGCGCTCTTTGCCCGAACTAGGCTTCAATTTTAAACTTCATCTATCTCCCGCAGGCTGCCCACGGGCGCCGCCGCGATCGAAGGAGCGCCGGCGCCGGCGCCAGAGCCAATCCCGTCGGCCGAGCCGAGGCAGGCGGACGCAACGACGGCGGGGGGGGGGGGGGCCAGCGGATGCGGCGGTCGAGGGGAGGACGGCGAAAACGGTGGCCGAGGGAAGGACAGAGACGTTGCCCGAACCTTCGACGCTGGTGGAACCTACCCCGGGTATGCAGAGCCCGGGGCGGATGGTGGCGGAAGCAGCGGCCTTGCCGGGGCCGGCGGATGCGGCGGCCGAGGCAGGAATGCGACCGTCGCCCGAGCGCCCGGCAGCGGTCCAACCTACCCCGGGCATGCCGAGCCCGGGGCGGATGATGGTGTGGCGACCCTTGGGGACCCCGGACCCCCCGGAGGCGGATCGCGGGGAAACCAGCGCTCCACCGGCGCCCGGCGGGCCTGCCAACCCCTTTCTGGCCGCGATCGAGGGCGTCCAGGTGGTGGTCGAGCGGCTTGGCGCGGCGGTGGACGCGAAGGAGTGGCAGCTCGAAGCAGAGCGCACCCCGGCTGGTCTTGGAGAGGGCGCAGCTTGCGAGCACCCAGGATGAGGCCCGCGCGGGAGCAGAAGCTTCTGGAAGATACCCGAGCGGAGGTCGCACGGGAGCGGGAGGTTCTAAAGGCCGCCCGCGCCGAAGCCGTGCGGGAACAAGAAGACGCCGCCCGCCTGGCTGAGGCATCGCGGCAGCAGGCTGCCGAAGCCCTTGCCACGGCGGGGCAGGCGCAGGAGAGGGAGGAGGCGGTCGCGGTCCGCGAGAAGGCTGCGGAGGAGCTCCAGGCTGAGCTGACCCGCCGAGAGGGCGAGGCCGATCAGACGCGCACCAGCCTCCAACGTTGGGAAGAAGACCTCCGGAAGATTAAAGAAGACATCCGCCGGTGGGAGGAGGAACTCTCCATCCGGGAGGTCGACAGCGAGATCACGGCGGCCGATCTGGGCGCCCGGGAGGACTCGCTGGCCCGCCGGGAGGGGCGCGGCCGTTGCCACTAGGGAGGAGGAGAACGCTAAACACGAGGTGGAGCTGACCGCCCGTGAGCGTGCCTTGTCCGAACTGGTGGCGCAGACAAAGCAAGCCGCCGGCTCCACAACCGACGGCGGTTCTTCTGGCGCGGCCGGGGGCCAGGAACTCGAGGAGCAGCTGCGGGTCACGAAGGAGAAGCTCTAGACTGCCTTTGTCTCGTGGGTCAACCTGTAGACGATGCTGGAGGACGTACTCCGGCAGATGCGGTGGGCCATGGAGAGGGCCGGCCTTGGGCGACTCATCGCGGACGAGAAGAGCGATGGCCTCGGACGACAAGTTGTGGGGCTTCAACAGATCTGCGAGCGCCTCGAGGTGCTGCCCTGGGCCGTCCAGGAGCTTGCCGCCCGGGAAGAGCGCGGGTTGGCCCACGCGGTGGCCGAGTACGTCCTGGCCTGCTACCGGAGCAGAGACTCGAACTTCCCGCTGGAGCCAGCGCGGGAAGGAGTAGTCAAAGCCGAGGGAGAGGCCGCCCAGGAAGCAGTTTGGAGCACCGCGACCGAGGTGGCGGCCGGCTTCAGGCGGGAAGTGCCGCCGCCGCCAGCTCCCGGGGGAGACGACTCCAATGCCGACTCTGCCTTCGATTAGGCTTTTGTAGTAGTTTTCTCTTCTTTTGTTTTTGTCTTGGCTGGATGTAAATATGGGAGTGATCCCTTAGAAATGCTTGTATCCCCTTTGTAAATATAATAGGAGATTTTCTTTGGGCTCGCAACTCCGGTGCTCTTGAGTACTTAGCGTTTCCTCTGATGTTTTGCCTTGGGGTCCCGGGGAGTACTCAGTCGGGCCGTTCCCGACCTTTCCGTCCCCGAGGACGGAGTCGTACCGATCGTCGTTCTTGGCGCGTTCAGCCCCCGAGCCCTCACGAGTCCGCATCTTCTAAGTCAGGAGGCAAAGACTCGAACTTCCTTGCTCGGGAGATGGATCGATCCAGCACGGAACACGCCATGACCGGTGAACACTTTTTCACCTCGCGACCACTCAGTCAGCAGACCGGAGACACGCACGGGCGGGAACGCGACCAAGAGTCCTCATGGTTCGGTGGTGCCCGGGCTTAAGATGGACCGAACCGAGCACCGACAGCCCGCCCCCGAGGCCTAGGCTCCGGACTACTCGAGTGGCTCGAGCGATAGGATTACCCAGGGCACCCAGGGACTCGGTAGTGCTCGGGGCCCTTAAAAGCGGACCGAACACCACGACCACCATGAAGGACTTCGGTCGGACATTACCGCACGTATGGTACATCTTTCCACGGACCGTTCTGTCGTTCTAGGAAAAAGTAGACACACGGCAGGGTTTTGTGCGCAAGGAGATCATCTCACCGGGCAGATTAGCATACGAGGGCCCCCGAGGATGACTCGGGAACAGAATAATATTGGATGTAAATTTCTCTGAAGTTAACCACTCACCGGATAACTGTCGGCCTTTCGGCCGACCGATCCAGGAGGGGCGTGCGCTCCGAGCTCGGGGTGCTCGGGGGCTTGGTTCCTTCAGTCGGGGCGCCCGAGCGTCAAGGGGCACGCGAGGAGCCTGGGGTCGGGTGATCTCGACCACTCATGCCTAAGTGGTGGGACCACACGAGGACCCTTGGGGCCGATCAGCGACCTGGGCATCAAGGCCCTCGCGGTCGAACTGCTTTTGCTTTGATTGTCGACCTGTGACTTAAGAGAGAATAGGGAATTTCTTTGCTTGGTGCGCTCTGTTAGTGCGGTACTTGTTATAGACTGCTCTTGTTTTTGACCCGAGACCTCTTGAATACCCAGACTGGCGGACAAGAGCAGGCAGAGGGCATAACCCAGAGGTCCTATGGTTCGGTGGCGCCCAGGTATGACAGACCAGACCGAGCACCGACAGCCCGCCCCTGGGGTCTGAGCTCCTAACTACTCGAGCAGCTCGAGTGATAGGATTGCCCAGAGCGCCCAGGAACTCGGTAGTGCCCGGGAGCCTGTCACGACACCGAACACCACAGTCTACCACATCGGACGTAAGTCAGCGGCAACTGCCCGCGTGCATACTGATTGGGATTCTTTTATCAGCGGGGAAAATGAGAGAGCGAACTTTTTCTCGCACAATCGAGCATCTCACCAGACAGATTAAACGTATGGAATCCAGAAAAATGAATTTGACACAACGATTACACATTAACATTTACATTGAATTGACAAATTAACCCCGATCACGGTGAAGGGACCCTCCCACATAGGGGATAGCTTATTCTTTCCTTCGCGTGTCTGGACGCGTCGAAGAACTAGATCCCCCACCTCAAAGGACCGTGCCCGAACGTGGTGCTGGTGATAGCGCCGTAAGCTTTGCTGGTACCGAGCCGCCCGGACGGCAGCACGTCGCCGGTGCTCTTCCAGGTAGTCAACGTCGTCGCGTCTCTGCTGCTCCTGCTCGCCCTCAGAGTATGCGAGCACCCGAGGGGAGCCTAGAGTGAGCTTGGAGGGGAGGACCACCTCAGCGCCGTAGATGAGGAAGAATGGAGTCTCCCCGGTGGCGCGGCTTGGCGTGGTCCGATTAGCCCATAGCACGACGGGCAGCTCGTCGACCCATCCCTTCCCGTGCTTTGCGAGCACGTCATAGGTCCGGGTCTTGAGGCCCTTCAGTATCTCCGAGTTGGCACGCTCAACTTGCCCGTTACTCCGAGGATGAGCAACGGAGGCGAAGCAGAGCTTGATGCCGAGGTCTTCGCAGTAGTCCCCGAACAGGGCACTCGTGAATTGGGTGCCGTTGTCGGTGATGATCCGGTTCGGGACGCCAAAGCGACTGGTGATGCCGCGGATAAACTGGAGCGCCGTGTTCTTGGTCACCTTGATGACTGGGACCGCCTCCGGCCACTTGGTGAACTTATCGATGGCGACGTAGAGGTACTTATAGCCCCCGATTGCTCGGGGGAATGGACGCAGAATGTCCAACCCCCAGACCGCGAAAGGCCATGACAGGGGGATGGTGTGAAGAGCCTGAGCTGGCTGGTGAATCTGCCTTGTGTGGAACTGGCACGCTCTGCAGCGCCGAACCAGCTCGGAAGCATCCTGGAGGGCTGTAGGCCAGTAGAAACCTTGCCGGAAGGCCTTCCCGACCAGCGTGCGGAACGATGAATGGCCACCGCACTCGCCCTCGTGGCTCTCAGCGAGGAGCTCGCCGCCTTCTGCTCGGGAGATGCATTTCAGGAGGATGCCTCCTGCGCTACGCCGGTAGAGATCCCCATCTACTATGGCATAGCGTCTGGACTGCCGAGCAACTCTTTCGGCAGATGCCTCATCCCCGGGAAGGGACTTTTCCTTCAAGTACCCTCGGATGTCGGACATCCACGAGGCATCTTGAGAACATTCAGCAAATGCAGCACACTCGCTAGACGGCGGCACCCTGACGGGGCTTCCCACTGAGGGCACCGCCGGGGTCCCCTGAATTGGGTTCGAGGTTTCCCCTTCGTCCTGTTCGGCAGGCAGGACGGAAGGCCGTGCGAGTCTTTCTTCAAAGACTCCGGCATGGATGCGCGCACGGGAGGAGGCCAGGCGGGAGAGTTCGTCGGCTAGAGCATTGTTGCGGCGAGGGATGTACCGCAACTCAAGGCCATCGAAGCGCCTCTCCAGCTTCCTGACCGCTGTCACGTACGCCGCCATTTGAGGATCCGTGCACTGGTACTCTTTGGACACCTGGTTGATCACCAGCTGGGAGTCTCCCTTGACCAGGAGGCAACGAATCCCGAGCCCCACCGCAGCTCGGAGGCCGGCGATGAGACCTTCATATTCCACCATGTTGTTGGATGTGCGAAACTGCAGCTGTATAACGTACCGGAGTTTTTCACCCGTTGGGGAGGTGAGAACCACTCCGGCCCCCGCGCCTTTCAGCGTGAGGGAACCGTCGAAGTGCATGACCCAGTATCCGGGCGCGTCGTGCCCGGGATACGCAGAAATCTCCTCTGGGACGACCTCGGGGACGGGTGTCCACTCTGCCACGAAGTCAGAGAGCGCCTGGCTTTTGATCGCCTGACGACTGACAAAGTGCAGGTCGAACTCCGCCAGCTCCACCGCCCACTTGACAACTCGCCCGGTGCCTTCTCGGTTCCGGAGGATGGGTCCCAGCGGATACGTGGTAACCACCGAGATCTTGTGCACTTGAAAGTAATGGCGCAGCTTCCGGGAAGCGATGAGCATGACGTAGAGCAGCTTCTGAGCCTGGGGATACCTTGTTTTGGCCTCCCGGAGGACTTCACTGACGAAGTACACTGGTCGCTGTACCCGGTGGGCCCGGACGGTGGCTTCACCCGAGGGGCTGTCGCAGCCCCCAGGCTCGGCGGCGTGGTAGGGGTTGGCCGGGTGCTCGGGCTTGACTCCCTGGTCGGGAGGAGCCGAGTGCTCGGACTCGACCCCCTGCCCGGGGGGAGCCGAGTGCTTGGGCTCGACCCCCTGCCCGGGGGGAGCCGCGAGGGCTGGGGAGTGCCCGGGGGCGGCCGGGAGCTGGGACCCAGCACCTGGCCCCACGCACTCGTCGCGTTCCACCACCAACACCATGCTTACGACCTCAGGAGTGGCCGATACATAGAGCAGTAGGGGCTCGCCTTCGGAGGGAGCCACCAGCACGGGTGGTGAGGTGAGGTACTTCTTCAGATCGCGGAAGGCCTGCTCGGCCTCCGGCGTCCAATCGAAACGACCAGTCTTCTTCAGAAGCTTGAAGAGGGGGAGCCCGCGCTCCTCGATCTTGGAGATGAAGCGCCCGAGGACCGCCATGCAGCCGGCGAGACGCTGGACCTCTTTGAGTCGAACCAGGGGTCGCATCTGCTCGATGGCCTGGATCTTCTCTGGGTTGGCCTCGATCCCTCGGCCGGAAACCAAGAAACCGAGGAGCTTGCCCGCCGGCACCCCGAAGACACACTTCTCGGGGTTGAGCTTGAGGCGGGTGGTGCGGAGACTGTTGAAAGTCTCGGCAAGGTCTTCGAGCAGGGTGGCGCGGTCTCGGGACTTGACCACGAGATCGTCGATGTAGGCCTCAACGTTGCGGCCAACCTGTGAGTCAAGGGTAATATGAATGGCGCGCTGGAAAGAAGACCCAGCATTGCGCAAACCAAAAGGCATTGAAACATAACAGTAAGTCCCCACCGGGGTGGTAAAAGCAGTTTTTTCTTCATCCTCTACGGCCATGCGGATCTGGTGATACCCAGAGTTTGCATCTAAAAAACATAAAAGATCGCATCCCGCGGTTGCATCTACAATTTGATCAATGCGGGGCAAGGGAAAAGGATCTTTAAGGCAAGCCTTATTTAGGTCGGTGTAGTCCACACACATGCGGAGCTTGCCGTTGGCCTTCGGGACGATGACTGGATTTGCTAGCCAGTTCGGGTGGAGGACCTCTCGGATAAATCCGGCGTCAAGGAGCTTGCTGACCTGCTCCCGGATGAACTCCTGGCGCTCAGGCGCCTGCCGCCGGACCTTCTGCTTCACCGGGCGGGCGTCCGGGCGCACTGCCAAGTGATGCTCGATCACTTCCCTAGGGATCCCGGGCATGTCAGACGGTTGCCATGCAAACACGTCTGCGTTGGCCTGGAGGAAGGTGACGAGCGCGCTTTCCTATTTGCTGCCCAGATCACCGCCGATCCGGACGACCTGGGTAGCGCCTTCGCCCACCACGACCTCCTTCGTAGGAACAGAGGTGTCGGCGGCGAGTCGGGGTTTAGATGAAGAGGGTCCCGGGCCCCCTGCGCAGCCTTTGACTTCGGCCCGTGCTGAAACCAGAGCCATGTAGGACTGCTCGGCGCAGGAGACGGCGCCGCCGGAGTCGGCAATCACGGAGATGGAGCCTGCTGGGCCCGGCATCTTAATCATGAGATACGCATAATGCGCGCCCATCATGAACTTGGCGAGCGCCGGACGCCCGAGGATGGCGTTGTAGGGGAGGGGCAGCTCCGCGACGTCAAAGAGGACGTTCTCCGTGCGGAAGTTGTCCCGACTCCCAAAAGTCACGGGTAGCTCGACCTGCCCGAGGGGCAGGGAGTGCCCGGGTATCACTCCGTAGAATGGGAGCGACGGCCTTAGGCGCCTGGAGGACACCTGCAGCTTTTCAAAAGCCTCCTTGGAGAGGAGGTTGAGGCCCGCACCCCCATCGATCAGCACTCTGCCGACCTTGACATTGCAGACGGTGGGGGACACCACCAGGGGTAGTCGCCCCATGGCTGCAGTACTCGCGGGGTGATCGGCCATGCTGAACGTGATCCGGGCGTCCGACCACCTCAGGGGCCTGGCGGCCTCCTCGCTCGGGGTTGCCGAGCATACCTCGCGCCGCATGACCTTGATGCCACGGCGCGAGGAAGGCATGTAGGCGCCTCCGTCGATGAAAGCGACGGTATGCTCGGGCTCCTGGAAGCCGAGCTCGGCGTTGTCGGGGGTGGCCTCAGCATCGCCTCCCCCGCGGGACTCGTCGCGCTCCCTCTGGCGCTGCTCGACGAGACCCTTGACCGTACGACACTCTGTGAGATCGTGCCATCTGGTTTGGTGTATGGGGCACCATTTGCCTGGCTCGGGCCCCGCGTGAGCGGGGACCCTCGCTGGAGCAGAAGCCCGGCCGGGTGCCGGGGCTCTTGCGGGAGCCGGTGCCCTAGCTGGTGCCGGGGCCCTCGCGTGGGCTGGGGCCCGAGGAGGGGCCCTGGCAGGGGCCCTTGTGGGCGCGGGCCGTTTGTCGGCGACCGCCCGGCGTTCTTGTCGGCGGTCGGGCTCTTGGGCCAGCCTATGGGCGGGGCCCTGGGCCGGCTCGACTGGAGCGGCCTCGCGCTTCCTTCTCTTCTTCTTTTTCCGCCTGTCGGAACGGGAAGAACTTGGCTGGTCGGCGGTGGGGCGCGGAGCATGCCACGCCCGGGCCTCCGCTACCTTGGCGCACTTATCGGCCAGTGCGAAGAGCTCCGCAGTGGTTTCGATTTCGTGCGTACCTAGCTTTTCGAGCATCCGCTGGTCGCGGACACCCTGCCGGAAGGCGACGATGACAGCGTGGGGGGCTACCCGCGGGATGGTGTTGCGGACCTGGCTGAAGCGCTGAATAAAGCGCCGCAGCGTCTCCCCCTCCTGTTGCTTGACGGTGTGGAGGTCGCACTCCAAGCCAGGGCGCGTGAACGTGCCCTGAAAGTTAGCCACAAACTGGTGGCAGAGGTCATCCCAGGAGCTAATATACCCTGGGGGTAAGTTCATGAGCCAAGAACGGGCAGAGCCCCTCAAGGCCACATGGAAATAATTTGCCATCACCTTTTCACTGCCTTCGGCCGCTTGGACGGCCGTAGTGTAGATCTGGAGGAACTCGATGGGGTCGATGGACCCGTCGTACTTCTCCGGCAGCTCGGGGCGGAACTTGGAGGGCCACTTGACCCGACGGAGCTCGGTGGTAAAGGCACGGCAACCGGTGCCGTACCCAGTGGCGCGGGCGGTAGTCCTTGGTGGCGAATGCCGGCGAGCCGGGGATTCCTGGCGATCATGGGCTGGGAAAGAGGAAGTCTGATCCTCTGCCTCGGCCTCCTGCCGGGTTTCCCGCTGGCGCTCGAGAGTGACGCGCGCATCCTCGTGGCCCCTCCACTCGTTGAGACGCAAGCGGAGGTCTTGGGCTTCGGACGCGGCCAGGGGGGTGGCGCTCCGCCTGGAGGCCCCCCGGCCCGTGCGAATGTTGCCCGTTGATGAGCCGGTTCTGGCAGCGTCACGCTGGGTGGTGGCGCGAGAACTGCCGGACAGCACCTGGCGGCGAGCAGTGCCGACCAGGGTGACGATGTCTTGGATCCACCGGCCTTCCAGAGTGTTCGGCGTTGCCTGGACGGGCGGGTGCCTGAGGAGAGCATGCGCCGCAAGCAGCGCGCTCCCCGGGCCGGCCTCGCTAAAGGCGAGCCTACGCCGCAGAGGCGCCTGGCGCTGTCCAGAGGCGGACCTGGCGGCCGGAGCTTCGACCACCTATTGGGGGTCGGACGGTACACCGGCGGCGGCGGCGGTAGCGGCAGCCCTGCTGGGCCCAGTGCCCTGGTCCCCTTGGGAGGGGAAAAACGCGCGTGGAGATAGCGGCTGCTGGGATGCAGCTGCGACTAGGACCTCCGGGACGTCGGGCAGCATTTCCTCACTGGAAGTGGAGCCGGAACGCTGGAGACGGTGCCCACCAGCCATTTTTTCCTATGGAAGAAAACAAATGAACAGATTCAGGGATGTTACCCCCTACCTGGCGCGCCAGCTGTCGGAGGATTAACTCCCGTCGCAGGGATCCCGAGAGACCCCTTTTTAGAGATTCGGCCGGGGGGATGATCCTGAATAAGTTCATCGGAGAAATAAATGGAAGTGGAAGTAAATGCAACGACCGGTGGTCGGGGATGTTCGACCTAGTGCAAAGGGAAGTAAATGCACCGGAGTTTAGACAGGTTCGGGCCGCACGGGGGCGTAATACCCTACTCCTGTATGGATGCAATAACTGTCCCGAGGGGGGTCCCCTGAGGGTATATCTGGTTACAAGAGTATAGTGTCTAACTAAGAGCTTGATGCTCCTTGTTCTTCGGCCGGAGCTCTGCTCAGGCTTGCTTGTGATGACTTCGCCTGTTGGCTTGGTTCGTTGCGTGGTTCGTCTTCTTCGTCTGGGTGTCTCGGTTGACTCTCTTCTTCTCTTTTTTTTCTCCCTTTCCTATCCCTCCGGTGTGCCGACTCTTTTATGCACTCGCCGGCCATGACATACCCCGAACGGGAGGGAAGGGGCACAAGTTTCAAGACGCCGCGACTGAGAAAGGCGTCATCATTTTCTCTGGGCGAAGTGGCAGGGGCGATGGAAAAACGCGACGCGCGTCCGGTCGCTCGTCACTGTGGACGCCCTAGCAACGGGCGCCGTTGAGAGGGCCCACCAGGCAGCCACAGAGGCACCCGGCGTGCCCGCCCTGTCTTGTTCCTCTGCAACGGCAGGGCGGCAGGCGGAACGTCTTGGTCCTGGCAACGTTATCCCGAGATATGCCGGATGATACGGGACGGGACCCGTGCAATTAATGGCCCCACGCCTCTCTGCCAAAGCATGGCAGGGACTGACGCTGCGGCGGAAGCAGTTGGGGATGTCAGGCCGCGCACGCCCATTAAATGCGGTCTCAGACCTCTGACAGGCTGACACCTCATCGGCGGGCCCCTCTGTGTCATCGGGGCACCGAGTGCTCGGGGGTACTGTTTACCTCCCCGAGCACTCTCTTCCGAGCACTCTCGCATGAACCTTCGGGGAGCCGAGTGCTCGGGGGCTACCACGTGTAACCGCGAGCACTCTCTCCCGAACACTTTTGTACTGACCCTCGGGGAATCGAGCGCTCGGGGGCTGCCGCACGCGGCCCCCCGAGCACTCTTTCCCGGAACTCAGCTCTTCTGATCGTCGGGGGACTACGGTGCTCGGGGGTGACCGGGCACCTCCCCGAGCACTTTCTTCCCGGTACTTGGACTCGGCGGGTCATCGGGGAACTGGGGTGCTCGGGGACCAGAGGCTGTGGCCCCGAGCACCCTCTCCCGGAACTTAGATTTTCCTCATCCCGCGGGAGGGACCTCGCGGGATGGTGACACGTGGCGGACGGCTGGCCTGGCCTCGGGACTCAGGGACCCCCGGTTCCTGATACACCGACAGCACTCTATCATGCGGATATACTGTATTTCTATAAATCCTTAATTATTAATTATCAAATCCTCGTCAGCTAACCTCCCAACTCTACTTAGAAGAGAGCGACTGGATTATACATAGTCGGGGATCTGATCGTACAAGAACTCACCTAGTCTGGAATAGTTCTTGGCAAAAAAATTATTCCTCCTAGTTGGGAATCATCTCTATCATTAGAATATACCATCCACGCAAAGCAAAGGACAACAATGCTGGAAGGGCTGAATACATTGACCTAAAGAAAAAAAAGCACGCCAGAAAATCCTTGGCTGGTTTTCATCAAGTTCAGTCTCCTTGAAAGCAGTGTATGTACCAGGGTTCTTGACCTTCAGAATTTCAAGCACGCGGGCTAGGTTGCAATAAGAAGCCTCATATGTACCCCACCGCTTCTCCAAGACTTTCTGCTTTGCACGCCAAGCCTTTTGATAAGTAATTTCATATTTGAACTATCGTAATATTGATCGTTAGATGAATGAGCATTCCATGTCCCGTTTCTGAATAATCTCAATGAATAATTCATTTACAACTAGTGCAGTAGTGAGGTTGTGGTGCTTTCGACCAACATTTTCCAGCATACAATTGTGCTGAACCACTCTTGAGGCTACCCAGTGGGTTGAATGCTTCGGCTTGTATGCATGAACATAAAAGCTGCATCTAGGAGTTCTGCACTTGACACTGTACTTTCCTGGGCTTGAGGCAGCAACAAATACCTGTCTATGTGATGTCACTGCCCACCGTGCCACTACATCCTTCATTTCAGACCGATTGGGGAACACCTGATTTAGGTGAATCATACTTGAACCATATTCCCAAGGGGAGTCATGGTTCTCCATAACTTGCATCGTTTTGTTAGGCAAGTTCCATTCTTCTGGGATGACAGTATTAGAGCAGTTATCGTCTTCATCATCCTCATCTTCATCTACATTTACAGATTCCAATAAAACTTCTTCCTCATGAATTGTGTTACGGTCCACGTTCTCGAGCTCAACAATGATTTCTTCAATTTCCTCCCCTTTATTAGCCTGACCCTCCTCAACCTCTATCGCCCGTCTATGCACAACAACATCTTCCTCAGTCATCTGTATTTGTTCAACTTCCTCCGTCGACACTGCATGCCTGCGTGTATCCTCTTCTTCCACTGGTGTTGCTGAACTGCTACTATCATCTGCTTCTCTTGGCAATGGTTGCACCAGGATATTGAACTCAGCCTGACGCCGCCTGCACCACTCGAACCATTTCAACCATTTGTCCATCCAATACACCGGTTTTAACTCCCAACAAACTGGATTTAACATACGAGTCCATATGCATTGCATCGTAACAGAATAAATTTGAGGGTCAAGCAGAAAGTATTGAGTGAACCACATTTTCATCTCCTTCATCCTTGTACCCTCAGGGTTTGGGTGCTCAAAGATGGTAAATAGAAAATTGCTCAAATTAACACCTGATGGACCGTTACGGATTTAACCATTTCCATATAATACTCTAAGATTTATAGAGTTTGACATAACTATCACCTAAAAAATTTATCAATTAGAAATAAAAATAACATTTATAGATTATGACTACCTTAAAATTGACTAACGCAATGGCCATGTCGACCCACCGTTTCTGGTCTTACAATGAAAAGTACTATATTCTTCGTTGCCTAAAATCTAATCCATATTACCGTCCTAAATCTACATTTGGGATATAATTATTAAATAAACATATTACTAGCACCAACAAATTTAATATAATTAATTCGCAACAGCTTATTAATTAATACCATTTGATATTAGGAGTCTTGCGAATTTTCAAAAACATAATGTTCATCGAATTTTAAAATTTTAACATAAATACTTCAGTGCTGCATTGCTTTTTGGATCCTCTCTTTGTTTTATTGTTTTCTGTTGCAAACCACTAGTTCTTAAGTTAAAAATAACTCAATAAATACCGTACTTTAGTGTAACACATAATAATACAATCCTATAATATAATCTTACATACATAATCTTAACTAGAGTACCGATATCTAATTTTTGCATGCACATATATTTTATTTTCTTGACCTAATACTAAAATATTGTAATACAAAGATTTATACCTAAAATAAATATTTACAAATGACAAATTATTTTTCTACTCCCTAATTCAATCTAAATACGCATAGATCGATAGACATACATCTAAAAACACAATTATAAAGAAAAAATATTTACCTCAACGATTCTTCTTCCTCCTCCTCTTCTCCTTCCTCCTCCTCCTTCTCCTATCTCCTCCCTTCCTCCTCCTCCCTCCTTCCTCGTCCCTTCTTCCTCTTTTCTCTTCTCTCTTCTCCTCTCTGCTGCCGTGCGCCCTCTCTGCTCGCTCGCGCGACTCGCGGAAGGCAAATGAGACGGCGCAGCTGTGTGGGCGCAGGGGCGGGGTGGTACAGGGGGCTCGGATTTTTCGCCGTCCCGTTTGACGAAAATACAGTTTTCGCCGTACGGTTTGATGACAACTAATTTTCACCAAACCGTATGGCAAAAATTGCCTCAAAATTGCAACCGTGCACCCCAGACCTTCCACTGGCACCACGTCACCTATTTTCACCGTACGGTAGGGCGAAAACATGTTTTCGCCAAACCGTTGGGCAAATAGGTATTATTTTTGAAATTTTCTCATTTTCGGTATTATTTCCGCAATATCCGTACATAAAAATAATATTATAAAATTCTATTTTTTTGATTGATAAATTAGATGATATACCTCTAGTGGATTTAGAAATGCCATGTCCTAATTGCGATGCTTTATCTAAGGAAAAATTTACTATTTCTCCTATTGATGATGCTTGTACTTCTAACTCCAGTTCTCATGTAGCATCTATGGAGAATCAAAATGTTAAGCTAAGGGTTCAACTTGAAAAGCTTATTAGCAAGTATGTGGAATAGTAAGAAGATTATGATGAGCTTCCATACTCTCATTAAAGTCTTGTAGATTCTCATACTAAGCTAGAAATAGCTCACGAGGTAATTCTCACAACAGTAAAATCATATAAACCTTGTGTGGATAATAGCACACATTCTTTACATAATGTAGATTTAACATGTTCTAGTCCTAGCAATTCATCTATTATAATTCTATATCTAATGATGAATTGTCATTTATTCCTTATTGCTATAACACTAATGTGTCCTTTAGTTCTACTTGTGATTTTAAGTTTATAGAGGAAATAAAGGAGCTCAAGGATTAAGTCACTTCTTTGAAGAAAGATGTGACTATGTGCTTTAAAGGAAAGACCACTCTAGATGAAGTGCTTAAAGACCAAAGGCATCCAAACGACAAAAGTGTACTTGGATTTAATTCCAACAAGAAGAGCAAGTCCAACAATGCCAAGAAGAAGGGTCAAGGTCAAAAGAAGACCACCGTACTCATCACTTGCTTCGAGTGCAAGAAAGAGGGATATCAAATTCGAGAGTGCCCTTTGAAGAAGAAGAAGAGAATATTGATGGAAAAATAACAAGACAAGAAGTCAATGGACGAAGAAGCTCCATCATCATCAAGTACACAAGCGAAGACTCATCAACATAACAAACGACAAAAGAAGAGGCCCCAAGCTATGTCAAGATCAGACAAGCAAAGGGGTCAAACAAATAGTCATCAAGGTGAAAAACCTCAAGTGAAGAGGCTAGGTGGGAAAATATGCTATACATGCTGCAAGAAGGGATATTTTTTTCATGTGTCCCCAAGGTATTCATTCTAAGCCTCACTTTGTCAATAAAAAATATTCATTTAGAAAGGATGAAATAGGCAATATATTTACCAAATTAATTGGTACTCAATGTGGCTTGAAGAATAAAAAGGGTATTTGGGTTACTAAGCCTATTATGACTAATGTCTTAGGACCCAACAATGTTGGGGACCAAAAATCTCAAAATTGATTAATAGGTGACATGGAGGGCATTGGAGACTTGGCAAATTATTTGAAGAATTATCCAATTGATTAAAGAGCCAAGTTATGTGGAAATATAATTATCATCTATCCAATGTCACTATGTGAGGATAACTTTCTATCACAATATCTTAAACGAATAATTTTCCATCTTTGTGATAGACACATAGTCCATTAGGTTTTCTAGAAATTTTCATATATCGGAACATCCGATCCCATGGGTTGGAACATCTGATATAGTTTTAGGAAGTTGTATAATCTGGGTTTTTACATATATCGGAATATCTGATCCTTTGATCGGAACATCCGATTTGTTCTTTAGCTTTCTGAAAACTTTGTAATTTACACATATCGGAACTTCCGATTGAAAAGTCGGAACATCCAATGTGCCCAGAAACATTGAAGGTTCCTAAATCTTTGCATGTGTAGGTTTTGTATCTATGTTTGTTTTAGAGTTCATGCTTATCCTAGTATGTGTAGGATCTATCGCATCCTATTTAAAACATGTCTTGTCTGCTTGGTAGTGTGCTATAATTTGTTCCTATCATGTCTAGCTTTTTTTGCCGATTAGTATGGGTAGGATGCAGTGCACATTGATGTGTTGAGTGTGGTTTTGGAGCCTCATTGGATCTTACTCGTCTTCATTGAAATCAATTTGGCTCTTTGGAGAAATTAATGGATTATCACATTATGAAGGAGTACTATGTTTAGTGCATCTTACTTACTCACAAATTGTGAATATTTAAGAAGTACCACCTATAATTGATATTAGTGTTTATCTAGTATCTATGTGGTATGACTAGCTCATTTAAGACTCAATGTCTCAATATATCTATTAATTGATCCATATTTGGTTTTAAATTGAAACTTGAGATTATTGGTATTTCTTTAGTGATCTATTTAATCTCAAGATTTTAATTTGAATCATTTTCTCATTCGGATCAAATCAACTGTGGCTTTTATGTGTTTACTTGTGATAGTTGATTTTGTGAAAAAAAAACATTTGAAGCATGGTGCTTAATTTCTAAACCTTTCTTCACATGCTTCTTTAAAGAAAGTTGATCTATACCATTTTGCAAATACCAACTTTCGATATCTCCATATACTATTGCTCTTACAATCGGTAGAGATACAAGTAGTAATATCTGTTGATCAACTTTATTTCAACTTTTTGCTTCTAGTGATTTCTTTCTTTGTGAAAGATTTTCTTTAACTCTTATGTTAGAAAAATTGGTTTTTTTCAAAGAAACTTGCCTTCTGAAGTTTAAGGAAGCTTGCTATCTCAATGCTTGAATCATTATCTATATAATTGCTTGAGATAATTTTTTTTGAGCAAATATGCAATTTGGTTACTATATGCTCAATATCATTGCTTAGTTCATTTGTTGAATTTTGTGAGTGATCATTTGTTGATCTTTTGTCTTAGATATAATTTGGACATCATTTATGATACTTTTCTTTCATTTGGTATCTTTATGGCTTATATGCTATTTTATTCAAATTATATCTTTATTAGATCTTAAAAGTGATGAGCATGCTTGTTTAATTTAATTGTTAGTATCTATAGCATGTTTGTTTTATTTGATCCAATATATAGACTAAGTTTCTCTCAAAAGCTCTTAATGGCTAAAAGGTGCATAGAGTTTTCTTTGACTTCAATTGGTATATGCTTTCAATTTATCAATTGGTACGAATTTCAGTTAGTATCAATTCCATATCAAATCAATATGCACCGCTTATGGGAGAGTTTACTCTATATGTTGAGATTTTTTTCTAACTTCTTCGGTCCCAATGAGTTTGGGAAGCAAATTGTACTTGGATAGGTTTTAGGCACAATAGAGATGCATTGGATACTTGGGTTAATCATAATGAAGGTCTTTTCAAAAGGAAGATCATTTCAATTGAAATTCATGAAAATGTTTTCATCTTTCAATTGGTATTTATAAAGAAGATCCTCTCCTTCAACTTTAATTATAATCATAAAGAAGGATCATATCAAAGTAAAGCCAAGCAACTATGAACAATGATCTACTACATCAATCCAATGCATTTAAATATTGTGCCAAGCAACTTGTTCTTAATTCATGCATTTAAATATTATAGATTCAACCTTATGTAGGTTGTATCATAGCATAAAAATAACTTGCGAAAATTCATGCAAGTGCCCAAAAACCTCTTTATTGCAAATATGAGCAATTTGAAGTAGCATATTTTTGTGGGAATTCTATAATCATGTTTATGATTCATCCAATCCTAAATATGCAAAAGAATTCATATCAAATACTTGAGTTGCTCTTATATCTAATATTGATGAAAATGACAAAATCTATCTTTTGCTTGAGGTTTTAAGTCCACTTTGAATGACCTTATTGAACATATAAGTTTATAAGATGTTGACACTTTGTGATAAATGAGATACTCGTTATAATGTCAACAATGTTGTTATGTTCAACTTTGAGTCCAATCCATTGCATTTGTATTTTGAATATTAATTTCAGACTTATGCTTCACTTGCCTTCAATTGAATTTGTTTCAATTGGCATCTCTTTCAATTGGTATGCCTTGGATTTTTCAATAGGTATCTCTTGTAGGTATTCAATTGATATCTTTTAGAATTTTAATTGGTATCTTTTGTAATTCCATTTGATATCTTTTTTAATTAGTATTTTTTGAAATCTCATTTGGCATCTCTTTAAAACCCTTTGACCCATTGTATATCATGATCTCCTCATATGGTTCATAATTGGATATGTGCATTTGATTTACCTCAAATTATGAGAAATATACATATCATGAGGAGCTTATACTATATATGGCCATGCATTAGCTTTCGATGATTCTTTTTTATAGGATATGGCTAAGCGCTTGGAAGAGAATTTCTTTTTGGACAAATCCTCTCTAGTTGGCAAGTCCTCCAAAATTCTTCCATTTTGACATTGATGTCAATTGGGGGAGAATTTGTACTAGATGTTATATTTGTAACAGGGCTTTGCTTATAGGGGAGTTTTTGTATGCATAAGTTGCATGGTGTTGCTTTGCATTGCATATTCATTTTGATACATACATTGTCATGCTTGCTTCATATGTATAAAGGAAACTCCATCAAAAATTTCAGATAGACAATATATGTAATGATATTCAAGATTCATTCACATATGCATAGATTATGAAAGAGTTTGCAATTTACATATATTTAGTTATACTAACATCAAAAACCTAGTTGTGTTTGATGCTAGTAAAGCTAGTTTTGGTAACCTTAAGTATCTTTGTGATGTTTGATGTTTCTAAAACTTGTTCTTAATATACTTTTGATTTTCGGATTAGATGTATAATAATAACTTAATTTTTTTAAATATAACCATCTAGTGAGATTGTCATCAATTACCAAAGTGGGGGGAGATTGAAGGTTTATCTAGCCCCTAAGTGTGATTTTGGTAATTATTGACAATACATATCGACTAATAATTGTGTTGAGAATTGTTTGTAGTATGTTCCATAGGTGATGCATGATTGATAGAGCATGGATTCATTGAGTAATGTCATGTGATCAAGAGATATTAATCAAGATGAATGAGCTCTAGGTGATGCTCGGGTGATGCTCATGAGATAAAGGAGAAGCTCAAGAATATTGACAATAAATGTGAAGGCTAAGTTACTTGTGGAGATCCAGTAACTAAATTTATGAGATTGTCAATTTAGTTTTTATGGATTAACCTATGTGCTATGTGTTTGAGAGTGAGTGGGGTTAGATTCCATATGAAGATTGACAATAACAGTGAAGGCAAAGTTACTTGTGAAGATCAAGTGACTTAAGGTGTAAAGTTGTCAATTAAGTTTTTATGGACTAACCATGTGCTATGTGTTTGAGAGTGAGTGGGGTTAGGTTTCATATGAAGATTGACAATAAGAGTGAAGTCAAAGTTACTTGTGAAGATCAAGTGACTTAAGGTATAAAGTTGTTAATTAGGTTTTATGGACTAACCCATGTGCTTTGTGCTTGAGAGTGAGTTGGAGTTAGGTTCTATAAGAAGGTATATGAGTTGAATTGATATATTCAATATGCCAAGTTGGAAGAGTAAGATCAAAACAGGCTTAGTGGACATCTTATATGCTTGATGCTTGCGGCTCATATCTTCGTGGTGAACAAAATGAAGATGACGTGAAGAGTGAAGTCTTCTATGCTTGGTGCACATGAAGCTATCAAGAGAGCTTCATTAAGCTTCCAGAGATCGAGTGAAGATCAAAATGGAAGCAATGATAATCATCATCATCAAGAGAAGATGAGTTGATGACAAGCCTTGAAGAGCTATGAGCAGCGTCGGGGCTTGGATGATGCATTCGTCAAGTCCGAATGGGATTGCTCAAGGTAAAGATATAACTAGAATAGGTTTTCTAGTTTTGCCGGTCTCAAGGAGTTTGGTGGGAAACCGGGTTATAGGATTGATAGTCGTACTATGAAGAGGGGCTAATGGATGCATTGCTCGATTGTTGTGTTGTGTGCTCAAACCAAGTGCTCAAGTGCGGGATGGGTTTGTGTTGGGAGTTCGTTTTTACGAGTCCGGGGTATCTAAAAGGTGTTTGAGATTTAAACATTTGTTGTTGATGGCTTTAGTGTCAAAAAGTGGTTGTGACCAAGCCTTAGTGGTGTTTGGCATTGTTCCATGTGGTACCTAGTTTAATCTTGGGGGATTAAGCTTTGTACAGTGGGAGGAAGTGTTCGAGTCAACTTTCGGAGTGTTCCTAGTTTTGATCCAATGTGGTTTAGATCATTAATTTAGTAGCAATGTGTAGCCCTCTGAATAATCTTTTCGTAGAGTGTGAGATCACTGAAATTGGATATCGGGATCAAAAGTTATCGACGTTTTTCAGAGGGTCAACTGTGTTAATTTTGGATGTTCCGATGTGACTTCGGATGTTCCAATATGTCGTAACCTCCGATTTTAAGAAACATAGGGCTCTCGGGTTTGAGTTGTTTTTTGGATCAGATGTGCCGATCCATACATCGGATGTTCTAATGTGTTGTTTTTCACAGATTTGTCCGTTGGATTTCGAAGGATCGGATGTTTTGATTTGGGGATCGAAAGTTTCAATCAATGTAGAATTTTTCCAGCAGCTAGTTTTTTAGAGTGGGTATAAATACACGTTTGCCTCATTGCGTGGGGGCAAGTCTTTGGAGGGGTTTGAAGGTGATTTTCTGGTGCTTGCAAAGCTTGAGAGGTCTTGGAACATGGTGTTTCACCTTTGAGTGCTCCCTTTCTCTCTCTAGGATTGCTTTGTGATATCCAAGGCCTTTGTGGCTTTGTGAGGAGAGAGAGAGAGAGAGAGAGAGAGAGGTGTGAGTGGTGTGGTGCTTTGGTAGCCTACGGTTGGCACATTAGTTGCGTGTGTTTGAGCACTCGGTGTTAATCGTGTGCGAGTTCGGGAGCTTGTTACTCTTGGAGGACACCGTCTCCTAGACAACTTGGTGGTGCATTGCCGGTGATCTCCTCCAAGTGAAGATTGTGAGGAGGCCCGAAAGTGGTAGCGGAACTCACCATCTGCGGAGTAGAGGAAGAGTTGGCCATAGTGGAGACAAGGAGTGCTTTGTGCAACCTCGTGAGGAAAAGGGTTGAAGGTGACCCGGCTTAAGTGTGACTGAGCTTCCTCAATGGAGATATAGGATATCGGTGGATATCCAAACTTCGGTAACAAATCATTTGTCTCCGTTTTTCCTTACTCTTGTGCGTTACATTGATTTAATTGCCTGTATGTATGCGCATTGAGTTAATTTCGTGAGATTCAATCCAGCAGTTTATATATATATATATATAGGAACATCCAATCAGTAGGTTCGGACCTTCCGATTAGAGTTTCTTGCATATCTTGCTATATTTGAATAATCTTTGTCACCCTAGGGTTGTAACCTTCACATTTGTTTAGGATGATTGTGCACTAGTTGAGCCTAGCATATTTAGATTTTTCATTTGTGAAAATTTGTTATTTTATTTTTGCTGCAAGTTTAGGTCAACTATTGAACAAGCGAACGAAGTTTTCAAAAACGCCTATTCACCCCCCTGTTTAGGTGACATTATTGTCTTTTCAGTCTCACTGTCACTGCCGGTTTTAGCCACAAACTACTAGTGATAATTTCACATAAAAAAACACATATGGTTCACATATCACAAATGGTTTCATAATTTATTTATATAGAAATTGAAAAGTAAGCATTAATATGTAGAATTACATACATTTAGGAGGACTACATCATTTAGATAGGGAGGATGGTGGCTCCAATAGTCCTAAGGTGAGCACCCTAGAAAATCTAATGCACCTTCCACCCTGCTGCCCTGCTGAAATCTACCCTGCTATGATCTCTCAATGATGGCTGTCAAATCAACTTCAAAATATCATTTGTGAAACCCTGCATCAGATAAAAGCAATGTAAGGTATAATACCTCATTAGCAACTATCATCATTGGCAACTGTTACCCTCACTGGCTCGTGTAAAAAGGGTGTTAACTCAAAGGCACAAGTTAGAAAACCTGTAGCACATAGATTGTTACAATTCCACACCTTCTTGTTCCACACCTCATAGAATATGGGAGAGGTTAAATAAGAAGACGCAGAATAGTGCCAATCAAGCTAGTGACTCTAAGCCATGTAAGTGCATAATCATCACAGCCCATGCGACTTATTGTGCACTTTATTTATAAAAAAAGTGAGAGCAAGCTATATTGCGCCAAGGAAATGGCAACAAAAATTATTCATTTGTGCCTCAGTTGTGTGTCCTAAAATTTGAATGTGATGTTATGGGTAATATGGTTTAGGTAATTTGCCCGACCTAGACCCTGATATGTAGAGACCGGTCCAAGGAAAAGACCAATCTCATCTACGTGCTGAGCCCAGGAATCAATCCTAACACATAGATGAATATCGTTACAATATCACACTTAATCATCATTAAACGTCTTACAAAAGTGACCTTCAAGGGTCAAGATCCAAATAAAATTACGGCACAACTACATAGACTTTAATCCTTCACGACGACTCCACAAGCATAACCATCATAGAAAATATCTTAGAACAAACCATCCTCAGTGAACTCTTCAATTCCTTCTCCAAATGAGTGTTTGGTGGTAGCAAGAGTGAGTACATGTTGTACGCAGTAAGTTGTGAGGAAATAATATACATATGAAGGCTTAACAACAATATGGCAATATGGCTCTTTTGCATAAAATAATATTTAAGTAAAATATTTGAAAACTAATAATAATTATGTGAACAACAAGAAATAAACAACTACATCAAGATTTCAACCATATTGACTTAAACAACTCTCCAACACCTCAACCAAGGTTGAACAATACCTTAATCATAGTTGCCACCACCATGATTGACCAAACCAAACCATCAAGTTCTAATCATGTGAGGTTTTCCTTGCCACTCGTAACCATGGGTATGGCTGAATATCTAGTTTTACACTCTGCAAATGTCGTACACTTTACCCACAAGTCATGATTATCCATTATGCCCATGCTAATCAAACACGTATAAACTTCTGAGGTGTGCGGCCAGGAAATGACTTCAAAGCCTTTACAACGCCCCTCTTAGCACATGCATACCCGCTAAGGTTTCACCGCCGTATGAACACATCTCAACAATGGAAGCCCCCTCTTGCGCCAATGGAAACCCTGGAAGTACACCCTTTGGTTCTACACAACCGGATGGTCTACACAATGTTGAGAGTATGCAAATTAATCGACTAGGCATGTCCCATTCTAGGCTTGTGGTTGTATTGTTTACTCGAAAATATCACTCCATGAACCAATCCTTAGATTTGAGCAAGACTACCACATCCCAACCATACAACCTGTACCAGTCTCATCAAACCATTGCTCAAATCCCTACATCATGTTGCTACAAAAACTATACCATCATCTTTTATCTTTGTTGCATATGACCATTATCACACTTCGTAGTTCCTCGAATGTCCATTATAATGCTCACCCTCCCCGGCCCTACTCATCCCATCCACAATGTCCCTCCTCCTCCTCCAATCCACCACATGCAAATTAGTTCGTTCGTCCTCTTGGTCCAATCATGGCCAGATCTCCTCCACCGCCGTCACCTCCGGCCTCTCCTCTGTCCCCACCACCGTACTCATCGGAGGTAGATCCAATGCCAGCCTCATTCGATGACCGCTCCTTCTCCTCCTTCGTCGATGACCGGTCCTCCTCCCCATACCAAAGAATCGCTGCGCGCTGGCAAGCTTAGAGGACTCCTACACCGGCGCAGAGGATGACCCATCCTCCTCCTAGGAGGAGGACAATGAGGAGGATGTCAGTGCCGAGGGCTCCGACAATAATGAGAAGGAGGTGGAAGATAAGGTCATCATCGCCTCTGGAGGTCACGATGACCCCATCTTCATCTACAGTGATGATGATGATGAGAAGTAGTCGTCATTGTCGTCAAACAATGGTGGCCTAGCATCGAAGAGGCAGAAGCTAGCACAGACATAGGGCTAGTATATATATATATATATATAGTTGTTAATTAGTCTTTCTTCGACATCTGAATGTTGGTTTTTGTGTGTAATCCAGAACTTTTTTTTGTAATCTACCTTATATATATTGCACTTCCAAGCTTCATTAGTTGAAATTTTGAACTTCCAAGTTTAGTGTCAGTATTTTGCACTTCCAAGCTTAGCCAACACGTCCTCTTTGGAAGCATGTCTCGTGTCACTACCGGCTCATGGCATCAACCGACGGTGATAAGGTTTATATAACTGCCAGTTAGTAGAAGCAACCAGCAACGATACACTCCTTATCACTGTCGGTTGATGCCATGAGCCGGCAGTGATGTACCACTGCTGGTTGATGGTATGAACCGACAGTGATAAGTGATATCACTGCCAATTCCAATGGACTCATCACTATTAGTGTTAGCCAAACTGGCACTGATAGCCGGTCGCTGATTGAGGTTTTTGTAGTAGTTAACAGACAAAACTAGACACCCATAGCTCCAACGGTCTGACTGTTAAATCCCGTGGTCTAATCGCTGGGACTCCACGTAGACAACATAACAAAATCTCTCAGCCTATCCTAGTGATCTAACCACTGGACTTTGCACAGACGACCAAAACAAACTCTCAACTTGAACTAACTCCCAAAAATACAAAAACCTTAGCAAATCAACTCTAAATCCCATGAAACTTGGGAGTACATGTGGATATTAGCTCAGAGACCCTTTTCCAACAAGAATCAACTTCAAATCATGAGAAAGTTTAAAACTTTTCAAAAATTGATGTTTCCAAGGCGAGACCAGAAAACTTAACTTTTGTGAACTTGTGGGAGATGGGCAAACTAGGTGCTATGGAGATGCTTCCCACTAGTCATAGCCTACAAAAACTCAACAACAACACCATCAAAACAAAGGAAACAAGAAAATCAAGTTTTTGCCATGAAGAGACCTAAACCGGGCAAAACTCCCAAAATCATTACTTATGATAGGGGGTTTCCATTTAGATATTTGCTAGATAAATATCCCCATCCTTTCACACACAAAGAACTCAAACAAATTCAAAATCCAAATAAATCCAAGAAAAGCTTGCAAAAATCAACAAGGGAGCCAATAGAGGGATTAAATTAGAAAAGGAGGCAAAAGAGATGAAAGACAAGCATTTCCACATATTTGTTCTTCTATTACTTCAATAGGAATCAAGATGTACAATTACATAGGTAGGATTCACTCAAGAACTCACCATGAACACCCAAAAGTGACTAAGCACCTAGGTAGGATTCATCTCTCTTCTCTTTCTCTACTCTTTCCCTCCTCTCCCCAAACCTATCTCAAAATTGGAGTGAATGGCTCAAGAGGCCTCCACAACTAGCCTTCTCTATTTATAGGCTACCCTTCTCTTACAATACATTATACCTACCACCGAGGGTATTTTCGTCTAAATATTTATCCTTTGCCCGAATGCTATCGATCCCTTCATGACTTAGATTCGCCTCGATGTAAACTTCGCGATGGTGCCATGTGCACATCCATCCTTCCTATGGTTTTGAGGTCAAACCACGAAACCTCCTTGCACGCTTCTCAAAAGTGTGACTCATCGCTACTTTCTTTCATCCTAAGCAAGCCTTTTGATGTCGATGTATGTCACCTTGTCCTATGATCCTAACCACTGGTAAGTCTCTCCTGGCCCCTCTTTCTCGAGCTCCGTTGTCACTTGCACCGGCATCCCGCTCGCTTTGATTTGATCAACACACCATCTTTATTAACCTTCATATGCTTCTTGCCCTCTCCACATATACAATGTAGATCACCCTTGGCTTCATCCAGCATCCCAACCGTCTGGCCCCAAGCCTCCCGTTTAGTTCCGGTCCTCTCGCCATTGACCGTCAAGGTGACTCCCATTGACCGTCAAGGTGACTCCCATTGACCTACACATCACGAGATAAGAAAATTCATTTTCTTCTCCTCCAACAATTTCCATCACCTTCACCAACTCCGGTTAGTCACCAATAATAACCATGCATTGCCAACAAATAGACATGCTCATGTAATCCCCAAAATCCCGCATTTCAACTTAACTTCAAATCAAGTTGTTAATTACTCATCAAAAGCTAAACCATGGCACATCTCAACATGGCTTCTCAATCTCCCCCCTGGATGAGTACATTGACAACTCCGAAAGACATTGAACCTGTATGTTCGTTTTGTTTTTGCAAGGACATTCGATTTCAAGTATAGTTTGAGTGGAGCCCTTTCAGCGTAGGAATATGGATGTTTAGCGCTGGTTGGCTAGAACGTTGAATTATGGTTAACTGACATGAGACATTCACAAGGTATAATACAATGGTTATACTTCTTTGTGAAAATATTTGGCGGAATCGTGAAACATATTTACAATTAGTATGATGTGTTAAAGAGATGAGATTATGGCGTAGCTTTAGATAAACTAGAATCCAAACTAATCTGTTGTAATGGCTATACAGATAGATTATGTTGTTGGAGTAGTATTAGGTCACGGTTGTGCTGTACATCCTGTAGCCATATAAATTGCAGAGCCTGGCACCTTGTTGTGGTGCGGTTTTCTCCCAAACTAATCTATTGCTTTGACATGGTATGAGAGCTTCTTCTTCGCATCTAGGTGTCTACTACTACCACCCAATCCTCTGCTGCCATGCGGCCTCCTCCTGATGCTGTCGTTTCGGAACTTTATCAACATCAAGCTGATCCGAGACAACTACCTCCTGTGGAAGGCACAAGTTGAGCTGCACCTCAGGGGGGCAGCAGCTCCTAGGCTTCATTGAAGGCACCAACATCGCCCCTGCCAAGATGGTTGCTGCATCTACTACAGCCGGAGCCCCTGCCAAGATGGTTGCTGCATCTACTGCAGCCGGAGCCCCTGCCAAGATGGTTGCTGCATCTACTGCAGCCGGAGCGGCGCAGATCCCAAATCCTGCGTACAACGCTTGGCTCCAACAGGACCAGATGATCCTCAGTATGCCTCTTAAGTCATGGGGCAAGTCTTATTCTTGAAGTCAGCAGCCGGTGTTTGGGCAGCACTCGAGGGGATTTTCGCCTCTCAATCACGTGTGAGGGTGATGCAAATCCGCTGATAGCTCCCCACGATCTAGAAGAATGATATCTCGATCATTGACTACTACAAGGTGATGGGCCTCGCAGACACGCTGGCTGTAGTAGGGCATCCTCTCACCAACTGTTGAGATCCATTGTGATCTACATGCTGACTGGTCTTAGTTCGGAGTACGATGCATTGTTCACATCGATCATGACAAGAATAGATCCAATCTCTATTGAAACTCATAGAGAGAAGGTGAGATTCGAATAGGTGTCACAAGGAATGTGTCCCCTCCCTTGCCTGAGTGCGAATCTCAACACGGACTTTTAACATTTAAAGGTTAGATGGTAATTTAGTTGGTTTGATCTGGTGAAACTTACGAAGATGCTTGTAGATTTTAGCTTTGTTAGCGATTGTAACAGAATACGAAAGGAGGATGTTTAGGTAGAAGCACCCCACGACATAAAGCCTGGGTGATCTCATATATACAGCTGGCAAGGGCATATACAAGGTAACAAACCAATCACAAGGATTGGGATCACAACAAAACAAGAACAAATCCGGTGGTTAGCAAAAATATAATATTACTTTCTATATACCAAAGAGGCTATCGCTAATACCCGCCTGCAGTCTTGGCGTCGGTTCAGCAAGAGACCAAATGCAGAGACTGGATCAAAAGTCAGAAAACAGCGGTGTAGGCAACCCTTTGGTCATGATGTCTGCATACTGATGGGAAGAAGGCACGTGCAGGACCCGAACTTCACTAAGTGACACCTTCTCCTGTACAAAGTGAATGTCAATTTTGATGTGCTTGGTTCTACGGTGCTGAATTGGGTTTGCAGACATGTAAACAGCGCTAACATTATTGCAGTACACAACTGTAGTTGTAGTCAAAGGGTGATGAAGCTCTTGCAGAAGTTGGCGCAACCAGCAACACTCAGCCACGGCATGAGCCACAACCCTGTACTCGGTTTCAGCACTGGATCGTGAAACGGTCATTTGGCGCTTTGATGACCAGGAGACTAGATTGTACCAAGGTAGACACAGTACCCAGAGGTAGATCGACAAGAGTCAGGACAATCAGCCCAGTTGGCATCGGAGTAGGCCATCAAAGTTGAGGCTGGAGAGGTGCCAATAGAGAGACCCATGTCAAGAGACCCTTTGACATAGCGGAGGATCCGCTTGATCAATGTGAGATGGGGCTCTCTAGGATCGTGCATGAAGAGGCACACCTGTTGGACATCATATGCCAGATCGGGTCATGTTAATGTGAGGTACTGTAAGGCCCCAACAAGACTTTTGTACTTTATAGGATCAACAACAGGAGGTCCATTAGAGGTAGACATCTTAATCCGAGCTTCGACAGGAGTCAATGTGGGATGGCACTCGAACATGCCAGCATGCTGTAGAAGATCAACGGCGTACTGATGCTGGGATAAGAGCAGCCCATGTTCTGAACGGGTCACCAAAATGCCAAGGAAGTACTGAAGTTCGCCGAGGTCTGTCATGGAAAATTTAGAGTGGAGACGCCCAGTAATGCCCTGTAGGAGCTGAGGAGTAGATGCTGTGAGGATGATATCATCAAGATAGAGAAGTAAGTAAGCGATCTGCTCCCCATCCTTGATTACAAACAGTGATGTGTCGCAAGTTGGAGCAGTGAATCCCATGGTGCAGATGTACGAAGCAAAATGCTGGTACTAGGCGCGAGGTGCCTGCTTTAGGCCATACACAGACTTGTGCAGGCGGCATACATACTCCGGATGAGAGGGATCCACAAACCTGGAGGGCTGTTGGCAATACACTGTTTCCTCAAGATTTCCATGCAGGAAGGCGTTCTAGACGTCCAATTGATGAATGCTCCAAGCACGGGAGGTGGTAAGGCTAAGAACAACATGGATTGTAGAGGGCTTGACAACGGGGTTGAAAGTCTCCTCAAAATCCACACCATGCTCCTGAGAGAAGCCGCACACAACCCATCGTGCTTTGTGACGAGCCAAAGAACCGTTGGAGTGAAACTTGTGCTTGAAGATCCATTTCCCCGAGACGACATTGGTGCCGAGTGGTCGGGGTACTAGGTACCAAGTATCATTGTCCATTAGTGCTCGATACTCCTCCTTCATTGCTGCCCGCCAGTTGGGGTCTGCAAGAGCGCTCCAATAATTGAGGGAACTGGAGACATTACCGAGTGGGTCACTGAGAGGTTGAGACGTTGCACAGGTTTGACAAAACCGGCCGCTGCACGAGTCACCATGGGGTGTGTCCCTAGCTGGCGAGGTGCAGGGGAGTGCCATAGATGTTGGTTGGGCCAGAGCCGAAGAGGTCACCACGTCTGATCCCGCAGTGTTGGAGGCCATTGCGGGGAGATGTGATGGCTGTGGGCACCGAGTGTAAACCAAGCGCACCTCCGATCGAGGGGGAAGCGACAGGGAAGGAGCTGCAGCGGAATGTAGCGCCCGTCCGGTGTCCAGAGGTTCGAGTGCGACGTCTGGAGGCGACGTCGGCTCATGCAACGCCCACTCGGCCGCGAGGGAGTCGAGCATGCCTTCTGGAGAGGTGTGCGGCATCGTAGACTTATCCTACGAGGCTAGGTCACCGGGGGACGGTGAAGAGGATCTTGCTGTAGAATCGTCCAACAAAAAAATCCAGTGAGTTAGAACATGATGATGGTTTGCCCGATTGTCCAGTGGCAAAAGGGAACACATTCTCGTCGAATGTCATATGGTGAGAGATGTAGACACTCCCAGTGACTGGATCTAAGCAGTGATATCCTTTATGGGACACGGGATATTTGAGGAAGACACATGCCACGGAGCGAGGAGAGAGTTTGTGGTTGGTAATGGCCGAGATGTTCGGATAGCAAAGGTATCCGAACACACGAAGGTGAGTGAGATCGAGTGATTTTTTTGTGGAGATGTTTGTATTGGAGTTGTATTGTGGATGGAGGAAGAAGGTTGGCGATTGAGCAGATAGGTAGCAGTAGTAAGCGCTTCGACCCAGTAGGAGGCTGGCATGGAAGCATGGAATAGGAGCGTGCGCACGGTATTGTTGAGAGTGCGGAGCGATCGTTCAGCTTTGCCATTTTGTTGCAATGTGTATGGGCAAAAGAGCCGAAGATGGATGCCATGATCTATGCAACAAAACCCTGGTGGTGGAGTTGCTGAACTCCATGCCATTGTCTGCCTGCATAGCACGTAGAGATGAACAAAATTGAGTTGATATGTAAGCATGAAACCGTACTAAATGGCTATGAACTTCAGATTTTTGGTGGAGAGGAAAGGTCCAAAAAAATGAGAAAAATCATCAATGACAACCAAATAGTATTTGAAACCGGAGTTGCTTAAAACAGGAAAGGTCCAAACATCACAATGGATCAACTCAAAAGGTTCAGACGTAAGAGACTTGGAAGAGGAAAAAGGGAGACGCATGTGCTTGCCAATTTGCCAGGCATGACAAGTAGTGCGATCTAACTTATTACACGAGATCGGCGATGACTTGTGAAGTGTACCAAGAGCTTCACGTCCAAGGTGACCGAGTCGCTGATGCCAAACACGAGCAGTGGTGGTGAGCACGACTGGAGCTTGCGAAGATGAGGGCGACACAGGTGGAAGGAATGTGTAGAGATCCCCATGACTATTGCAACAAAGTATCGCGCGTCGGCTCTTGAGGTCCTTTATGGAAAAACCAAAAGGGTCAAATTCAATGTAACAAGCATTATCTCATGTAAATTGTCGAACGGATATAAGATTTTTGATCAAGGAAGGAACACAAAAGATGTTTGTGAGATGAAAAGTGGCAGTAGGTGTATGTAGAGAGGCGTTACCACGGGCAAGACACAAGTAGATGCGCCATTACCGATGGTAACAAGAGAAGGAGATGATGAGATGGAGAGCGGATTTAAGTTACCATCACCAGACATCATGTGGGTTGAGGCACCAAAGTCCATGATCCATCCATCTTGTCCCTGAGTAGACAGGTTGTTCATGGCCGCAATGAGCACAGCCTGATCCCATGTAGTCACAGATGACGTGGCTAGTAGGGCATTCATGGTGAAAGCCTGAGTCGGAGGGGTCGAGGAGGGCCACAGGCTGAGGATGCTAGTCCCTGCCGTGCCCAGCGAGAAGCAGACCCACGGCCCAGTCGGAGTTGGGGTGGAAGACTGGGGGCCTGTTGTTAAGGGAGGCCGCCACCGCTGCTGGACTTGCCCTTCTTGTACTTCTTCTTGCTAAATCCTCGACCGCTTGTGTTGGATGCTGGAGCCAGAGTGGAAGCATAGGAAGGCAAGGAGCATCGTTGCACCGAGGAGGGCTGAGAGCCCTGGAAGTCAGCGAGGAGGGCAGTGGCCGAGGTGATGCATGACTCGTTTTCCATGCGCATCTCCTGTAGGAGGAGCATGGACCGCATGTTGGCAAAAGTAGGGAGATGTGACGTCATGGAGATGTGTCAGATCATGTGATGAAAAATTTGTTTGATTAATGAAATTGGCAGAGAAAAGTGATTTAGCATAATGACATTTGGTTGATGGTTATGAGTTGCTAAGATATGCTTGGATAGCATAGTTGGTTTCATGCGCTATCATTAGTTTGATATGCTTATGTTAGTGTGTTAGTTTTGCTTGGAGTTTGTGTGGTGTTGCGTGAACTGATTTTGAGTCAAGTCGGAAAGGGCTTGTGTTTGTACTCGATTGTTGTTTGATTCATGTGCAGGTGTTGCTTGAAGGCGAACATGGTCGATGACGGATCGACGAACTAAGTTCAGGGAGGAACTGAGGTTCGTTGACAAGGTTCAGGAGGAACTGAGGTCGTGGTGATCGAGGATGTCATGCGGGACGTTCGAGCTGAGAGAACAATGTATATGGAGACAAGGCTTCGCGATGGACGCAGGAGGTGATCTGATCGTGAGAGGACGTAAGACTAATTTATGTTCGAGTCGGAGAAGGCACGAGGGAGTCGTGTGGTGGCTGGACATGAGACAAAGAGTTAGTGTCGAAGACGGACTTTGAGTTGGTTACGTATATGCATGTATGCATGGGAGATGTGCATGCATAATTACGTAAGAGTTGTTGGCTAATTAGCTTAATTAGTGGAAGTTGTTTGTCCTCTTATGATTAGAGGAGGGTAGAGACCAGATTGAATATGATAGAGAGTTGTAGTTCGATTCGGTCATGTTTGTGCGTGTGGCTACCCTATAAATAGAGAGGTCTGTTGTATTGGGTAAACAACAAAGCGCAGAATAGGGCAGCACAACGCAGGAGAGAGATAGAGAAACTCGAGAGAGAGTTGTTTTGGGATTTCGTGGAAATCCTTGTTGGATGCTTTGGAGAGGCATCCTGTAAACTCATCTATATAATGAAAATCAAGTTTCGTAAGTTGATGAGTTGCTGATTCGGAATTTTCTCTATGTTCTATATTCTGTATGCTCGGTTTTGGTTTTCAGTTAATTTTATGTGTCTATGAAGTTTCATCTTGGTTTGATCCATCCAAAACCTTGCTAGAATATATAGTGTTTGCTCTGAGAAAATTTCGAGTGGATTTGGTTGTTTTCGAGTAGTTTTTTTGTTAACTCGACTAGGTTTTGATCTACTCGATTCTGGTTAACACAGTCTGCTTCAACCAGAAATAACTTTTGATCCACGTATCCGATTTACTCGATACTTGTTGGGTTAGTTTTGTATTTGAATCTAGTTTCTGCTGACCAAATTTGAGAGCAATCCGTGCAACAGATCTTTCTGTACATTGTGTTTACTAGAGCTTGTGCAATTTATTTTGAGTGGAATACTGAGTTTAAATCGAGTTTCGATTTGGGTGAGTTAATCTTTGAATTTGGTTTTCGCAATCATTCACCCCCCTCTGATTGGCTATTTTGTGCATATTCGATCCTACAATTGGTATCAGAGCCTTAATACTTTCTAATTGATCTTAATCGGTAATTAGAAATATGACTTCAGATAGGTATTCCACAAAACCTTGTGTTTTCGATGGAGTTGATTTTCAGTTCTGAAAGGCGAAGATGGAGGCCTACATTCAAGCACAGTGCTTTGCAATTTGGGAAAAGGTCTACAAGCCATATGTGGTCCCTGAGAATATTGAAGTGACAGCACAAAACATGTCTCATGTCGAGGCGAACAGCAAGGCAAGGAACCTGATCATTCAAGACTTGGCAAGGAGCGACTTCGATCGAGTAATACATTTCAAATCAACGTACGAGGTATAGAAATCACTCTGTGATTATCATGAAGGTTCAACTACTATTAAAGAGGTACGTCAAGATTTATTTAAGAAAGATTACATGCATTTTGAGATGAAGCCTGGTGAGTCACTATATGATTTTTTTGCTCGGTTTAATAAAATTCTTAGTAATTTATGTACTGTTATTATTACATATACTAATGCTGAGAATTCACGTCAATTACTAGGAGCTTTAGATATGTCAGTGTTGGAGGTGAAAGTTACATCTATTAGAGAATCTACTGTCATAAGTTCACTTACATTAGATGTACTTTATTCTAAATTGAAAACTCATGAGCTAGATATTTTTTCTAGGAAGAACGTTAATAAATCAATTGCTTTGGTCTCTCAACCCAGCATGTCTCATATTGAATCGTCTTCATCAAGTTTTTCATTATCTTCTATATCTTCACTAACCGATGATCAGCTTGAGTTGATTCCTGAAGAAGATTTAGCACTACTTTCTACTCGGTTCTCTAAAGCATTGCAGAATGTGCGTATGAGGAAGAGAGGAAGTGGAGGTCCTCAAAGATGCTATGAATGTGGTGATCTGAACCACATTCGTTCCAATTGTCCTGAGCTTGTAGATAAAGCATCAAAAGAGGAGAAGAAGAAAAAGAAGCGATCGTTCAACGACAAGAAGAAAAAGAGATTTCTCAACTGCAAGGTTGTGCATCGAGTTCTTTCAGCGCTCGAACAAGTCAACTTGAGTGACGTTGATTTAGAGAGCAGCGAGGATGACACAATAACTAAGAGCAAGACATTGCGTGATTTGACTGGATTGTGTCTCATGGCAAGCAACAAAGAAAGCTCAACCGAGGATGAACTTGACAGTGACGGTAATGAGGTATTACCTACTTATGATGATCTATCTAATACTGTTGTTCGTCTTGGTATACTCTTAGAGAAACGTAACAAGAAAATTAAGAAAGATGATGTTTTAATTGAATCACTTAATTCTGAAATTACAAGACTTAAGACTTTAATTCCTGATGATGATGCTTGCAAGTCATGTGACTTAAATTATTCTGAGCTCACTTCTCTTAGAGATGTTCATGCTTCTACTCTTGAGAAACTTAGAGAAGAAACTGAGAAAAATGAGAAACTTGTTGTGTTGAATTGCAAACATGTTAAAAATGCAAGTTATTCAACGTTTGATTTGCATAATTCAATTTCCTGTTCTAATTGCTCAATTCTTGAATTGAAGTTGCATGATGCTAATACCAGAGTTTCTCAAATAGCTAATGACATGATTACTCATGAGGTTCTTTCATGCTCTAACTGTCCTAAATAAAAGAAACCCATGAGTGTTACTTGTGATAAGTGCCTAGCTATTTCTAAACAGGTTGATTACTTGAAAGGAACTTTAGAACATTTTTCTAAGGGAAAGAAAAATTTGAACCTGATTTTAGATTCATCTAAGTCAAGTACATGTAAACAAGGTTTAGGTTTTGATCCTTATGCTCGTTCTAAGATAGATGCACCCACTATTGTTAGAGCTCTTGGCTGTGGTAAATTTGAAACTCTTGCTGAATCTGAACCTAAGAAGGTTGTTTTTAAGTCTGCTGGATTTTTATCCTCTACAATGAATACAAATGTTGCTTCTTCTTCAAAATCCATATATCGGGTTTAGTATACTTGCACTCATTGTGGTAGAGATGGACATTTAGTAGATTTTTGCTTTAGACTAGCTAAACAACAAAATAAAGAAAAGTCTAAGGCTAGGTCTAATTTGAGAAAGGCCTGTTTTATCCCTCATGAGGTTGTGGCACCTTATTTTGTGCCTCAGGTGAAACAGTCATCACCTTTTACTACTCATGTAACTCGAGTTGAACCTACTCGAACTTCTCGAGTTGAGATTACTCGAGCTGGTAGTGCTTCTCGAGTTGAACTCACTCGAGCTTCCCAAGTTAAGTCTACTCGGGCTACTCGTGTTTTGCCTACTCATGTTGTTGGTCGAGTGACTCAGTACTGGATTCCTAAAAGCTTTATTACTAACCCCAGTACTGAGGCCTTGACATCTTCTATTTCCTTGTAAGCTTCTCGAGCGAGGAAGGAGAACATTTGGCTAGTCAATTCCGGATGCTCACGCCACATGTTTGATGATAAAAAATCGTTCTCCTCCCTTGTACGTGCATCTCGTACTGAAAGTGTTAGTTTTGGAGATGCTTCCTCTACCTCAGTTGTTGCATAAGGTACAATGAAGGTAAATGACGAGTTTATGTTCAAGGATGTTGCTTTAGTCGAGAACTTGAAATTTAACTTACTTTCTGTCTCACAAATGATTGATGAAGATCTTGAGGTGCGATTTAAGAATAATGAATGTAAAGTATTAGATGTTTCTGGTGATCTGGTTTTTAGAATCTCACGTTTTGGAAGAGTTTTTAAGGCTGATTTTGATGCATCACATTCTTCTAAGCTTAGATGTCTTGTTGCTAATGTTTCTAAAGATTTATTCTTTTGGCATCGTAGACTTGGTCATGTTGGTATAGATCATCTCACTCGAGTTAGTGGTTTAGATCTTATTCGTGGCTTGCCTAAGCTTAAGGGTGATAGCGAGTTAGTTTGCTCTTCTTGTAGATATGGTAAAATACATTCAGGTTCACATCCACCTATTACTATGATTATGACAAATGCACTGGTCAACTTTTACACCTTGATACTGTTGGTCCTTCTAGAGTACAATCTTTTGGAGGTAAATGGTATGGGCTTGTTATTGTTGATGACTACTCTAGAGATTCTTGGGTTTACTTTATGACATCTAAGGATGAAGCTTTTGGTTATTTTAGAAGTTTAGTTCTTAGATTGTCTGTTGATCTCCCAGGATCTTTGAGAGCGATTAGAAGTGATAATGGAACAGAATTTAAGAATTCTTATTTTGATCACTTTTTGTGTTGAGAAAGGTATGGAACATCAATTTTCATCACGTAGAATTCCTCAACAAAATGGTGTAGTTGAAAGGAAGAATAGAACCCTGGTCGAGATGGCTAGAACCATGTTAGATAAATTTTCTACTCTTAGAAAATTTTGGGCTGAAGCTATATCTACTGCTTGTTATGTTTCAAACCGTGTTTTCTTGAGATCTAAATTGGGTAAAACTTCATATAAGCTGCGGTTTGGACATAGGCCTAGTGTATCTCACTTTATAGTTTTTGGCTGCAAGTGCTTTGTGATGAAATCTGGAAATTTGGATAAGTTTGAGTCCAGATCAACAGATGGTATTTTTCTTGGATATCCTGCTCATACCCGTGGCTATCGAGTGCTTGTTTTAGAGACTAACAAAATTGTTGAAACCTGTGGGGTTACTTTTGATGAGACTAGTCTTAGAACTAGATCAAGTGATGCAGGTACAGGTACACAAATTCAGGAGGAGTTCGAGAGTATTTTTGTGGATGATGATGAGGTCGATGAGGATGAGGTTTTAATTTCAATGATACAATCAGCTGTAGATCCTTTGACACCTTCGATCACTTCAGCTACAGTTGGACATCCTCTAGCTACTACATCATATGTGCGTATTGAAGGAGAAGAAGAGATTGCTTCTCGAGTGACAACTCCTTTGCACATTCAGCGGAGTCATCCACCTGATCAGACGATTAGAGATTTGCATGAGCGAGTCACACGGTCCAGGTTTATTGATTCTAATTCTCATGCTCATTCAGCTTTTGTTGCTTCTTTTGAACATAAAGATGTTTCACATGCATTAACTGACGAATCTTGGATCAATACCATGCATGAGGAACTTGAAAATTTTGAACGCAACAAAGTATGGAAGCTTGTCGCACTTCTTCCAAGTCATACATTTATCGATACTAAATGGATTTTCAAAAATAAACAAAGTGAGGGTGGTGTTGTTGTTGTTAGAAACAAAACTAGACTTGTAGCTCAAGGTTTTACACAGGTAGAAGGGCTAGATTTTGAGGAAATTTTTGCTCTGGTTGCTAGACTAGAAGCCATTAGAATTCTTTTAGCTTTTGTTGCATCTAAAGGATTTAGATTATATTAAATGGATGTCAAAAGTGCTTTTCTGAATGGCTACATAAATGAAGAGATTTATGTTAAGAAAGCACCTGGTTTTAAAAATCCTAAATATCCAGATTATGTATACAAGTTATCAAAAGCTTTGTATGGTTTAAAACAAGCCTCTAGAGCGTGGTATGATAGG
The DNA here is from genome assembly GCF_958298935.1 of Phragmites australis. Classification (NCBI taxonomy): domain Eukaryota; kingdom Viridiplantae; phylum Streptophyta; class Magnoliopsida; order Poales; family Poaceae; genus Phragmites; species Phragmites australis. Next base: position 23,602,847 of record NC_084929.1, read on the forward strand.
CTTAAAACCTTCTTGCTTGAAAATAGTTTTGAAATAGGAAAGGTAGACAAGATGTTGTTTGTGCTCAAGCATGGTAATGATCAACTATTTGTTCAGATTTATATAGATGATATCAACTTTGGTTGTTCTTCTTATGCTTTGGTGTCCCAGTTTTCAGAAATGATGAGCAGGGAATTTGAGATGAGTATGATGGGTGAACTAACGTACTTTTTGGGACTTCAAGTCAAACAAACCAAAGAAGGTACTTTTATTCATCAAAGTAAGTATACATGAGACCTGCTACGACGTTTTGAGATGGAAAATAGCAAGCTGATCATGACACCTATTGGAGCAACAATGACACTTGATCTTGATAAAGATGGTGAGCCAGTTGATCAAAAAGAATATAGAAGAATGATTGGATCACTTTTGTATCTCACCACTTCAAGGCCAGACATACAATTTGTGGTATGCTTGTGTGCACGATTTCAAGCTTCCCCACATGCTTCACATCGACAAGCTATCAAACGGATTCTAAGATATCTTCATGGAACTCAAGATTTTGGCATTTGGCTTTCTGCTTCTTCATCTATTAGCTTAAGAGCTTTTTCTGATGTTGAATTTGGAGGTTGTAGAATTGATAGAAAAAGTACATCTGGTACATGTCATTTCTTGGGTAATTCTCTTGTTGCATGGTCATCTAGGAAACAGTCCTCTGTTGTACAATCTACTGCTGAATCTAAATATGTAGATGCTGCTAGTTGTTGTTCACAAACTCTTTGATAGTTGCTACACTTAAAGATTATAGGGTTAATTTAGAGAGTGTTCTACTTTTCTGTGATAATACTAGTGTTATAAGTATTGCTAAAAATCCTGTGCAACATTCTCGGACTAAACACATTAATATCAGATTTCATTTTCTTAGAGACAATGTTGAAAAAGTAAAACATTGTATTTCTCCGTGTGAATACTGAACACCAATTGGCAGATATTTTCACAAAACCTTTGGATTCTTCTCGGTTTACTTTTCTTCGGGGAGAATTTTGTGTTATTCATCCTATGGGATTGTTTTGAGGGGGAGTTCTTATATCTTGGAACTTGTCAAAGTTTATAAAAATAAGAAAATAATGAAATATGATGAGCATCATATTTGATACATATATGACTTTTGTGCTTATGCTACATAGGAGTTTTTGCACTTTCATATCTATATGTGTAACTGTGTAGTTTTTGTCATAACTTTTTAAATCAAATGACAATTTGAGTTAAATCTTATCATGGTTAAACTCTCTTGATTATTTTGATCTTTGATAAAAATGCTATGTGTAAAAGAATCAAAGAAATGAAAAAGTGCTGAATAATAGTTGATAGATAAAAGATTAAGGAAGTATGCATTGTTGCACTTCTTTTCGAGACTGCTTATCATTGCACTTTGATACGAACTTGGAAGAAGTCGTGTATGACCATAATCATTGTCTTAAGCTTCTGATTGTCTTTTTGACATAGGCTTGGTATGGTTGGATAGAATAAGGCTGATGGTACATATAATTCCTTGCAAAAGAATATGAGAAGTTCTTGACATCAAAATTGGCATCTTGTTATATGTCTTTTTAATCAAAACAATGATATACTTTTGATATTCATATTTTTGATAGCATATAAATTGAGGATTCGAGTGATTGAGATTGGGAGACCATGCCTTGCAAATAAATCATTAATTATACTTAATAAGTTCTGCTCACACTATATTTTTACATGTGTAGACAGGTTGGTGCAAGTATTCTTGATAGTGTAGCTTGGTCGAGTATTTGTTATACATGTGGATGATTTCTGATGCTCACTGAAATGATTGAAATAACAAGACTTGTTTCTCTCTTTTGAATTTTTGATGAAATCATTGCCAAAGGGAGAGAGAAGTTGCCCATTTGGGAGATGGAGTCTTTTTACTCTTGTTTTTCTCAAAGGGAGATTTTTTTTCAAAGGATTTTTGTTGATCTTTTGAGTTGGTTACGTATATGCATGTATGAATGGGAGATATGCATGCATAATTACATAAGAGTTGTTGGCTAATTAGCTTAATTAGCGGAAGTTATTTTTGTCCTCTTGTGATTAGAGAAGGATAGAGACCAGATTGAATACGACAGAGAGTTGTAGTTCGATTTGGTCATGTTTGTGCGTGTGGCTACCTTATAAATAGAGAGGTCTATTGTATTGGGTAAACAACAGAGCGCAGAACAGGGCAACAGAGAGATAGAGAAACTTGAGAGAGAGCTGTTTTGGGATTTCGTGGAAATCCTTGTTGGATGCTTTAGAGAGGCATCTTGTAAACTCATCTATACAATGAAAATCAAGTTTTGTAAGTTGATGAGTTGCTGATTCGGAATTTTCTCTATGTTCTATATTCTGCATGCTCGGTTTTGGATTTTAGTTAATTTCATGTGTCTATGAAGTTTTATCTTGGTTTGATCCATCCAAAACCTTAATAGAATATCTAGTGTTTGATTTGAGAAAATTTCGAGCGGATTTGGTTTGTTCTTGAGTAGTTTTTTGTTAACTCGACTAGGTTTTGATCTACTCGATTTTTGTTGACACAGTCTGCTTCGACCAGGAATAACTTTTGATTCACATATCTAATTTACTCGATACTTGTTGGGTTAGTTTCGTATTTGAATCTAGTTTCTGCTAACCAAATTTGAGAGCAATCCGTGCAGCAGATCTTTCTATACATTGTGTTCACTAGAGCTTGTGCAATCTATTTTGAGTGGAATACCGAGTTTAAATCGAGTTTCAATTTGGGTGCGTTAATCTTTGAATTTGGTTTCTGCAATAATTCACCCCCTTCTGATTGGGTATTTTGCGCATATTTGATCCTAGAAGATGTGTGTGGTTGCGTTGGAGAAACGCGGACTGAGGCCACACAATGTATTGAGGACGAGGGTGGAGTCGCTGACTAGGTGGCCGACATCACAGAGGGTGTCGACGAGTGTTTTCATCTTCTGGAAGTAGTCCGTGATGGACACGGTGCCCTGCACCATTGAGTGGAACTCGCTGTTGAGGTAGATGGCACAAGCCTCCATGTTGTCACGGAATTGGGACTCCAGGCACGTCCACAGGTCACGTGTCAGCTTGTTGGGCTCCATGACGGCGGCGAGGAGATCGGTGGCAATAGAGCCGTACATCCAGGACTTGACGGTGTAATCGTCCTGCACCTAGTTCGAATCTCCCGCCGTTGGTGGTTCAGAACATGGGGAAGCGGCTTGAACTTGCCATAGAGCGTGAGGAAGAAAGTGCTCCCCATGGTGTAGTTTGAATCCTGCATGTTGAGGACGAGGGGAAGATGAGCAGCAGCGGTGAGCGCCAAACTCTGTACTACAGGGGCGATGGCAGTAGAGAGGGCGCCGTTGGTGGTGTTGTCCAGCGCTAGGGTGGAGGCCATGGCGCCAGAGAGAGGGTCTAGGCAGCAGTATAGTAGATTGGATCGTGCTATCCTGATACCATGTAACAGGATACGAAAGGAGGATGTTTAGACGGAAGCACCACACGGCATAAAACCTGGGTGATCTCATATATATAGCCGGCAAGGGCTTATACAAGGTAACAAACCAATCATAAGGATTGGGATTACAACAAACTGGAAACAAATCCAGTGGTTAGCAAAAAATAGAATATTACTTTCTATATACCGAAGAGGCTATTGCTAATAGCAATGATGGTTGGTTAACAGTTTGCAAGGTTTCACCTTCACAGTCCTTGGGCAGTGGCAGCTGCACGTACCTTTGTTTTGACGTCAAATTGACATAAAGATCCAAGAAATATGTCGTAATGAGCCTAAAAATAACATACAGTGATAATCCACCCCATACTGCTCTTATATCACCCTATGGTGTTTCAGTATTAATTGTTACTACAGGAGACCAACGTGCCGCTTGACATTGTCATTGTCCTCAGCATCCGTTGGTGCAAGGTTGAATCGCCTTACCATGATGTTGATCCTCCTCCTTGACTGGATTTTGGTCCCACTTCTTTACACGCTTAAGCATGGAGGATCCAGATCCAAGCATCCTAGGTATGACCCTCCTCTTTGCTCATAACTTTGAGTGGCTCTCCGTCGACCATAGCACCTTACAACGGTTCAACCTACAAATGGAGGCTACATTCACGGTGCCGGTTAGGGTAAACAGAGGCCTTCCTCTTCAACAAGGTAGTGGCTGCCAGGTGGATCTCAGACCTACGCTGCCCACATGCCGTTCATGGCGCTGGAGGGGATCAATTGGTTATCTTCGCCGGCGCGTGCGGCAACAAAGAACCCTAGGACCTTTACTGTAATTTCCTCGTATGTGTTTTGTGTGGTATTGTACGGTCTATTTTACACTTCTGTATCTTTTTTAGAAATTTTTTTGTACCATTCAATCTCCAGTAGAGCTCTATGCACATGGGCCATTTCGATCAAGAATGGAAGAAAGAAAAAAAGCACAGACCTAATCCCTTCCAGTCGAATTAGCTCCCACTGCAAGATTTCAGCATTCATCGACTTGATCACGGCGCATCCATACCATTAGGCTGCTCTCCGGTCTTAGTTGCAAAAGTAGCAACAGAAGTATCTCTATTTTATAAAATATAAGTTGGTTCTAGTATCATTTCTTTCTCTATTCTTTTTTCATCTAATAAAAACTTCTAAAATTAAAATAATTATTTATTTTTACCATTCACTCTCATACTCGAGTTTTCCAATCTCATTTTACTAATAGAAATAAATAAATTAATTAAGAGTGAAATTAACGGATAATCTTCTCTTTATTTTTCGAATTCATCTAAAATTAAATTATAGCACCGCTCCCGATATATTCGTTGAACCATACTCATAACTCATTTATATCTCCGTACTAGTTTTTTTTCCGTTGCAAGGACACGACACTAGACAAGTATGAACGACCAAACCCGGCACTGTCTAGAATTGCATCAGCACTGAGATCACAGCACCCATACCACCTTTTTCTACAAAAATTCTGTGTTGAATCTCGTCTGCACTCGCCGTCCGCTTCACTCGATGCCATTTCTTCTTGGACCTGGAAGTAAAGCGCTTCCCAGTCCAAAATCTCTATATATATCGTTCCGAGACAGCAGCCAACAGGCGACACCAGAAGAGGCAAACAAAGAGTAATAAAAAAAAAAAAAAAAAAACGAAGGAAGTAATGGCGAGCTCGCACTGCTGGGAGAACCCGCCAGAGCTGAATCCGGCCGGCGGAGGGGGTGAGGTCGTCGAGGACTTCGGCGGGCTGAAGACGTACGTCGCCGGCTCGGCGGAGTCCAAGGCCGCCGTCATCCTCGTCTCCGACGTCTTCGGTAATTGCCTGAATTAAGCTGCAAGGATCAAATCTTGTACTTTTTCAAGATTCACCTATTAGAATCTGGAGGTGACCAAAAAACCGTTCCCCTTTTTTTACAGGGTTCGAAGCGCCAAACCTGAGGTACCCTATGATTGGCTATTTGGCTTAGTTGCGTTATCCATGCTTTATAGTCTCTACAATTTCAAGAAAAAAGACGCCTGTACCGAGTGAGATTAGCAATTCTGGGTCGGTGGAGCCCCTTTTATTTTCACTGAAATAGGAACGGCGGAACCCTTGGATTTGTAACTTGCAGCACCATCACCATGTAGTTGCTTGCTTGATTTAGAGTTGTAGTTCATCAGGAGCTCTGAAAACGTGTCTCCGTCCATGTCCTATGCTAATTTATGCCTGATTCTGTACGTGGTGTAGCAATTTCTGCAGACTGATAAGGATGAAAAGGCTGCCTTTAGGATTAGTTTTCCTACTTACGGTAAATAGTCCTATTCTAAAAATTTTAGGATGTATGTTGCGGACATCTTTTTTGTTAGCTTCATTCAACCGTCACCTGCTGGCACAATATTTTGCTATTGCTAATTCATAATTCTAGCCTTATAGGATGTGTCGTAGACAATGAAAAATGTGCTTGTAAAGTGCATAAAAGAGAAAAGCTTGGTATTTCTCACCTTCCAAGTCTGGGCTGGGTGTTTCTGTTGACCATCCGGCGCTAATTGGTTCGCTCTACTTAGGGTTTAGAATTTGGCCAAGGGTTTGAAGTGCAATAGTTTGCAACTACTTACTAGTGCTATCATTCAGTAATGTGTTGACACTGATGCTATAATTTTATCTCATGAAGGAAGATAGCAGACAAAGTTGCTTCGTCTGGTTACTTAGTTGTAGTGCCAGATTTCCTGCATGGGGATCCAAAAGACCCCAACAAACCCAGCAATCGTGAAATGTGGTTACAGTCACACACTCCGGTTTGTTCTCTTCTGAACCTTTCCCTCTACCTTTGATTACAGGAACCAGGACACCTTGTTTCAATGAAAATGATTCTGTGGAAATTATCCAACATCTATGACATTCTTAGCCTAAGAATTTTGCAACATGTTTAGAAAGTCTCTGAGAAATTAAGCCGTAGTGTCTTGTTGCATTGGAATCTTCATTCTAGTTTTGTCTTTCTAAAGTTTATACTTCCGATTGTTCATTTTTGAGGAGCATTGTGTAGACAAGGAGTAGATCATCTATTTCGTAAGAAATATGTAAGATGTCTATTCACTTCCTCTCTAGTCATATATCTTGGTCCTACAGTCTCCGTAAAAATCACAGCAAAAACCCTTCTGGTATGAGCCTCACGAATGCTGTCAATTTGAAAGGAGCATTTTATCGATAACTGCATAAGATGACTTCCTCAGATCTCATAGCTTTGGCGTTTCTGTTCAATATTTATCCCTCTAATTTCATTCAAAAGGGTATTGTTGATGTCGCTCTGGCCAGTCCGATACTTACAATAACGTGTTGAGGATTCTTCTTCAAATTTAATGATTGACCAACTCTTCTTTTTTTTTTTTCCTTTTTTGACTAGTAGCATATCCAGGTTATTTTGAAGAAACGTATTGTTTCTTGAGGTAGCACTCACCATTGACTTGAATACCTTCTTCCAGAGATATACTTTATACTAGGGTTTATAGGTGAACATTGATAAATGTTCGTATTCGGTTACAGTTGCTCTGAATGCCATCAAACCTTACTTCTGTATTTGTGCTGTGGGTGCCCTCAAGTTACATTCCCCTTTTGAGTCTCAAAAAAACAAGTTACATTTCCCTGAAATAAGCACGTGCCCACTTGTTTCGTTTTTGTTTCTGATTTTATACTAAGCACCAACATTGTTTCAGAAAAAGGCATGTGAAGAGGCAAAACCAGTAATTGCTGCTCTAAAGGAGAAGGGAGTATCGACCATCGGGGCTGCAGGTTATTGCTGGGGCGGTAAGTATATGGAGTTTTATTTTTTGAACTAGGAACTTGAAAACTAACATTTCATGCATTAATATTTTACCTTTTCTCATTCTTTTATGAAACCACATGCACTGAAAAATTTACCACTTTTCAGCAAAGGTTGTTGTGGAGCTAGGTAAAGTTCATGAGATCCAAGCTGCTGTATTATTACACCCTTCTTTACTTACTGTTGATGACATGAAAGGTTAAATTATTTTGCTTGAGTTTTTCTCCTGACACACTAAAATTCTTCTACTGCAACTGAAATGCTTACTCTGTGATATGCTATCTAATTCTCAGAGGTCAAATGCCCCATTTCTATGCTTGGTGCTGAAAATGACAAATCAACCCCGCCTGAATTGTTAAAACAGTTCGAGCAAGTTCTTTCAGATAACTCTGCGGTAAGTTCTTGTATCTTTAAACATTTGATCTTTAAGATAGAACGTTCAGGTTAGTATAGAGTGTCCAGAATCCATCAATAGTCCAATATTGGACTAAATCGTTAAATGTACTGTTCCTTGAGTGCTAATTTTTTTGGCTTTTTTGTGGTATACTTTTTGTTATTTATCAGCATTCAAGCTGGGGCATGTTCCAAAGTAAACAATGTAACTGTGTGTTCAACCAGATTGTATAGCCCGCACAGCCATTTGGTATAGTTTAAGTATACTATAGAGACTTTTAATTTTGTGAAACCTACCAAAGTGATCAGATCTGCTTTTAGTTTTTATTTCTTGATCAAGCCCTTCGGTTCTAGAGTTCAGAAAATCTGCCTAATTGGATCACCATGTTTTATGTGAACATTTCAGTTCAGCTTATTAAACCTTTCGCAGAGCCTCAGTTCTGCAATGTTTTTCCCTTTCATAAACCACAGGATTATCTGAGCTTAAATAGGAAGCAACAATCAGGTTTACGCCCTTTGATCCCTACCAATCTTACCAAGTTTGCACTGCAATGTTTTCCTTTTGCACTGCAGATCGATCACTTTGTCAAGATTTTCCCCGGGGTAGCTCATGGATGGGCTGTGAGATACAGCGACAATGATGCGGCTGCCGTCAAGAGTGCCGAGGAAGCCCTGCGAGACATGACCGGCTGGTTTGATAAATACCTGAAGTGAAGTGAAATATGAACTAGCCGCTCTGCATGTAATAAGCTCCTGACGATGCTCGTTGCTCAGCCATACCGTGTTTCGCGTTTCTCTACTTGTGTTTGGTGTTTCTACTTGAAGAGTAGAATATTTAGACTCAAACCACTTATGAATCCTCAGCATTCTGAACTGGAATTTTTATGTGCCGTGTTGATTATTTATTTACTTATACTAAAATGAAGTCGGTTTGCATCCTTAGAGCACCTCCAGCCAAATTGCTGAGTCGCTCAGCATCGCCAAATGTAGCGATTCGGCCCTAAAAAGGGCTCTAGCTGGCTCCCTATCCCCTCGCCATTTTCGTTGGCTTGCCATCTCCTTCCCTTCGCTCGCCAAATCGAATGAGGAGGGGAGGAGTCAGCTAGAGATGGCGTAGGCGGAGGAGGTGGTGGGGGCTTACGGAGCTTAGATGAGGAGAGTGCGATGGTGTGGCCGTCCCTGCCTAAAGTAGAGGCAGAGGCGAGGAGACAGAGGAGGGGAAGGTGGTGATGGAGGAGGGGGAAGGGGTGGGAGGGTGGAGAGCGAGGAAGGTGACGGGGGCTTGCGGAGCTTAGGTGAAGGAGTAGTTAGTTGATTAATTTGAATTAGAATGGATCAATGGATACCCATTGAACGATCCATGCCCATCCGTATCAACAACCATTGCATTTCATTGATTCAAGAAGTGTTAAGATGCACATGGACACCGTTGAAGAGCATACAAATCTCTGTAAGGCTCCGTTTGGATCTCTGAATTGGCATGAATGAATTGAATTGTGCCTCAAATTAATACCCAAGTAGAAATGGAATTGAACTGCAATTCAATTCTTTTATTTGGTTAGTGAGGAAATTGTTGAAATTGAAATGAGAACACTCAGGCGTTGTTGCCTCCTCTCGCGTCGCCTTCTCCCTGCTGCCGTCGCCTGCGTCTGCATCGCCTCCACCCTGGTGCAGCAGCAGGGAGGAGGCGGCAGTGCCGGTGTAGCAGTAGGGAGGCGGTGGCGTGGGCGGAGGAGGCAACACAGGTTCGGCAGCAGGGAGGAGGCGGAGGTGGTGATGCCTATGCGGCAGCAGGGAGGTGATGGCACGGGCAGAGGAGGCGATGTCGGTTTGGTAGCAGGGAGGAGGCGGCGCGGGCGGAGGTAGCGACGCCGATGCGGCAGTAGGGAGGTGGCAGCACGGGCGGAAGAGGTGACACTGGTCCCAACGAGACCGAGAAACAGGGTCGTGGGGTCCTGCAGTGGTCGGCGGCAGAGTCTGACAGTGGTTGACGGCGGAGTTGAATGGGAGCTCACAAACTCGTCGATTCCATTGCGTTGGGTTCCAAATCAAATGGGTAAAGGTCCGATTTGAGAAGGTCCCCTTGTAGTTGTTTTCCAATTCAGCTAGAAATGAGTTCTGATTCTGATTTCGATTCCCAGTGCAACCAAATGGCAGAATTAAATCTATCCAATTCCAATTCCTAATTTGGGGGACCAATTTTGGGATCCAAACAGGACCTAAAAGGAATCTCACCAATCTCCTTCCTTCTCACTGATTTGGATTCTACCATATTTAGTTTTTTTTCTTTTTGAGGCACCTTCTTCCTTTTGTTTCTCCTCCTATTTATTTTCATAAATCTAGTCATTCTAGATTAATTTTCTCATCTCTGTCAAGTAGACATGTGGCGGTAAAAGGCCCAATCTGATTTTGTCTCGGTCCTGCTGGCCAATATAAACTTAACAAGTTGGGCCTGAGCAAAAATCCAATGTTTGAAAAAAATACCAGCTCGGCTAAATGAGCTCTAGCTATATGGCTTAATGGTCCAATATTGGGCAAAAAGTATATAAAAATCCAAAAAGAATTCATGATTCTTATGCCAGGTGCAACTTGAGAATTGCTCATGTTCACCAATGTACCCATCAGAAAGTCTAACGTGCGGTGGGTCGCGCATGTAGCGGATCACGTGCCCCAGTGCAGGTGGGCCGACCCTTGGTTTTCCATGTGCATGTGGGTTAGTTGGTGGGCTCAAGGGAAGGATCACGTATGCGAGCAAGGGAGAGTTTTAGTATGGGACAGCGTGGGCTGAGGGGGAGGATCAGGTGTGCACGTGGGTTGAGTGGGTTTTGTACTGGTTCGTTCAATCACTTGATTTTTTTTTCATACGGTGTCTAATTGCATCATAGTGTTTTTTAATGAACATGTTATGGCATGAAACCACTACAGTAAAATCCTCTCAAGTTCCCATTGAATAGAGAATAGGAGGGTGAAGAAATGAAGGGAGAGAGTGCATAGTATTGAAGGATGCCTGAATCAGCCCTTCCTTGAGGCCTTTGGTCTTATTTATAGATGCACATGCCGATGTATTACAGAAACGACCCTTTTGGATATTACAGGAATGCTATTTGGGGCTTGCCCCATCGAGGGCATGGACGTAACTTCTGAGGGTGTTACAATAGGTATCTACAGTCGCGCCCCTAGTGGATAGTCCTACCCCTAGGGACATGCGACACGCTGTAGTGCATGTCCTAGATCTCTCGCGCGGTGACCCATGTTGTAACGTCTTGCGGGAGTTAATGCGGCTGGGATTCGCAACACATCCTCCGACTTTGACGAGGAGTCCTAATGGCGTATCTTTGCGTAGCTGTCTGGGGGAGGACGATGGTCCATGCCCCCCAACAATAGCCCCTTGCGGGTGAGGGTCCTAGCTTCCCAGGGTTGAACCCACGGAAAACATCCCTAGGTTTGGGCCTCATCATCTTCCTTTGGCCAGTGAAACTTGTAGAGGTTTTTAAAAAGGTGGCTACCTTGGGTGCCATGCATTGTGGTGTGAGTGGCATCAGACGCCAGTTGGCTGTGGCGACAAGACGTCGCCTCGTGCGGTGTTGACGCACGTAAGACACCCTTTTACACCCCTCAAACGATGGTAAATAAATGAGGTAATGATCAAACTTGTGCATTTATTTGGTGCTAACCCTCACTTTTTCATGAGTTTTGGTGCATCGACTTGTTTTGTAGAAAGTACTAAAAGGTGAATAAAATGGCTTCACGGAAGATTCGGCCAGCCGAACAACCTCAGCAAGGTCGGCCAAAGGTTTTTAGCCGATCGGCTGGCAAATCCTCGGCTGAACAACCAAACAACTCTGGCAGATTCGATAGGCATATTATAGTTGTTCGGCCATAGAAACTCATGGCCAAACAGTCGAGTGGACCCAAACAGATACCACAACCATTCGACTGGGGGGAACTAGCGGATGAATGGCGAGTCAACACAAAGGCTAGCTAGCCTCCATTTCCAGGCTACCCAAAGCCATCACCTCGGTCGACCAAGGGTAGGCCTCGACATCCTTGGTAACTTTAGCCAAGAAGGCGAACCAGCCCCTTTTGCTAGGATAGCTGAGGAGGAGCATGGCACAAGGGCTAACCAACCCTTTCTAGTCCTCCTAGCCCCTTCCTGCTACCATGACCTAGGGATTGGGTTGACCAGCCCCTTTGGCAAGGCTGCCCAGGCCCCCTTGCCAAGTTGGCCAGCTCCACAACCAAGGCTGCCTGGTCCATTGCTCCATCGCCTCTCAGCATTGCCACGAGACTTGGCTGCCCAAGCTTGTAGGAGAGGCCACCCATTCCCCAAATTTATGTGTGCCATGTCAAGGGAATAGAGGCTGCCCTATCCACCATCATATGAGATCACAGGCCAGTCGACCTACACATTAGGCTACCAGCCCCACTGCTAGGCCACCCGAGGCATCGCCTTAGGCTAATTGGTGTTGAGATCGGTCTAAGAAACTGACCAATCTCATCTATGTGCTGAGCCTAAAAATCAATCCCAACACATAGTGACTTTATTGATTATAATCATTATAATATCCAACTTAATCGTATTTAACCGTCTTACAAAAGTGAAATTCGAGGGTCGAGATCCAAATAAAACTGCTATGGAACTATATAGACTTTATCCTTCATGAAGACTCCACAGACAAACTGGTGTAGGAAACACCTTAGAACAATCCTTCTTCCATGAATTCTCTAACATCTTCTCCAACTGAGTTTATTTGGTGATAGCAAAAGTGAGCACGTGTTGTACTCAATAAGATGTGAGGAAAACAATATGCTTATGAAGACTTGAATATGGCAATATTGGCTCTTTTACATAAAATAATATTTATTTTAAAAGAATTAAAAAGAGAGAAATGATTAAGTGAATAACAATAAATAAATAACAACTTAAAGATTTCAACCATCTTGACTTAACCAACCTTCCAACACCCCAACCATGGTTACCACCACCAAGGTTGAACAAAATTGGCACCTCAATCACAATTCTCACTACCGTGATTGACCAAACTAACCAAACCATCAAGTTCTAATCATGTGAGGTTTGTATTGCCACTCATGACTGTGAACATGGCTTATTAACTAGTTTTACACTCTGCAGAGATTGTACACTTTATCTACAAGTCATGATCAATTCTTTTGTTGGTACTCGTCAGTACTTTACACACTTCTGAGGTGTGCGTCGAGAGATCACTACAAAGCCTTTACAAAGCCCCTCTTAACATGTGCATACCCGCTAAGGTTTCAACGTCGCGTGAATACACCTCAATAATGGAATCCCCCTCTTACGCCCTATGGAAACCCTAGAAGTAAACCCTTTCGTTCCATACAATAGAATAGTCTACATCATGCTGAGAGTAAAACAAATTAATTGGCTACGCATGTCCCATACCAAGCTTGTTGTTGAATTGTTAACTTGGATAGATCACTCAATGAACCAGTTCTTAGATTTGAGCAAAACTAACAACCAACCTAACCATACCACATGTATCAGTCTCATCCAAACCACTTGCTCAAATCCTAATTCTATGTTGCTACAAAAATTAGATCATCATCTTTTATCATAGTTGTTGTGGGATCATGTGATGAAAAAATAGTTTGGATGATGAAATTGGTAGAGCAAAGTGATTTAGCTTAATGATATGAGGATAATGTTCATGATTTACTAAGTTGCTGCTTAGATATGCTTATATGCTGGTATTAGCGTAGAGATGATGCAATATACTCGTGTGAGTAGTGTTGCGTGAATTGATCATGAGTCAAGTCGGGAAGGACTTGTGCTTGTACTCATTTTTTGATTCATGTGTAGGTGTTGCTCGAAGGCGAATGTGGTCGATGACGGATCAATGAACTAAGTTCAGGGAGGAACTGAGGTTCATCGACTAGGTTTAGGAGGAACTAAGGTCGTAGTGATCGAGGATGTCATGTGGGACATTCAGGCTTGAGACAGTGTATGTGAAGACAAGGTTGCATGTGTATGACTAGGTGCATTGCGAAGAAGGAAAGACGTACGCGAGGTCGTGGGCAACCAGATTGTGTGTTCGGATGATGGAGTCATTCGAGTACATGGCAAGGTCAGGCTGCAGTCTGATTGGTCGAAGAGTCCAATCCCATAAGGAATTGAATGCTAGATTGAGTTGGACTCGACCATGAGTTGGATTCGGTTATGGGCGAACGTGCTTTGGTATGGTTTGTGTTTGGGTAGGATACAATCAGGTTGTTTCCAAACCAAGGACAATTTGGAGGGCTATATATTGAGAGGGTCTCGGATAGGGTAAGTAAAGCCAAGAATGAGATCAGATGTAAAGTCATCTATGCAATGAAAATCAAGTTACGTAAGTTGATGAGTTGCTGATTCGGTATTTTATCTATGTTCTATATTCTACGTGCATGATTTTGGTTTTAGATTGATTTCATATTTATTGAGTATCATATTGGTTTAATCTGTCCAAAAACTTGCTAGAATATCTAGTGTTTGATCTATGAAAATTTTGAGTGGATTTTGTTTGATCTCGAGTAGTTTTTTGTTAACTCGACTAGGTTTCGATCTACTCGATTCTGGTTGACCTAGTTTGCTTTAACTAGTCATAATTCTTTATCCATATATCTGATTGACTTGATTTTTATTGGGTTAGTTTCATATTTGAATCTAGTTTCAGCTGTATAAATTTGAGGGCAATCGGACCAGTTGATCTTTTTCTACATTGTTTTTACTAGAGCATGTACAATCTGTTTTCAAGGAAATATCGAGTTTAAATCGATTTTTGATTTGGGTGAATTAATCCTTGAATTTGGTTTTCACAATCATTCACCCTCCTTTGATTTCCTTGTTAGAGTTTAATCGATCCAATTTGGAATCAAAGCCTTAATCCTTTTACAATTGATCTTAATCGGTAATTAGAAATATGACTTCTGATAGGTATTCCACAAAACCTTGTGTTTTCGATAGAGTTGATTTTCAATTCTGGAAAGCGAAGATGGAGGCTTGCATTCAAGCACAGGGCTTTGCAATTTGGGAAAAGATCTACAAGCCATACATGGTTCTAGAGAACAATGAGGTGACGATGAAGAACATTGTGGCCGTCGAAGCGAAGAACAAGGCACGTAATTTGATCATCCAAGGCTTGAGAAGAAGCAACTTTGACCGTGTGATACATCTCAAATCGGTGTATGAGGTCTGTAAAGCACTCCGTGATTACAATGAAGGTTCATCTACCATTAAAGAGGTACGTCAAGGTTTATATAAGAAAGAATACATGAAATTTGAGATGAAACCTGGTGAGTCTCTTGATGATTACTTTGCTCACTTTAGTAAGATTCTTAGTAATCTACGTGTTGTTAATGTTGTATATACTGATGTAGAAAATACACGACAACTGGTAGGAGCTTTAGACATGTTAGTATGGGAGATGAAGGTGACATCTATTAGAGAATCTACTATCATGAGTACACTTACATTAGATGTTCTTTATTCTAAATTAGAAACTCATGAGTTAGATGTTTTTGCTAGGAAGAATGCTAATAAATCAATTGTTTGATCTCTCAACCTAGCATGTCTCTTATTAAATCTTCTTCATCAAGTTTTTCTTTATCTTCTATGTCTTCAATATCTTCATTAACCAATGACTAGCTTGAGTTGGTTCCTAAAAAAGATTTAACACTACTCTCTACTCGTTTCTCTAAAGCATTGCAGAATGTGCGTATGAGAAAGAAAGGAAGTGGAGGTCTTCAAAGATGATATGAATGTGGTGATCTCAACCATATTCATTCTAATTATCCTAAGCTTGCAGAGAAGGAATCAAAAGAGGAGAAGGAGAAAAAGAAGCGCTTGATCAATGACAAGAAAAAGAAGAGCTTTCTCAACCGTAATGTTGTGCATCGAGTTCTTTCGGCACCTGAACAAGTCAACTTGAGTGACGTTGATTCGGAGAGCAGCGATGATAACACAACATCCAAGAGCAAGACATTGCATGATTTGATTGGATTGTGTCTCATGGCGAGAACCAAAAAAAGCTCAACCGAGGATGAACTTGATAGCGACGGTAACGGGGTATTACTTAGTTATGATGATCTATCTAATGATGTTGTTCATCTTAGTACACTCTTAGAGAAACATAACAAAAAATTAGGGAACATGATGTTTTAATTGAATCACTGAATTCTGATATTGCAAGACTTAAGATTTTAATTCCTGATGATGATACTTGCAAGTCATATAACTTAATTTGTACTTAGCTCACTTCTCTTAGAGATGTTCATGCTTCTACTCTTGAGAAACTCATAGAAGAAATTGAGAAGAATGAGAAACTTGTTGTGTTAAATTGCAGACAAGTTAAATATGCTAGCTGTTCAACGTTTGATTTGCTTGATTCAATTTTATGTTCTAATTGCTCAATTCTACAATTGAAGTTGCATGATACTAATGCTAGAGTTTCTCAAATAGCTAATGGCATGATTACTCATGTGGTTCTTTTATGCTCTAATTGTCGTAAACAAAAGAAACCCATGACTGTTACTTATAATAAGTGCCTAGCTCTTTCTAAATAGGTTGATTACTTGAAAGGAATTTAGAACATTTTTCTAAGGGAAAGAAAAATTTGAACTTGATTTTAGATTCATCTAAGTCAAGCACATGTAAATAAGGTTTAGGTTTTGATCTCTATGCTCGTTCTAAGACAAATGCACCCACTGTTGTCAGGGCTCTTGATAGTGGAAAATTTGAAACACTTGCTGAATCTGAGCCTAAGAAGGTTGTTTTTAAGTCTATTGGATTTTTATCTTCTACAATGAATGCAAATGTTTCTTCTTCTTCTAAATCCACACATTAGGTTAACTACAATTGCACTTATTGTGGTAGGGATGGATATTTAGTAGATTTTTGCTTTAGACTAGCTGAACAATAAAGGAAAGAAGAATTTAAGGCTAGGTCTAATTTTTGAAAGGCACGTGCCATCCCTCTGAGGTTGTTGCACCTCACTTTGTGCCTTGGGTGAAATAGTCATCATCTTTTGCTACTCATGCAACTCGTCATGTGCTTACTCGGGCTTCTTGAGTTGACATTACTCGGGCCGCTAGTATTTCTCAAGTTGAACCTACTCGATCTTCTCAAATTGAGTCTACTCGAGCTACTCATATTTTTCCTACTCACATTTCTAGTCGGGTGACTCGGGACTGGATCCCTAAATACCTTATTACTAAACCCGGTACTGAGACATCGACATCTTCTATTGCCTTGTAGGTTTCTCGAGAAAGGAAGGAGAACATTTGGCTAGTCGATTCCAGATGATCATGCCATATGTTCGGTGATGAGAATTGGTTATCCTCCCTTATATGTGCATCTTGTGCTGAAAGTGTTACGTTTGGAGATGCTTCTTCTATATCAGTTGTTGCAAAAGGTACATTACAGGTAAATGACAAGTTTATGTTCAAGGATGTTGTTCTAGTTAAGAACTTGAAATTATCTTGCTTTCTATCTCATAAATTATTGATGAAGACCTTGGGGTGTGTGTTAAGAAAATGAATGCAAAGTATGAGATGCTTTAGGTGATCTTGTTTTTAGTATCTCATATTTCGGAAGAGTTTTAAGGTTGATTTTGATGCATCACCTTCTTCTTTGCTCATATGTCTTGTTGCTAATGTTTCTAAATATACATTTTTTTGGTATCGTAGACTTGGTCATGTTGGTCTAGATCATCTCACTTGAGTTAGTGGTTTAGATCTTATTCATGGTTTGTATAAGCTTAAGGGTGATAGTGGGTTAGTATGCTCTTCGTGTAGACATGGTAAAATGCATTCAAGTTCACATCCGCCTATTACCATGGTTATGACAAATGCACCCGGTCAACTTTTGCACCTTGATACTGTTGGTTCTTCTAGAGTACAGTCTTTTGGAGGTAAATGGTATGCACTTGTTATTGTTGGTGATTTCTCTAAATTCTCTTGGGTTTTCTTTATGGCATCTAAGGATGAAGCTTTTGATCATTTTAGGAATCTATTTCTTAGATTGTTTTGTTGATCTTCCTGGTTCACTTAGAGCTATTAGAAGTGATAATAGAGCTGAATTTAAAAATTCTTCTTTTGATCACTTTTGTGCCGAGAAAGGTATTGAACATCAATTTTCATCACCTAGAGTACCTCAACAAAATGGTATAGTTGAAAGAAAGAATAGAACTCTGGTTGGGATGGCTAGGACCATGTTAGATGAATTCTCTACTCCTAGAAAATTTTGTGTTTAAGCTATATCTACTGCTTGTTATGTTTCAAACCATGTTTTCTTGAGATCTAAATTGGATAAAACTTCATATGAGCTATGGTTTGGACATAGACCTAGTGTATCTCATTTTATAGTTTTTGGATATAAGTGTTTTGTGCTGAAATCTGGAAATTTGGATAAGTTTGAGTCCAGATCAACTGATGGAGTTTTTATTGGATATCCTGCTCATACTCGTGGCTATCGTGTGCTTGTTTTGGAGACTAACAAAATTATTGAAACCTATGAGGTTACTTTTGAAGAGGCTAGTCCTGGAACTAGATCAAGTGATGCAGATACAGCTACACATGATCAGGGGGAGTCCAAGAACATTTTTATGGATGATGTTGAGGAGGATGAGGATGAGATTTTAATTTTGATGACACAATAAGCTGTAGATCCCTTGACACCTTCGACTGCTTCAGCTATAGTTGGACATCCTCAAACTACTATATTATTTGTGTATGTTGAAGGAGAAGAAGAGATTGCTTCTAGAGTCACTGCTCCTTTGCACATTCAGTGAAGTCATCCACCTGATTAGATGATTGGAGATTTGCATGAACGAGTCACACGATCCAGGTTTATTGATTCTGATTCTCATGCTCATTCAACTTCTGTTACTTCTTTTGAACCCAAATATGTTTCACATGAATTGACTGACAAATCTTGGATCAATGCCATGCATTAGGATCTTAAAAATTTTGAACGCAACAAATTCTGGAAGCTAGTCTCGCCTCCTCTGAGTCATACCCTTATTATAACTAGATGGGTTTTCAAAAATAAATAAAGTGAGCATGGTGTTGTTGTTAGAAACAAAGCTAGACTTGTAGCTCGGGATTTTATACAGGTAAAAGGGCTAGATTTTGAGGAAACTTTTGCACTGGTTGCTAGACTAGAAGCCACTAGAATTGTTTTAGCGTTTGCTGCATCTAAAGGTTTTAAATTATATCAAATGATGTCAAAAACACTTTTCTGAATGACTACATTTATGAAGAGATTTATGTTAAGCAACCACCTTGTTTTGAAAATCCTAAATTTCCAAATTATGTATATAAGTTGTCTAAAGCTTTGTATGGTTTGAAACAAGCCCTAGAGCATGGTATGATAGACTTAAAACTTTCTTGCTTGAAAAGGATTTTGTAATGGGAAAAGTGGATAATACGTTGTTTATGCTCAAGCATGGTATTGATCAACTATTTGTTCAGATTTATGCAGATGATATCATGTTTGGTTGTTCTTCTCATACTTTGGTGTCCCAGTTTTCAGAAACGATGAGCAGAAAATTTGAGATGAGTATGATGGGTTAACTAAGATACTTTTTGGGTCTTCAAGTCAAACAAACCAAAGAAGATACTTTTGTTCATCAGAGTAAGTATACACAAGACCTGCTATGACGTTTTGAGATGGAAAACAACAAGCTGATCATGAGACCTATTGGAGCAATAACGACACTTGATCCTGATAAAGATGGTGAGCCAGTTGATCAAAAAGAATATAGAAGCATGATTGGATCACTTTTGTATCTCACCGCTTTAAGGCCAGACATACATTTATTGTATGCTTGTGTGCACGATTTCAAGCTTCCCACGTGCTTCACATTGACAAGCTGTCAAACAGATTCTCAGATATCTTCATGGCACTCAAGATTTTTGGTATTTGGTTTTCTGCTTCTTCTTGTATTAGCTTAAGAGCTTTTTTTATGCTGATTTTGGAGGTTGTAGAGTTGATAGAAAATGTACATCTGGTACATGTTATTTCTTGGGTAATTCTCTTGTTGCATGGTTATCTAGGAAATTATCTTCTGTTTCACAATCTATTGATGAATCTAAATATGTAGCTGCTGCTAGTTGTTGTTCACAAACTCTTTGGATAACTGCTACATATAAAGATTATGGGATTAATTTAGAGAGTGTTCCACTTTTCTATGATAACACTAGTGCTACAAGTATTGCTAAAAACCTTGTGCAACATTCTTGGACTAAACACATTAATATTAGATTTTATTTTCTTGGAGACAATGTTGAAAAAGGGAACATTGAACTTCTTCGTATGGATATTGAACACCAATTGGCAGATATTTTCACAAAACCTTTGGACTCTTCTCGTTTTACTTTTATTCAAGGAGAACTTGGTATTATTCATTCTATGGGATCATTTTGAGGGGAGTTCTTATATCTTGGAGCTTATCGAAGTTTAAAAATGAGAAAATAATGAAATATGATGAGCATCACATCTGATACATATGTGACTTTTTAAAGTCAATTCTTATGCTACATGGGAGTTTTTGCACCTTCATATCTACATATGTAGGATGTAGTTTTTGTCATGACTTTCTAAATCGAATGACAACTTCAATTAAATCTTGTCATAGTTAAACTCTCTTGATTGCTTTAATCTTTGATAAAAATGCTATATGTGAAATACTCAAAGAAATGAAAAAGTGCTGAATAATAGTTGATAGGAAAAAGATCAAGAAAGTATGTATTGTTGCACTTGTTCTTTACGAGACTGCTTATCATTGTACTTTGATATGAACTTGAAAGAAGTCGTCTATGACTGTAACCATTGTCTTAAGCTTCTAATTGTCTTTGGCACTGGCTTATCATGGTTGGATAGAATAAGGTGATGGTGTATATAATTCCTTGTAAAATAATATGAGATGTTCTTGACAACACAATTCGTATCTTATTACATGTGATTTTAATCAAAACAATGACATACTTTTTGTATCCATATTTTTATACCATATAATTTGAGGATTCCGGTAGTTAAGATTGGGAGATCATGTCTTGCAAATAAATAATTAATTATACTTGATAAGTTGTGCTCACACTATATTTTTACATGTGTAGACGAGTTGGTGCATATATTCTTGATGGTGTGGCTTGGTCGAGTATATGTTATATATATGGCTGATCTATGATGCCCATTATGATAAAAACAACAAAATGATTTGGTTCTCTCTTTTGAATTTTTGATGAAATCATTGTCAAAGGGGGAGAGAGTTGCTCATTTTGGGGAAAAAATTGTTTTTGTTTTTTTTTCTCAAAAGGGGGGAGTTTTCCGTGTTGGAAATTTTTCTTGATTTTTATTTTACTTTGCGTTTGATTTTAAAATCAAATCATGTTTGTTAAGAGGTTGCCAATGTTCACATGAGGGTTACAAATGTTTTCATCAAGGGGGATATTGTGAGATCATGTGATGAAAAATGGTTTGGATGATGAAATTGGTAGAGCAAAGTGATTTAGCTTAATGACATTAGGATAATGTTCATGAGTTACTAAGTTGCTACTTAGATATGCTTATACGCTGGTGTTAGCGTAGATATGATGCAATATACTCATGTGAATAGTGTTGCATGAACTGATCTTGAATCAAGTTGAGAAGGACTTATGCACGTACTCTTTTGTTGATTCATGTGCAGGTGTTGCTCAAAGGAGAATGTGGTCGATGACGGATTGACAAACTAAGTTCAGGGAGGAACTAAGGTTCAATGACTTGGTTCAGGAGGAATTAAGGTCATAGTGATCGAGAATGTCATGCAGGACGTTTGGGCTTGGGAACATTGTACGTGAAGACAATGTAACATGTGTATGACTAGGTACGTTATGGAGAAGGGCAGACGTTCACAGGTCATGGGTAACCAGATTGTGTGTTCGGATGATGGAGTCATTCGAGTACATGACAAGGTTAGGCTGCAATCTGAATTGTCGAAGAGTCCAGTCCCATAAGAAATCGAGTGCTAGTCTGAGTTGGACTCGAGCATGAGTTGGATTTGGTTGTGGTTGGACATGTTTTGGTATGGTTTATGTCCAAGTAGGATATGACCTGGTTGTTTCCAAACCAAGGACGGTTTGGAGGGCTATATATTGAGAGGGTCTCAGTCAGGGTAAGTAGGGCCAAGAACGAGATCAAATTTAGACTTTTGATCTAGGTAGTAGATCTGTCTAGGGTTTGATATTTCATGGAAATCCTTATTGGATGCTTTGGAGAGGCATCTTGTAAAGTCATCTATGCAATGAAATCAAGTTTCGTAAGTTGATGAGTTGCTGATTTGGTATTTTCTCTGTGTTCTATATTCTGCGTGCATGGTTTTGGTTTTAGATTGATTTCATATTTATTGAGTATCATCTTCATTTAATCTATCCAAAATCTTGCTATAATATCTAGTGTTTGATTTGTGAAAATTTCGAGTGGATTTGGTTTGATCTCAAGTAGCTTTTTGTTAACTCGACTAGGTTTCGAGCTACTCAATTATGGTTGACATAGACTGCTTCGACTAGGCATAATTCTTTATCCATATATCCAATTGACTAGATTCTTATTGGGTTAGTTTTTATTTGAATCTAGTTTCAACTGTCCAAATTTGAGGCCAATTGGACCCACGGATCTTTCTATACATTGTTTTTACTAGAGCATGTACAATCTATTTTCAAGGGAATACCGAGTTTAAATCGATTTTCGATTTGGGTGAATTAATCCTTGAATTTTGTTTTTGCATTTATTCACCCCCTCTGATTGCCGTATTAGAGTATAATCGAACCTACAGTTGCATAAGACTATTATGATATCTAGTTGAGCCATTATCATTTTCACTATCCCAAAGCAAGAATAAGCATGATCTACCTTTCAATAACCAAAACCATAATCATGGTGACAGGGATGTTAAAGAAAAACTAAGGTATATCCAACTTGGGATTCTCGACAATGTTATTAGCATGCATGTTTGTAAAACAAAACATTAGAAAAATAGGGATCAAATATGGTCAAGAGCACAACTTGCCTTCATAATACTCAGTTGACTATGCAAAGTCTTGATCCTGAAATCCTTCTAGCTTCTCTTGAACGTTGGCACCTACTCGCTAACATAAGCAAAAAGGCAACACATAAATACCAATATCCAAAAAGAACCAAATAGTACACAACAAACAACATCACACAACAGATAAGGTTTTCTTCTTTTGGGAAATTTTGGTGAACGCAGATCAAATCCGAGTTATGGTTGTTTACGGCTTCTAAAAAAATTAAAACAGGACAAAAAATATTAACTATAGGTGAAACTGTGTGATTAGAAATTTTCTAGAACTTTTTGAAGCAATCTATGATTTTCTAGTATTTTTTGGAATTTATTAGAATTTATTCATATTATTTAACCATATAAAAATATTAAATAAAATTCATAAACATATTTAAAACATTATTAACATTATTGAAACTATTATCAAATTTATCCTATTTATCAAAATTATTTTTGTACTGAAAAATCTAGTTATTGCGTAATAAACAACATTATGACATCAACAATAGAAAAAAATTCCAAAAAGAAAATAAAATGCTAACTGGGCTTATTGACTGGGATGCCACGTCGTCTGGATTGCTCGCATGGCGTCCACCTGTTCGAATGACTAGGCAGCTGACCAGGCCGAAGGTTTTTTAAATATGGATCATCGAATCAAGATCAGATGGCTCGGATCTAATAGAATGAAAGGGTACACAACGATCTAACTATGGAAAATAGCACGAGATTGGGTGGTAGATAGGTGATCTGGTTCAGTTTTGATGACTCCGACGGTAGCGGTGGCTGGAAGACGATGGAGGACGACTGGTTTCTCATTGGAATTATGCTACGAGGTTCAGTTCTAGATAGTGAGCGGCGGAACAAGAATGGGAGACCAAGGAGAACTCACCTAGGGGACATATTTTCATCGATGACCATCTCTCGAGCTTAGTGACATTCAATGGCACCGGCGATCTTTGGAGCTACAGTGATAGGGTTCTCCTGTATGGGATTCAAGTTGAGGCATTGGGTAAAAGACTCGAAGTGCTCTAGGGGATCTTAAGGGCTTGGTATACATAGTCAGGAGGCAAGAGGGGAGGATATCGACTCGAATTAGGGTTCAAGGTGTCTGACGACAACACGAGATTGATTTCTCAATTTTAACGCGCTCGGCTAGAGATAAAACATGAAATTTTTGCGTGATATGCAAGGATACTCGTTAGAGTTCTATAATTAATCCATCTCAGTTTCTTCCAAATTTTGAAGGATTTGATTTTGATCAGCAGGTTCGATTCTGACTCAATTTGGGGTTTGCTCGGGTTCAAATGGAGATGGTTCGAGCTATTGCTTCTAGCTTCTCTGGGAAATCTGTTTTGATGATCTCTAGGTGAAGTCCCACTCAATAATGACATCTTGGCGT
The DNA here is from genome assembly GCF_958298935.1 of Phragmites australis. Taxonomy (NCBI): domain Eukaryota; kingdom Viridiplantae; phylum Streptophyta; class Magnoliopsida; order Poales; family Poaceae; genus Phragmites; species Phragmites australis. The sequence continues at coordinate 23,627,024 of NC_084929.1, forward strand.
GGTCTCCTTTTGTTGACGTGATATTGTTGGATAAGCACTGAGAGAAGGGAATGAGGGTGAGGAGGAAGAAGAAGGTGAGGGTAGGCTAGGCTGGGTCAACGCACGCAAGCTAGAGATTGGGCCATTTCCAAGACATAAAGAAGAGGGGTGGGAGGGAAAAGAGACGGGTCGGCTAAGTAGGCCAATCGGCCGGGTGGAGAGAGGAGAGGAGAGATGATGGTGGGCTGGGTTGTTGGGTTTCGGCCTAAGATGATGTTTCTTTCTCTTTTTCGTTTTTTCTTTTCCATTCTATTTCTTGTACTCCTATACATGTATATGGTATACATATACATATACATATATAATATGTATATTAGATAATATACTTATAAACAAGCACATATATAATGTGTCCCTAGACCTTGCACAACAAGCTGAAACAAAGGACCAAGCACAATGATCAAAGTATGCTAGCAAAATCTGATTGCCTTCTTACTTTTTTTTCTCTTTTTGCTTCTTTTTCTTCTCTATTTTTTTTTTATTTTTTTTATTTTTTTGTATGATATTGCAGAAAACACTAATAAGTGATATGGAAACAAGGATAGTGAAATTTGGAATCAAGGAAAAATCAGACTAAAAGCAAATGAGATGGCAAAAGCAGGTGCTAAAACTTGTTGAGCTTAAAACAGCATGAAGACAGCTGAATTTTAGGGTCAAACTGGGTAACAAGACAATGTTGTGATGTTTTCAAATCATCAACCTCAAAATTATCTTTCTATGAGAAAAGGTGCGCTCAAATAAGAGTCTGTATGCAAAAATTATACCCATTTTACTGAACACCGTGCAACCTAGGGTTTCCTTGCGCACTTTGCTTCTTTCTTCAGGTCTGGACTACGCTTCCCTATTACCCAAACACATTGAACAATTGAACAAAGCTTCTTAGAAACAAGCTATCCTAGGGAAAAGCTTCCCTGGGTTATTCAAAGGTATCAACAGTGGAATCGATCTAGTCGGTCTGGTACCGAGGCGAAAATCTCATAAGCAATATGTGTTTATGCAATAGAAGCAAAACCCAAAGTATCTAAGGTGGTGGCTGCTGAATATATCATAGGGCGGGATGTGAGAAGGTTGTGCTAGAATTGTGTGCAGCCAGAGTGGGTGCACACAATCCGGGCTTGGACCCCGACACACTTACAAGGCTTAACGTGGCGCAAAACAATGATGCAGCAACTTCCTTTGATGATTTTATTTGATCCAGATAGAATCTAGCTAACAAACCAGAGCCATTGGAAAGGGTTGGTCCTAAGCTTTCCAACAAGTACAAACACACGTCCATTGGAAAGGGTTGGTCCTAAGCTTTCCAACAAGTACAAAACAGTACAAAAATGACTCCGTATGAGGGAGATATGACCATTTTAATGTGATGTTATCTTCTGACTTTGAACCACACTCTATGCATGAATTGAGGGCAATTTGGAGTTTGGCTTGACTTGGCACAGGTGGGTGACATCCAAATGGAGTTGTGGTCATGTGGAGATTGTGGCTGTTGAGGGTTTGTACTCGATTATTGATAATATGTAAATGAAAATAAGGATACCTACGTGTAGTCGTCGAAGAGTATCGCAAAGAGACATAGAGTTATACAGGCTCATGCCTCCAAGTTGGATAATTGTCCTACGTCATATCTTGCCTTGATTATTATCAGGATCACAAAGTACAATGATGTGTGTGGATGGATCTAACCCTAAGAACTAACAGGATTTTTGTGTATCTACTACTGAAGATCTAGTCGGGAAGGGGATTGTTCCTGCCATGGATTTTCAATGGTTGTTGGTCTTATATCCGACTGGTCTTGATGGTGGGTTCGCGACTTTAAAGATCTAAAGGCGTGAGTTGCTAAGGCTCGATTGTTCTACTTTTGCTTTGGACCATGCTTCTTAGCCTTGGACGTATCCCTCTCCCCGCCTTATATAGTTGGGAGAACATAGGGCGTATCCTACATAGACTCCTCCGGACAAATCCTACTCAGATCATTAGACTCCTGAATATCTAGGAATCTTTCCCGAATAGGGAATAACTTCTGTATATGGGACGATTAGCCTCCAAGTAAGTTATCTCCATATCTTAGTCTATGGTGGCTACATCTAGCCCCGTATCAGGTATGATACAGATTATCCTCATATACCTTTTTCAGATGTACGGTATTTAAGAAATATATAATATTAATTATATATCCTTATCAGTGGCACCCTTCAGAAAGTGTGCCAACTTGGTGTAGAGTGTAGCAACCCAAATTTTGAATTTTTCCAAAAATTGAGTGCGCAGAGAAATTAAGTAAAATAACTTAAATAAAAATTGGCTTATATTTAAGTTTTCTTTAGGTGTGCTTGTTTTCCTCTATGTTTAGTATTACGTTGTGGCCTTTCTTGCTTCTACTGGTGTTTTCTAAATAATTAAATAACCAACTAATTAAAGAAGCCTAGAAATAAAATTTGTGAATTTTTCCAATAGGTTAAAAGTAATTTAAATAGTTTTCATTTTGCCCTAGTTGTTGCGCTAGTTTTTGTCTAGAATTGGTTGAAGTGTTTGTTTTTCTCCTTGGTTTCATTTGGTGTTCCTAAATCAATTAGCTAGTAGAAAAGATCCTTGAGAAATAATAGGATGTAATGAGGAAAATAGAATTCTTAAACGAATAGGAAAAATCCTGAAGAACCCTTGGGTTGAAACCCTTTTCCCCTCTCCTCCCTCACTTCTCCTTCGGCCCGATATTTTGATTGATTTTTTTTACATTTTGTAACATAAATATTTACAAAAAATATACCCTGGATGGAAAGATTTACAGTAATAGACGTCTACCACCCTCTGAAAGTGTTGTAGCCATTGAGACGGTGGTAAGCATGTCATGGTGGCACGGGTAGCTCTTACCGCCCTCTCATGGGGGTTAAGCCCCTTACTGCACCATGAGAGGGCGGTTAGGCACTGCCGCCCTCTCAGGGGTGGTTAGCCCAATTTATTTTTATAAAAATAACAAAAGTCCCAGAATTTATTTAAGATAAAAACAACAAAATCCCAGAAAATATTTATGTGAAGATAGAATAAATACATGTAAGTGAAATGATAAAACCACATTGAATGTAAGATAGAATGTGTGTATATGAGATGGGTACATGGAATTTAAACATTACTAATGGCATGTAGGCTAAATCTAAGATACATACACACCTTAGGTAATAGATTAAAAATGAGAAACCCACCTTGAATTCAACAAGTACAACAATTAGTAGCATAAACATTACGGATGAAATTGCCCTTGAAGTTGTATGTGCCCTATCTCCCGGTCCATCCAATGGTAATTATATTCTGGGAATTTTGGTCTACATGGTGCCGGTGTATACGAAAAATAATCTAAGTTAGGATCCCAGTCATCTGCCCCGTCATCAGAGAATTCGCAACGTCGTGGAATTCATTGAGGAGTAAGCATGGAGACATCATCATTGGAACTAACCCATTCAGTTGTGGCGGAAGTGGTAGAAGCACGTCCTATTGTGGTCGTTGTCGAACGACCACCTCTTTCATGGTGGCTCGAACCATCTCCTCTTTCGCAATGGCATGGAGGTGTCGAATGACCACCTCTGTCTCTCCAGTTATGTCCAGGTAGGCAGCTATCACCGAAGAGCAGATGCAACCCTAAAAAGTTCTCGATGGGTTTGTTCAGCAACTCTTCGTCATGAGGGAATACCTAGTATACAAAAAGAGCATACGAAAATATAAACGTGTCTTAGAAGTGCAATCTAACAAATAACAAGAACATGTAATAATGATGAATGTACATTAATGTGCTCACTGTACTATTGAGGTTGCATAAATTTGGTGTGCGCTCACTTGCTAAAACACTTTGTTATGTTGGCTAGTTCACACACCCTGATATATCTCTAACGCACTCTAAGAAGTGCGTCTTTAGGTCCATGGAGGTCATAGAGCTTATCATTTGCCGCCATTCCTCCATGGTGAAACAGGGACACTACTGCAAAACCTCCTATCACTTTAGGCTCCAAACCCCATTCACTGCCAGTTTTGGAGCTGGCAGTGGGTTACAGACAGTGATAGTCGGAGACTATCACTGCCTACGTGGAGGACCGATAATGAAAGATGTTTCACTGCTGGCTGGTGATTTTAGCTAACAGTGATTCCCAAGGCATCACTGTCGGTTGGAGCCTTTAGCCGGCAGTGTTTTGCCTCTCCAGCCTCCCTCCACTCTCCTCCATGTCCTACCTCTCTCTGTCCTCCTTCTCTCTCCTCGATCTCTCTGTCTCTCTCCCTCTCAATACATACATACAATGAGACATATATTTAATGTGAATCAATAATAAATGCACCTTCATTAATACATAGTAATTCATGTCATACAATGAATGTGTTGGGCATCGACAAACACACATATATACATAATAGTTCTCACTGGTCACCCCCGAAAAGTCGATCGAGTTGAGCCAGTTCAGTATCCCTTTACCTCTCTCACGATGAGGACCGTGTCTCCGCATGGATAGCTGATGGCGTGCGTATGTTTGGGGATGCTGGGGGTCGATGGTGGTGGAGCGGAGGACCTAGCCATGCCTAATCGACCGCAATGTCGTATATGCTCTAGGCTCACTAGCGTGTCAAATATGTCAAATTCGAACACTTGAACGCCACTATGGTTTGAGCCTTCGGCCTGCTCCTTAGCGCACTAACGGGCCACCCTACACAGCGCACTAACAAGCAATTTCCTGCCGAGAAAGAAATAGAGATTGAACATCATGATTCAAACAAGTAATGACAAAACAAAAAAGGATGAATCAACTTCCTTTTCCAGAATTTGATATGCTAATCAATCTCTGAACTTACATTATCACACCATCCAGGGATCAAATTATAATAGGTAGCCCACTATAGAGACAACACAAGAAATATATCACGGTATATAAGTACAAAGTGGCAAGAACCATCAACAAGTCTCACCAGGGGCATATCAGACAACTAGAGAATCACAGGTCTAAACTGTTGTACTCAGTAAATTGCCTAGTCTCAATGTATCAATTTATCATTGAGAAAAGGGAATATGTACCAGTATTGTCCAGAATAGAAGAGGGGAAATACTCATAATCATCATTTGAACACACAAAAGGACCAATATAGCATCTGGTCTTATCATTGAACACACAAAAGGACCGATGCAGCATATCTGTTCTTATCATTTGAACACACAAAAGGACCACAAGTAACATATGTTCTTATCATTTGAACAAACAAAAGGACCACAAACAACATCTGTTCTTATCATTTTAACACACAAAAGGACCACAAGCAACATCTGTTCTTATCATTTTAACACACAAAAGGACCATCACACAAGAATCTTTTCTTATCATTTAAATACACAGGCAGCCGGCCATGAATCAGTATAAACTTGCGCTGAAATCCAAGGAATCAGAGGGGAGAAGGAGACAGAGGGGGAGCTAGGAGGCCTACCTCGACGTCAAGGTTGTTGTCCACAGTGACAGCGGTGGTGGACGAGGGCGCAGGCAACAACAGGGTGGGCTCCTCAGGATCGGGGTGCTCGTCGGGTGAAGGCGGCGGACTCCTTGGTGTCAGGATGGTGGTCCTCGGTGACGGCAACGGTGGACGAGGGCGCAGTGCACGGCAACACGGGCTCCTCAGTGTTGTGGAGGAGGTGGTGAGCTCCTCGGCATCGGGGTGGTGGTCCTTAGCGATGACGGCGGTGGATAACAGCATAGGGCACGGTAGCGCGGGCTCCTCGGCGTCGAGAGGCGATTTAGCAGCGGGCACAAGATAGGAAGGGGAAAATTTTCTAAGTGTCAGAGGGCACAAACGTCGAGCACTTTTATAGGGGAGGACTTTCACTACTGGCTCAAGATGAAGACTGCCAGTGAAAGAGGGATCTTCATTGCGGCTCAATAGGACAACTAGCAGTGAAACATATTTCACTATCGGCCCAAGAGGTCCACCGCCAGTGAAACAACTTTCACTGCTGATTGAATATATTCACTGGCAGTAAAACCCTTTTCACTGTAGGTTCAAGGTGCAAAAAATTTGTTTTAGCTGCGTGCGCACGCCCGTCGAGGCTCGAACTCACACCTTCCCCAAGTAAGACCAAATAATTATAGCGCTGCACTACTCAAGTGTTTTCGAATTAGTTTGTACTATCTATGTTTATTAACATTCCATTGACCTAAAATCCTAATGCACAAAAATTATTCAATTTTCTAATTCAATAAAAAATTAAAATATATATGTTCATACCTAAGTTTATATATTGGGGCTTGCTATATATCTTCATCAATATAAATTTTAAATCAATAAAAATTGAAAATAACTACGCTCGTAACTATAGCTAATGTAATTGATGTAATATGTGAATAGCAATATGCTAGTGCTATTGCTAATTCATTAAAAATCAAAAATCGATATGCTCAATAATAAAGACATCTTCCACCATAAACTACAAATTGAAGCTTCCATAGCATAAGTGAGGTATAATTGCGTGTAAAAAAAATTCATATATAGTAATTAATACAATTTAGCTACTTTGTCTTAACAATTCGTCTTTCATTATGATCACGGCGTGCATATGGAGGTTTGTTGGTGCCTTCCATGGGACCTAGGTCGACACCCTCTCCGAAAGGAGGTAGCGTGTGGAATTGATTTTAGTCTTCCTCATCAATGATATTCTCCACTCTGACAATCCTTCTTTTTCCTTGAAAAACCACATGGCGCTCCTCCTTGTTAGCCGGGTTCGATGAGTTTTCGTTGGTGCCATCCCTAAAAATTTTCTTTATTATTCAACCTTTACATGCATGATATACATATAGCGATAACTTATCAAAATTAAACAACACATTCACCCTTGGGATCAACCTCATGACACTCTGTGACGTTGTTCTCTAAAGAGTGACAAAGTGCATCGACATAAGAATGAATGAAATGTCATGGGATGTGATCCAAACGACATGAAATATGGTAGAGATATAGTGCATGAGGTTATGAATGCAGTAGAGGAAGAATCACATGAATTGTAGTTCATTTGCCCACTTAATTAACCAAATTACACGCTTGTTGTTTTTAAATCCAAAATCATAAGAGGTAGTTCAAACAAACTCACATGAGGGAAGTACTCAACATGGCAAAAGGTATTTACTGTGTAAGGTATACATAGAGAAAATCTAAAAAAATAGTTTCACATTTATGATTTTTATTAATTTTAGTAGAAATTAATCAAGTTTAAAAGGTTTAATCAAGATTAACAAAGAATTAGTGCTAAAAATACATTTCATGCTTGAAATATATTTTAATTATGAAATTGACAAAATAAGATCAACAAAATTCAATTGACCAATTTTTGATATTTCAAGATTTAATTATGGATTAACAAGTTATAAAATATTTAATGAAATAGAGATATTTCAGTGTACAATTCATGCATGCATGTATTTTTATCATGTAGATCATGAGAAAACAAAACTAACAAACTTGGTTTCATATTTTTCTAAGCTCTAGATATTTTTCTATAAATTATAGATTATTTCAGCTGATTTATCAATACAACTAATATTCCTTTTGGTATTTTCTGGATTTTTCGACTTTGACCAGTTGCCGGCGGCGAATGACAATGAAGCTTGGCCAGGGAGGGGTAGCAAAATGCTCAACACACTATGGCGAACTCGTTTGAGGGGTCGGCGGTGGCATGTACGGCGGCAAGCATGGCTGGCGGCCACCATGGCGGGCGGCGGAGCTAGGTCGACAGTGATGGCACGCTGCAGAGAGAGAGCAGAAGGGAAGGGAGCAGTGAGGTTCCCTTGACCACGGTGAAGCTCACCCTATGTTTGGTTTGGGCAAAGGCGGCTCATGACCCGAAGTTTGTTGGCGAAGTGGGTGAGCTTGTGATGGCGACCGGCAGAGCACTGGGCTGATGACGGCCAATGATCGAACTAGTGCATGCAAAAGATTTGGTATGGCACTATGAAGCTCACAGAGCAATGGAATTGGATGGAGAGGGCTCATAAGCGGTGGTGCGTCTGTGAGGACGATGAAGGTCGTCGGGGACAGTGTTGTGCTCAGGCTTGGGGGAGGGCCACTATTTTATACTTTACACATCACTACCGGCTCATCCCACCAACCAGCAGTGATGTCCAACTATCACTGTCGGTCGGTGGCTTAAGCCGGTAGTGATAAGGTGGCTGGGCATCACTACCGGCTCAAGCCATCGATCGGCAGTGATTCCCCTTATCACTGCCAGTTCATAAGCCACGATTGTTGGTTCTTCCTGCGCAGCCTATGAACGTGCAGTGATACCCCATTACTACCAGCCCGTAAGGAACCGTTAGTGATGGGCTGACATATAAACCCGGTTCTATAGTACCGGGACATCGGGTCATGGTCTGCCATTTCGATAACACTTTGTTCAGGTTCTCCTCCTTGAACACATCGTCACCTTTTGCCTAGGTCTCCTTCATAGTCTGTAGGGCTATCATTGAGAATTTGGATGTCCACGAGAAATGTCTACTTAAGGAGGCAATCATGGTGTGGTATTAGGTATCAAATGCTAGTGGTGTTTCAGAAAACTGCGATGTCAGGACCTTCTCGTTGCCTCGGTCTAACATTTTATAGCCAGGGGCCTTGGCAAAAGGACGAGGCTCCTAGACAACATCCTCAAGGGCATGTGCCCACGTCAAGATGTATGGCACCAAGCAATCTACCCAGAGGTTGCCACCCAATTGGCCCTTACATGAATACCTACAGTTCAACCATGTTAGATAGATTATAAATGATACGAATGCTATATATTATATATATTTGATTTTACTTACCTGTGAACGTGGGGCTACTGAATGGTGCAAACATTGATGAAGGGGAACACCTGGAAGGGTCCGAACTGCCTCATCACATAGTGGGGTGAGTACTCCTCGATGCAGATATCGAAGACGAGTGGCTTCTTCGTAAGCCATTAGTCCTTGTCGTGGCCACACAACGGAGATAGATCAAAAGACACACAGTCATGTATCTTTGGGTGGCTGGAGGGGGTCCAGACTATGTCCTCTGGACGCAGATGGTTGAACTACAACCTAAAAAGCTCGTATGTGTTGTGGGCCTGCTCGTGCACCCAGTGAGACTGTGCAGAAAAATAGTATGAAGCTAGACTAAAAACATGTGACAAGTAAAGTAGAGCTATGTTTCCTACGTACCTGACGTCAACACCACATCGAGCCCATGGTGGGCCCATCCTCATCGGGTTACCCTTACCATTCCTCAGGGTACGGGGACTGGTCCATAACGAGCCGACCGATCGTTAACTGCTCATACGACCACAACTACAGCAGGAGTTTGTACCATACATGCACACAGTTACATGAACGACATATAACATATAGGTACCCACAGTTACATGAACAGATTACATATACACCATGGGATACCTCATTCTCATGATATTCCCATGGTGACTGATGACCCTCACTTACCAATAGCCTTGAAAAATCCTGATTCCTCCACTTTGCAGAAACAGGAGAACTTTCCTCCTCATCGGATGAATCCTCATCGGCAATGGCTTCCTCGAGCTCCTAATTCTCCCTCTCCATCTCTTCAATTATGCTAGAGGTGTGCTCCCCCTCATCAGATACACCCCTCGATTGCATCTCCTGCACATTCCCAACCTCCAGCTCATCCCCCACAATTGTTGAGTTTGCTTCATCCATCACTATCTGACTTGTTCATGCTACTACTTCCCCAACATTTATCTCTGTTAGATCCTTCTGGTACGCCTCAGCTAGAAATATAAGAGGGCATGTTCACATGCTATATCTACGTACTTCCTCCAAGTAGCTATCACATTAATCGGGACGATCTCCCTGAAGTACCCCTGAGTAGCATAGATTGGCACAACTCTCAGCTTAAGCTTATGGTGTTGGGGATCCAGTTGAAAATCGCGCATTAGCCACTTGCACACGCCCTCTATGATCCTCTCATTGGCTCTACTAAGTCCATTGACAACAAGCTAAAATCCTGAGAGATTTACATCTCTAGGACCATAGCCAATCTGACCTTCACCACAATATATCTAAAAATATAGCTTATCGAACATGCCTAGAAACATCCAAAAATATGTCCAATGTTAATACTGGAACCTTATACTTCTAATTATCGAAACTCTTACAAAATTACCGGAACCAATGATCATCTAACAATACGTTTAGTTCACTACAATTAATATTGCTCCTTAGCAAACTAACAAATTTAAACTAATTAAACCCTCGTCTACTTAATAAAATTTCTAGTTATCAATAATTATTACCTACATCACTATTTTGCAAAGTTTAGATAATCAAAACTATAGTACTCTAAATACATCTATACATCTGATGTCTATCCTGCCATGTTGAAATAGATCTTTACAATATACTACAAAAGACAGAAAAGCCTCATTTTAATGTAACTACTGTTATGTCACTAAACCCTAGATCTAGTGGTATTTTAATCACTAATAAAAATAGAAGTCTAGAAAAATTACCAGAAACCGAGATCAAAAATGTCTGCAGATAAAAAACAGTCATTTTTGATTAAACCTAGATCCAGTTGAAACCGTGTTGCCTCCCTCTCTTCTCCTCCCCTTCTCTTTCTTTTTTTTAAATTAAAATAATCATTTTAGCTGAATTTTAGTCTTTTTATGGAGGCTGACCGAGTGGTGGGAAGCAGATGCGCGGGCTAACTGCCCCCTGAGAGGGCGTCAATGCCTAACCGCCCTCTTATGGGGTGGTAAGGGGCCTAACGGCCCTCTCATGGGGTGGTAAGAGACCTAACCGCTCTCTCAGGGGGCAGTAAGGGTGGAGTACCTTCTACAAGGCCTAACCGTCCCATGAGAGGGCGGTAAGGGCTGCTCGTACCACCATGGCATGCTTACTACCTTTTGAAAGGGCTGCAACCCTTTGAGAGGATGGTATGTGCCTATTACCGTAAATCTTTTCATTCGAAGTATATTTTTGTAAATATTTATGTTAGACAATATAAAAAAATTCCCAATCTTCTTCCCCAGCCTAGGCCGAAGCCCTTTTATTTTTCTCTCCCGGTTGTTCCTTCTTTCCCCACCTGAGCCAGCCCCTTTTTTGTTTCTTCTCTCCCTTCCTTGAGCCTGATTCCCTTGCTGCCTTAGCCTAGCCATTTTATTCCTTCCCACCGGTCCAACTATCCCTCAGTCTCTCTCTTTTCCCCGCACAGGCTGAAGCCTGTCCTCCCTCGGCCCATTATTATCTCCTTAGCTCGAAGTACCTACCCTAGTCGAGCTACTTCCTGGCCCACACACTCTTCCCCTCCCTGCTACGCCCTCTCCTTTTACTAGGCCGAAGCTACATTCTCTTTTCAGCCACCACTAGCTCATCTTCCCTGGGCTGAAACCAAGCCACACACATCAACTTGACCGATTGGCTTGCGCTGCTCTCTCCCTTCTCTCTCTGGTTGATCGTCCACCAGGGCCACGCATCATCTTCTTCCTCCTAATGCACCCAAAATCTGTCAACTATTCACAAACTGGCAAACAAACTCTCATGCAAAATTCGACCCGAACTGACGGTGGAGATCGTCTAGAAGATGTTCTGACATAATAAAGAAGGACACGTCATCAGATTTTGGTCTTATCTCGAAACCTTCCTAGTCTAATGTGCAGTTCGAATTGGAAAAAGACTCTGCCATCGCCATTCTGTTCTTCACCCTAGACCCCCTCGACCAATGTCTGGGGCTATAAAGGGTACCCTAGGCACCGCAAGACCACACCCAAACCACCATTGCGTTGTTGGAGCCCCTCCACACCTCTAGCGCCGCCTGAGGACCTTATTCTTCATCTCTGATGAGAAGCTCTGCCGTGCCCAATCCTCACCGCCGAGCCGTTGCGTCTTCACCGAATATCACCACGGCATCGCAAGTTTGTGAGGAGGTTTCTAGTGGCAACCTCATCTGCCATCTACCACCCAAGCACCCCTCTCAACGTCGGCCAAAGGCCCTAGCCACCATGCATCATCGCCATACCCCTTCGATACATTAAATCCCAACCACGTGATCTTAGATGGGTGGCCACGATTAGATTCCATTGTACCCATTCGATCCATCTAATCCCATCTGTCTAATTTCATATCAACAGCCCAAGTTTAATGAAACCTTTTTTTAGATATGTCTTGTTAGCCTACCATGACAGCACCATGCCAACAATTCAGTCTGCGTGTCACCCACCTTGTGGTCCACCTCAGCTGCCACGTCGGCCTTTTCATCCATGTGTCAGCCCTGTCAGCCACAACGTCTTTTTCCACGACAGTTGCCTAGTTAGTGCCACATAAGCACCACCTCAGCACTACTACCTATGTGGCAGCCAAACCCCCTGTCCACGACAGCCCTTTTGCTTGTGTTGCAATCCAAATCAGCAACTGAGCCACCTTTTATATTTCTCTTTTAAATAAGACTTTTGCTGACCTCATTATTAGGTTTTCTAATGCATTAAATAGGGTTTAATGTATTCAATTAATTCTATTAATTCCAAATATTTGTAAATAAATTATTAATAGTTTATTTAATGTTTTTCCTTATTAAAAGTAATCCCAATAAATTTAGAAAAATACTAGAAAATCCCCAAAAAAAATCCTAGATCACTCCAAAAAGTTCCAAAAAAGTTCTTTTCATCTAGTTTCTCCTATATTTAATATTTTTACCCTATTTTAATCTTCTGAAAGTCATATCTTGTCAACTGTAGCTCCAATTTGATTGATTCCTTTGCCAAAATTCCTCAAAAATCTTAGTCTATAGAGTTAATTGATTGTTGTGTGCTATTTGGTTCTTTTGTTTCTTGGTGTTTATTTGCTTGTCTTTTCACCTATTATACGTGAGTAGACATCAATGTTCCTAAGGAAGAGATAAGAGGATTGCAGGACAAATACTTTGGCCCCACTAAGTATCAGGAAAGCAAGTTGTGTCCTTGACCATATTGATAGTATGTTTTCAAATGTTTTGTTTACAAAATTGCTTGCTAATGACACTACCGGAAATCCCAAGGAGGTTATACCTTAGTTTTCTGATCGCCCTGGTTTTGGTGGTTTATGGCTAGGTAGATCATGCTTAGCCTTGCTTTGGGATGGTGGAAATCATAATTGTTCAACTATATCCGATAATGGCCTTATGCAACTATGATAAAACTGGTGGAATAATGTTTTGGTTAGAAACATGGAATTAGGATTTGAGCAAGTGGTTTGGTGGAGACAAGTGCAGGTTGTAAGAATGGGTTGGTTGTAGTTTTGCTCAAATCATAAGGACCGGTTCATGGAGCAACCATTCTGAGTTAATAGTACAACCAGCAGATTAGTTGATCATGACTTGTGGGTAAAGAGTACGTCTTTCCAGTTGAGCTTTCCCTTGTTAAGTAGAGAATTACTATCCTTCACTCATATTTTGAGAAACACCTCTGCAGAGTGTGAAACTGATTAATCAACCAAGCTCACGGTCAAGAGCAACAAGAAATCCTCACATGATTATTATTTAATGGTTTGGTTGGTTTGGTCAACAGTGCTAGTGGTAACCATGGTTGAGGTGTTGGCTATGGTCAACCTTGGTGGTGGGAACTATGGTTGAGGTATTTAGTTTTGGTCCACGTTGCTGGTGGGAACCATGGTTGAGGTTGGTTATTTACTGTTGTTCATTTAGTTAATTACTCGCTTTTGAACTATTTTGCAATAGATGATACTTTTCTACAAATGAGCACTATCAGCTTTATCCTTGTGTATGCCTTCATATGTGTATTTCACAACTTGCGAAGTACGACATGTACTCACACTTGCTATATCCAAACCATACTCAGTTAGGGAATACATGGAGAACTTTACGGAAGAAGGTGCATTCTAGGGAGGTGCTATCCTTCGATTTTTTATGGAGTTGCCCAGTGAAGATAAAGACTACGCTTAGGATGGCTACAGTTTTATTTGTTTTTTTACCTTTGAAAGTCACTTTTGTAAGACAATTTATGTCGATTAAGATGAATATTGTTATGTTATCATCAATGAACTCACTATGTCTTGGGATTGATTCTTGGGCTCAACGGACAATAAAGATTGGATTATTTTCATGGTCCTATCTTGACATAGAGGTGGTTGGTGGGACATGGCACCGATAAGAGATCTGACAATAAGCAACGAAAGACTGGTGATAATGTTGTCGGTGGTTCTCCCATATCCCGAAGTAACAAAACATCATAAGAATTTAGTAGCATCCCATTCTCACAAATATTAATACGGGTAGCAAAGTACGAGCTCACCTCATGATTCAATCAATGTACATGAGCTCGCGTCATTGGACATTGTAATGGTATAGGTGCAACAACTGGAGGATTATCTATAGGGATTGGATCTGAAGGAGTGATGTCCTCATTAGCCTTTATGCCAAGTTTAGGAAATGTGAATTTTGGCTAAGAGAAATCTCCTTTCCTGATCATGTTCTTTCCGAAAATGGTGTCACGGTTGACCTGAGCAAGGTGTAAGATGCTCTTAATCGGATGCAGCCCCAAAGCCTGACTGTCGTCCAAAGTTTTCTTGGAATCATAGGTTACTACCGTCGATTAATCGAGAACTTCTCTAAAATTGCAAAGCCTATGACTGAATTGTTGAAGAAGGGTGTGGAATTTAAAAGGTCTGATGAATGTGAGCAAGCCTTTCAACCCTAGAAGACTCTCCTCACAAACACACCCATTCTTGCTCAACTGTACAAGCTTCTTGATCAAATCTGAACTTACCAAATTGTTGCACATCTGAAATAAATTGTGGCATTGTAGTTGTTCCGCTTGCTCCATTTGAGTGCTTAACACTCATTGCATAAAGAGTTTCATAGAATTCTCTATGGCCGTGGCACCGAACTCTTCCTCATTGTTGATATCCATCTCATGTTTGTCCTCACCACCTGCATAGTTAGATGCTATAGCATATTCATCCTCAACATCACTAGCACTTCTCAACATTTTTTGTTGCAATGTACGCTCACTGACTTGGGTAATCCTTCATGACATGTCTCATTCCCTTGCAACAATAGTATACAATCCCAAACGTACGACTTGTAGAAGCAACCAAAGAAGAACTCTTGGTTGTAGCCTGCACACTAGTAGATTTGCTTATCTCGAGTGCATGTGACGGTGTTGCAGGTGCTACTGAATGCGCCCTACTTGAGAAGGGGCAGTAGACCATGTCCCTGAAGGTGAGGCTATTTTAACTTGTCTCGATGTTGATCTTGGTGTAGTTGTGCTTATAAAATTATTCCTTGGCTTCTGTTGTCGTCCCTGCAATTCCTTTTCTGTCAAACATGCAAGTTGGAACAGTTTAGGGACACTATCGTATTCTTTGTAATCAATTATGTCCTGAATTTCACGCCTTAACCCTCCATAAAAATATGCCATTGCAGTCTCTTCGTCCTCAATAATATCATAATGTAGCATACTAATCTATAGCTATGAATCTATTGCCTTGGTTTAAGCGCTACAATTTCTTACACAAATCATGTTTAAAAGAGGGTGGAACAAATCTGTTACGCATAGTAACCTTCAGAGCATCCCATGTCGTATGCGCTAACACATTGTTGTATATACTATTCCACCAAATGATAGCAAAATCTTTAATTCACTAGTGACTTGCCTAACTCTATGCACTTCGGGAACTAAATGAGCATTAAATTTCTGTTACACCGTCATCTCCCAATCTAGATACATTTCTGCATCATAAACACACACAAAAGATGGTATTGTAAACTTAACTTTGGCAAATGGATCATCATTAACATGTGAATTATGTTGCTAAAAATTATTATCTCTAATACCATGGTTGAAGTTACGACGGTTCCTTTATCGAGCATCATAGGAGTCGTGTGCTTGCCTCAAAATTTCATCATCTGTGACAGACTCCTTATGTTCATGGGCTGCACCAAGAGGATCCACGCGCCTGTTGTTTGGTGGTTGATATGTCAACCTATCAAAGCATGTATTGGGCATTGCAATACTATCATTGAGTTGTTGCAATGCAGTATTTGTTTCCGCAATTTCTTACCGATGTCATAATTAATAGCAAAGTGGTGCTCATCCAACATCAACATGAGTTCTTCCCTCAAACACACTCCTGTGCATCCGATGCTTCATCTGCCATACATAATCGAAGCACTCTTGTGACAAATCCATGATGGATCTAGACTCCTCCTCTAGTGGAGATTACCACCGAGAAGTCTTTGCCATTGGAGACGGGGATGATAGTCTGGATAATCATGATGACGACCCCATGAAAACGCGGGTCCCCACTGCTCCAGTTTCGGGCGACAGTCAGCTTCTGCTGGCCACGCCCCCTAGATCCAAAATTCGAACGGAGCACAGGATCTGACATCTCCTGACCATCAGTAGGAGTCTCAGTGCTATAGATCTGCAATGATGCAGATGCTCCTTCTACAAGAGGCTCTCATGTTCCCTCTGACTGCGGATCTGACGATCCCCGTCGGTAAGGACTGGATCAACTTGATGACATGCATGACGATAGTGGCTCTCATTCATGCCAAGAACACCCATCAATCCATTGTCAGGAATAACTCTAATCAGGGGAAGTCCCACACCGCTCATTCTCGTGATGGATCAGATTCAGAGAGGTAGAATCCCCTAAATAGAACTAACCACCGAAGGACCTCACCGATCAAAGATCATCCGATGAACGATCTATGCGAAGTTATCAACCAATAGAGGCGCTCAAAGACCTCTTGAGGAAGAATGAATTGCGCCTAGGTGGTCTAATCAGAAGATGTCCCGACACCACCCGAGTTGGGGCTGATCTTTGACCCCCGTGGGTATAACGCCCGTGGCTACCCGAATTGAGCAAGGTGGCGTCAATGGGTGCCAGGCTTTCTCTCCAGATCTACAAAATGTGAACTGGCCGACACGGTACCGCCTTGGGTCAATTGAGAAGTACAATAGGAGCATGAACCATATTGAGTACCTCCAGATCTACACCACGGCACTCCAAGCAGCTAGTGGGTACGAGATGATATTGGCAAATTACCTCCCCATAGCCCTTGAAGGGGCAGCTAGAATTTGGCTGACCAACCTATAGCCAGGGACAATCTACTCATGGGAGTAGCTCTGCAATATATTTTGAGATAACTTCTAGGGTACGTACATTCTCCTTGGCACAAAAAAATGATCTCTACCATTGCGAATAGACGGAGAAAGAAACCTTGTGCGAGTTCATGTGCTGCTTCAGCGATACCTGCAACACCATCCCCAAGATAAGCAATTATAATGTCATCCAAGTGTTCACTCAAAGGGTTAGGAGCCAACAATGCATTGAAGACATCTCTAGGAAGGAGCTCGAGACAGTTAAGGACCTCATGAAGATCGTCGACATGGCAGCCAAGGTCGAAGAAGCGCTCCTGTTTGTCAAAGAGAAGGCCCAGAGCACCAAATGTCCCCACCTCGTGCTCGATAACGACATGTCAAATAGCAAGCACAAGAACACTAAGGGAGGTATCGGTAAGAAAGCCAAAGCTAATGAAGTTTTTATAGATCTGCTCTACACCCATCCCGATAAGAACTCCAGCTCATCCTGGGGAAAGAGCTACACACCGGGCACTGACGAACGTGATAGCAAGCCTTGGTGTTATCTCCATAAGACTGAGAACCATAGCCTCCACGAGTGCCATCTCTAGAAGAAGATGTTCAAGGCCGAGATCTAAAAAGCCAAGGGAAAGAAGACCCAGGTCATGACCTAGAGTGGGGATTCCAGCTCCAGCAGCAGCGAGGATGTCTCGAACATGATGTCTTTCTAGCCAGATGAGAGGACCTTTGACCACATGTTCGGTGATTCTGCATCCTAAGAGTCGAAGAGGCAGTACAAGAAGATGGCCCGAGAAGTCTTAGCTACTGTCTCCAAGGGTCGCCAGGCCATAAAGTGGTTGAATGTTGAGATCTCCTTCAGCCAGGATGATTACTCAGAAAACTTCGTATGGCCAGGAATCTTCCAAATAGTGGTTGAGCCTACGATCAACAACGGTACGGTCTCCCAAGTTCTCATTGATGGAGGGAGTTCCCTCAACATCCTCTTCGCGGGTGCACTTGAAACAATGCAGATCTCTCAATTTGCCATTAAGCCAGTTACGTAGGACTTCCACGGCATAGTACTCCTATCCTTGGCCACTCCCATAGGCAAGATATCGCTCCCGTTACCATTGAGAAGCACGACAACTTCTGGACAGAAAAAATCATGTTCGACATGGAGGACTTTGAGACGACATACAATGCCATCTTAGGATGACCAACTCTAGCCAAATTCTTAGCCACTGTGCACTACACATACCGGTGCATGAAGATCTCAGGAATCGAGGGGGTCATCACCTTCCGGGGGTACCCTAAGGCAGCTCTCTGCTGTGACAAGCGGAGTCTTGATATGGTGTCTCAGCACTGACCCAGCAAGGAACCCAAGAGCTGAAGGATCAATGTGAACAAGAAGACTTCATCATGACCGTGACCATAGCACCTCGAGAAGAAAAATGATAACCTAGGGATCTGGTTCCACAACTAGTTCAGAACCCATGTAATGCCACTGTGCTATCCTCGCAGTAGTAGGGTCCCTGTTTATCGGATTAATTTAGTATGTGTCATTTAGGTCTAAGATACTAGCTCTACAATAGCTTGTGGAACTGCAATTACTCTATAAATACTAAGATTACTACCGTAATAATAAAGATCATATTGCCTAGAAAGTTGCTTGAATACTTTTCTTCCTTACTTGTCTTCTTGTACATTCTATTACTTGACACGAGGTAAGCTGCTTCTCGGGTATTCCATCTCATACGTGCACTCGGGGCTACAAAAAGTTTTTTCTACGACGTAAAAGCAATATGACCTCTTTTCACTTAATTGTGTTTTTCATTTGAGACTACCTACCCGAAAATACTTCTCGAGCAGATAGTTGGGGGCTTAACAGGTACTTAGTTCTAGAAAACAAAAATGACATATTGTGTATTCTGAAAGCATATTCTGACGAGAAGGGAGGGATCACGAAACTTTAGGGTTAGAAAAAAGTTCATTATCACATTCCATGAGTGCCCGAAAAATAAGAGGCCATCCATTCAAGCGGACCTAACGCTGACCAGAATAAGTGCTCCAATTAGTAACCGACACATCCTGAAATAATCAAAGGGAGAAGTAAGCAAGGATATCATGATATGCTGTCAAACGCATCCAACACCGGGTACCCGTATCGAATGCAAAACATTTAAGATAAAATTCATAAAGTCTAACAAGCTACCAAGTTCTTTATTATAGATTGCGGGATAAAAGTTTCAAGGCGATGGCTCAAACCCAAAGTCCATCACATCCACATAAGTCTTGGATGGCCCCAGCATCTCCTCCACCCTCTGGGCCAACTCCTCCCCTGTCTCCCTTAGGAAGTCTCCTTGGAGAACATTGGTGTCGATCTTGTAGTACGCCTTCAGTATGGCCAGCGCTTGGGCAACCACTTTCTTGGGCTTCACTGGGCCTAAGTACAAATGTGCTCGACCACCTTCCCTCAAAACCCTCTATAGGCCTCGTCAATCTTGCTCACTCGGGTGGCTAGTTCGGCTACATCAGCATCTCCCATAGGCTCCACCTGAATCCCAACTTCAGCAAGCTCCTCCTGGAAGATATCAAGGGTTGTGACAAGCTATTACCAAGCTATGGATACCCGGGCCCCCTCCTGGGCTAGGGTGTCATGAGTCTCAGAAAGCTCTGTGAGACATCGCGTTCAGAATAAGAAGGTGAAGAGGTGGCGTGTCTGGGTGATCGAGGGCTTACCTTTCAACCAGCCCTTCAGCTCTGTGCACATCTTATCCTTCTCAATGACCTCTCGGGAGACATAACAATGAAATATAAACAGCCTCCTTCTTGAGTTCAGCTACTTGAGCAGTAGCCTGCCGGGTCTCGCCATGGAGCTTGTCCAACCACGATGCGAACAACTGCAAAACATCAGGTCAGTACATGTTATTTCATTGACTAAATTGTTGTCAAAGAAGGAGGTGAAGACAATATCTGGGTCATGACCACTCAGACCTTGAATGATCTCCCACCAGGTTAGGTCTCCCGGTAGCCCCTATATCGATTTTGCGATTGGTTAGGCGATGGGACTTCTGCTTCCCTGCTTCTGTCGACCGGCGTCGGGGGCTTGGCGGGTTTGCCTCCACCTCCCTTGGAGGATGTGACATCCAGGATCTGTAGCGGATGGGACGTAGGGGCTAGATGCAGTGCTTCGAACATCCTGTGAGAAAACAACATAAAACTCGTGCCTCTACAAACATAGAAAAGACATCCATAGCTAAAAAACATACCTAGGTCACTTTGCCTCCTAGAAGGGTTTCAGTGAGACAAGGAAGGGGACTAGCCTTTTTGATGGATTCTCAGGGTTTCCTCCCCCTGTCCCTTCTTCTAGCATGGGTAGGGTCACGTTGCTTGATGAACCCATGACAACGATTGCCTTTCTGTGATCTTGCTTTGGCACTCTGAGTGTTGGAGTCAGGTGTGATCTTGTAGTCGGGATCAGGTCCTCGGTGGCTAGAGCCGGTATTGGCTCTGCTGGAGTTGAACTCATGGCTAAGACCATGGGGGCTGTGGATGAAGCTGGGGCTGAGGGGTCAGACATCGGTGGTTGTGGTAGCATGAGGTCACTAATTGACGAGCCTTCTCCCACCAAGAAGTTGTCCTCATCCAATTCGTTGCCGTTGCCGGAGGATGAGACCGATGACATACCGCCAACCCCACTCCCACTCAATCCTATAGTCCCATGATCTGGACTTCACATGGGTCCTCGTCTCAAACACCCGTGTTCTTGGCCTTCGGGTTGGGCCGCCCGCGTCCATGAAGCTTCATGATTCACGTTGATCACCACCGTGGTTTACAACTACTTGGAAAGAAGAAGAAATAAGACAACGTGAAGCTTCATGAGGCTTACCGACAAGATCCTCTCCTGAGCATCGGCCTCCATCTCTATGATGGGGGCCAGGATGTTCTGATGATTAGACTCGAGGCTAAGTCAAGAAGAAATCTAGTCTTCTGCTCCACTACTTTTGGCAGGAGATCTGTGGATGAAAAATGACTCATAAGAAACAAGCCCACATCGTCCTTAACAGCTACTCGGGATCAGTCAGTACTTGTCTCACCTTCTCGAGCTAGGTTCTCCTCGGTTGTAAATTGTCAAGCGCCAGAAATCCTCATCCTCAGAGGGCTCAGGTGGCACTTGATGAAGTCCTTGGCGATGTCATATGCTGTCAATCCCCGCTCCTTCAGATATGGATCTCGTCAACTAGAGTCCAGTGGACGGCGGTCTCCTTTGGCTCTTCCATCCAAGCAGACCTCAACAACAGGGCAAGACCCCTATAAGGGAGTTCGAGTGGGCTAGGCTAGCAGTAAAACAATTTTTTGTGCCACCCTGACCAGGAGCTCATGGTGGTGAAGTTGATGCACTCCATCGACTTCCCTTCCCGGAGATGAAATCCAGCACCACCAATGACTTCTCCCTAAAATCCCTTCAAGAGGTAGAAGTAACATCGAAAAGGTCAACGGTCGGGAGCATGCCTAGGAAGGCCTCACACAGGTGCATGAAGACGATGAGCATGACAATGGAGTTGGGGTTGAGGTGGATGTGTTCAAGGCCATAGAAGTAAGCACTTGAAGAAAGAAGCTGCAAGGGGCGAAAAAGAACCCACGACAGAAGAAATCAAGGAAGATGATAGCCTAAGTAGTGTCTACACTGGGGATCACCTCACCTGCCGCCAGTGTGCAAGTGATTAAGGCATGTGAGGGGATGACCTCATCGCGCTCCACCTTGGCCAGAGCTTCCTCTGAGATCTTGGATTTTGGCCAGGGCTCTCCACTCCCTCAATCTTCTGGCCCATGATGCTAGAGAGGAATTAGTTGGAGGGTTTGTAGGGGTTCAAAGTGAGGGGCACAGAAGGAATTGGCACGAGGTGAATGATGACTGAGGGGTGAACATTGTGTGGTCTCCCCATCTAATTTTATACGAGGACGGCAGATCTTTGGAAGGCTCCTCGACTGACACCATGATGGTTCTGAGCAACACTTGAGGCCACGATCTCCAGCTTTAGCGTCATGTCGCATTTAATGCTCGATGCATGCGGGGTAGTTGGAGCAGTAACCCAGGGAACTCGGCGCACTACACCGCCATGCACATACCTTTTTCCTACAATCATCGTGATCTTTTGCCAAGTAAATATTCTCACCATGACCTAAAATCTTCGCTGCAATGATTCAAATTTCAAACCCAGCCAGCAACAAGTCTTTTCTCTGCAAGATTGGGATGATATTTTTTGGTGAATTGGAATTCCTACTAGGAGGGATACCTTCTTTAGGGCTTGCTGGAGTGCTTAAAGACATTTGAAATCGCGAATAGATGACCCAATGATCTCGAGAATCCAGTTAGATGCGCCATCCTAATTAGGAACCCGAGTCCTACTCGATGATGTAGTAGGAAAAAATGCTTTTTAATTTATTGACCAAGTCTTTAGTCCATCAAAGCCTCATTTCACGTACTGGTGGGGGCTTGACGATAAGTAGTATAGAACTACCATATCCGAATACTCTAGTATTTTCATTTATTCTCGGGGGCATATCTTTATCCCCCTTACAACAGCTCAGAGAATAATACAAGACAAACATGATGTAGGGCTATTATCCTAGGGGAGGCCTAAACCTGTATAAAAACCTCTCTGTGCGTTCTGTGATTCATCTACTCTTAGCCCTACTATTTCTATAAGTTTGTAAGATCAGTGGTTCACCCATCGTCAACGGAGATGATGCATGAAATAATCGTAAGAACAATTACTCAAATTTCTGCCACCCTTACGTCAGGTGGCAGATCACATAAGGTAGTCAGGATGTCCTACCGATTGCCTGTCGGGGCCTTGTCGAGAAGGAACTTAACCTTCTTCATAGCTTCCAGCATCATCACCACACAAAGATGAATACACTTAGATCTTACAAGTGTAGATACGATAATTTTACCATTGGAGCTATCTCTAGTCAGGTCTAGATGTCCCCAGTAGATTCGCATTGGATGTACTCGAGCCATTAGTGGACTGATGCGATGTTGGGTGAAATCTAGTGCACATCCTAGGTAGGGCCTTGAGGCCCTTGATGTGGTCGATGAAAATTGGAGTCGTTGGCTCACCTCCCGAGACTCTTGCTAGCAAGGACTTGGATTCTCCTGAACACCTCTGTACTCGAGGGTGCTAGGGCCATGACACTCATAGTAAAACTAATGCTTGTGCCACCCCGACCACGAAAACTTTGTCGTGATGTCAAAGTACTCCCTGGCAAGGTCTTTGCAGAGGCGAAAACCGGTGGAACTTGCTACTGCACCAGTTAAGCGATGTTTCAACTGATAAAAATAGCAAAAGAGAGGCAAGATAGTCATACAAAAGCTTCACAGAGGTGGAGGAAGACTCTCAACATTGTGATGGAATTTGGGTTGAGATTGATGATATCTAGGTCATAGAAGGCAAGGACTTCCTTGATGAAATCCGATGTATAGATGAGGAAGTTGCAATGGAAGAATGCCTCAAAAACCACATTTTCTCTGGTGTGCAGGCTTGGTATCTCAACTCCATCTACTGACCTCTAGAGGATCAGATTCCTAGGTGCGAACATCTTGTCCTTCTCTAACTTCTGTATGCGGGCTTCTGACATTTCTTAGGTCACCGACAAATTGCTGGAGGTCGCAATTGGGGGACATGGGAGCTAGAGGTTCAAGGAAGGGGAAAAGTTCATTGTTTGAAGGTAAAGAGTTTCAGAAATGCAAGAGCAGGATAAAGATAATGTCTGGACCCTTTCTTATTTATATGGAAAGGAGGTTTGACAACTATTCTATGATGGACGCCAGTGTTACTATTCCAAGTTAACGACATCTGTGGTGACTCCAATTCCGAAACACCTTTTCAAATGTCCTAATTGTTTAAACTCCTCTTAGAAGTCGAACACATTTAATATAACACTCCCTAAGGATGCAGAAAAACAGGAGATGACCTTTGGGATTCTATGGTCAGATATAATTTTCCAAGTAGGTTGGCCTCTATAGGTAGAGCTCTGTTTGGTCAGAAAAACTCCTCGATTATGAAAGGTTCTATTCAATTGGAGATAATTCCTGAATAGCCTCCTGCATGGCTCCAAAAATTGAGCCAATTTTTCTTGTGATAGTACAATTCATAATTAATCCATTTGAACTAGTTTCAGTTAAAAAAACTTGAATAAAATTAAAATTAAAATAACAATCTCCAAGGTTTTTAATATTGTATGAATTTTATGGCATCAATTTTTTTCCCAAAAAATTGGAAAAATTAACCAATATTTATCTTAATTAATATCCTAATTTCTAAAATTATCTCTAGACCTAAGTTACAGAGTGAAATTTTGAGTTGATTCATAGTGCATCAATTTCTCATTATTTCATTCATTTGAATTTGAATTCAAATGCACAAAAATACAGAGATGGTGCTCATGATCCATGCAATTTTTGGGTTGTGACATTTTTACTGATGTCGCATAAGGGTGGCATCGCAACACGATGAGCAGATTGTGTCAGAGATGTGGGTGTCCATGGTGCGACACGCTCGTGCACAGGAGGTGTGTGTGGGCGCAATGCTATAAGATGATGTATTCGTTGCAAGGAATCGGTTTTTTTAGAAGGCAAAGAATCGGATTGATGATTAGGTAGGAATCAATTTGATGGAGCTTGGGCCTTGTTTGCAGTTGCATTCCTAGGGGTGAAAACATGATAAAAATGGTCGGAAAAAATCCCTAACCTCTTTCACTTTCATATATTTTTTTCAAAATCAGAATAAAAAAAGGTAAAGCTCAAAATGAAAATGAAGTTGGAAGTGTCAGACATTTAAAAACGGAGACATCAAAATGGAAACATGACGAACTCAAAACCTCCCAAATCATGGAACAAATACTTTCCATCTGAGATGAGAGACTAAACTAAAACTAAGTCCAGCACACATAAATAATAATCTGCGAGGGGTTTCATGCACTAACATCAAGACACAGGCACCGGGTTCCGTTTCCTTCTCGTTTTAGAAAAGTGGTGGCTAAATTTGAAGAATCGAAAGGTCTGACTGCGGCTAAGGCTTGGTGAAGCCTGGGTGATCAGGTGGCGCTGCCGGATCCATGAGTTGTTTGGCGTCCAGGGTGGATCGAGTCTCCTTTCTGAGAAGATGATTGCCCTTGGGGCACAGGATGGATCCTCTAGGGATACGAAGGTACGTAGTTAGAGAAAAATCTGGAATTGCAAAGTATCTATGGAAAAGTTCGATCCGGAATTTGGGAAGGAGATTTGCACTTTACTGAGGAAGAATTTCTTCGAGGATTCTTCATTGATGACCACATCGGATGGAGGGATATCCTGGGGAGCAAATCAAGGGCATGAGATGTAGGGCTGCAGATTTAAAAAGAGAAAATGGCTTCCACGAATCCACACTTGCAAATCTCTTCTAGTCACCGGCATTACCTTTGATCCTGGTGATTTGCCTCCTCCTGTGGGCGCTTTGTCAATGGCCTCTACTAGCAATTGGGGTGTCAAAGGGGTTTCCGCTGAGGGAACTGCCCATCCAAAGTTGCCCAGTGGAGGTGCGGTGATGGCCTTGCAGCTGGGAGTGGAGAGATTGGATCTGGTGGTGGTTTCCCGTGCAACAACCCCGGCTATGAAGAAATTGTGGGAACCTGGACCTCTGATGGGTACTGCAGAGATGGGGGAGAAGCAAGACGAGGCATCAATCAATGGAGGGCCTGATGCACACCTTGAAGGAGATATGATTGAGGAAGAGGAAGATGTTGTAGAGTTCGAGATCGATGATGCAGAGGTGGCCTTGGCTAGACAATGGACTATTTTGGCGAGGTTCTATTCACTGAAACATCCAAATCTGGCAGCTCTGTTCGACGATCTCAAGTGCGCTTGGTAGCTGGGGACTGATTTTTGTTTCAAGACCCTGCGGGACAACTTGTTCATCATCACTTTTGGCTCTGAGGGTGATTTTGCCTTCGTCCTGAGAGGAGGGCCCTGGATCCACCAGGGAGATGCGCTCATTGTCGTCCCATTTGATGGCTTTACAAGCCCATCCGAGGTACCTCTTAATGCTATTCTTGTGTGGGTTAGGATTCATGATTTGCAGCTTGGGATGATGACTAGGCGCGCTGGAGAAACTCTTGGTAAAAAACTTGGTTCAGTGTTGGCCATGGATGTTGAGGAGAATGGCATGAGCAAACATGACTTTCTCTGAGTGAGAATTGAGCTGTCGGTTGATCGTCCACTGAAGGTGAAACTACCAACAAAGGTGAAGGTACAGGGCCAGGAGGTGGTACGTAATTTCGATTTACACTATGAACGTGTGCCCTATTTCTGTTTCTCTTGCGGTTTCATGGGACACTCAGACAAAGATGTGAGAAGAAGATGGAGGGAGATGTCCCTCTTCGTTATTCTGTGGAGCTGCATTGTTCTCCATTTACACAGGTTGAACGGCGAAGGAGCCATTTCAAGGCAGAAGCTACCCCAACAGTTCGATGCCAGCTTGCTTTCGCACGAGCTGGGAGTGCAAATTCATCATCAAGCTAACGCACAGGCACTGCACAAACTCTAAAACCGGTTGTTCCTAAGCAAAGTGATGTGGGAAATGACTTTGGAGCAATTGAAAGGGAAGATAGCATGCAGATTGACAAAGAGCTAGTAGAGAAGGTTAATAAGATGTCTGTGGCCAAGCAGCAACTCTTAAGGGAGGTGTTGTTCAGTCAGGCAGGTAATACACAAGCGATTTTGCCTGATCATTCTAACTCTCCTGGCTTGTTGGCACTGACAGGAAAGATACCAATTCAAGTCGACCCAGGCAATGAACCCCCCCCCCCATGTCCTGTGATATGGTCCCAGCCTTGCGTGCCCTTGGATCGAGTTTGGAGTCGCATGGCACCACAAAGCTGCTGGATGATGGCTTGTCCAAGCTCAAACGGGCAGCAGAGCAGAAGGATACTGTCGGAGGGTTAACTCCTGTCGCAGGGATCCTGAGGGACCCCTTTTTAGAGATTCGGACGGGGGGATGATCCTGAATATGTTCGCCAGAGAAATAAATGGGTATAAACGCGATGGCCGGTGAGGTGGAATGATCTAGTGCGGAACGAAGTAAATGCACTGGGGTTTAGACAGGTTCAGGCCGCACGGAGGCGTAACACCCTACTCCTGTATGGATACTATAAATGCCCTGAGAATGTCCCTCAAGGATGTTGCTGGTTACAAGAATGTTTGTCTATCCTAGAGCCTGGGGCTACTTGTTCTTCGGTCTGCGTGTATCTGTTGGCTTTGGGCGCTCTTGGGCTTCTCTTCCCTTCCCTTCTCTACTTACTTCCTCTGGGATTTTCCTACTTCTGAGAGATTATCTCACTTGTCGAGCTTGTTCAGAGATTGTTTTTCGCCTGTCTAGAGATTCTTGAGCGCCTTTCAAAGCTTGTCTTTGTCCGTGCTGCCAGCTGCTTTAAATACCCGCCGGCAGTTGCGTGCCCCGAACGAGAGGGCACTAGTTCCAAGGCACCATAAATAGAAAGGGCATCATCATAGCCTCTGTGCGAAGTGAACAGGGGTGGAAAATACGCCCCGCGCCCGGTCATCCGTCACCATAAATGCACTGACAACGGGCGCCGTGGAGAGGGCCCACTAGGCAGCCGCAGAGAGGCCCGGCGTGCCCGCCCTGTCTTGTTCTTCTGCCACAGCAGCGCGGCAGACAGAACGCCTCGGCCCTCACGATGTTATCCCGAGGCGTGCCGGATGGCACGGGATGGGACCCGAGCATTTAATGTCCCCACGCCCTTCTGCCAGAATGTGGCAGGAACTGACACCGAGTATGACGGGAGCAGTTGGAGGTGACAGGCCATGCGCGCTCTTAAATGCAGCCTTGGGCCTTTGACTGGCTGACACCTCATCAGTGGGCCCCTGTGGGGGCCACTGTCAGGGGGCTTCCTGGGTCATCGGGGAACCGAGTGCTCGGGGGTCACTGTTCACCTTCCCGAGCACTCTCTCCCCAGAATGCCCTTTCTTGGTCCTCGGGGAACCGAGTGCTCGGGGGCTACTGTTCACCTCCCCGAGCACTCTCTCCCGGGTACGCTTGTACGGATCTTCGGGGGACCGAGTGCTCGAGGGCCGCTGCACGTAGCCCCAAGCACTCTCTCCCGGAACTTCCTTCAGTGGGTCATCGGGATACTTGGGTGCACAGGGGGCCACCGCTCGCGGCCCCGGGCACACTTCTCCCGGTACTTAGCTTTCCTGATCGTCGGGGGACTCGGGTGCTTGGGGGTCACAGTGTACCTCCCCGAGCACTTTCTTCCCGGTACTTAGACTTTGCATATCATCAGGGAACTTGGGTACTCGGGGACCACTGACTGTGGCCCCAAGCGCCCTCTCCTGGAACTTCATCTTTTTTACCTTGCGGAGGAGACTCCGCGGGATGGCGCCACGTGGCGGATTGCTGGCCTAGCCTCGGGATTCGGGACCCCCGGTTCCTGATTCACCGACAAATACTCCTGAGACCAAGTCTTCCATGGCTTTGGGGGTGGTACAGAGAAACCCAACCAAGGGAGCAGCTCTGAAGAAGATGAAGAGGTCTCCTATAGGGGGGCTGGCTGTTAACAAGAAAGAGATGTGGATGGATGCAAGGGCAAGTTTGGATGGAAAGGAAGCAACCAGCCCAGGGGCTGCTGGTCAACTGACGGAGCTGCATGTGGTGCTTCGTCAAGAGCCATGAAATGCCTAAGTTAGAACTGTCGGGGTATTGGAAACACTTCGACAGTTTGCGATCTTGTATCTTTGGTTAAAGCAAATAATTCCCAGCTAGTTTTTCTTTGTGAAACAAGACAAAAAAGTGAAAACGTTCGTCGGCTGTGTAGTAGACTTGGCTTGAGGGGTTTTGTTGGAGTTGATAGTGATGGTCGTAGTGGAGGTCTAGCTCTTTCTTGGCATGAGTCTTTGTACATTGAAATAAAGGCAATGAATGAGAGATATATTGATGCGTATGTGCGTGTGTCTCAGGATGAACCAATTTGGCACCTCACCAGTGTGTATGGCGAAGCAAGGACTGAAAACCGGCACCTCATGTGGTCCCTATTATGTGATATCAAACAAAGGTCAGATCTTCCTTGGATGGTGATGGGGGATTTCAATGAGGCCTTATGGCAGTTTGAGCATGCCTTACAGAATCTGAGATCTGAGCGCCATATGCGGGCCTTTAGGAATGTGCTTCATGATTGTGACTTTAAAGACTTAGGGTTTGAAGGTTATCCTTTTACATATAATAACAGAAGAGATGGCAGAAGGAATGTGAGGGTTAGGCTGGACAGAGCTATTGCTAATGATTCATGGAGAGATCTTTTTAGTGCTGCTGTAGTAACACATCTTATTTCACCTTGTTCTGATCATTGTCCCATTTTGGTTCAGTTACAGCAAGAATCCAAGACCATGATTAGAAGGAAGTGCGGGCACTATGAAATTATGTGGGAACGAGAAGCTGAGCTGCCTGAAATTATTTCAGATGCTTGGCGTGATGCAGGATCCAAAACAGACTTGGGAGAAATTAGTAAGGCTATGGGTACAATTATGAATACCTTGCAGTCATGGGGAAGAAGAAAGTTTGGCAATGTACAGAGGCAAATTGAGAAGCTAAGAGAAAAATTGAATGCACTCAAAGCAGGACAGATGGACAGGAGAGAAGTAAGATGAGTAGAAGACTAAATGAATGAGCTTTTGTATAGAGAGGAAATGATTTGGTTACAAAGGTCCAGAATCAATTGGCTAAAATAAGGAGACCGAAATACAAGGTTCTTCCAAAACAAGACAGTCTGGAGAGCAAGAAAGAACAAAATTTTAAAATTGCGAGATACAGATGAGAGCATACAGACAGCCCCCGATGCATTGGAAAGAATGGATACTTCATATTTCAAGGAGATGTATGCGAAAGACCCTTCACTGGACCCTAATGCAATCATCCAATTTTTTGATAAACAGGTTACTGAAGAGATGAATGCGATGCTTTGTGGGGAATTCACGGAGGAGGAGATATCAAATGCTCTTTTCCAGATTGGGCCAATTAAGGCGCCGGGACTGGATGGCTTCCCTGCAAGATTTTACCAAACAAACTGAGGGACAGTGAAGCACGAAATAATTGGCGTTGTACTCAGATTTTTTGAAACAGGGGTAATGCCAGAGGGAGTAAATAATACATCTATTGTTTTGATCCCAAAAGTTGACAACCTGATTGATCTGAAGGATTTTCGGCCTATAAGCCTATGCAATGTTCTTTATAAAATTGTTTCAAAATGTTTGGTCAATAGGATGAGGCCTTTGTTGGATAAAATTGTATCGCCAAATCAGAGTGCTTTTATGCAGGGGCGCATGATAACAGATAATGCCTTGGTGGTTTTTGAATGCATACACCATATACATAACACAAGGAAACCAGAAAAATCCTTTTGTGCATATAAGTTGGACTTGTCAAAGGCTTATGACCGTGTGGACTGGAGTTTTTTTGGAACAAGCGATGTTTGTGATGGGTCGATTGGATCATGACGTGTGTGACCTCGGTGAGATACTCTGTAAAATTCAATGGAGCTCTATTGGATGCATTTGTTCTGACATGTGGCCTAAGACAAGGTGACCCCCTGTCCCCTTTTCTATTTCTTTTTGTTGCTGATGGTCTGTTGTCCTTGATCAAGGTTGAGGTGGATAAAGGCAATATAACTCCAGTCTGAGTTTATCGCAATGCGCCGAGGGTATCCCATCTCTTGTTTGCAGATGATACCTTACTATTTTTCAAGGAAAATATTTTTTAGGCTGCTAATGTCAAGAAGATTTTGGAAAGCTACGTAAAGAGAACAGGACAGCTAATCAATCCGGCCAAGTGTTCAATCATGGTCAGTGAGTCCTGTCCAAGTGATAACCAAGAGGAAATTAAAACAACGCTTAGCATTGTGCAAGAAGCTTTTGAAACCAAGTATTTGGGATTACCAACTCCTAAGGGCCGTATGAAGAAAGGTAAATTTCAAAGCCTTCAAGCACATCTAAGCAAAAGGCTTATCCAGTGGGGAGATAATCATTGGTCTAGTGGAGGGAAGGAAATCATGATTAAGACAGTGGCACAAGCTATCCCGATATATATTGTGGGGGTGTTCAAGCTTCCAGAGTCAGTGTTAGAAAACCTTACAAGGCTCATTAGGAATTTCTGGTGGGGCGTGGAGAACGGAAAAAGGAAAACTCATTGGATTGCTTGGGACAAACTTACTTGTTCGAAAGACAGAGGAGGCATGGGATTTAGAGACATGAAGCTTTTCAATCAAGCTGGGTTGGCGCGTCAAGCATGGAGACTTATTGAAAAGCCAGATAGTCTTTCTGCCAGGGTGTTAAAAGCACGCTATTATCCGAATGGTTGTTTGGGTGGTACAGTGTTCACAGGAAATGCCTCGCCCACTTGGTGAGCCATTGAACATGGCTTGGAACTCTTGAAGCAAGGTCTGATTTGGCAGGTAGGTAATGGTCAGTTGATTAGAGTGTGGAGAGATCCTTGGATCCCAAGGAATACATCTCGCATGGTAATTAGCAAGGAAGGAAATTGTAGAATTAAGCGAGCCTCGGCTTTCCTGGATGCAAATGGTGCTTGGGATTTACAAAAACTCAGTCATACGTTCCTGCCTGTCGATGTAAATGACATTGTAAAAATCAAAACTTCTTGTAGAGGTGGGGATGATTTTTTAGCTTGGCACCCGAAGAAAAATGGTATGTTTACAGTGCGAAGCGCTTATAGATTAGTGGTAGATATTCGAGGAAAGAGGTTGGAGGTGAAACTGCTAGCTCACAACCGAATGGATGCAACCCTGTGTGGAATCACATCTGGAAGTGTCCTGTTCCGCAGAAGGTACGCATATTTGCTTGGAAAGCTGCTACCAACAGCCTGGCTACTCGGGATAATAAACAGCGACGCCGTCTTGAGCTAGATGATACTTGCTGTGTGTGTGGAATGGAAAAAGAGGATGTTTACCATGCTCTTTGTCACTA
The DNA here is from genome assembly GCF_958298935.1 of Phragmites australis. Taxonomy (NCBI): domain Eukaryota; kingdom Viridiplantae; phylum Streptophyta; class Magnoliopsida; order Poales; family Poaceae; genus Phragmites; species Phragmites australis. Next base: position 23,659,165 of record NC_084929.1, read on the forward strand.
CCCAAACGCTTAAGCTCTATGAAATGCCATGCACCAGGTATGGCATCTACCGTCGACTGATCAGCTGCGAATCACAGGTACGCATTGGTTGTTAATTCTTTTAGATAACATTTCACAGACTGATCGCATGATGCTGCTAATGTTGTTATGGCGTGTCTGGCATGTACGGAACGAGGTGGTACACCAAAAAATGGCGCCACCTGTGGAGGCGTTCCGGCGCTTCTTGGAAAGCTACGCCCAATCTTTATTAATGATCAAGCATAACCCAGACTTGGATGTGGCAAAAGGCAAGCATGTCATTGCAAATTCTCTAGAAGTGATACAAAAACAATGGTGGGATACTACTAGTTCACTGACTGAGCCTAAACCATGGTCACGCCCCCCACCTGGTTGGCACAAGCTAAATGTTGATGGGTCTTTAGCTATACAGGATGGGGGGTTATTGGCATGGTGTTGCGGGATAGCGATGGAAAATGAATTGTTACAGCCTGCAAATCAATTCCGTTCTATTCAAATGCTCTAGAGGCAGAACTAGTGGCTTGCAATGAGGGTATTGAGTTTGCGTTCCAATATACATCAGCACCAATAATTATGAAAACTGATAGTACCACGATTATCCATCTAGCCACAAGTTGAGATGAAGACCGCTCAACTCTTGCCCATATGGTCAGGGAGGTGAAACTTTTGTTCACCAAAACAAGGATATTGGAGATAAAAAAGTTGATCAAAGCTGGAACAAAGTTAGTCACAAGTTAGCAAATCATGCCCATATCCCTGGTACCTCTAGGATCTAGATAGGGCAGGAGGAGAATGTTGTAACTCATCATATTAACTGACGATTGTATTTCTTCTGATTTCGATTAATATATCTTGTTTCATAAAAAAAAAAAGAACGAAAATATAACGATATCAGTTAGGAACCGATAATTCACATCAGAAACACCAAACCATGGAATCATGCCTTCAAACATTCAATTAAACATGACGGATCCGAATCGTGGTACCATGAATTCACATTTGTATACAAATTTACATCATATATAAGGACTAGTAAATTGCTCACGTGGAGATTTCCGTGTATGTTCGAGATTGATAGGATTGAATTGTTCCATTACATTAATAATATACCTCATTTAATTAGTATTTGTTTGGAACAAAACCAGCATTAATTAATTTATTATATGTTTGGATGGGCTCCCAGCTACTCATCATCATCTCTCTCTCCTCAACCATTCAAGCTCACCGCATATATTATCTATCCTCTTCAGTCTCACCCACCACCACTACTATCTCCCTCTCTCCACCTCAGACCTCACTCGGCGAGCTCGAGCGGCAGCGTGGATGTGCAGCGAGCTTGAGCTGCGGTGGCTCGATGTACACCTGTAGGGTGCGGCCCGGCTTCAGATCTGCCCGTTGGAGAGAGAGATGCCAATGTTGCCTCGTTGGGGACGAAGGAGGCCAGGCGACAGCAGCAGCGCGTGCGCGTTGGGGAGGAGAGGCCGGGCGGGGGAGACAGGTGGAAGCAGCGCGGGGCCAGAGCCGGAGGGCACTTCTCCGTTGGCCGGCATCCTTGCCAGTACGAGGGGCACGGCGTCGCCCACAGGCTCGCGTGTGGAGGGAAAGAGGGGGGCGGCATCGACTGCAGGCGTGTGGAGGGGGCAGCGTCGACTGGAGGCCCAGGAAGCCACGGGTGGCGGCGACGGAAACAACAGGGAACAGAGGCCAAAAAGGGGAAACCCAGCGGGAATTTCCGGATCGAAAACGGGATTCAGACAATATGATCATGAACAGAGCCTGTTCAGACAGTATGGATTTCGACCCTGTTTTCGGCTGTCTGTGTCGGGAGCAAGGCTGCTGAGTCCCAGGCACCCACAAGCAGTGAGCGCGGGAAGGGAGCTTCGGAGGGGAATGAGTTCAAGACCCAGCGGGCTGGGACCAAACGACGACTGGCTAGCAAGCTATACCCGAATACTGTGTGGGCTGTGTATTGGGTCGAGGCGAAGTTGCGACATTTTTTTTTTAGCCCTTTTTAAACTAATATTTTAATAATAGCCTGCCGGGACTTATATTTTCAGAAATAACCCCTTTTGTCGCGCCAAAGTATTTGGCGTGACTCACCACTCTGTCACGCCAAAGACTCTGGCGTGACTCCCGTGCCACGTCGGCGGGCCGTCCGGCCCGTGCCACGTGGCCGTGCCGACGTGGCAGCCCGAGTCGCGCCAGCGCCCTTGGCGTGACCGAGGGATATACAGAAGGGGGCGCCGGCCCCTTCTCCCACACGCACGCATTCTTCCTCACCAGCCGGCGCCTTGCAGGAGCTCCTTGCAGCACCGCCTCTCCCTCCCCCACCCGATTCTCCTCCGATTTGAGCCCGTTTTCAAGGAGATTTGAAGGGAAAGCGAGCTACTAAGGTGTCTCCTCCAATCCTCTCAATTTTTTCCCCTTAAATCGGTGTGCATTGCTAGGTTTTGCAATTTTAGGGTTCATAGTTTGATTTGTTTGATCTACGAAATTTCAACGTTTCGGCTTAGATCGGTGGTCATGAATCGGGCTATGTATGTGTAGGAACGCATTTGTATCGTGCACTTTTCGTTGCATGCAATCGGTTGACCGTAGAAAATTGAAATTCGTATATATGTACGAAATGTATATGAGGAACACAAGTTTTTGCATTTGTTTGCATGCGGAGGATATTATGCATTGTAGAGATGTAATGTAGTCGAATAGAAATGTTTAATGTGTAGGTTGTTAACGAATTTCGAATAGATGTAATGTAGAGATGATGAACATGTAATTTGCGGATGGTTTGTGTAGATGGAACGTATTGTCCATATTTTTTATGGTGGCACGGTTAGTTCAACTGGGGAGATCGACAAGATGCGAGAGGAAGTGTTGAAATTTGGAAGCGTTCCTTGCTTCGATGAAATAGTTGGTAGGGTTAGGGAAGTTTTGAATGTTAAAGGGGAAGGGAGTAATGTGACCGTTCGGGGAAGGTTGGATGCTGGCAGAGATGGTAAGGCGCACTATATTGTTATGGAGGTAGCGTCAGAAAATGACTGGAAGCTGTATAAGGAATGTTTGAATGGTTCTCAAGTCTGTTGCGCGGAGTTGGTAGTTGATGTTGCTGTAGGCGGAAGCTCGATGCCTTCAGTTGATGGTGTACCGGCCATAACTAGCCAGGATGTTGAGCCTATTGAGCAATTGACTCAGGAACTTGCAGGTACCACCATACTCGCGGATAGTACAATTGCAGAGTTACCCCGGGCATATGTTGAGGAGGCACATGCTGGTGGTGCAAATAAATTTGACTTGGCAGTTGTATGTAATGATTTCGATGATGATTATTTTGAGGATGAGGAGGCTCAGGAAAATGCAGAGGAAACTGAAACATTTTCCTTCGACAGTGAGGACGATATACAAGATGATGAGGCAGAAGAAGTTGAACATGTTAGGCAATGACACGGTGGTGTTGAGGCGGGAGCAGAGGCGGGAGGGAATGAGGAGACGGCTTGGTGGGACGGAATTTACACGGCGGAGGAAGTAAGGACACTGAAGGCGGTACATGTGGATATGCCCGAGGTGCCTGGTTCCGAGGATATTTCGTTGACGAAGAATGCTCTATGTGACAATGGCCTAATGTCGATGGAGGAGGAAGAAAACAGTGAGAAGGAGTTGATTAAGAAGGGGATGGTATTTGATAGTTTTGATGAGGTGAAGTTTTGGTTCAGGGACTACTCAGTTCGGCACCACCGGCCGTACGAAGTTGTTCGTTCGAATGCGAAGGAGAGGTACACCGTGAAGTGCCAGAAAGGTTGTGGATGGGGTGTATGGGTCCAGCGTATCCCAGGTGACAGCCACCGATGGAAGGTCACAAATGTAAAGCAGCCTCACACTTGAGGGTCTGCGAGACCGGAACAAGTGCACTCCCAGTGCACGGCAACTTATCTTGGTCGACGCATCGCCCCAATCGTTAGGGCAGACTCGGACACGGTTGTGGCCTCTCTAATTGAGTCTATAGTTGGGTTCACAAATTACCGTGTATTGTACGGGAAGGCATGGAGAGCCAAGCAACATGCCATGGCATTACTTTGGAGAGATTGGAAGGAGGCGTACGCGAGGGTCCCTAGGATCTTGAATGCAATTGCACACATCAATCCTGGGACGAAGTGGTTCGTATGGACTGGTGGCATGATGGCCAGCGATGGCGGTACCATTAAACCCGTAATGCAGCGTGTGTTTTGGTGCTTCAATCAATGCGTGGAAGGCTTCAAACATTGCCGACCCATGATAAGTGTCGACGCCACATTCTTGACTGGAAAGTACAAGGGCGCACTGATGATTGCTGTTGGCATCGATGCTGAGGATCAGTTGATCCCTCTAGCATTTGCACTGATGGAAGGGGAGCGGAACAGTAGCTGGTCTTGGTTCATGTGCCTGGTCCGCCGTCACGTAATTGGAGCGGGACGACAAGTCTGCATGATATCGGATCAACACCAAGGTCTCCTCAACGCAGCAAGGGAACATATGGAAGGTTACCCTCCTCTCGTGCACCGGTGGTGTATGCGGCATTTTGATGCAAACATTTGGAGAAGACAGAAAAGCAAGGAGGTACTTGCCAAACTCAAAATAGTTTGCAAGGTTAAAGAAGAGAGACTGTTCGAAAAAAAAGCTAGTAGAATTGGAGAAGGTATTGAACGAGCCTGCGACAGAGTGGTTAAAGAGCGAACTACCTAACAAGTCAAAATGGGCGCAGGCTTTTGATGTGGGAGGATGTAGGTACGGGATTATGACAACAAATATCTCGAAGGTATTCAACAACGTCCTTAAAGGCATCCGTGCAATGCCGGTTTCTGCCATCGTTGAGTACACCTTTCATAAATGCAACTACTACTTTGTTGATCAGTGGAAGAGAGCACGCGCAGGTATCGATGCTGGTGACGTGTGGGGAAGAGCCATTGCTAAGCACCTCACGTCGCAGGGGGAGATATCATCTGCACAGGAAGCGCAGCTCTTCGATCCAAGGAGCTATGTTTACAGCGTGAGGTCTGCATTTCGGACATGCGTGGGGGGTGAGGGGTCAGGTGGCAAAATCTACAGAGTGGACTTAGCCACGGTGCAGTGCACGTGCAGGACCCCACAATTGCTGCATATCCTGTGCTCCCATGTTATCACAGCATGCCGGGCGAGAAGAGTAGACCATACAAGTTCCGAGTACCTAACCCCATTGTACTAAAAAATGATGGCTCTGAAGACTTGGGAGTCCACCTTCGAGCCTTTACTTGATACTTCACAGTGGCCGGAGTACAACGGCGACGAATATGTGCCCGATTGCGGGCTACTGAAACAAAAAGCAGGGAGGAGGAAGAGGAAACGTCTTCGGAACGAGATGGACGATAGCAGCAAAGGTTACGGTGAAGACATGTACGGAGTAGGCGACTTCGACGATGCACCTATTAAAATCCGTTGATCCATATGCCACCGGTTGGGGCACAAGATGGAAGACCCATCGTACGGCGCCGATGTTATGGGGACCTCGCAGCTCGGAGGGGCCCCTCCTGCTACCCAGCCTTCCCAGCCCCCACGCCGTCGCCGAGACAGGACAGACATCGCCAGTGACAATGTCCTTCCATCCAACACAGCCCGCGAAAGGCGGAAGAAGAAGCCCTACACCCCTGGGATGTGACCGACTCCATTGTTCGCTGCCGTAGTTGGTTTTGCGTGTTTGTGGTTGCAAGGACAACATGTAATGTTAAACTTCGACTTGTACCATGTCCCGTTCATCTTTGTTTGTTACCCGTCACCTGAGCTACCACGACTTTGTGCTCCATGACTTGGTTTCTGCTTTAATGTCTCGAATGTTAAAGAGATTCGATAATTCTGTGTCACGCTCTATGGGTCGTCACTTTTGCAAGTCATCCAACTTTCGTACTATGATTGTTCAATTTTAGTTTCTTTATGTTCAATTCTTTGTCGATTCGTTTTACCTTCAATTAAACTCGGATTGTTCAATTTTAGTGTTTAACGATTTTTGGTTTTTGCTTCAACGTATGCTTACGGACCTAACGAGACATCCCAATCTTCAAGAATTCGAGCTTCCTTTACAGTGTTTAACGATTTTTGGTTTTTGCACTGTCTGCTGAGTTTGTCGCGCCAAGACAAATGGCGTGACTCCTTACTCAGTCGCGCCATGAACCCTGGCGTGACAAACCCAGCAGTCACGCTGAGGTCCCCCCTCCCACGGCCGAAGCTGACCTTTCCTAAAAATTAAGGGTGCCTGGCGCGACTGAGTAAGGAGTCACGCCAGGGAGGGCGGCGTGACTCATTGCCTGTACTGGATTTTGGGGACCTACGGCGTGACAGTGTACTGAGTCGCGCTAGGAGCCCTCCCCCCTCCCAAAATGATCCCCGGGGTACTGCAAATTGCCAAGGCCTGGCGTGACCCATGTATCTGTCACGCCAGGGAGGTTGGCGTGACAGAGAGCAGGCATTTGATGACATTGCTCTTAACTGTTCCTTCAAATTCTTTGCGCCATTGGCATCCAATTAACATCTTTTTGCTGGATTCAAAATTCCCTGGCTTATTTCACAAACTCTGCCACCGAAGTTTACAAGGAGGTCGAACGCAACATGAAGGTATGCGAGACAGAGAGCAAGGGACAGTAGTGTTAAAACTAATACTACAACATCCATTACCACATTACGCCCGAAATTGAGCAAAAAACATTAAATTTAGGTCCAACATACAAATATTCATTCCTCGTCGACGAGGATTACATATCACGTTCATAAATAGGCGACACAAGACAATTTGTGCTGCTCCGTCTAATCGTCTAGCCCATCATATAACACATTGTCATTATCGTCGTCCGGGATAACCACGGGTAACTTACCGACAAGCGCCTTCATTGTTTCTATTTCTACCTCTGTAGCCGAAACATCTTTACCCGCCATGGTACTATTTCTTATGGGAGGATACAAAGCATGGTAGTAATCACGAGTTTCTTTCTTCCTGTTATCCAAATAGCTTGACAGCATGTTTCGAGGACGCTTACTCCGCCATGCAATCTCATGATCAACCGCTCCTTTATCGAGATACTCCTCCCACGAACATTTCCATGTTCTCTGCTCAAGGAAATAGATATGCACAACAATTAAAAATACTATAGCGCATTATTAAATATAAATACAACGCATTAACCAACCATATCGTTGCCGACCACATGTCCGCAGTAGTACCCCACTCCAAGTTCCGATGGCACTATCCCGTTATTCGCATTCACACCACAAGGACACTTTCTTGGGGCACAAGGTTCTATAACCCTTTCCCCCTTCACTTCATCTTTTTCTTCATCTTTCTATAGACCGTCAGGTCTGTACAAATGATCCTGAAAACCACATGTTGCACCATGGCGCTGCATTACAGTTCGACATACATGTTACGCAACAAACTTCTCAACCGCACTCATATCGTAAACAAGGACTCCTGTACATTTCTTACCCTTGTCATCCCTTCGCAACGAAAGTAAGGCGACCCCCTAGAAGGTTCACAAAGTACGCTTTGCTTTCCACAATTGCACAACGGAGGATCCGCAACACGTGCAGTCTTCAATTGCCACTTCTCTTTATCCGTTAATTTTGGGGGATTTGGTGGTGGGGGGACCCAACGAACAAACTTCTCAAATGGCTTCGGATACTGACTAAACCGTTTCACCTGCAGAATCCTCTGATCATACATATCGGGCCCATCTATCCATTGGAAGAAATAGCACATCTCCCACTCCTACAAATTATTAAAACATCACATATGTAAAAGTATTGGCATTTCCTTCTACCATTATCTTTAACAAAAAAACCACTCACACGATAATCCGAGCACAGGTAGTAAGCCCGACCGGCAGTATCTTCGTGCAGCGACTGAAGAACCACGGCTCGCTTACCACAGTCACAAGTCGAAACAGGGAGGGAGGGGGGAACCGGAGCATCTTTACAACTCACATCGGGATACTTCTTACCGATATGTGCCCACTTTTACTTGCGCCATAAGTTCGACGTCATACCAATAACCTGCATGAATATCGAAGCTACTCATTATTCATCTCAATTCTACTACAAATCATCTCACAAATGCAAAAACTTGTGTTCCTCATATACATTTCGTATATATATATATATATATATATATATATATATATATATATATATATATATATATATATATATATATATATATATATATATATATACGAATTTCAATTTCCTTCGCTCAACCGATTGCATGCAACAAAATCTACATGATAGATATGCGTTGGTATACGTACATAGCACGATGTATGAGCACCGATCTAGAGCGAAACGTTGAAATTTCGTAGAACAACCGAATCAAGTTCTAAACCCTAACAACCCAAAAAGTTGCAATGCAAATCGATTTAACCGAAAAAAGTTGGAGGGATTGGATGGCATACCTTCCTTCACCTCTTCCCGCTCAAATCCCTTCCTATTGGGCCACCAAATCGATTGGAATGCAGAGAGAGGGCGCCACGGGGGTTTTGTGTTCTGCCTCCGTTCCTGAGGAAGAATGCGTGCGTGCGGGAGAAGGGGCCGGCGCCCCCTTCTGTATATCCCTCGGTCACGCCAAAGGGCCTGGCGTGACTCGAGTCGCGCCAGCGCCCTTGGCGTGACCGAGGGGCAGGCGGGCTCGCGCATACAGGCGCCTCTGTCGCGCCGTTGTGTCTGGCGTGACACCAGTCGCGCCACGCCCCCTGGCGCGACTCGGGCTGCCACGTCAGCACGGCCACGTGGCACAGGCCGGACGGCCCGCCGACGTGGCACGGGAGTCACGCTAGAGTCTTTGGCGTGACAGAGTGGTGAGTCACACCAAATCCTTTGACGCGATAAAAGGGGCCATTTCTGAAAATATAAGTCCCGACAGGCTATTATTAAAATATTAGTTTAAAAAGGGCTATAAAAAAAATGTCCGAAGTTGCGTGGGAGGGCCAGACTCTGATGACCGAGCTCCTGTACTCCTAAGCCCTCTGAACCTTCTGAACGCTAAAACCCTGTGGGGGTATATGAGATTAACCCGGAGTTCGTCCTAGAATCCGTTGGTGTGTTTGGATCGTGTCAACTGATATCAGAGCCATGTGGATCCTGGCGGAGGAATCCGACTACCTCGTGCGGCCGCAGTATCAGACACGGGAACAGAAGAGAACGGCGGAGATGGAGCAGCAGTTGGAGGAGATTGCGAAGGCTTTGGCGGATCTGAAGACGTCGAACTCGGTGATCTTGCAGGCGGTGGAAGAGATGGGGTCAGCTGTGAGAACGCTCACAGGCTAGAGGCCCGAGATGGTGGCGGCGGTGGGCGATCTGCGTGACGAGGTGAAGGAGCTGCAGATCTAGTTGCAGCAGGTTGACGCCGGGGTCAAGAGCGGCGCGTCGGCCGAGGGCCGTCCATCGCTTTTGCCGATTCCAGCCAATCTGAAGCGCTTGGACGAAACGCCGACTGCACCGGAGATCGGCAACTCAGGGCCGAGAGGCCACGGCTCTGAACTTCTGAACCTGGAGAAAGAGTTTGGGGGAAAATCCATTCCAAAATTCGCCTCCAACTGCTTTGCGGCTGCAATCCTCTAGGTGGGTCAGTAGCATGATCGACTGGGAACAATTTGCCCTGGCTGTTATTGAGAAATTTGGGAGGGAAGAGTTTCAGTTAGTGTTACGTCTGTTCATGCGACTTCGTCAGACCGCGAGTGTGATGGAGTATGCGGAACGATTCGCCACGCTGATGCACAATTTGCTGGCTATTCACGAGCCATAGGAGCCAATGTTTTTTGTTACTCAATTTTTGGATGGGCTGAGGGATGACATCCGCGCTGCGGTGGTGTTACATCGTCCTCCAAATCTCAGAACTGCTCTCTCTCGCTGCTTTGCAGGAAGAGGTCTCGGAGGCGACCCGGCGTCGTGAGCGCCGGCCGGATGCACCCATTTGATTGCGGGGTCCGGCCCGAGTTGTGTTGCCCCTACCCTTGCCACCAGGGGAAAGCCTCGGTCATCCGCGCCGGAAAGACCAGACGACAAAAGGATTCTGGAAGCAGCCCGTGCTGAAGGAGCTGACGATCGGCTAGCTTCTCTGCGTGCTTACTGTCCAGCAAGAGGCTTGTGCTACTGTTGCCGTGAGAAATGGTCTCACGACCATAAGTGCATGCCGACGGTGCAGATCCATGTTGTTGGGGAGCTCTTGGAGTACCTGTCTCACAATGGGTCAGGTGATCAACTGAGAGACGTTTCAGAGCTCGGGGAGGCACTTTGCACAGAGGTGTTGATGACCATTTCCAAGGCGTTGATCAGTGGGGCGCATTCTTCAAGAACCATACGGTTGCAAGGACACAGTCAGAAGCAGGACGTTACCATGCTTGTGGATTCCAGCAGTTCTCACTGTTTCATCAATGAAAGGTTGGCAATCAGGCTGTCTGGTGTCATCAAAGCACTTCAACGCACAAGAGTGCGCATAGAGAATCAGGGTTTGTTGCTTTGTCATCTGGAAATTACAAAATGTCAGTGGTGGATCCAAGGCCACACTTTCTGCTGTGACATGAAGGTTTTTCCTCTGTGTGCTTATGATGTCATATTAGGAATGGATTGGTTAGAACCTTTTAAGTCCCATGAGTATCCATTGGAGCCAGAAGACTTTATCATTTGATCATCAATGGCGCTGGATCACTTTATTTGGGGTCCAACAGCAGTTGTCAGCTTGTACCATGATTTCAATAACAAGATTAAGGAGTTGGGAGAATAGGGGAGCTGTTCAAACTATTATTCAGTTATGTCAGACAGAGGTTAGCACCGATCCAACAGACATCCCAGTTGAAATTCAACAGTTACTGCAGTCTTATAGGCTATAGCATTTGTTTGCTCAACCTCAAGGTCTCCCTCCTCAGAGAACGTTTGACCATGCTATTCCCTTGGTGCCAGGTGCTAAGCCTATTAATATCAAACCCTACCACTACAATCCGGTGCAGATTTAGCGTCGAATGCATAAGATGTTATCCCAAGGGTTGATCAAACACAACAACAACGCATTTGCCTCACCGGTTCTTTTAGTTGTCAAGAAGGATGGTTCGGGGCAGTTTTGTGTTGATTACCGCCACTTGAATGCCATCACTGTAAAAAACCGTTACCCCTTGCCAATAATTGATGAGTTGTTAGAAGAGCTCTCGGAGGCTAGTTGGTTTTCCTGTTTGGATCTTTGTGCAAGCTACCATCAAATCCGAATGGTTCCAGAGGATGAGATGAAGATGGCCTTCAAAACCCACAGTGGTCACTATGAATTCAGGGTGATGTCTTTTAGGCTAACAGCGGCGCCGGCAACATTCCAAAATGTGATAAACACAATTCTTAGCCCACAGCTACGCAAACGAGTTCTCGTTTTTATTGATGACATTTTGGTCTACAGTCGCACCTTAGACTAGCACATTTCGCTCCTCCGTCAGGTGTTTGATATTTTGACCAAGCACGACCTTCGTGTTAAGAAATCAAAGTGTGCATTTGCCATGTGTCAGCTTACTTATCTCGGTCATGTAATCAGTTATGATGACAAAAATATTGCTACCATTTGTAAGTGGTCTCAACCATCTTCAGTAAAGGAAGTGATAGGATTATTGGGGTTCGCTAGTTATTACCGGAAGTTCATCAAAAACTTTAGTGTGTTGAGTAGGCCTCTCACAGATCTCCTCAAGAAGAACACAATGTTTCGATGGCCCGAACTAGAGAATGAAACATTTGATACCCTCAAACAAGCTCTTGTGTCGGTGCCAGTCTTGGCATTGCCGGACTTCAGTAAGCAGATCGAGATAGAAATAGATGCTTCTGATCGTGGCATTGGTGCGGTGCTGGTATAATGTGGCCACCCCTTAGCGTATTTGAGCAAGGCGTTGGGACCCAAAAATTGCCACCTATCCACATACGAGAAAGAATGCTCGGCAATATTGTTGGCAGTGGACCATTTGTGAGTTTACTTACAAGCAGAAGAATTCATTATCCGCAAAGATCAATGCAGCTTAGAGCAACTCCAATTGATCCCTCTTCCCGGCCCCTATCCTATATTTAAGGAAAAAACGATGAACATCGGTCTCCAACCGACCCCCCATCCGCCCCCCTTTCTTTGAGGAGCCCCTAAATCTCCTCCCTCATTCTCCACATGTAGGGGGTCGTAGCCAAGCCCCTATCCGCACACAGCCCCGCCGCTGGCCCTCTCCCGTGCCACCAAATCCATGCACAGCCCCACCGCATGGCCCTTCCACATCACTGCACCCTCGCACGGCCCCCTCCTGTGCCGCCGTGCCCGCGCACGGGCCCTCCCGTGCCGCCGCGCCACCTCGCACTTGCCTGCCCGCTCGCCAGCGCCATGGAGGCGTGGAGAGAGGGAGGTTGGGGAGAGAGAGGTCAGGGAGAGAGGGAGCTCGAGCCGACGTCTGGGAGAGAGAAGGAGCGGGGAGAGAGAGGGAACTTGGGCCAACGTCGGGGAGAGAGAAGGAGCAGGGAGATAGGCTCTGGAGAGAGAGAGGAGCTCAGGGAGTGAGAGTACAAGATACTAATAAAATAGCTATGAGTGGAATATAGGGAATCAAATATGAGGGGTCAGTTGGAGCATGCTGAGACGTATGGTGTGGAATCTGGAAGAGGAGTCCCTAAATAGGAGAAATAGGAGGTCAAATATGAGTAGCTGGTTGGAGATGCTCTTAGTACACTTGCAAGATCAACGGCTTACAACACAATGGCAGCATAAAGTATTAACTAGCAATGAAAATGTATTGGATCGGATCAGATAATGCCTTCCCCATATCCTAATCCATATTTTTTTTGCCGGATTTGGAGCGGAGTGGATAATGCACAGATACGAATACGAATATGGATATTTTCGGATATCGGACTTGGTACGGAATCGGAGCAAAACCAGACTTTAATAGTCAGATAATACACGCATACGTAGAGAATTAATCATGGATCAATAATTCACAATGTACAACCATCCAATCGATATAAAGTAAACAAAATTCTCATCTTCATGGCTGGATGTAGCATAGGAACATGGAGATCAGCTAGCAAGTTGTATAGCCAGCTAGCGAAGCCAACCACAGACACATGCAGAACACAAGCCAACCATAAAGCACACTTCATAGTTTAGAGACAGCACAGTTCACAGTTTAGAATTTAGACTCTAGAGACACTATCGTTTACAGCCGAATCGACCATGCAACCAGCAGACAAGCAACCAAAATTAGAAGTTCTCAATTCAGATTATTGTAGAGTAAAAAGCAAAAGCATGCAGCAGAAATCAGTTCACAAAATATAAGTTCTCAACTGAACAAGCTTCTTGTGTTCTCCGGTTCTCCTTTTCTCCTCAGTCCTACTTCTCTTCAGTAGACAGTAGCCTTTATTCATCCTGAATTCCTCACCCTATAATTTGAAGTATAAATTAACATAAGAATGATAAGAAGGTACCAACAACGAATGGCTTGCATGCATATGTATAATTTGGATTTAGACAGGAATACCTCAAGCCATACTATACTACCAGCAGTAGGACTCCAGTAATTCTCAATCCTCATCATCACTTGACAATTTTTTTCTTACAATTTTTAGTGTTAACATATATTTTATGAAAATAGCCAGCAAACATATTTCTACATCCATCCACAAATGAGTAAGAATGGCATACCCGTTCCTCAAGATCCTCAAGTGTCAAATTAGAAATAAGGGTCTCTACAACCTCCAGATCAGTGAGCACAGATGCAACCCCTTTATTAGAATCTGAAAATTGTAAAGAATTATATATTATTGAACAACCAACAATCGTTTTTATAACTATACTATAGAATGTGAAACAACATAGATGATTACCTTTTCTAGATGCTGCCACCCAATATTTGGTACAGACCAATACTTCCAACATCTCGAGTTTGAGACGACTGCGGAATGGATCAACAACATGACCTCCAGCACTAAAAGCAAATTCCGAAGCAACTGTAGACACTTGGACTGCCAAGACATCACGACAAGTAGAGATAGAATAGGATATACTTCTTGATGAGTTTTCCACCATGATAAGATATAAAATTTATCAGAAGCAGCTTTAGGAACCCTTATTGGTGGTTCTACCATGTACTTAACCAAGTCACTTATCTCACATTCATCAGACCCCCCATGTGTGTCATATAAGAAGTTTTGAAAATCATCATCTTCCATCAAATCACTTCTCTTTGGTTCCGCATTGGCACTAGAGTTAGGTCCAGTGGCACTCTTTGAAAAAGAAGAAGCATATGCTTGATACATTTGTTTGGCAACAACGGTGAACTCTTCTACTTTACCATGTGTTTGGCAACAACGGTGAACTCTTCTACTTTACCATGATACAACAGTATTGGACCATATATCTTTCTCATATAAAACACTATTGCCCTTTTCTAATACCTAGGGTCAAGAAAGGAAGCCACGGCAAGGGAAATATTTGACTTCTTCTAGTACTTTTCAAACTTAGTTTTCATAGAGTTTGCCATATTTTTTATAGTGTCATCTGCACTACTACACCACTCAGAAATTAAAGCCTTTATCTCGCAAAAGCTTTTGTAAAATAGATTTGCTGTTGGATATGATGTACCTGACAATAGCTCAGTTATATCATTAAACTTTCTCAAGCATTTGCAAAGTGTTTGTGCCTTATCCCAATCTTCAACCGATGGATTTACCTGTGCATACTTTTTTTTGTCAGTTTCATAAAGCCCCTCAAAAGCACTTCTGTAATATAGGCATCCCTCAACAGGTGGTAGGTTGAATTCCACCTTGTTTGAACATCCAGTGAAAGGCCCCTAGTTGTATCAAATCACACTGCACCGCATATTTCATGAAATCCTCCCACTGCGGGGGAGAGCACTTCACAGTCATTAGAAATGTTCGAATACCCCAAATTGCATCTCCAAATTGTTGCAAACCATCTCTAGCAACCAGGTTAAGTATGTGATTTGCACATCTCACATGAAAGAACAAACCATCACAAACTAGGGGTGACTTCTTCTTGAATATATTGACATCCTTGTCAGCAACTTCATTTGCAGCTGCATTGTCCAAAGTAAGAGAGAACATTTTCTTTTTTATAAGCCATTTGAATATGCTTCCATTAAATGCTTGAGACAAGTTAGCACCAGTATACCACCCTTCTACATGCATGAAATTGACAATCCTTTTCTGTATATTTCAATTTTTGTCAACCCAATGAATAGTGACACACATATACCCTTGTTTTGGTTTTATGTCCACATGTCCATTGTTGTGCTAAAGCGGTAATTAACTGTTTTGAAATACTCGTATAGCCTTTTCTTTTCTTCTAGAAATATGCCCATTATATCCTTCGTAACAGTGATGTGACTCTTGATGGGAAAACTTGGACGCGAGGATTTGAGAAATTCAACGAAACATTCATGCTCAACAATCTTTAAGGGGTACTCATGCATAATTATTGCCAAATAAAGTTTTCTCAAAGAGACCTCTGGATCATACTTATAAGGTTCAAAAGCAGTGATGATACCAGAATTATTCTTCTCTAGTTTGAGCAGTTGTTGGCCTTGTATCTCCCTATGTATTTTCCTAGTGTTGTTCAAAAACACCGATGTACCATTTGTGCTATTACTCTTAGCTTCATAGGAGCAGTAATTGCATTTAGCCCATTCTTCTTTAACGATCTTGCCACCATCATCAACTAACTTGTCATACTTACTGAAGTGATCCCAGGCTGGTGATGTGGTCTTCTTCTGTCTCTTTCCTTAAGGCTCATTTGTTGTCCCATTTTGTCTCTCTCTTGCATTGATAGCCTCAAGATCAATAACAACAGCAACATTAGTAGCTTCAACTTGAGGGCCACTGCCCATGGTCGTAAGCCCTTGACCTAAAGCTGGGGGTGATGTAGCCACAGTTTCGCTTCCTTTTGCTGCACTTGTATCTCGCTTAGATGTCATTTTCAGGTGTTTCCTATGGAACAATAAAAAAACATTTAATATTAGGCAACAACACTTATAGTAAGGCATACATTAATTGGCATGGCAAAAAAACATGCAATCCAGAACTCTAGGGGTTCTTCTTTACACATTACTTGAACTCACTCATATGCCCATGCACATGCACATACACATCCTATTCCAATCTTCACATGCACACACAAATCACATATGCAATCCAGAACTCCAGAAGATGTTGCGTGTTAGCTCAAGCCAATAGCCAATAGGATCGATGCGTCCAGAACTCCAGATGGAGAAGGATGGCAATAGGGTGAGTAGGACGGCGGCCAGTTCCAGCGCTAGCCGCTAGGGTTTCGTAGTTGCATGTTACTACTTTAGGTTGTGACGATCAAAGCGACTGGATGATCAAAGCGACAGCGCAGTTGCATACTTGCAGCAATAAATTGGGCCTCATTCCAGGGCGACACCAACTTTGGCTTCGGCGAGGCTGCGCTAGCCACACCGATTTCGTCAAATTGGGCCTTGTTCTTGATAAATTGGCCAGGCTCTTGATGCAGCGATAAATTGGGCATGTGCCATGTGATCCTGATGAATTGGTCCTATGATCTAGCGACAGTGCAGTTGCAGCGCTGGCCTTGGGGAGCGTCGGCTAAATTGGGCATGTGCGTTAGCTAGCTGAGCAGGCCCGGTGACATGGCATGTTGGGCCGGTTTGGTCCAAAATTCGGATAATTCGATTTTAACTCTCGGATAATCAGTTTTAAATTTTTAGACAATCCATATCCATCGGATTTTGCCATTTCCAAATCCTAACCCACATCCTCACACACTCGGATTCAGATAATCCAAATCCATCTAGATACCTAAAACTCCTTCCCATGTCCTTAAAAATCGGATTTAGATCGGATCGAATTCGAGAATTATCTGTACCGCTTTCATCCCTAGCATTAACTAACCTACAAGGGCTACAATATAAGATCATGTATAAGAAGGGTTGCGAAAATTCAGTGGCCGATACTTTATCACGTGTTATACCCTCAGATAGTGCTGAAAACTTGCTGCAATTTAATCTTGTGTACCACTGTGGATTTCAGATATCGTCAAGGGTTACTATGAGGATCAGCTTACTCAACAGTTGTTAGCTCAGCTCAGTCTGAATGCATCTACAAAGCCCAACTTCACTCTGCAACAAGGAGTCATTCCATATAAGGGGCGTATTTGGGTGGGGCGTAACACGACAATGCAACAAACAATTCTCCAAGCACTTCATGCTAGTGCTATCAGTGGGCACTTGGGAATTCAGGCAACTTACAAAAGGGTTAGGAAATTGTTTTCTTGGCCAGGGCTGAAGAAAGGCATACAAAAGTTTGTGGGTGCTTGCTCGGTTTGTCAGCAAGCCAAACTGGAGCATGTTAAGTACCCAGGCCTTCACCAACCATTATCAATTCCGATCATGCTTGGCTAGTCTCTCTGGACTTTATTGAAGGGCTAACTAGATTTGTTGGATATAATTGCATTATGGTGGTGGTAGACAAATTAACATGGTATGCTCATTTTATCCCACTGGCCCATCCTTTTACAGCATGGCAAGTAGTACAGGCTTATCTCAACAATATATACAAACTGCATGGTCTCCCACAATCCTTGATTTAAGATTGTGATCATATATTCACAAGTAATATGTGGAAAGAACTATTTTGATTGACTAGAACACAATTGACCATGAGTTCCGCTTACCATCCACAGATGGATGGTCAAACGAAGCGAATCAACCAATGTTTGGAAGCGTATCTTCGGTGCTTTGTGCATTATGCCCACACTAAATGGCACTCTAGGCTCACTCTGACTGAATTTTGGTATAATACAGCTTACAATTCTACCTTGGATCGTCTCCATTTGAGTCTTTGTATGGGCATGAAACTCGACACTTTGGTATGGTGGACTTATTTGTCTGTGTTGATATTGATCTAGCATTGTCAATGATTTTTGAATCACCGATTTAACAAATTTGTTGAAGATGATGTTTCAAGTAGACAAATCATAGGAGAACACACGTAGTTTTTTATACAGGTTCAGGCATTCTTGAGGATAATAACCATATGTCATGTTTATCTGGTATTGATCTGAGTCTGTTATAAGAGGGTATGTATCTAGCCTAGATATGTCTAAACCCAGTCGACAACTTCCTTGCTAGGCCATGGGTGTCTTGTGGCTCGAAAGATTTGATCAACTTCTTTGACTTCTAATGACTCTTGTCTTCTGCAGAGGCCCTAGACTCCGTATATATATGGGGGTGTTGTACATCCCTTAAAGTCTTCCTTCCCATTCTTAGAGATAAACCTTCCTGTTTACGGGATACCTCAGGTACTTATAGGTAGTTTCCTTTCATCTAGGGATCCCCTTCCTATAATAGAGATATGCCCTGAGAATTGCGGGAAACCATGGGGTTCTCAAATATGATAATTATCTAGTATTCATCGTCAAACCCCCATCAGTGCATGAAATGAGACTTTAACGGATCAAGTACATGGCTTGCAAAGATAAGCTTTTTGTTCGACCATGTCATCGAGTCATACTCGGGTCCCCGATTAGGGTGAAGCATCTAACCGGGTTCTTCGAGTTCTCAGATCACCTACTCGGGATTACGAACGCCTTCGAGTTCTCAAGTGAGTCCTTGAGAAGGTGTTCCATCCTGGTAGATTTTCTAATTGGCCCGTAAATATCATCCCATCCTTACAAAGGTACGATGGACATAAGACTCACTGCTGGCTAGGCTCAAAAGTTGAACTATCGTAGCAGAAATTCTGCGTAGTGGTGAAGAGATTCTTTGTCACAAGCATGGAAGAGTTTTTCTACCGTCTTTTGGATCATACCCCGTGCACTGAAAAGTCCAGCGGATAAATGGTTGTGCCTGTGACAACCTCTTTGTTTATGCAAGCCAGATGAAAAGACGTAGCCTCGATGACCGCGCATCGCTTGGGCATCCGTGGCTCATAATGTGGATGCTGGATATGTTTGGGACATGAAACGACACATGACACGTTGGCCTATATAATCCTCCAGGTTCCAGAGCTCGGCTACATCAAACCTGAATCCGATTATGGAACCTCCTCTTTCGCCTGAATACACACCTTCTTCTCCTGATTATTCCTCATTTTCCCTAGAGTACTCACCCCTTACCACGTCATCTTCTCCCATCAAATCTGGTTTGGTGGTGGAGGTATCAACGTCTCCTCTGACGAGGAGGCTGAAGAGAAGGCAATGACTCACAATGTCCTTGTTAAAGACGGCAAGCCCCCAACATCTCCAGTCCAAGATGAGGTGGACTGGGACCTCTTGGAGACAGAAATAGAGGGCGAAGAGGTGGCGAATAGAGAAAAGGGCGGCGTTCAGCAGCGTCTTTGTTAAATACGGCAAGACGCCAGCTGCATCATCCTCTTCGTCCTAGTGTTATTATGGTGAGGGTGGCCGAAGGGAGTAGCTAGACCAGAAACATCAAGAATGATGACAGGGAGCTAATGCCTCTCCCAAACCCATTATCATCGGAGATGTCAATGACCAGGTAGCTACACCGGTGAGTTCAACGGGGGGCCAGAGTATCAATGACCCCATCCTCTCTATCGACATCGATGGTTGGAGAGAGTCAAGGAAATCTCTCCTTCCTCTTCATCGAGTAGATCTTTTAAGACTTCTTATAATCCTCTTTCCCTTAGCTTATCTGTAAAGAAGCTCAAAATCTTGTTAAATGAAATGTTCCTATTTCTACTGCAATGCCTGTGTATGACTGTGAATCTTCTCAAGAATGCAAGCTAAGTTCAAGCAAGTGTTTGTCCTTTATTTTTTCCATGTAACTTAGGGGCCTTTCATGGTTTCTTATTAGAATGTTCATCACGATCACCTTAGGTTAGATTTTGAGTGAAAAACGTCTTAGCTCTCAGACACTTAGGGACATGATAAGGATTTCTACAGTTCCTAAAGATATTTCTTTCCTTCTCGTCAGAAATATGATGCACACGATAACTTTTGTACTCCTAATGTACAAAAGTTAACAGGGAAGGATCCCCAGATGGGCAGTCTTATAATCCCTAGTGCGTGTATCGACGTAAGTTCCTGAACAACGGTTTCTCTCAGTTTTTCTTAAGGCATTGGCTCAAAATAGATAAAAGACATATATTGATAATATGACAATTAGTATAAAATATATCCTAATACTTACATATATAACTTGCGAAGTTGGTCGATATTCCAAGATTTTTAAGGACTTGACCATCCTCCATAACTAACCTATGCAACCCTGGTAGGTTGGATTCAACAACTCTATAGGGACCTTCCCACCTCGGAGATAGTTTGTTGCTATTTTTCTAGCTTTGTACGAGTGTAGGACCAGATCTCCAGGTTCAAAAGATCTTTTGCAGATGTTTTGAACATTGTAATGCTGAAGAGCTTGCTAGTACCACGCTGATCTTATCGACATTTGTATCCTGTTTTCTTTGAGAACATTGAGGTCATCCTGTCTTCTTGGGATTTCATCATTGTCAGCGTGCAGATCGACTTGGGGAGATTTAATCTTTAGTTCATAGGACAACATTGCTTCGGCCCCATAGAGTAGAAAGAAAGGCGTTTCACTCTTTGCCCTGCTGGATATCATTCGAAGTGCCCTAAGTACGTTAGGAAACTCGAAAGTCCAGGATCTAGAATAGGCAGATAAGCAGTTAAAGACGTGTGTCTTGATTCTTTGAAGTACTAGACTGTTTGCTTGCTCGACCTGTCCATTACTTTGTGGATGTGCCACGGATGTAGAGTAAACTGTAGTGCCTTGTTCTTCATAGTAATCAATGAGTGCCGCACTAGAGAACTGAGTGTCATTATCGGTGATGATCCTACTTGAAACGCCGAACCTTGTTGTGATGCTTTTCATGATGAATTTCTTAGTGGCCGCCGAAGTGATTTTTTTGACTAGCTCAGCTTCAATACACTTGGTGAAGGTATCAATTATGATGAATAGAAACTTGAAGCCCATGGGTGCTACCGCGAAGGGCTCCAGAATATCCAACCCCTAAGTTGTAAATGGCCATGCAAGGGGATCGTCTGTAGGGTCTGAGCGAGTTGATGTATTCGTCTGCTATGAAATTGGTAGCTCGTACACTTTTTTACTAACTCGCACACATCATGGAGAGTTGTAGGCCAATAGAAACCTTGTTTGAATGCCATTCCGACCAGGGTTCAGAAGGAAGTGTGAGCTCCACACACCCCTCCATGGATTTCCTCTAGTAGTTCTCTACCTTGCTTTTGAGAGATGCATTTCATGAGTACTTCGTGAGTTCCTCTTTGATAGAGAACGTGGTCCACTAAATTATACATCTTGGATCAAAGGGAAATTTGCTCAATTAGTGCATCGTCCTCATGCACAACTCGATCTTGAAGGTACTTGCAGATTGGATCCATCCATAAAACTTTTCTTTTCAGCTGAGCCGCGAGTTCCCTCACGACTCCTTTTGGGGCATCAGTCCCTGGCGACACCTCGAGCTGGTTATAGGTCTCATAGACCACCACTCATTTGGTTGTGTCCTCTAATGATTTCACAAACGGCTTCAAGAATTTCTATATGAAAATCCTGGGTTGTCCTAGAGATCATGAGGATGCTAGGCAGGCAAAACTATTGGCAATGCAGTTGTCCTTCCTTGGGATATAGTTGATCTAGAGTTTGATGAATTTCTTTTCCAACTTCCTAACCACCGTGAGGTAGTCTGTCATGGTCTTATCCGAGATTTGATACTCCTTACTAACTTGCTTCACCACCAACTGTGAATACCCTTTCACAAGTAGGTGGTGGATGCCAAGAGCAGAAGCTACTCGAAGTCCAACAAACTGACCCTCATATTCAGCTATGTTATTCATGGACGGAAAATTGATCTGCAAAGTGTATTGTAGGCTTTCTCCCATTGGAGAGATCGGTATAATCCTAGCCTCACTCCTTGAAACATGAGTAATCCATCGAAGAATAGAATCCATACATTTGATAAGTTGCCACGGTCATCCGGGGGTTGATCGGGTTTTGTCCATTCGGCCATTAAGTCAGTGAGTACTTATGACTTGATTGTTGTTCGAGGCACAAAATGGACGTTGATTTTTCTGAGTTTAACAGACCACTTAGCGATTCAGTTGATTGTATCTCTGTTGTGTAGGATCTCACCGAGTGAGAATATTGATGGTACGGTAATCTTGTGATCCTAGAAGTAATGTCGCAATTTGCGAGAAGCCATTAGTACAACATAAAGTAGCTTCTACGGATAGCGTTCTTTAGGACCATGGAGCACTTCA
The DNA here is from genome assembly GCF_958298935.1 of Phragmites australis. Classification (NCBI taxonomy): domain Eukaryota; kingdom Viridiplantae; phylum Streptophyta; class Magnoliopsida; order Poales; family Poaceae; genus Phragmites; species Phragmites australis. The sequence continues at coordinate 23,681,486 of NC_084929.1, forward strand.
CTAATGTAGTACACCAGCCACTAGCTTTTCTCTCGTTTGTCTTGCGCTTCTCTTTCCACCACTAATACCCCACTTACAACACATTGTTCGGCCACAATGTATAAGAGTAGATCTTCATTAGGATTAGGAGCGATTAGCACAGGGGGGATAAAGGTACCTATTTAAATTTTTGAATGCCTCATCTGCCTCTCTTGACCATTAAAACTTTTCATGTTGTTTTAGTAGCTTGAAGAAGGGAAATCCTCAATCTCCGAGCTAGGAAATAGAACACTAAGAGCTACCATGCACCCGGTTAGTCTTTGAACTTCTCGCATTGATATGGGAGGTTGCATCTCTTCAATAGCTTTGATCTTCTTGGGATTGACTTCGATTACTCGGTTGGACACCAGGTAACCAAGTAGTTTCCCTGTGTTGACCCTAAACACGTACTTCTCCAGGTTTAGCATGACTCGATTCTTGCGTAGGTGTTTGAACGTTTTTGTAGGTCAAAGATAAGATCTTCCTTTTTTTGATTTTGACGATGAGATCATCAATGTAGGCCCTTGCATTCTGATCGATCTGATCATGGAGTGTTATCTGCATTCCCCATTGGTATGTGGTACCGATATCCTTCAATCTAAAGGGCATCTTAACATAGAAATAGACTCCAAACGGGGTGATAAAGGAGGTCTTCTCCTCATCCTTTAGATGCATGCTAATCTAGTGATAGTCAGAGTAGGCATTGAGAAGGCTTAGATAGTCACAGCTAGAGGTGGAGTCAACTATCTTATCTATTCGTGGTAGAGGAAAAGCATCCTTAGGGCAGGATTTGTTGATATCGATGAAGTTAACACATATTCACCATTTGCCATTTGATTTTTTGACTATGACACGGTTTGCGAGCCACTCAGGATGATCCACCTCTTTACTAAACCCCGCCTTGGTGAGCCTTTTGATTTTCTCTTTAATGGCTCCTTTCCGGCTAGGCGCGAACCATTAGAGTTTCTGCTTGACAGTCTTTGTGTTGGGTCGGATAGCTAGTTTGTGCTCAACCACCTCCCTGGTGAACCTGGACATGTTTGAGGGTTGCTCAACGAACATGTCAGAGTTTGCCTGGAGGAAGGTGATGAGAGTTCCTATTAGGGATCCAGGTTAGAACCAATCTGAATGGTCTTGGATGGCTCCATTGGGTCCGTCTTGTAGACCTGGAGACCCTTAAGGATGATGGCTAAGACTTCTCAAGCTATCGTCTTGTACTACCTTTTAGCAAAATAAGTTCTAATTAAGTGGACAGGTCGTCCATCTTCTTTTGCGACATGGGAGAGTCTTTCCAAGCTTTGTCATCGCTTCCCGGCTGCTCTAGCTTGGGGACAAGCAGACTCTAAAGGAGAGGAGGAATGTCAGGAGCAAGGCTAAGTCCCCGGCGCCAGCAAGTGGTGAGTGAGGGAAGGGAGCTTCGAAGGGGAATGAGTTCAAGGCCCAACAGGCTGGGACCAAACGACGATAGGCCAACAAGCTATATCGGAGTACCATGTGGGCTATGTAATGGGTCAAGGCCCAGGTGGGGGAGAGAGGTGTATGTAAGGGGGGCGAGGTTGCGTGGGAGGGGCAGACTCTGATGATTGAACTCCTGTACTCCTAACCCCTCTGATCTTCCTCCTCCTCCAAACCTTTTGAACGCTAAAACCCTGTGGTGATATATGAGATTATCCCAGAGTTTATCCTTGAATCCATTGGTGTGTTTGGATGGTGTCAGTCTCTTCACAAATTCAAATCGATTTCGGATAAGCTCCAAAAAAACGAAAAACAGCCGGGGGGAAAAACTACATATGGCATCAGTTGGGGCGGTATTCTAAACATGATACCCCCTTCCGTCATAAAAATATATTGTTTTCCGCCACTTCGGTCATAAAAATATGTTGTTTTGTGCCAGTGGCGAAGACAAGATTAAATTTGAGGTATGGCAGAGTAGATAGCATAGACAATAATATATGATCCAAAATCAAAGCAATCAACACAGTAATAAAATTATATAACACTAAATAGAATCACCAAGTATAATCCACATGCAAACATGATAAAAAAAAAAATAGGACATTGAAAAATACCTCACTAAACGAAGATTACACAACTATCAATCACCGATTTATCGAACATATTAACTTGTTAAACATAGAAATGACATGCCAAACATAGACCAAAGACCATAGATAAATTAGTATTTAGTAGTGTCATATTTAGGATAGAAAGCATATAATATGCAAGTAAAGACAAAAACACATACCAATAATGAAGCTTTAATTGCGTCAGGAGACATAGGCAATGGTATTCTCCTACCTTTCTTTTCAAGTGCTTTAAACATCCATCGATTGACGTAACATACTATCATGTCATTACACCAAGCATCGGACATCTTGGCGCGTAATTCGATCTTAATAATCTTCTTTGCTTAGAAGGCCCTTTCAACCGATGTCATCACAACCGAGCCATCTGCAGGCGTTGGTGCCACCCTAGGTCCTATTGTGCCGTTCGTGACTCCCCGCGTGAGGCAAGAGATTGGATGATCCAGGCCTCAAGGGTGCAGTTTGTGGAGTTGAATCGTTGCCTGACGCCTATGGCCTATGGCCTATGCCGTGTGATCTTGTCAGTTGAGCTGGTAGGCAGACACATAGGCGTAACTCGTAAGGCCTCAAGAGTCAAGGCCACATGGCCTCAAGAGTCAAGGCCACATGGGCTGGAAAAATCTAGCTATGGCGAGCGCTTCGCCATAGCTCAATATATTGGTGTCTCCGCCACTTTTTTGGATAAGATTCGGCTAAACTTTTAAAACTTTTGCTAAAATAGCTTTAAAATAGTTATTTAGAATATTAACATAATATATGTAGATTTGTGTTTAAAAATACTTTTATAATATAATAAATTTATTAGATTTTACAAACACAACCTAAGAGAAAATAGTGGTCAAAGATATGCACATGGGAGGAAGTATATGGAATAATTTGAGTGGAACCCATCAGGACATCTTATAATGTAGTGTGCCTAATTTGATTCTTGCCTACTGGCATTGAAATCTGAATGTGGCCTAATGATAATTTGAAGAAGCAAATGATTATAACAATGTTTCTTGAAGTACCAGTAGACTAAAGATGTGTACATTACTTCTTCAGCACAATCAGTTGCATTCTAGCTGGTTGGGGTACTGGGCTCTCACCCGAGAGACCCCCCCGGGTTCGAATCCCGGAAACAGAATATTTTCTTATCACTTTCAGTTTGGCTAATTAGTCTTTATTTCTGTAGCCCCACTGCTAAAGATAGCCCCACTGCTAAAGATAGTAAGCTCTACCCGTACGGCTGTACCTACCCGATTCTAAATCCATCAGATTTTGCTGGGTGAAAGGCAGATGTTCGTGCATTTTGCTTTGCAAGGAAGCCAAGTGCCCATTCCTTGCTGCCGCTTGGAGTTGGAGTTGGGGTCCGTTGCTTTTGCTCTGTGCAAGGGAGGGATCTCCCTGCAGGGGAGCAACTGCAACTACAACGCAGATTCGTCGGCCGGGAAGCTGCAATCCAAATATCCAATACATTATCCACGCACACCAGCAGAAAAAATGAGACCGCTGGAAGCTTCGGCCGATCGTGTTCTGGTGATTGCTTTGCTTGATTGGTTACTCCTTGCTCGTGTGTATGGAATTGGCAATGCTATAAGATGATGTAGTCCCTGCAAAGAATCGTTTTGTTTTTTGAGAGGGCAAAGAATAGGATTGATGATGAGGTTGCAATCGATTTGATGGAGCTTGGGCCTTGTTTGCAGCTGCATTCCGTATTCTGAACATGATATATGGAATAATTTCAGTGAAACCAATCCGGACATCTTATAATGTAGTGGGCCGAATTTGATTGTTGCCTTCTGGCATTGAAATTCAAATGTGGCATAATAATCATTTTAACAAACCAAAGATTTTTTCCTGGCTAAAAAAAACAAATATTTTTTTACAAAGTTCCTTGCGAGGCAATGGATTAAATAATTTATATTTCCCTACTCATCGCGATCCGTTGTAGTCTAGCTGGTTAGGATACTCGGCTCTCACCCGAGAGACCCGGGTTCGAGTCCCGGCAACGGAATATATATATATTTTTTTCACATTCAGATCCGTACGGCTGTACCTACCCGATTCGAAATCCATCAGATTTTGCTGCAAGCGTGAACATTTTGCTGGAAAGTAGAGATGACCAAACATCGGCAGAGACTTCAACCAAAATAATTCCACGTCTCAAATTAGCTTCTAGTATCCTCTAGGACAACAAAAGTGCCCATTGAGCTTACAACAGTGCCACATCAATTTATTCAGGATCAGCCAGTGTTCCTACTTCCTAATACGTGACGCCAGGGAGGCAAGGCTACTTATTCAGCTGATGCAACTTGAGACGTGTTCCTAGATCCCTGCTGCTGAAGCGCTCAGTCTCGGCGCTTCAGCTGCCTGTTGAACCAGCTGATCATGTCCACGCGGGCTTCTTCCGCGGTTTCCACGGCGAAAGGGTCGCTGGAATTGTATCTGCAAGCGAAACCATGGGGTACCCTCGGGAAGATCTTCACGAAGTGATCAATCTGCAATCATAAAGTAAATTTCACATTGGGTGTTCATCAGGAGTTGATTGCTAAGTAATAGCTTCTTCAAAAAAACAAATGCTAAGTAATATATAAAAAATGCAAGATCAAAGTTAAATCATATATGAAATCGAAATCTGCGGTTAGACTGAAGCTGTCGCCATGTTTCATGTTCTGATGTTATCAGATAAGAGTGTTCTATTATAAATATTAGAGCATTAGAGTATCAATACAGAAGCTCTGGAATGGAGATGCGTCACACATGATCTTCTCTGATAAAATATAATTTTTTAGCAAGAAGCATCAGTACAACTTGTCTTAATTAAAAATGTGAATGGCACGTTCTAAAAAATATATCAGTACAAACTTACCCCTTCGTTTTGCTCCAAGGCACGCTCGAACTGGTGTACTAGCTTTGGTGGAGAAAGGGTATCATATTCACCTCCGAGAACCTCGATGGGGCATTTGATCTCTGAGCATCAGATAAAGCTTAATTTAGAGAAAAGGATTCAGAAGTCGCGGTGCATCGCGTCCGAACAACGCTTGATAAGTGAAAGCGTACCCTTCATGTCATCAACGGTCACTAGCGCAGGATGTGAAATGACAACCGCTTGGATTTCAGCAGTTTTTGCTAATTCCACGGCCACCTTAGCTGTTGAGAATGAGACCATGTCATATGTTTGAAGTCAAATACTGAACACTGGATGCGTTTTTTCCTGGAAACCATGTCATATAGTTCAACTCACCACCCCAGCAATAACCGGCTACGCCAACCATCTTCCCTTTCGTCTTCAGAGCAGCAATGAGTGGCTTAACTTTTTCCGCTGCATCGACCTGCGAAGGCGAGGAATGACAAATATGAGTGCAGCATGAAGAAAGTTAGGGATTGCGTTGGAACAATGAATTGAATTTCATCAGTGATTGAAGGAACGAACCGGGGAGTGTGTTTTGAGCCATTCTGCAAATGAGACCCCATCCTTGTAAGGATCGCCATGCAACAGATCAGGAACCACAACGAAGTATCCAAGATCTGCAACTTGATCTGCTATTTTCCTTTGTTACACACATGATACATAGAACTGTTGTCAGCTTCAACTCACAGAATGGGAAATCAAGAATACATGGAACTCAAACTCAACGGCATTGGAAATCCTTATTCGCACATCATCTGCACAATGTCCGCATTCTGAAATGCAGCAATTGACTGTAACCATGCTGTATTTGTAACTGCAGCATAAGAAAACAAATCTGAAATCCATGTATCTGCTTATTTTGCTTGTCCATGCATGTTCTTATCGGCGTGCCGGCACAAGCTAAAACTGGACATAATAGGATGTCCCATGAGCCAGCCATTGCGCAACATCTCCTGTTGTCCCTAGATTGCTCAGAGAGATGTGCAGTTCATCATGAATCAATGGCCATGCCGTCGATCTATGAGCCTTAAAGCAGTGGTTGTGTTTAAATCCGTTTCCTATCGGAACACATGGATCTGTGATCTGCATCCTCGCTCCACATGTTCAGTTTTTTATTTTTATTTATTTATTTTATATAACAAGTAATCCTGACTAGAAAGCTGAAGGATTTTTTTATCACACCACACAAGAGGTAATTCAATCAGCCACCCTCCACAAATATTGCATTTTGTTAAAGCGGAGCATTGTTATTTCAGGCAGTCAAATAGTCAAGCGGTTCAGTTGTACGTGCGTACCTCAGTTTGGGTGCTTGAAACCCTGCAAGGAACGGACATCCCATGTCAGCAGTAAGAAGCGAATCGTTTCTCGACGACGCTTATTAACCGGATGATGCACGCAAGCTACGCGGTGAGACGACTCTAGCAGTCTAGTTACGCCTACGCATGCCGAGAGAGCAGTGAGCGCGCACTGACCGTAGTAGTCGGAGCCGAGGATGACGGCGCGGGAGGCGTCGTGTCCGGAGCCGGTGACGTACGCCTCGAGGCCGTGGAAGTGGCGGACGACGTCGCCCGCCTCGCCGCCCGTGGCCGTCATGTCCGGCGGGTTGTCAAGGCACGGGTGGTGCGAGTGAGACGACGAGGCCGAGGCCGAAGGGAGCACAAGCCGCACGTCGGCCTCCTTGGCCGAGCCGAGCGCAGCAGAGGCGAGGAGGACGACGAGCAGCAGCGGCGAGGAGCGCGTCGCCCCGGTGGCGCCCATGGCGAAGTCGATCGGTGGCGTTCGCTCTGGTATACTAGTGGTGGTAGGTACACTTGCTTCAGTCGTGCTGCGCGGAGGAGACGGAGACGCTCTTCCGGCGATTATTATAGGGCAACGCGAATCGCGTGCGATCGGCAAGCATGTGCGCGGCTCCGATCGGGTAGAGGGGCGTGGCATCTACTACGGCAGCGAGCCCTCGTGCAGAGAGCCCTGCATGGCGTAGACACCTGTGCGTGGGATTTGAAGGGTGTTGGTGCTGTTCCATAGTGACCCGTGGAAGACCTAGTGTCATTAAACTACTAGTGGCGAGATTCGAATAAAATCTTCAGGATCGGGTTCGATCTTCTTCCTGGGCTAAAGAGCCGGTTTGATGCGGCCGCGGCTAAGGATGAAAACGGTTGGAAATAATCAGAAAAACCCTCTAATCGTTTTCACTTTCATATTTTCTCAGTCGGACGAAAACGAAAACGGAATAGACTGGAACGGAAACGGTCAGAACATAATCGGATGATTAAAAACGAACTAATCCGATAGGGAAAATACCGGTATCGGTCGGGATTTAAAGAACACAACAAAAACAGGAACCCACAAAACCATCAAGACATATCAACATATATAAGTTTAACATGACTACAATAAATACATCATCCATACTTAATGAGATAACATGTGATACAACATAACGACGATATGTATATATTTAACCACACAAACAATAAGTATCAAACAGATACATAAGTGAACGATAGTACAAATATCCATACAACCACACAAAGTCTTAACATAATAACATCGAACCACTAGTTCATCACGACGTCAACATATGACAATAATAGAACAACAAAACACAAACATAAACATTCGATGTTAACATATGACAATATTAGGACAACAAAACACGAACATAAATATTCTTCAATCACTCTCGGCCTACAGCTGCTCATAATCATTCATCACATCTGGATCACTTGCTATTTCTTCTTCTTTCTCCTGCAATTTTACAATGCATGAAAAAAGGACATTTTAGATAGGATGTACATGAAGAAAAATAACTTGCTAATTGCTAAAGGCCTAAAATTATAGAGTTATAGCATTGCATATTTACAGTTAAGAGAACAACAAAAAAAGAGCATAGCTAGAGAGAGGGTGTGTGATCAGCTTCGGACATCCATGCATCAAAACGACTAAGAGATTCTATGCACCTCCAGCCTTGTACCATGAGAGGATAGTATAAGTACGCTAAATATCTCATGTATCAGTTTATTAGAAATGGTCTCTAGAACCTCGAGATCATCCACAATGGAAGGAAAATTCTTGGAATCTAAAAAATCAAACAAAGACACATACATCAGTCAAAGAAAATAACCAATTATTGCACAATTGTAAATGGCAAACTATTTAAATTATCACATTTTCTTGCTGCAGCTATCCAATCTTTGGTGAAATTAATGCTTGTACCATCTCAGGATCAAGACGGTTGCGATAAGGATCAATGACACGGCCACCAGCACTAAAAGCAGACTCTGAAGCAACCGTTGACACTTGTATGGCCATCATATCACGGACAATTTGTGAAAGAATAGGGTAATTTTCTGTATGATTCTTCCAATATGCTAAAATGTCAAATTGGCTCTGCTTCAAAAGTGGCTCTGTCATGTATTTCTCCAACTCACTTAGGCCATCTCTATCAGGGCTACAATCATCATATAAGAAGCTTTCAAGTTCATCATTTCTATTTCCCATGAGCTCATCTACTAGGTTTGTAGGTTCATTCACATTACTCTTTGCCTTTGAAGCTATAGGTGCAGAACTAGCGTAAAATTGATACACCTTCTTTACAACAGTAACAAACTTTTCAAGGTGAACTTGATACAAACCACCATAGAACTTTCTCATGTAAAATTCTACAAGCTTTTTCTTGTACCTAGGATCAAGAAAGCATGCCACTGCAAGAGAAGCACTAGACTTGTTCCAATATTTCTCAACCTTTGTATCCATAGCAATTGCCATTTCACTAATAATGAAATTTCCACTAACTTTTCATTTATCAAGCAATTCTTTTATCTCACAGAAACCTTTATAAAACATATTTGCAGTTGGATATGAAGTACCAGAGAGAAGTTCAGTAAGATCATAGAATTTCATCAAGCACTGAAAAATAGTTATAGCCATATTCCATTCATCAGAAGATGGAGAAATTTTCTCATACCTACAGCTATCCGAGGACTTAAGCCTCACAAAAGCAGGCTTGCAGTACAAGGCATCCCTCAGCATCAGATAGGTTGAATTCCACCTAGTTGAAACATCAAGTGAGAGACCCTTCGTTGTATCCAACCAACACTCAGTGGCACGCTTTATGAGTTCCTCCCACTGCAACGGAGAGCTCTTTACAGCTAGTACAAGTGCTTTAATCTTCTCAATTGTTTTTAAAATTACACTTAGACCATCTCTAGTAACCAAATTGAGTATGTGACAGGCACATCTCACATGAAAAAATATACCATTACAAACTAAAGAAGCATGAACATCCTTGAGATCAGTAATTATGTCATTAACTGCCACTTCATTTGCACTAGCATTGTCCAAAGTTAATGCAAACAATTTCTTCTCAATGTACCACTTCATCATAAGTTCAGAGAAGGTCTGTGCCAACTTCTTACCAGTATGTCGTCCTTCTACATGAAAGAAACCCGCAATTCTCTTCTAAATATGCCAATTATCATCTGTCCAATGAATGGTGACACACATGTATGATTTGTTTTGACATGATGTCCACATGTCCATGGTTGCACTAAAGCGGCAATGCACATTTTTAAATTGTGCATACAGTTTATCCTTTTCTTTCAAATATATGTCCATAATTTCCTTTCTAACAGTGACACGAGACTTGATTGGAAAGTTAGGGCGCAATGATTTAATAAACTCAACAAAGTAATCATGCTCAACTATATTGAAAGGATACTCATGCATGATTATTGCCAAATACAATTTCTTAAGACTAGCTTCCTGATCATACCTATAAGGCTCAATAACAGTAATGTCTTTTCCATGATCCTTTTCCACTTTGAGTTGTTGCTGCCCTTTTACTATACTATGATCTGACTTCAAATGATTCCGAAATTCGGATGTTTCATGATAGCTCTCAGCCCTATATTTGGTCTTGCAATTTGGAAAGTTGCAATATCCCCAGCACTGCTCATACTTCTTCCCATCCACCTCTACTATCTCTGTTTTCTTAGTAAAGTACTGCCAAACATCAGATGTGCACTTCTTCTGCCGCTTTGCAGTTGTCTGAGATTCTGGCCTATCATCAATAATAACAACATTAGGATTTGGAGCTACATCATTACCCTGCTCCTGTGTATGTGTGCCACTGCCATCGGTGCCAATAGAAACCCTCTCAACTGCAAGTGTTGAAGATGATGCTGACACACCGAGATGTACACTCGAACTAACACTTTGAACTTCATTTGCCTTTCTCTTTGGTCCTGACATGAATCAATAATACAAGAATCAATAAAAGGTTTTTACAATTCTACTAGTTGAACTAGAGAATATGAGCAATGTCTTACCCATGTGCTGGATATTACAAGAATCCTTATTTCAAAACAAATTGATGACACAACAGATTCTTGGATAAAAACACAAACAAATAAACAAAGGACATTATATCATTGTCATGGGGAATGATATAAAATGTGAATCTATGTGCTTGGCCTCATATGACACCAATACTACATGAAAAAAATTAACAAGCGTGCAGCAAATTTCACACCAATGCCGAGCTGAATTCGAATGAACACTTCTTAAAATCATCATTTCATTTTCATCACAGTGACTAGAACACTTTGTAACACTGAACACTTCCTAACACTTCGTCACAAGTCATCTTCTATCCACGAGCAATATAACTAATTCTGCAGATATATATTGCTAGGATTGATGGTACCTGCAGTAGAGTTGTCCGTCTTGCCATCGACTGTAGGCGGCGGCGGCGGCGCCTCTAGGAGCAAGCGGCCCAAACCCGGGTACGTCTCTGGTGGCCTCGAGCCAGATGGGACTTCTCTAGTTGGTAGCATTCTGCAGGGGGTCGGGAGGGCATCAGCAGTCAGCACTCGGGCAGTTCGGGCCTCTGCAACTCTGTTGACTGCTGCCGGCTGCCGACTGTTGCTCTGGAGGAGTGGAGCCGTGGAGATTGGAGCAGGAGCACCAGCCACCGATGGCGATTGCGTTTCTGCGAAGGTCGAAGGGGCCAGAACTCCAGGGGCACGGCTCCACCAGAGAGGTAGAAACGGACGGTCGGCGCGCAGAAGCTGCATAGCGCTTGGAGGAGTGGAGGCTGTCGGGTGCTGGCTAGAGTGCACATAGCGCCTGGTGCTGGCGGGCGGCGGCCGGCTGCTGGATTGCGCGAAGCAGCGGAGCTCCAGGCTGCCGGTGGCCAGCTGCTGGTGTGCACGGAGTGGCGGTCAGTGGAGCTCCAGGCGGGCGGCGGTCGGCGGAGCTCCAGGCGGGCGGCGGCCGGCTACTGGATTGCGCTTTGCTCCAGGCGGACGGCGGGCGATGGCTGGAGTGTGCGGAGCAGCGGAGCTCCAGGCGGGCGACTGTCGGCTGCTGGAGTGCGCGGCGCGGCGGAGGGCCTGGCGGGCGGCGGCGGGCGCGACTGCGCGAAGCAGAGCTCAGCTCTGAGCTCTTGCCTCTTGGTCCTGGTGGCTGGACGGCGGACCGAACTGAGCAGTAGAGCAGGGATGAAAACAGCACATGGGCCTTAGTGGGCTAGGGTTGCACTAAAGAGGTATTCAGCCATTCAGGCCTTATCCCGCGAAAGAAAAACGGGAGAAAAATGGGAATATCCCGCATAAATACGGGAAAATAACAAAACAGACGAAAATATCTCAAACCGTTTTCGATACCGTTTTCGCCAGACCTATACCATTTTCGTCCCGTTTTCGGATAAGATCCGAAAATACGAAAACGAACGGGAAAATACGGGATACGGCACCGGGACGAGACGGGATTTTCCCGTTCCGTTTTCAACCCTAGCCGCGGCGGCGGTGCTTTTTCCGGCCGGTGGTGAGCAGTGTTACTGGGATATAGCTGCCATGCCAGTGTTTGATTTGACAAACTTTAAAAAATAAGATTTAGAGATTTGTTTAATTTGTATTAATATTATATTAAAAATATATTATTTATATTTTTATTAGTAAATAATATTAGTGTTTTTAAAATAACATATTAATTTATGATTAACATATATAAAAATATTTGAATGTAGGTATAATAGATGGATAAACAAACTACACAAAAATTATAGAATAATAGAAAAAAAAGAAAAATAAATCCAATCTAACTACGATCCAGTGAGTCCATTAGCCCACTAGAGCTTCGATCACTCAGCTCCCTTGAGTCCCCTCCCGATCATCTTCCTCTCTTCTCATTTCCCGGCCGCCTTCACCACCTCTCCCTCACCACTACCGTCACCTCTCCCTTACCGCCACCGCCTCTCCTGGAGTACGTATTCGAGATCTCACTCCTTATCTTGTTTGACAGCAATGAGCACCTCGTGCACATTCAATTCGGCAGCCTATCTTTTATGACAGCCTAGCTTCTATCCGCAGCCCATCTTGGCACGGTCACGCCCATACGCAAGCGGCAGCCCGTATTTTGTTTTCTTGCGGTTGATCTCTTCTCTGCACACAGTTGCCCATGGCTGTTGTCTTGCCGCCTACTGGGGAGGGGATATCTCCTCAACGGGCACTCCTCCATTCTGTATAAATATAACATGGAATCAATGAACAGACAACGAATTCATTCGAGCTTACACTGTCTCGTTCTACTCAAACATGTTTTTCCTGGAGATGCGCGCGTACGACTGAAAGGGCCGTGCTGCACCCGCGCAAGAATCGTTTCTCGTGTTCGGTTGAGAATGTGTATGGCGCACAAGTCGCACTCATCTCACTTGCATATCACCGCCGGTACAAGTTACAGAACAATCCATGCAGATGACACGCCCGACACATGCAGATTATATATGGGCGTTCACATGATACATGCAGATGACACGCCCGACACATAGCAGCTTCCTCCTCGGCGATCGCCAGACACGAGTACCAGTCTCCCGGCACGAACTACTACACAGTCGCACCATTTTATTCAGGGCGCGCGCGCGCCTGCGTGACACGACATCTACTACGCCGACGACCTGATGGCGCCGTCGAATGGCGCCTGGCCGCAGCAGTCCAGATTGGGCCCGTAGCTCACGCCTAGGACGTTGCAGTAGCGCTTGTAGAACCCGAGCCGACCGTCGGCTCCAGCAACTGCGGGGGTGGAGCCGCGGGCTGTGCAGTGGAGCCCGCCGGTGAGGATGTTCGTGGTCAGCCCGTAGCCCGGCGCGCGGCCTGCAGCGCGGTCCGCGGGCGTCGGGGTCCACTGTCCCGTGGCGACGGCGTGGCACGAGGGCTGGTTCGGCGAGCGCGGGGTCATCCAGAGCCACAGCGCGGTCTTGAACGCGAGGGCCGGCCGGGTCGGTCGCGACGAGGTCCGGGTTGCGAATCAGGTCGGCGCCGATGGCCTGCCCGGCCGGTCCGTAGTTGTAGTTGCTGAAACGAGCAGGTTCAGCTTTCATCAGTATCATTATTCAGAACTTGCTGAGTCGTGCATGTTAAGTTGGTTTAATTAGCAAATTGTTCATTCCCGTCTGTTAGTGCGTGTTTGGTTTGCTCTCGTCACGTTCCAGACAAAGAGGCACGGTTGCTTACTAGGAGAGTTGCATGGGTCCACGTGCATGGTACGTGTCTTGTTCTGGGCACAAGGCCACCGAGCGCTCGGCACGCAAAAGTCCGACGTGGCGTCCTTCACCTCCTTGTAGCAGTAGCCCCAGGAGTACGGGCCACCTGCATGTTGCACATACGCAGAATATTAGTTGCACGTAGCGAACGTATAAATGTCAGCTGTTCCTACGTGCCAGGAAAAATTGGTTACACACCAGAGGTCTCGTGGGAGGTCTGCGCCAGGAATGCGGCGACCTCCTGCTTGCGCGCGTTGCCGTCGCCCGTGGCGCCGAAGGCCGGGAACGCGCGTGCCGCGGCGATGAAGGCGTCGTAGTTGTAGAACCCACGCGCGGGGCACGCCGCGTCGTCCCGGTGGGGCAGCATCCGGTCGAAGAGGTCCCGAGTCACCATGGACGCCACGCCGCCAGCGCACTGGCTCTGGCATCCGGTGCCACAGTAGTCGTCGGTGGTGCCGCAATAGCCGTACTGGCTGCAGCAGAGGCCGTTGGCGCACACAGCGCCACCGGCCTGCCTGCCGCACTGCTCGGCTTTCACGGGCGCCACGCCGCCGCCGACGGCCCCACCGCATTGGCTCTGGCAGCCGGCGCCGCAGTAATCGTCGGTGGTGCCGCAGTAGCCGTATTGGCTGCAGCAGAGGCCGTCGGGGCATAGCACGCCGCCGGCCTGCCCGCCACACTGCTGGGCGTGCGCGGGCACCGTGGCGAAGGCAAGGGCCAGTACGCCCACAGCCAGGACCTTCATGGCCCGCAGGTTGGCAGCTTTCGCCGTGACCAGCATACGCTTCGGTGATATTTCAGCCATATTTTTAGCTAGGGTGATCTGTGGTGAAGCCGAGTATTGCAAGGCCACTTTATATATAGAGCTTCTGATTGTGCTGCGAAGTCCACTAATATAAATGACGAGTTTTATCGTCCGTCTCTCCCTCCCTAATGTCGCCCTCCCATCTCCCACCGCACAAAACCACTGCTCCTCCCTCCTTCGCTGCTCCTGCCTGATTCCCCATCACACGCAAACACAACCGTTTCAATCATCGTTCCTGATCCCCTTCCCTCCCTTCATTCTTCGTTTGCGCTACCCCTACCCTCGCCTCGTGTTAACCACCCCACTCCCCTCGCCTTCTGCGCCATGCCCACGCTCCCAGATCAATCTAGGAGGTGCTCACCGTCCAGTTGTGCATGTGCAAATCATAGGAGCAAGTGGTCACCGACCCCTGCTGCAACCAGGAGATCGATATGAGCTCGCCACCCGTGCACCGCAACCTCCGTCTCGAGCCACCGCAGTGTAAGTCATGTTGGACTAGCCCAGTCCGCCGTTGCCCCAATCCACCACCACCGTGCCAACGCCACAACCCGTATATGCCTGCCTCCCGTGCACCACCACTTCCATCTCAAGCTGTAGTGACCGTCGTGCCGCTCTGCATTCTCTACTCTAACCCGGTTCGTAGTCCTTCGTTTCTCCCCCTGAACTATAAGCCTAGTTCACAGCAACGCCCACTGACGACGGAGAGCGTGGCTGCTCACCGCCGGCCGGAAAAAGCACCGCCGCCGCGGCCGCATCAAACCAGCTCTTTAGCCCAGGAAAAAGATCGAACCCGATCCTGAAGATTTTATTCCAATCTCGCCACGAGTAGTTTAATGGCACGAGGTCTTCCACGGATCACCATGGAATAGCACCAACACCCTTCAAATCCCACGCACAGGTGTCTACGCCATGCCGCGGGCTCTCTGCACGAGGGCCGGATCCCCAGTTCTGCACGAGGACTCTCTGCCGTAGTAGGTGCCACGCCCCTCTACCCGATCGGAGCTGCACATGCTTGCCGGATCGCACGCGGTTCGCGTTGCCCTATAATAATCGCCGGAAGAGCGTCTCCGTCTCCTCCGCGCAGCACGACTGAAGCAAGTGTACCTACCACCACTAGTATACCAGAGCGAACGCTACCGATCGACTTCGCCATGGGCGCCACCGGGGCGACGCGCTCCTTGCCGCTGCTGCTCGTCGTCCTCCTCGCCGCTGCTGCGCTCGGCTCGGCCAAGGAGGCCAACGTGCGGCTTGTGCTCCCTTCGGCCTCGGCCTCGGCCTCGTCGTCTCACTCGCACCACCCGTGCCTTGACAACCCGCCGGACATGACGGCCACGGGCGGCGAGGCGGGCGACGTCGTCCGCCACTTCCACGGCCTCGAGGCGTACGTCACCGGCTCCGGACACGACGCCTCCCGCGCCGTCATCCTCGGCTCCGACTACTACGGTCAGTGCGCGCTCACTGTTCTCTCGGCATGCGTAGGCGTAACTAGACTGCTAGAGTCGTCTCACCGCGTAGCTTGCGTGCATCATCCGGTTAATCAGCGTCCTCGATAATCGATTCGCTTCTTGCTGCTAACATGGGATGTCCGTTCCTTTCTGCAGGGTTTCAAGCACCCAAACTGAGGTACGCACGTACAACTGAACCGCTAGACTATTTGGCTGCCCTGAAATAACAATGCTCTGCTTTAACTTGTAGCAGCTCACAAAAAAAAAAAATCGAAATGCAACATTTGTGGAGAGTGGCTGATTGAATTACCTCTTGTGTGGTGTGATAAAAAATCCTTCAGCTTTCTAGTCAGGATTACTTGTTATATAAAATAAATAAATAAAAATAAAAACTGAACATGTGGAGCAAGGATGCAGAGCACAGATCCATGTGTTCCGATAGGAAACGGATTTAAACACAACCACTGCTTTAAGGCTTATAGATCGACGGCATGACCATTGATTCATGATGAACTGCACATCTCTCTGAGCAATCTAGGGACAACAGGAGATGTTGCGCAATGGCTGGCTCATGGGACATCCTATTATGTCCAGGTTTAGCTTGTCCCGGCAAGCCGCTAAGAACATGCATGGACAAGCAAAATAAGCAGACACGTGGATTTCAGATTTGTTTTCTTATGCTGCAGTTACAAATACAGCATGGTTACAGTCAATTCCTGCATTCCAGAATGCGGACATTATGCAGATGATGTGCGAATAAGGATTTCCAATGCCGTTGAGTTTGAGTTCCATGTATTCTTGATTTCCCATTCTGTGAGTTGGAGCTGACAACAGTTCTATGTATCATGTGTGTAACAAAGGAAAATAGCAGATCAAGTTGCAGATCTTGGATACTTCGTTGTGGTTCCTGATCTGTTGCATGGCGATCCTTACAAGGATGGGGTCTCATTTGCAGAATGGCTCAAAACACACTCCCCGGTCCGTTCCTTCAATCACTGATGAAATTCAATTCATTGTTCCAACGCAATCCCTAACTTCATGCTGCACCTCATATTTGTCACTCCTCGCCTTTGCAGGTCGATGCAGCGGAAAAGGTTAAGCCACTCATTGCTGCTCTGAAGACGAAAGGGAAGATGGTTGGCGTAGCCGGTTATTGCTGGGGTGGTGAGTTGAACTATATGATCTCTCGACTAGACAAAGTTTTCAGGAAAAAACGCATCCAGTGTTCAGTATTTGACTTTAACCATATGACATGGTCTCATTCTTAACAGCTAAGGTGGCCGTGGAATTAGCAAAAACTGCTGAAATCCAAGCGGTTGTCATTTCACATCCTGCGCTAGTGACCGTTGATGACATGAAGGGTACGCTTTCACTTATCAAGCGCTGTTCGGACGCGATGCACCGCGACTTCTGAATCCTTTTCTCTAAATTAAGCTTTATCTGATGCTCAGAGATCAAATGCCCCATCGAGGTTCTCGGAGGTGAATATGATACCCTTTCTCCACCAAAGCTAGTACACCAGTTTGAGCGTGCCTTGGAGCAAAACAAAGGGGTAAGTTTGTACTGAATTTTTTTTTAGAACGTGCCTTTCACATTTTTCATTAAGAAAAGTTTTATCAGAGAAGATCATGTGTGACGCAACTCCATTCCAGAGCTTCTGTATTGATACTCTAATGCTCTAATGTTTATATAGGAACACTCTTATCTGATAACATCAGAACATGAAACATGGCGACAGCTTCAGTCTAACCGCAGCTTTCGATTTCATATATTATTTAACTTTGATCTTTCATCTTTATATATTACTTAGCATTTGTTTTTTAAAAGAAGCTATTACTTAGCAATCGACTCCTGATGAACACTCAATGTGAAATTTACTTTATGATTGCAGATTGACCACTTGGTGAAGATCTTCCCGAGGGTACCCCATGGTTTCGCTTGCAGATACAATTCCAGCGACCCTTTCGCCGTGGAAACCGCGAAAGAAGCCCGCGTGGACATGATCAGCTGGTTCAACAGGCAGCTGAAGCGCCGAGACTGAGTGCTTCAGCTGCAGGCTGCAGGGATCTAGGAACACGTCTCAAGTTGCATCAGCTGAATAAGTAGCCTTGCCTCCCTGGCGTCACGTATTAGGAAGTAGGAACATTGGCTGATCCTGAATAAATTGATGTGGCACTGTTGTAAGCTCAATGGGCACTTTTTGTTGTCCTAGACGATACTAGAAGCTAATTTGAGACGTGGAGTTATTTTGGTTGAAGTCTCTGCCGATGTTTGGTCATCTCTACTTTGCAGCAAAATGTTCAGGCTTGCAGCAAAATCTGATGGATTTCGAATCGGGTAGGTACAGCCGTACGGATCTGAATGTGATAAAAAAAAATATTCCGTTGCCGGGACTCGAACCCGGGTCTCTCGGGTGAGAGCCGAGTATCCTAACCAGCTAGACTACAACGGATTGTGATGAAGAGGAAAACATAAATTTAGTTAACCAATAAACTTTGTAAAAATATATGTTTTTTTGGCGAGGAAAAAATCTTTGGTTTGTTAAAATGATTATTATGCCGGCAGGCAACAATCAAATTCGGCCCACTACATTATAAGATGTCCGGTTTGGTTCCACTGAAATTATTCCATATATCATGTTCAGAATTCGGAATGCAGCTGCAAACAAGGCCCAAGCTCCATCAAATCGATTCCAACCTCATCATCAATCCGATTCTCTTTTTTTTTGCGGGGGATCAATCCGATTATTTGCCCTCTCAAAAAAAAAACGATTCTTTGCAGGGACTACATCATCTTATAGCATTGCCAATTCCATACACATGAGCAAGGAGTAACCAATCAAGCAAAGCAATCACCCGAACACGATCGGCCGAATCTTCCAGCGGTCTCATTTTTTCTGCTGGTGTGCGTGGATAATATATTGGATATTTGGATTGCAGCTTCCCGGCCGACGAATCTGAGTTGCAGTTGCAGTTGCTCCCCTGCAGGGAGATCCCTCCCTTGCACAGAGCAAAAGCAACGGACCCCAACTCCAACTCCAAGCGGCAGCAAGGAATGGGCACTTGGCTTCCTTGCAAAGCAAAATGCACGAACATCTGCCTTTCTTCGGTGCCGATCTTACCTTTCGACCAAAGAAACTCCCCAAGTGCAGCTTAGCATCCTTCTTTCCGGCACACATATATATATATCTGTTGTACCGAAGCCTTGACCGCACGCACCACAGCACAACGGCGACGCGCCACGGTTTAGGCATCAGTGCACACGCGCGCGCTAGCTTGTTGGTATTCAGTTGCTCGCCGTAAGCACCATGGCGTCTGGCGGCCCCCGGTCCGTGGCGTCCGGCCTCCTGTTCCTCAACCTCATCATGTACGTCGTCGTCGCCGTCATCGCCGGCTGGGCCATCAACTACAGCATCGACGAGAGCAAGAACTCGTGTAAGCTGCTCATGCGCCGCAGCCCTTGGTTACTCTCTGAAACCAATGCAACGGAGCACGAAACGTTCGTGACATTTGTGTGGCCGCATGCGTTCGTGCAGTGAATGGCGTGTCGCCGCCGGTGCGCCTGTTCCCGATCTACTTCCCGATCGGCAACCTGGCGACGGGGTTCTTCGTCATCTTCGCGCTCATCACGGGCGTCGTCGGCGTCTCCACCTCGCTCACCGGCCTGCACGACGTCAGCCAGGGGCACCCCGCCAGCATGATGTCCGCCGCCGCATCCTCCATCGTCACCTGGACCCTCACCCTCCTCGCCATGGGGTAATCATCTCGCTGCAGACTACGACGCACGAGCCGGAGCAGTTTCGTACGTATCTTAACAAGCTCATCGTGCACTCACTCACATGGCAGGTTGGCGTGCAAGGAGATCAGCGTCAGCTGGAGGCCCGCGAGCCTGGTAGGAATCCATCGATGGAACTTCCCCCTTGTCCTTTCCGCTTTCTCGTTGTGTGTCCTCTCTTGACACAAGTTCGTGCGTCTGCGTGCAGCGCACCTTGGAGGCGTTCACGATCATCCTGGCCGGGACGCAGCTGCTCTGCGTCGGGTCGCTCCACGCCGGCGCGCACGGGGCCATCGTGCAGACGGTCCTCGGTGGCCGAGTTTGATTGTTGGCCGGGGCAAGGCCGTTCGCGCCTACGAACTCGTACAAGAACGCGTTACCTTGGCAGCAGTGTGATTGGTTTGTGATCGATGTGTGGCTCTACATGTGCCGTCTGTGTGCTTCTAGTGAGATCGTGTGTGTACTCATTTGTACTGTGTTCCAGTAAAGTGGTCAATGGTGATTCTTTTCATGGATTTAAACACCAATTGGTGCTACGCAAGCATATATCCGATTACTGAAAATCGTGTATAATTGGCTAACATATCCAGAAGGATCGGAAATTTCCGAGCGGAACCTCTTTATCATCACCCGGGTGTCGACTGCGTACTATTTGAACAGCGCCATTTTTTTCTGTTAACTACAACCAGGCTACCGGTTGCCTCAATAGTGATGGCGAGACCCAACAGTTTTTTTATGATAGTCGACGTGATACGTTGGAATGTTCGCGGGTTAAATTCACCTGCACGTCGTGATGCGGTCCATGAGACCATTGCCGCAGCCACTTGCCATATAGCATGCCTACAAGAAACGAAATTATGCGACATACGGCCGGCCACTGCTTTTCACCTCTGGGGTAAGAGGCTCTCCAAATTCGTGTATAAGCTAGCTGCCACAATAAGAACAGCCAGAGAAGGAATTTTGCTCCTGTGGAACAACAACGTGGTAAAACATGTCAACCGGCGCATCTCCGCAAATGTGACTATAAAAGAGTGCTCAACCTCCTTCCGCCTCATTTCAGTATACAGAGCGACACGAGATAGCAGGAAGCCGGTCTTCCTTTAAGAGATCAAGAACATCAGACCGCCTGCAGGACAAAAATAGCTTGTTCTTAAGGATTTCAACCTTATCTACAAAGCCAATAACAAAAACAACATAAATTCGAACTACATCCTTATGGACCAATTTCGTGAGACATTAAATGAGTTTGAACTACAATAGATCAACCTCTAAAACCGAAAGTACACCTAGAGCAATGAGAGGCAAGATCCAACTCAAGTAAGACTAGATGGAGTTTTTTGCAACACCGATTGGGATTCTGCATCCGACAATCATGTCCTACACACACTATCCACCTTCCACTCAGATCACTGCATGTCACTTCTATCAAATCAAAGCGGTTCTAGACATTCTAAATCCTTCAAGTTTGAAAATTTCTAAGCTTGGATTCCGAGTTTCATGAAAGTTGTCACCTTTGAATGGAATCTACCTACGAATCACGCTGATCCTTTCCGCATCCTTAACCAAAAGTTCTGGAACACAGTGAAGGAGCTCGAAGTATGGAGCAAGAGGATATCATTAGATGCTAAGTTGCAACTGCTCATGACCCTTAATGTTATCTTATGGCTGGATACTGCCCATGAAATCAGAGCACTATCATTGAGATCATTGAGAGGACCCAAAAAGGTAGGCCTCACGGATAGCTTACCTCCATGAGGACGACGCCAATACCAAATTCTTTCACTTATAGGTAAATGAAATAAGAAGAAAGAAACACATTCATAGGCTCCAAAAGAATCAAGGATGGGTCAGTTACACATGAAGAAAAAGCAGCAATTGCACAAGAGCACTTCATCGGGATCATGTCCCGCCCACCAATCCACACCATGGGCCTAAATTGAGAACTCTTCAACTTTCCGGACAACAAGCTCCAATAGTTGGATGACCCCTTCACCGACAATAAAATTCAACATGCCATCATCCAGATGGCAACATATAAGGCATCAGGGCCAAATAGTTTTGCTGGGTTTTTTTAAAATGCTGGAACATTATTAAAGTGGATGTCATGGTAGCTGTCAAGGCTTTTTACAATTTGCGCAGTTGAGGCATACATTTGTTAAACATGGCCAGCATTGTTCTTCTACCAAAGAAAGAGGGGGCGGATAAAATCTCGGACTTTAGACTGATTAGTCTAATCCAATCAATAGCGAAGATTATCTTTAAAATCCCCCTTTTATGCCTCGCCCTGCACATGAACTCTCTAATATCATGGTGTTACCTTCATCAAGCAATGAAGCATTCATGACAACTACATGGCAATGATAAACATGGGAAGACAATTTCACCAGAACAAGATGCCCACCTTGCTTTTCAAGCTCGACATTGCCAATACTGTTGACTCGGTTCAATGGGAGTACCTCCTTCTCTGTTGCAGAGGCATGGATTCTAGGTACATTGGCATGATTGGATTGCTATGCTACTCGCCACCTCCTCCTCTAGGATTCTCCTAAATGGTGTTCCTAACACACTAATTTGGTGTGGGCGGGGGCTCAGGCAGGGGACCCCTGATATTGTCACGTCATGTTACCTTACCAATTTTCTTTTTTTCTTAGCCTCTTTTCTATGTTAACATAATTTTGACCAAGTTAGAGGATCAACTAAATGGTATTGTAGTTGTTGCTCTCCTGCTACAATTAAACAATATAAATACTTCTTTATGCAGGTGTGGCTCTTGGCACTTGTTGTCCTACCAGCCAGGTCAAATATTTGTATGCAGTTTGGTTTGGTAGTATTCATGGCTCTTCTTTCAGTGTGGGTTTTTCCAAATCATGTTTGGAAGGTATGATTCGATGTTTTGTCAAAATGCATTTGCAGAATTTAACTTGTGCTTGGCTAGAAAATTATGGTTTCAATTGTCTCCTAGTTTTGGGAGTTTTTTTATGGTGTTGATACATAGTGCATCAATCATTTTTTGTATATAGTTGCAGCTTATGACTTGTGATACACCCATACAAAGTGTTAGTGAAATTACATTGAATCTAGTGCACCGAAGCTGTAATGTCTGGCTTTAACTTAACCAGTTTCAGCTGTCCATCTTTTTCTTATGTAGTTGCTACTTTTCCTTCAAGAATTCAACTAATGTTATTTACCGTTTGTCAGTTTTGCTTCATTGTATCTGTTGCCTTGTACATTGAAACTGTTCTTGTGGAGATGTGCTTGCTTGTACCTGTAAACCAAATTATATTTACTCTGTAGGATCAACTTGGAAGGGTTGCTCTCCTTTCAGGAATCATATTCATAATCCTGGGATTTGGTTCTGATGGTGCGCCTTCATTAGTTTAGATGAGAACTCCTCCCCCTTCTATTCTAGGCATGCCGAACATTCCTTGCTCCACAAATGGTTATTCTTACACAATCATGAAATGGGGACCACTAAAATTTACAAGGAAATGTCTATCGGTAGCAAGTACTTCGGCAAGCCTCTCCTTTGTGGTATGCCCTTCATTTTACATACGAGTATACGACTATAGTTTTGGGCTTTTGGCGAAGGCTTTCTTTGACCTAACCCTTCGTTATCTTATGTTTGTAATACCTTTTGTATACAGCAGACAAACACAACCTGAGTGGAGAGGCATTGTTTCCTTTAAAATATAACAGTGATTTAGGTGTGCATTGAAAACTATTAGTACTCTCAAATTTGTTGTTTCTATGCAGATATTCCAAAGTGCAAGGCTCTACTTGACAACAAACACTCCTGAGCAGCCTGCTTCTGCTTTGTGGTGGTTTATGATTCCGCTGAAGCACATTGGTGTGTCAGTACCTGAGATAATACTTATGCTACTACTCTCATTGAGGATCCTTAATAGCTCCTACATCACTCTAGTTCCCAAGAAAACAATCCATCCCATGTGGGGGATTATAGGCCTATCTCTCTGCTCAATTCATCTATCAAGCTAATTACTAAACTTTTAGCCGATAGATTGCAGCAAGTAATTTTATCTCTGCTGCATAAAAATCAATATGGTTTTATCAAGTCCAAGTCCATACAAGACTATCTAGCATGGTCTTTTGAGTATCTGCATATCTGCCATAAGTCTAAGAAGCCAATTGTGATTCTTAAATTGGATTTTGAAAAGGCATTTGATAAGATGGAACATCAAGTCTTTCTTGATATTCTCCAACATAAAGGTTTTGGAACAAAGTGGATATCTTGGATTTCTGGTATCTTGAAATCAGGTACTTCTTCTGTGCTGCTTTATGGTGTGCCAGGCAAAGTGTTTCATTGCAAAAGAGGAGTCAGACAAGGAGATCCTCTCTCCCCTCTGCTCTTTGTCTTAGCAGCTGATCTTCTACAATCAATTGTGAACAAAGCAAAAAAAACATGGGCCTTTTGCAGTTGCCAATATCCTTAGCAGCTGGAACAAACTTCCCAATTGTGCAATATGCTAATGATACTTTGGTCATCACGGAAGCATGTCCAAGGCAACTTTTTTGTTCTCAAAGCTCTTCTTAATACATTTGCAGATTTCATTGGGCTGCGAGTAAATTATTGTAAATCCATGATGGTCCCTATCAATGTGTCTGATGACAGATTAAGTTTGCTTGCACATACCTTTGGATGTCAAATAGGCACTTTGCCTTTTACTTATCTAGGTTTGCCTCTGGGTTTGACTAAGCCAAAAGTTGAGGATTTTATACCACTAGTACACAGAATTGAAAGGCGCCTAGTTTCATGTTCCATTTTCTTAACCTAGACATGCAAGTTAGAGATGGTCAACTCTGTCCTTTCATCTTTGCCAACATGTACACTACAGCTGCCAGCTATTATTATCAAGCAAATTGACAAATATAGAAAGCACTGGTTATGGAAAGGATCTGACCTAAATGCTAAGAAGCCTACTCTTGCAGCATGGAACATGGTCTGCCGACCCAAAAAAGAAGGTGGCTTAGGAGTGATTAAGCTTACAGTTCAAAATAATGCTTTACTCATGAAAAACCTGCACAAATTTTTCAATAGGGCAGATCTTTCATGGGTTAATCTTTTATGGCAGAGTTATTATGTGAATGGTCATTTGCCTGGCTTCAGAAAAAGAGGTTCTTTTTGGTGGCGTGACATCATTAAGCTTATTGATACATATAAGGGGCTGGTAGCAGTACAACTTGGTGATGGATCTTCAATTTCCTTTTGGCATGATCTGTGGAATGGGATGATCCCAGCCTTCTCCTTTCCACATTTATTTTCTTATGCATCTAATGTTCAAATTTCAGTTCAAGCTGCTGTAAATCTTGATCATCTGCAGCAACTCTTTCAGCTACCGTTGTCAGTGCAAGCGCATGAGCAGTTCCTGCAACTTCAAAAAATAATTCAGGATCTGATAATTGAACAAGCACCTGATACTTGGAGATACATTTGGGGAACTAGCAGCTACTCCTCATCTAAGGTTTATAAGCAGACTATTGGCCATACTCCGATTCATCCAATATATCGTTGGTTATGGAAGTTATCATGTCAACCAAAGCATAAAGTCTTCTTTTGGCTTTTACTAAAGGATCGCTTAAACACAAGAGGGATACTAAGAAGGAAAGGTATGGATTTACAATCATATGCATGTGAAAACTGTATTCTACAGAGAGAGGAAACACTGCCTCATCTTTTTCTTAGATGCAACTTTGCTCGAAGATGTTGGGCTACCTTAGGTTTGCAGGTGCAAAGGAGCCCCCCTCCTCTTCAAGTCCTCAAGAGATTTAAAGATCAATTATCAGTTCCTTTTTTCATGGAAATTATAGTACTCATGTCTTGGAGCATTTGGACAGCAAGAAATGAATGGATCTTCAATGGGATTGACCCAACAGTCCAAGGTTGTTACGCTATATTTAAGTATGTTTTCGCAATGGTTATCCATAGAGCGAAGAAGAAATATTTCCCTCAAATTGAAGCATGGATAGACTCCTTGTAAATCTTCGTTTTTCTTTTGTTCTTTTGATGTTCCTTAATAACGTTTGTCTGTAATATTTTTTTTAAACACGTAACCAGTAGGAGAAGACCCTACTGTTCCATCAAATAAAAAATTAGTATTTGATGAGGTAAGTATATATGGTAACTATTGAAGTAATGGTTGTACCGTTTCTTTATATCTAGAAAGATGCTCTGCTATTTGAGACCTAACTTTGGAGTATAATATTGTTAAAATATTTAACTAGGTTCGCAACTCAGCACTGGCGATTGTAGCGAGCCGGATAAATTGGAAAAGGTAGACATGTATGGAAACTATAGATAGTAAGTGCTTTCTACATCTACTGGAAAACTTACTTTCTACATTTGTAACAAATGGCTTTAAAATAAATGGTTAGCAAACACAACCAAAACCCAACTAGCAACCTAAGCAGAGATGGCCAAATGGGCCAAATGGGCCACATGGGCTGGCCCGGCACGGACTCGGCTCGGCAAGTCCTGAAAGCACGGCTACTGTAACGGGCCATGCCATGCCGGTCCGCGTGCCTCCCCCTCGACCCACAGCACGGCCCATCGGTCACCATGTCGTGCCGGGACCGTCCGAGCACGATTGTGGCCCGGCGACACGACCGGCCCGACGGGCACGGGTGGCCCAATGGCAGATAGGCCGACCCGATAAAATAAAAAATAGCTACAAAATTAAAAAATATATAGAAAATATATAAAAGTATGATAAAAATATAGAAAATAGATAAAAAAATATAGCTATAAAATTAAAAAATATAGAAAATAGAAAATAGCCGGGCCCATGCGTACCGGGCCAGATCGTGCCTAGATGGACCGTGCCCGTGCCGACTTGACTCAGCTGGGCCGTGTCGTGCCGCGCACTCGGTCCAGACACGGCCTATTTTGACATCTTTAAACCTAAGGATGGCAGTTTCCCATGTCAGGTTTTAGACTTGACGGAGGCGAGTTCAGGTGAAAAAGGAGCCCCACGGGGCCATCAGTTCAAGGCCCCAACCCGGGTCCAGGTTTAGGCCTGTTTTTTTCACCTGCGGGTGTTACCTGAAACCCCAAAAACCTGTCTGTGGCTCCCCCCATCGGCCTATCTGCCCCATGTGATCCCGTTCGTCCTTCGTGAGACCATTCGTCCGTCCGCTGGTCCGCGCCTCCACAGCCACGATGAACCATCCCTAGCGCCCTCCTCGCCGCCGCCCACCCCGGTCCCCCGAGCCGCTGGCCCGCACGCCCTCCCACTGGTCAGGTTTTGGGTTGCCTCGTCGGATTTCAGGTCCATGTCGGGGCCAGGGGTGGGGTGGTTTTGCATCCGGTATTGATTTCGGGGCTAGGTCAGGTTTGAAGAATCGGGTTTCAGGTCGGGTCCGTTCCAGCAAAACCAGGTGGAGGCAGACCTGTTGCCATCCCTGCAGCAACCAATTACTAAATTATGCAAAAAGCAGTCTCTAATTGGTTAACATTCTGTTCATTTGTATAAATGTACCTGAAATTGGCCTAAATTATGCAAAATCAATGTTTAGTCCAAAGTCACCCTAGGACAACATAACTTTGCGGGGGAATAACGTACCATCTATGATTTCTTAAGCAACTCATAAGGCATTTGTGTTTCAGTCTTTCAGAAATGAATAATTGTTGTCCACCTAATTTGTTCTGGTGACAAGATTGAAGGAAGAATCAAGTGTCTTGCATTGATAAAATTAAAAGCAAGTTGAGCCATCTCAAAATGCGTACAGAGTTTGAAGACTAAGTTATTCTATAGCAGCCTAAACTGTACTTTTGCAACTTTAAAAGTGGCTCCTCATTTGAGTTTGTAAGATGTGAAATGTCTCCTGCGAAGCATATACATCTTAGTTGAGTACCACGACTAATTTCAGCAGTATATTTTGTATTGCAATTCTTCTGTTTCTATTGCACTCATCACTTGCGGGATATCTTTATATGCCTGGGGCTACCGTTAAGTTATATGATATCTGAATTGGAAACATTAACTGCAATAGCTTTTGTTTGCACCGTGTAGTTTTCTTGAACTATGTCCAGCGAATATTCAAAAATATATTTGATCATGCAGAGCAAATATCTAAGGTTCGGTTTTTTTTCTTTTTCTTTTTTTTGCTGTCACTGACTTGAGTTACAATGAACGTAACATGATCCTTCACAGTTCTCAACAAAGTAATTTGATGAACATGGCTGTGAGTTAGTTATGTTATATTGGGCTACCCTGTATTAGAAATTTCTTTGGACCCAATTCGCCTGGTCCTGGGTCACACATACTTTATAAGGTTTTGTGATAGTAGGATGGTTACCTTGAGCGCTTCCTAAACATGCACTAAAACCTTATTAAATTCAATTTTTTGTGATTTTTTAAGTTAGCAGGAATTCTTCTTGTCAATATGAAGGATTACCAGCACAAGTTTGTAAACCTAGTCCCTGTCCCCTGCGTAAGGGAAATATCAGTTAAATTACATATGACTACCATATCAGCAAATTGCCTCTAGTATACAAGCTTGGCTCTAGTACTGGCATACGAACCAACATACAATTTTTGTTCCTCCTGATGCATCCATACAGTTGTTGCTGTATTGCCTAGCTTTTAGTTACCTGACCTTTTTCTATAAGGATGTCAATGTATGTGTGTGTTGGTTCATATCCAAGAGTCATGTCCAAGAGCAACGATCCCTTTATGTGAAAGATGTGCTAGTTGTTTTTCTAAGTTGAACGGGCATTGAGCCGAACTAATTAGGGGTCACACAACTGTGTTACACAGTTGGAACATGTCAAGGCTTATGCCCAAATCACATACCATCTAAAACTCTAAATAGATTGACCTAAAGTAAGCACAGTGCTTAGAGGAGAATGCAGAAGGGATATGCAGCCTTAATGAAAAGAGAGACACTCTTCCACTTATACCAGGAGCTCATAAAAGTGTTAAACTTGATTATATTGTTCTGATGCTAAGCATTTCGAGGCACTTCAATATTTTGTCCCGAGCATATATCCCTTAAAGACTTCTATATATTAAAAATACGGTTGTAGTCGAAATTAATATGTATTTGATCGCTTCAGCTCTATACTCTTGAAGTCTATCTGATTTTTCCAGGCAATGATAGCTCGAGGATTTCACGGTGATCCAAGCAATCACAAGATCTACTTTCTTACAGATTCTTCATTTGGCATTGCGGATCTCTTTTCATTGCTTTGCCTATTTGCTCTAATGGGCCTGGCATCCTTTTCTGATCAGTTGGTTTGATGGTACCGAAAAGGTATTCATGAGCTATCTGTTTGATATCGTGGGGAACATGTAAACTTATTAGTTTCTTCCTCGTTGTTTCAGTAACTCATCAGGATTATCATGAGAACCTCATCCCTACGTTGGCTCAAAATGTGATTAAACAAAAAACAATTTTGGAGCCTATTGGAGCAGCACATTCAATGCTGTGGAAACATAGTAAGAACAAGATTTTGTTGAGAACAAAAACTAGAGTTTACGGTGTATATACTATATGACCCCCTTTATTGGAAAGTGGTAGCAAAGGATTACACTAACACGACGTTCCAAGCAGATGAGTTAAGTTATGTGCTCTATACCTAAACAAAAGATGAGGTGTCCACTTCCGTTACATGCGTCGTTTAAAAGGCCAGGCCAGCAGTGAACGATGATTATTTAAGGCTACCTTGGATTGTAGGGTTTCCAAAGGAATTTTGGAAGACTTGAATTCTCAGGATTGTTTTATACGAGTGACATCCAAATCTGTAATTTGAAAAGATGGTTTCACGGCTATAGACAGCATTCACGTTTGTATACTAGGTCACAGACGCTATGATAATATAAGGTATAAATGGCACGGAAAAGGAATCGTCGCTCGTGACAGTCAGAAGACTACGTTAATTCCAATGCATAGACGACAGGCAAAGAAAAAAAATAGCTTCAACAGTGATTATAGTTTACTAGGTAGAGGGGGGGGGGGGAATAGACATGATGTCAATACAGGTTCCACAACCCTTTCTTAGGTGCTTCCAGAGTTTAACATTACACTGAACCAGAATGAAGTTGATGACACCTAGAACATTATGGGAGTACAATCTTGTCCATGGAACATTTACACTGCTGATCCAGGATCATTGATAACACCCAGAAAGTCATCTTTAATTGTTCCGATACAAAACTGCAACCAAAGGGATCGAACTGTTAGAACATTGCACACAAGTACATGAGCCTAAAGGCGTCAATATAGCATGAATTCGGATACACAACAAAGTTTGTAACAAAATTATCTTCCTGCTTTAGGTGTCTAACGTGCTTTCACAAAGAGATAAGCAAACAAAACGTAATCTTACAACAGATAACTATCAGTGCATACAACAGATCATCTAGGTCCATACTCGATACCAAACAGGATTAGGGTATGTAAAACTCAATTAGTTATAATTTACGGCTACAGGATTTCACATCTTTAAATGACAAAAGAACAAACCTATTTGCATCCCTAAATTTATTGTGATTATGTGATAGTTGATAATTCTTTGGACTGATTAATTTGGCATGCATCCAGGTCATTATTTCCTATAAGACCACACATATCTTTTCACAGACATTAAAACAAAAGAAACCATATGCAGTCATCAAATGGTACTGCATAGTGCATACACATTAATGCATTTACACCACCAGTTAGAAACGTACATAGGTAGTTTCTACATTTCTATACTCGAAATTCTAACAAAGCCTGAGCACATCGAAGTTGGAATCTGTGTGGATGAATGTACATGGTAATGGACTTACGATTTCTGTTGCATCAACACGAGTGCCAATAATCTTCAACCGCACTTCACTCTCTTTTTGAATTTTCACCTGAGTTGGACAAACAAGTAACTCCCAATTAACACAGTTAAATAACTAAAGCATAAGTTTTCAACAGAATAATCATTCTGTCTCAAAATGATGCCCAATATTAACACATATTATATTCTAAAAATATATTTGCATTCATGTAACATGTTACATGCATATCAAGCAATCGGATTGGACATAACGATAAAACTACCAGCAATTTTAGTTTACTGCAAACACGAGAACAATAATCCAATGAATATCCATCAGAAAGAAAGTATTTGTTTACTGCAAACTTGATGAACTTAAAATAATAACCTGGAGGCAGTAGTTGTAGATAATTAGAAGAATCAGAATTGCTACTCATAGAACAGATGCATACCGATCCATCAGACGTTGTGTAGTTTGGCACATCACCAGATTGGAACTCCATATCATCAGGAATCAACTGCATACCAAAATTGAACAGAGCAAAGCATTACTGAACAGAACAAGATCGTCAGACAGTAAAAGTTGAACAAGAACTTTATGCTAGTATTGTAGTCACTAGAATAAACAGCCATGTTTTATCAAAACGATTAAGGCCTGAGGAGTACTAGTTTTATCCCCAGAATGATGTATCAATTAATTGAACAAAGAAGTAGTTTTATCCCCAGAATGATGTATCAATTAATTGAACAAAGAAGCATCAGTAACTTCCCCTGTGATATGACCAAATAGGATAAGATCTAGTATGATCACTCAGAGAAGTTCTGAAGTTTCTTCAACCAATCTGACAAAGCAGCTCGAAGCAAAACAAACTACTCACATGGTTGGACACGAAGATCTGCACCGGCCCGGCCTCTGCAAAGAAGCCCATCTGCAGAACGAAGAAGCCAAAGAGTTTTAGCCACCAAAACCAATCGTGGCAATCACCTCCAACACCAAGACCACCACCCAGCGACATTAGCACATCACAATTCACACCAAATTGGAACAACGCAAGCACAGCACCGCGAGGGGTTAGCAGGGAGGCAGGCCAGCCCACCTTATTGACCATGGTAACGACGGCCTCGAGGATCTCGCCCTTGAAGGGCCGGAAGACGACGCACTGGTACTTGACGGGGAAGGTGACGTAGCCGGTGCCCTCCCGGATGAGCCCCTTCCCGATGTCCTCTACCCCCGTGATCGCCACCACGAACCCGTGCCTCCCGCTGCAACAAGAGCAAGAACTCGCCTGCTGCCTCAGCGCCGCCGCGCATTCTGCCGAGCCCTAGCTAGGTTTAGGAGGGGAACCCTACCTGCAGGTGCCCTCGACGTCCTTGATGAGCTTGGAGACGAGCTTGTCGCGGAGGTGCGGCCCGAAGTGCCGCGGGTGCAGCTGCATGTTCCGCTCCAGCACGATGTGGAAGAACATCTTGCTTTGCTCTCCTCGGCGGCGGCCGGCGGCGAGGGGAGGCTTTTCCGATTCGAGAAGGGCTAGTGCGCTTCGCTCCGATCGATGGCAAATGGGAAATGTGGGCTGGAATTGGGAAATGGAAATGAGATAGAAAATCCAAGCCCTTCATTCTTATACCCCCTTAGATCTTAACCGTCCATCTTCCACACTAATCCCTATCCCACCCCTATTTCCCATTATCCAAATGAGGGTATTAACCCGGGAACGTGCCGTAATAGCCGTCGGATCCATCGTTTTGTGCATCTGGGCCGTTCAATGCGACAATTCACCCCTGCTTTGGAGTACTCTCGCTAGGTTTTTGGCTCTCTCACCAAAAAAACTCTTGCCGCTGCCGCTCTTTCCCCGTCCCGCCGAGCCCTTGCGCCGCCGCGGCGCCGCTCCTGGTGCGGGAAGGCTCCCATCTCTCTCTCCGTATCCGTGGCTTAGAGTCTCGTACTTGCTCGCGCTCATCATTTTATTCGTTGGTGCTGTTCGTTCGCTACCTACCACCACAGAGCCGGTGGATGACGTCGAGATGCGCGGCGAGAGTGTCGCCTCCGCAGTGCACGCCGCGGCGCGGCTGAGCGGGCTCGCGGGCTTCGGCAAGCCCGGCGAAATGCGGCGGGTCAGGTATTTATCCCACTTCGCGTCCCCCTCTCTCTGGCTTGAGACGTGATGCTGTGGTGTCTTGTTACGAGTGGTCGGGGGACCTGAGGTTGGCCGTGCGTTCTGGCAGGAGGACGTGCCATCGTCTGCGCCGCCGTTAGCTTCAGGCCATGCATCGACATCCACAAGCTGCGTAGGAATGGTGCTTTTTTGTTCTCTTGATTCCTATCTGTGGGAAATAAAAAAAAACATTATGGTCAGTGTGTGCTCTGAAGTTCGGCATGATTTCAAGTTAGTGCCCCGACCAGTTTTTACGACTTATGTGTTCCTCGTTTTCCTGTAGTGTGATAAGGCAGTGGACTAATGGTGCTAAAAATAGTGAACTGTGGTTTCTGATCATTGGCTCATGTAGTGCTTTCACTGCTTTGTAATAATCTAAGTTCAGGAACCTTCCGGCATTAACAGTATCGTTTATCTGATGGGCTATGCTTTTAAATTTTCAGGGCAAAGTTAAACAGATTGTTGGCTCTACTCTTCGGGGTTCATCAAATGATGGCACAGCACTTGTGAGTTGTGACGAACTTTGAATCAGACAAATCTGCTGCAGAATTTGCAAATCTTTATGAAGAAGACAAAACTGCCAGGCTGCTGCCCTAGAGGCACTACATGCATATCCTGGTGAGAATGTGTTTATCTAGTTACTACCAGAACTGTGATTGTTCAGGTGGTGCTGATGCTAGTTGGCAAATTATATTTGTCACATTTTTAACAGCTATTCTGATGATTAATGCAATAAAATGAGGTTTGGAATCTGTTAATTGATCACCATGGATATTATAAATATTCATGGTGAGCCTAGCTTCTGATTTCTTGGATAACAAACAGATGATTCTGTGTGCACGTGTGCCTTTTTGTGATATCTGTTCAGAATATATAATTGTGTACTAGATGAACTTGTTTTGTCAAATATGTGTGCATCATAGTACCACCTTTATATTGTATCGTTAAAATTACTGAACATAGAAGTGGAAATGCTGGCACAACAACCAATTTTTAGTGTCGTAAATGCCATTCTGATAAGTTGGATATCATAATTCTGCCATTGGCCGTGAAGTTTCCTCTATCAATTATAAGCTAGTGTCGTGAGGATTAGCTTATTGACATATGATATGATCTTGCGAGCCCACTGAAGACTTCAGTCAAGGCAGGTTGAAGGTTGTCTACTAGCTGATACTTCGTCAACATCAGCTCCATTTGCCAGTGTTGAAGCCCAAGCTGCTGTGAGATTACACTGTAAATGATGAACATAGTGCTAGAGCCTGTTGAGATGTTTTAATATTTTTTGTGCCATTCTCACCAACTAGTTCATTTGGAGAGTGTTGTCCTTCTGCTTGTGGTGCCTCTGTTAGTACGGTTTGTTTCTGCTGTAAGCCATGAGGTACCAACAATGACATACTATAATAAACTTGGGCTATCATTATACTAGGTGGTTTGCAAGTTGGAGGTGGAATAAATTTGGAGAATGCAATATATTACCTTAATGAAGGGGCTAGTCACGTGATTGTAACATCTGTATGTGTTCATGCTCTAAGTTTGTGTAAATTATTTTTTTCTCCTTTCCCTTCATTTTGTGAAACCTTCTATAATTGTGTTTGTTATGTATGTACGAGGATAAGATTAGACCCTAACCCATTATATTCACATTTCCTATACGTTTTCTGTAGTTGTACAATATTTTGATACCTCATTGGTCCATGGTAATGATATTATTGATTTCTCAGCACCTAGCATCCATTTTCTTATTGTACCTAGCCGCTCTGTTTGACAAACATTTTCATTATTTATTATTATTGTTGGCACAATTTACCTGCAACTTGCCTTTACTGAAGTTAGCCTTATGCCCTTATCTATCAGTTGAATATCTCTAACTCATGCATTGGAGTCTTTTACGTAGTATGTGTTTAGCGATGGCAAAATGAATATTGAAAGGCCAAGGCAACTTGTCGAGCTGGTTGGGAAACTGAGGCTTGTTTTGGACCTTAGCTGTCGAAAAAAAGTACAAAGTACATTGGATACCTTGTTTTCAAAAGTTTATTAAATCCATTACATTCTATTGCTATTTTACACTTTATTTTGTTGAGTACTTTAGTATGTGGGACAGAGTTGTCATTAAACATGAGAACAATGTAAAATTGTGAGTTGCTGAATTATGCTAACAATATTTGTGAAGTGCAATGAAATGGATAGAGCTAAGTGTGTACTTCAAACATTTCAAGCATTAAAAGGCAGGCCCAAGCCTGGAAATTTCAAATCGGCTAGGTTGTAAATTAACAAATTACCAACAAGAACAGCAAGATAATCTGTGGAACAAAAAATAAATTAAGAAAGGGCACAATTAGTTGTGCTAAGTGGCTGTAAATTAGCTGAACACTCTGGGAGCTACTAGAGAAGATCACTACATCTATAGTAATCCATAGGAAGAAATCAAGTGTTCTTCCAATGTGGCCAATGTTATCATCTTATTGACTGCTCTTTGGATCCTTGATTATCTTCTAACCAAATGTTTCTGGTAAGGATGGCAGATACACCATCATGACTGACAGGTGGCAAAAGTTCAGCAATGTCTTCGTGGATGAACCAACATTAGAACGTCTTGCTGCCTATGCAGATGAGTTTTTGGTTCATGGTGTTGATGTGGTGAGCAAAAGGTGAACTATGTTCCTTTTTATTTAATCCATCTTTTGTACATCTGCTTTCGACATGGGATATAATAGTTGTAACATTTCATCCATCTATAATTTGTATGATCGTGCCTTTTCCAAACTTCATATGTGGCCGCATTTATCTTGAGTTCAGCATTAATATACTGATTTATTATGTACAGAACTTTTGGTAAGAATGTAAATTGAAAACAAATTGTTGAACAATTGAAGTTAATGTGCTCCTCCCAAAAGAAAATACTACCATGTTTAGGCAGGCATTTTTTAGTACTTTTATATGTATCTTGTTATAGTTTACTCTTTATTTTGAGTGTAATGTGTTCAAAAGTCCAAACCATTGTGCCTCTTGAATTGTATGTTAGTGTGCATTATCTAGTTCATTTGTATATTCATCCATGTTAAATATTCAATCTCGCCAAAGCTAGATTTCTTATCAGCTGACATCACTTCTTGTAAAGCTTTCTTAGCGCAGTCACTTCTAATTTAAGTTAGCATGTGAATTACAGGTTAGGAATTGATGAGGAACTTGTGGCACTATTGGGGCGTCATTCACCTGTATGTGCAGTTCTATACTTGATTTATTACATTAAATTCAGAATATCAGTTTATTTTCATTCATTACTTTCTCTTCTAGTTTTCATCTAATTTTACCATTTACAATGCTTTCAGCGAATAAAGTACCTAAATAGTGTGAAGCAAAAAGTACTGTATTACTTCGGATAACAAATACTATGTGGTGGTGATGGTTATTCTAAAAGCAACATAACAAGTCGACTATGATCATAACTTAA
This sequence comes from Phragmites australis, assembly GCF_958298935.1. NCBI lineage: Eukaryota > Viridiplantae > Streptophyta > Magnoliopsida > Poales > Poaceae > Phragmites > Phragmites australis. The sequence continues at coordinate 23,717,419 of NC_084929.1, forward strand.
AACTCAGTTGAGTTTGTTTAGTGGTAAAACTCAGTCAAGTTAAATCAAACACAAGTTGAGTAGTCACGTTTCCATGCTTATTTATATTGAATTAGAAAACTCTTGAAGAACCTACAAATGAAAATTTAGTCTACTTTTAGTGCAGATGTCGTCAGGTTTTAAAGAGTCCTGGATAATGGATATGCACTTATACTGTTTATGAGCTCACAATTGTATCTTTGACTATGTAGATCCCTGTAACTTATGCTGGGGGTGTGTCAACAATGGATGACCTGGAGAGGATAAAGAAAGCTGGCAATAGTTGAGTTGATGTTACGGTTGGGAGTGCCTTAGATATATTTGGAGGAGATTTGCCTTACAAGAATGTTGTCCTTTGGCACAGAGAGCAAAATATGGTTAGCCGACCGTGAAGAAATCACAGGTTTGGTGCTTGCTCAGTTCCATCAGCTCAGTGCCCACTGAACATCACCATGAACGTACTTTTTGAACATTCTATTGCGAATAATTCAATGATTCTTCGCTTATCTAAGTTGGAGTGGAGGAACACTATGTTAGTCAGTTGTGGCGCGTGGCAGTAGCCTTGCATTGAGTAAAGTGATCACTATATTGTTCTTGATAATCTCTCCACTAAACATTAACATGTGGTTAAAGCTGTGACAACCAATATACTTTTTGAATATTCTATGCGAATAATTCAGTGGGTCTTCAGTGATCGAAGTCGAAGGTGAGGAACAAGATTTTGCGTGAGTGTGGGCATTAGGGTTGCGTTAGTTAAGAAGGATAGCGAAATTGTTTACTATGTTGTTCTTGACCGTTTCTGTACCTCAATTCATCTATTGTAATTATGAGTAAGCACAGCTAATGCTGAAGAATATTTGCATTATGTGCGGTCACAACCAACAACTTTCATATTCTGGGTTTTAAATTTCATATTTCAGATAATAATGGAGCCAGGGTAGCACCAGCTAATGCCGAACAATTCGATTTATTTAATTTTAATGCAAAACTTGGATCCGACTGATTATTTATGGTTCTAGTTTAAAATTAATGTTCACCTGTTCAAATTCAAAATTTTAATTTTGGACCAAAAATATTTTTTGGGTCGGGATTTATTCTCATAGTCAGTACTAGGAAGACCGAATACATAAACACCAAGGCTAATTTTAAACACTAGGCAGCAAAAACATGTTGGCAAGCTATGCTTCCAGTCTGTTTGGCGTCTTCAGAAGTGGACAATCGATTAAGAAGATTAATCAGGTAGCCACTAGCCACATGGTTGATGGAACTATTAAAACTTGTATTGTCCAACTAGTGGCAGTATTATCAATGAAAAATAATATGCAGTTGCTGCTAGGGCATCGGAATGTTAACTAATTTGGGTGCCTATTTGCTATGTGTGTGGAGAGACAGAGCTCCAAGTAATAAACTTAAGTAGGAAAATATTTCAAGAGAGTGTTGAATGTTTGAATTGTAAGAAAATATTTTGAATGTAGGAACCACTGAATTGAGTGTGCTGGCTCCTGTAGTCACTATTGTAGTCAACGAAAAAATTTAAAGTACACAAACTGTTTTTGGATGTGGCTTTTTAAAATTCAGGAAAATGATCCAGAAAATTCTCCGGGGTACACAAAATATCTAATATGTTTTTAAACTATTTTTTAAAAATAAAACTTCTAGGATGCTGCCGTGTGAATTGTAATGCACTAATAGTTCCAACTTGCAGTACGTAAGGCAAGGTTAGTAACCTTTTCTTCTTTCCTACAAGGAGGGAGCTATATTCGGTGTCTGTTTTTCGGATTCCTACTTGCTGGAAGTACTATTGATTGTTGAAATTACGACGAACTTATATACATAACGATTGAAAAAACTAATACTTGTATTTTCGTTATGTGCACAAGTTTCTTATGATTTGAGACACATTCCTAAATCCTAACCATATTTTCATCCGATTCCCGTTCCTTTCCTACTTGTACCTAACAATTTTGTATTTTCGCATAGAGGGAAATAGAAACCATGGAAATAAATACTTCCGTGTTTTCACCCTAGGAACAACTGGTCCCGATGTCAGCTTAGCATTCATTAGTTCTAAGCATGGGTAGTAAGCAATGAAGAATGTCTGGTACAGTGGTCCTGCCCTGCCCCCGTCACATGCTTCGGCGCGCAGGGCGTCAGGCAAGGCCATCACAGGAATAAACAAATGGGGTCGGGGGCAAAAGCAAATCTCAAATCTCTCGCGCATCGCCCACCACGAACCGTTGTTTCCTGCCACTATGTCCCCGTTTGTCACCGCACTCCCTTTCTCCCGTAGATTTGTGCCCTGCTCCTCAGGTTCGTCGTTTAACACCAACCTTAGTGTTTTTAAAAGAGAACTTTTACAGTACACCAAAATCAATATTATCTATCCATTTGTGAGAATCCGATGGTTTAGATTGAATGTATTATGTATCACTAGTATGAGTAGTATGTGTTGGAGATATGATTAGTATAGGGTATTTTTGGGAGAAAATTTAGATTCAGTTAGGCACGTCATGTGAGCAGCCCGGCCCATTCTGATCGATTCATTTCGTGCAGCTCGGTTAGGGTTGGGGGCGCGGCGGCTGTCGGACGACGCGCGCTCGCGCTCGGTTAGGGTTGGGAGCGAGGCCGGGCGACACGGCGAATGCCGAGGCGGTGGCGCGTGGCCTCGGCGGACGGCGGGCTCAGCGATGCAAGGAGTCGGTGGTGGCGCAAAGACGAGGCGGGTGACGCGGGGAAGGCCGAGTCCGTGGCGCACGGCCGAGGCGGATGGCAGGCTCGGCGGCTGCGCGCGGCAGAGGCAGCTGGAGGCGACGCAGGAAGGTCGAGCCGGCGGCGCGAAGCCGAGCCATCACTCTGGCGACGCGGGAATGACGCGCCGGCGGCATGCGGCCGAGGCTGCGCGCCCTTTTCCCTACCCCAGGCTCGACGACCGGCACCTCTGCGCCGCGCTCCGGGTCACGGATAAGGCACGGCTCTCAATCGGTGTGGCCTGTGGCTTATGCCCGTCCGTCTGGGTCGGTTGGTTTCGCGGCGCGCGCCAGGTGCTCGACTGATTGCTCGGCTCCCCTGCAGTTCGTGGAGGAGACGTGGGCCAAGGCGGAGAGGCAAGTGACGGACTACACGCTCTACACGGGCGGGCTCGGGACGGCTCTCCTGCTGTTCAAGTCCTTCCAGGTGACCGGCGACCGCAGCGACCTCGCCATCGCCACCGACCAGTAATTCGTGGTCATGTTTTGTACTAACTGGTTTGATTGGATCTTTCTGGTAGTGGTTGATAATTATATGAACGGGTGTGGCCTGGGTGTGTAAAGCGCAGGTTCTTGACGTTCATCTGTGGGAGGGCTGGTCTGTGCGCTCTTTGGAGCAGTGATCCGAAGCATTGCGATGATCAGCTGCTTGTCACTCAGTATCTGAGCTCGTTTGATGAGGTTTACAAAGTACATGACAGTGACCATCCACAAAATCTTTAACAAACCATAATCCGCTCTCTTCATTCAGCTCGATGTCAAGCTTAGCATTGCAGCCACAACGGGTCAGTGCCCGTGGCTCCCTTTGTTGATCAGTTCTTTCAAAAAAATTCAGCAACCTGTGTCCTTCAAATGAGCAGCAGAACCTCCTCCATTTCATCTTCTGTGTACCTGCTTTGTATCTCACCTTCTCCTTTCTCACACTAAACCCTTTCTTTGCTGCATAAGAATTGTAGAACTTGTAACCATCCTTCTCACTCACAAACATCTGATTTACCACACTATTGTATTCCTCAATCTCCTCCAGGCTAACATGCTTTTCCGCATCCATCACTCCAAACTTCCAAAATAAAAAGCACATGGATCAATGCCAATATTTTTGTCGAACAAATAATAATCCTAAATTTCACCATAGACCAATTAAGAGGACCAAACACTACTATATTTGAATTCAGGTTTTTTCCTACCTAAACCATTCAACCAATAACCTAGCATATATTGTACACTTCCAAACCTCGATAATCAAACAAGACAAATGTAACTGAATTCAGGTTTTTGCTTAGTACGACACATAATGCATAAGGGATCCAATACAACATATACAAATGCAACTAATATGTTTCAAAATTACTAACAAAAAACATTATGTAACAAATCAGCAATAAATATAAGGTTTTGGCATCATGATGATTGAATTGCAACATGACGCTCAAGAAGCACCTCTTCGGCAAGCAGTCCCGCAAGGATCAGAGGCAACAGCCTGAATTCATGCGCCAGCGACAGCAAGCGATGGGAAAAACCGAAACATATCAGCAATAATTACAACTTTGATAATTCATACTAAAGCACATATCGCCATTCTGCAGACTGTAATGCATACAAGAACCGAAACATAAATAACTAGTATTGACGGTCACAGGAAAGTAATCCAGGCAGAACTAATCAAGTGCTAATTCTATCATCCATCATCTTATGAACAAGAAGGAATGTTACTAGGGTCAATTCCATGACTCACCTTGTAGATCGTGGTACGTTCGGGCCGTTCTCCAAGTGACGAAATCAGGGATGACAGAATATGCGTCGGGACGGACGGCGACGACTGCCGAAGGCGGCTCCAGGACGAAAGGCAGGCGTGCAACGCGTGGTGAAGACGGGCCAAACGGGCCACGACTGGCCGCGCCGCGACGGAACGGTGGCGATTAGCAAAGGCGGCGCCGGGGACGACGAGCGACGCGTGGCGGCACAGGGACGGATCGATGGGCTACGAGAGGCGACGCCGGGCGGATCCGTGACGGAACGGCGACGATTTCCGGTGCCGGCGCCGGGGCGGACGGGCATGCGCCGGGCCGGAACGGCGGTCCACTTGTGGGCGCGCCGGGGCGGACGGGAAACGCAGGGCCGCGCCAAGGCGGAGGGGCAGTCGTCGGCCCGGACGTGCGTCGACTGGTGCCGCCGCCGGGGTGGCCAGGAAACGCGTGGAGGCGCCAGGCCGGAGGTGCAGGCGCCGGGGCGGAGGGGCAGTCGCCGGGGCGGGAAGTAGTGGCGGCGCCCGACGGAACAAAGGGGCAAAAAATGCGCTGCTGATGCGGCTTCGGGCCAACCTAATCCCATCGATGGCACTTAATGTACAATTACTAAAATAACCCTCCTAAATGAACGGTGGATATAAAATTACTAGTGCTTATTTACTAGTGGTGCGGTGTACTGTAAAAGTTCTCTTTTAAAAAGCAAACTTTATTAACTTTTATCGTTATATGAGATAAATACATCTAGATCTAAGAAACAACAACCTAATATATGAGACACAAAATAAGAAAAAAATCTAACGAGAAGAAAATACATCTTCTTAGCTGAGGTTATTCTGTTTAGACTTGGGTATGGAGTCTACACGGTAATCTAAACCGGGTAAAGAGGTCTCATCCCACTCGCTACAATCAGGTATATACTGTAGTAATTATCTCGCGATGCTCCTGTCGATATAGGATGTACCATGAATAGAACCAGAAAAGCCTTGAGGTGACGTTTATTTCAACAAAAACTGATTTTTTATGTATTATTTTCTTAAATTTCTTTACAAGAAATGTTTTGTTGAACGTATTAGAACATAGAAAAGGTTGCCACATGGTGCAGTTGACATGGTATGTCATTTGTGTTCTTGGGTTATTCCAATTTTATTAGCGTGTGTCACTAGATTTTTTTTCTAAGACATTTTATGATTTGATGATTCGAAAAGACAAGGGATGTAATTTTTGGACTCATCTTTTTTTTTTATATCTATATTTTTTGATTTGTAAGCTTGTTTGGTTTAAAATCATAGTTAAAACGAGAGTATTTGAGACGGTTATATCGAATTGATATAAAGATGAGAGTTAATAAAATCTTTTTTTTAAAAAAAAGGAGGACGAGAGTTTTGCTCGCTGCGTAGGCCTCACTCGCCCTAGACTTGAAAGAGCTTGTGGCAAGCCTTTTGGTTGGTTTTTTTATGGTCTAACCTGTTTGCCAAAAAAAAACTGGTACAATTCAACCTTAGCATGTCAACCAAGACTTTCAAAGTCCTCATGATATCTTAACAACACAAGCACCAAACTACAAAATCAACACAAAAAGGTAGGCACCCAGTTTTAATGATTGATGTTCTCTCCTTGCGCCCCGGACTCAAATTAAATCTGCCTTGCCTTGCCCCAACTCCCATGCTTCAGCTTCAGGCATCAGCAACCTCCGCACCACCTCCCTCTCCTCCTCCTCAATTGGAATAGTAGCAAGCAACAACACAGCAGAGCAGAGTGGAGTGGAGTAGGGAGCTGGGCAAGGGAGCCCCAACCACCGCACCCGCCGCCGCCATGCGTTTCTTGGCGCTCCTCGTCGTGGCCCTCCTCTGCCTCGGCAGCGGCCGCGTGGCGGCGTCGACGGACTTCAACTACCCGGCGGTGTTCAACTTCGGGGACTCCAACTCCGACACCGGCGGCCGCGTGGCCGCCGGGTTCGAGTCCATCCTCCCGCCTTACGGCTCCACCTTCTTCGGCTCCCCCTCCGGTCGCTTCTGCGACGGCCGCCTCATCGTCGACTTCCTCAGTACGCTCACCTCTCGCTCTCTCTACGACTCGATGTTCCTGAATTGGCTCGTTAGTACTACAAACTGTTACCATCCTAACTGCACCAGAAAGAATCGATGTGCGGATGATTGGATCCTCCTTGAATTGCCGCTAGTAGAATAATTAATGCGTCATAGATTCCTGAAGCTGCCTTATTGCTGTTTGGTTCTTGGCACCCTACGAGTGTAGCAAGAAGAAATCAGTCCGTGTACGGATGATATGGCTTATCGTTGATTCTTGAACGCAGTGTGCCCATTTGGTCCGGGCGGTTGTTGGAAAAAGGGCGATTTAGTTAGGATGGTCCGTGGCCGGTTGGGACAAATGCGTCCGTGCGGTGGTTACAATTGGAGAACGAGGCATCATTGCGAATGGTCATTGGTGGTTGTCTGCACTGTTCTAAGACTCATCGAGGAGCTGTGCTGCTTGCATATGGTCCAATTCCTGCAATTTGTCCCCCTGTTCGTCACGATGTTTTAGTCGGATTTGGTAGATCTGCACGAAAGCAAGTGCTGTTTCTTGGTGCAATTTGTTGTGATTAGGGGAATTACTGTTACAGTGTTACTTAACTTGTGGCGAGATTTAGTTTGACTTCTTTCCTGGGTGTACTAATTGAGCCCTACCATGTGCAGTTTGACAAGGGACAATGCTTTCTGAGAAGCCGCAGGGTTTCAGAGGGTAACTAAGAAGCAAGGAATTTGCTAGCACATATTTATTTGTAGAACAATAACATATAAAGTGATTTCTGTACAGACTGCATCCAAAGGTTAAGCTGTTCATCACTGACATATACATGAATTTGATGATTAGACAGCAGTAAGAACAATGAAAAACAGTAGTGCAGTGTCAGTTTTTTGTTTTGGGGTCTCCCTTTTCTTAATATCAATGCCAAGTTCTTTTTGGTCTCCCTTTTTTCTGTCACATATCAGACTTTTGTGGTCTGTAATCTTATACTGTTGCATAAACTTCTTCCTGCAGTGGAGGCAATGAATATGCCGCTCCTCAATGCATATTTGGATTCTGTTGGTGAACCTAGCTTTCGGACCGGTGTCAATTTTGCTCAAGCTGGATGTTCAATCACACCAGCAAATCCAACATCAGTCAGCCCGTTTTCATTTGGTCTTCAAATTAAGCAATTCTTTGCCTTCAAGGACAAAGTTACTAAGCTCCTGTCTAAAGGTATGAAATTTTATATTTTTTAGGCCACACCTTCAGTCATTGTGGGTTGCAAAGCAAGATAGGAATATATTTTGCCTATCTCAGCAAAGCAATGGGCACCATCAAAATAAATAATACATAATATTGAGTGATTTAGAATTCTCAAGACATATCAAAAGATCACAGACCAAATAAGCTTCCATTATTTCATCCTAGGAGAACATTAGGCAATCCAACAAAATATAGAAACGATGACCCTTTTGGATATTATTCTGAAAAATTGTAAGTTTTAGTTTTTGGTATTATAATAGGTCTAGGATTAGGCTATCTGAATGGTTTGTGACAGGCTTCCACTGTGCTTTTAATTGGTTTTGAATGAATATATATCAGCTGGATTTTTAAGAATACTACGTTCCTCCATACTACGATTGATAACAAGACAAAGCTTTTGTTTTCAACGATCCAGACTACAGCATTGTGTTGGTGAAGACGTGAAGTAACTTTTTTATTCTACTTTTGCAGGAGATATGTACAGGCAGTATATCCCTCAGGCAGATTACTTTTCGCAGGGACTCTACATGTTTGATATTGGGCAAAATGATATTGCTGGTGAATTCTACTCAAAAACAGAGGACCAAGTCACTGCATCCATTCCAACTATTTTGTTGGAATTCGAAACTGGGTTCAAGGTATGTAAAATATAGAGCATTTTCATCCTTGGAGCTTTCTGCAACCCCCCAACCCCCCGGTCCCCTTTTTTTCTGTGGTGTGGAGTGCTCTTCAGTAATTCTGTATGCATATACAAGATTCTGATGTTACATATAACTCACATAGGTCTCCAAATCTGCAGTATCATTCTTTTCATAATACATACTCTTCTTGCTATATGATGTTCTGAGTAAGAAGGTGCTTCATACCTAATTCTTTTCAATGTTCCTTTTAAATTTCAGAAATTATATGAGCAAGGTGCTAGGAAATTCTGGATTCACAACACAGGTCCTCTCGGCTGCTTACCTCAAAACGTAGCCTTTTTTGGCAAAGACCCATCCCAACTGGATGGTCTTCACTGTGTAGCAAAGCACAACCGTGTTGCAAAGCTTTTTAACTTACAGCTGCATGCACTTTGCACAAAGTTGAGAGGTGAATTCCATGGAGCCAGCATCACTTATGTTGACATCTACACCATCAAATATAGCCTGATCGCCAATTACTCTCGATATGGTATGCAAACTAGACTTTCCACGTTATGTATTTATCTAGAAAAAGCTTACGTGTCCAGATCATTAAGATTTGTCGGCATATTGGAGCACTGGGAGAGATGTTTCTCGAGTGTTAAGCATGCTTCAAAGAGAAGACTTATAATGAAATGTCACTATCAATCCTGAACAAGTGCTTGCAATAATAAACCCCACTAAAAGAGGTGGAAACTACAGATACTTTTTGTGTTTTTTGGCACCCTGTGTCACTCTAGTACTCTACACGTATGCAATTTTTTCCTTCTTTGACCTTGTACTGTGGATTTTTTACATTTCACTCGAATATCAGTGCTGTAGGCCTGTAGCTAGCTCATCAGCGAATTTATGAAATAGTTAAAGAAACAACTCTAATATCTGCTTGTGCTTTCTTTTAAACAGGGTTCGAGAATCCCATCCAAGCATGCTGTGGATATGGAGGCCCTCCCCTGAACTACGATAGCAGGGTACCGTGTGGACAGACAAAATCTTTGAATGGTAATCCGGTTACTGCAAAAGGGTGTAGTGACAGTACTGAATACGTCAATTGGGATGGAATACATTACACAGAAGCTGCAAATTTCCATATTGCATCACAGATCCTGACCGGGAGATACTCTGATCCTCCGTTTGCTGACAAGATGCCATTCATCATAAAACCAAGATTCTAATTAGCATACACTTATTTTTCTCTTCAATCAACCTCTGTAATTTTGCATTGGTTGCACATACGATGTGTTTATTACTTGTCAATAATCATATATAGCTTGTTTTCAGTTTCCAATAGATTGTTATGCCCGAGTTCAAAGGTTTCATTGCAGTATCCAAGTTTTGCAGCATAGCTTTACATTACAAGCAGTACTGGAAACAGGCAGAGCAAGTGACCTATGCTTCTCCAAGATGGGGAAAAAAACTTGAGTCGTTACCGAGGAACTGAGGTAATGAACTATTGATTTGCATCTGATGAATCCAGTAAACACAGATATGTGCACCTGTATTAACCGGCACGGGTGTGCACCTGTATTAATGGTTCTCTGTTCACTTCTAAAAATTCCAGCAGAAAACCTGGGAGATGCCTTGATTTTTCCTCTTCAGTATGAATTTACTGTACACGCATGGCAGCACGCTACTCATTTCTTGGAGATGTAGGCGTAGTACTGCGCCATGGGCACGACGAAGGCGATGACGAGCAGGCCGCCGACGACGAGCGTGAACTGCCCACGCTTCTCCTCCGTCTGCTCCTTGGTCTTGAAGTTGGACTCCCGCTTGTTCTCCTTGAACGATGGCCCCCCGGGGTCCGGCAGCCCGTCGATCGCCGCCGCGAGCCGCTTCGCCGTGCTCAAGATCGCCTCATTGTACTTCTCGTCCGTCGCTAGTACTGTACGGCGGCGTCGTGTTGAAAATTTGAAATGACACATATACACGGCGGCGAGAGCACGGCTGGCCCGGCGAGTAGACATGTGTTTCACCTACGTACCTGGTAGGTTCTCGGAGACGGTGGCGTCGAGGATCTGGTCGCCGACGGCCTGCACGAAGGCGGGGCCGCCGGTGATGGCGCCCTCCTTCTGGCTGGTGACGAGCACGACGATGCCCTTGTTGCTGCCCACCTCAATCGTCGGGTACCACTTCTCCAGCACTTGGTCCGCGTACTCGAACGCGTCAGCTTTGCTCTGCAACACTCTTGATCTATCGATCAGCGGCCAAGGTAGCTAGAAGGGCACGGCGTGAATGCATGTGCGGCAATGCAGGCGCCCGGCGGCGTGCTTACCGTGAGCTTGCGGACGGTGACGAAGTTCAGGCGGATGTTCTTGCGGGCCTCGATGTCACCGGCGAGCCGCTTAACGTCGGACTTGGTCACGCGGCTCAGCACGCCGGCGTCGTCCACCACGTAGGAGTCGACGGGGGGGCCGTCGTTGAGCACGTCGAACTCCGACGCCGCCGCGGGGGAGGGCGCCGGGGCCAGGCTGATGGCCAGCGACAGCGCCGCAGCCGCCAGGCCGTGGTGCAAGAACGACACCCAGCTCCTGACGCCGACGCCGTCTCCATGGGAAGCAGCGACGGCGGCCTGCTGCTTATTGAACGCGCAGGAGACGGTGGACCTGGACGACGCGCTAACGAGGGCTGGTCTCTTGGAGCTACGGAGAGGGATGAACAATGTGGATGGGGAGAGGAGGGTCTCCATTGCCGCCGCGGGAGCTCAGGGAAGGAGAGGAATCAAGCTTGTGAGGGCTCAGACCGTTGGAGCTTCTGCCGCTTCCGTTTGCTCTGGATTGTGATTGGGTGGCTGGGATTCTGGAGCTGGATAAGGTGAGGTGCCAAGCGCTCTTGTCTGGTCGTCAGAGTGCACGCCCATGCCCAAGTGTCAGTCAGTGCACCGCTACTGTGTGTTATGCACGGAACTACCTTATTCGCCGCTCGCGCGGTGCATGACCTCCTGTCGCTCAGGCGCGGGCGGCAAAATGGGTCAGGGTGAGTTTGGTTGTTCGTACGAGATTTTGTCTGTACAAAGCGTGTAGGTATATTTTGTAGAGTTATATTTATTAAAAAAATATGTATTTAGTTAGTTGTATCTGTCTAGATAGATTGAATTTAGTTTTTGTTTAGGTGTTTGAATCTAAGGTCGTATGCGTTAATGTAAAAGTTGAGATTGTGATTGATTACTTGTATTCAGATGATTTTGTAACACTGATAGTGAACCTGTTTGGATGAGCGGATGAATAAGATTGTATCCGTTAGGCCAAGTTTCAGAATGATGCTCGTATCGAGTTTCACTCGTGAGCCAAGATAAAGCTGTATATTTGCACTCGCTAAGCCATACTGTAACAATAAATATAAGCAACCAAACAAATCTATTTTCAAGATTATATGTATCCATCGAGCCATACTGAGATAATCCAGACAACCAAACACATCCAAATATTTTTGTATGGCAACAGATATCGAGAGTAAAGCCAGCCTGGCCATCGTGGGTAGTGGTGGCGCCGAGGGCAACATCGACTACAAATGACCTATAGGCAGCTTTATTCAATAGCAATGAATAGGGTGAGTATGGGAGAAATTTGGGAAGTAATAATACAATAACAGTGGTAGAAAGGTGGCGGAGTTTGTGGCAGAGCTAGCTCTTTTTATCGAGGCCAGCCGATCTCAACGGAATTATGTAATTCCTTAATAAATTATTGTTCATTACTAAGTTTGATCTCGTCATTTAATGGAGCTGACCTTAGCGGCGTTCTCGGCTAGCTTCGCCCCTAGACGGGGTGAACCATAGAGGGCTACTATAACATCAATGTCTTGGGTGAGATGGCATTAGTGTGGGGGATGCCAGCACCAATGCAAACACAGAGGGGAGGGAAGATAAAAGCCCCGATGAGAATGGTGGTCAGTTTAAGAATTGATAGTTTAAAATTGACTTATGAGACATAATCCATATACTAATATGTTGAAATTTCAAAAACATGTTGATTGCCAATTCCATGTTCCTTCGATGTGTTCAAAGTTAGTCTAAAGCGTATAAAAAAGGGACAATTTTTTATTTGCTAATATCTTATCCGAGATATGCCGTCACAAATCCGAGATATGCTGTCACGGATGCATATGAAATATTCTCTTTGACCCCTGAGGAGCAGCAGTGGTCTTCTTTGTCACACAGGAGTGGTCTCTGCCATGGCCACAATGCTCCACTCCGTGGACATCGCGGCCACGCTCCTTAACATCTCCATCTTCGCCCAGGAGCCGCTCACGTCTATCACACGCCAGTTCGACGTGCTCACAGCCGCGATCCGCATCGATGCTGCCCAACACGCCACGGCTACCATGCATCCATAACCTCTCCTCTGTGTTGAGGCCAACCGGGCCAACATTGTTGGATTGATCTTGGCTCTAACGGTCATATATTCTAACTAACTGCTGAGTTTAAGGAGGTCACATCGCCCTCATTTTGTATTTTGATCGGAAGCGTAACCAATCATTGGTTACCCGTCTCGCCTTGCGCCACATAAAAAAGGGGAGCTGGCACCTCACGAGCTAAGGTTCCCATGAGGTTTAGCCTACCCCGCACAACCCAAACCCTAACACGATCACAAGTGTGCAACAGCGAGACGAAGGCCGCCGCCGAACTTCTCCGATCATCTTCGTGAAGCTCTGCATCAAGCCAGTCACACTTACGATCACTACGTCACGCTGGCAACAACAACCCCAACGATCTGCACGACTTCGATTCTCATCACCAAGCACGGCCACGCCTACTTCACTAATCCACATCTCGAATCACCAATGGCTTCTCCGAACGCAGGTACATATTCATGCTTCCATAATTACGGGAGCTTGATTTAGAGCTAGACCATAATGTTGATTAGCTAAAGTTTAGACCCAACAATCGGTATCAGAGCCACTCTAGTCTCTGATCAAGTTCTTTTAGACCTAATTAGATCAAGTCATGTTCGGATGACGCCTTTTGATGATCAATTAGTCATGTATGATCAAGTTTAAGTTTAATTGATGTGTATTAGGCTTAGCTCACAATAATTAGGCTCATATTAATCAAGGCTTAGCACTTGTTGTTGTTAATTAAGCACGATTAGGCCTTAATTGCTTCTTTTTAAGGCTTAATTGATGTGGATTAGCCCTAATTAGTGTCGGATTAGACTCACATGTTCATGAATTAGGGGTTTTAAGGCTCGGATTAGATATATTTTTATGCATATGTGTATGTTCTTGTATGCTTTTGGGCTCAGTTTGGGGAGCTTCAACTTGGGTAAGCATGATAGAAGGAGGGGAATTGGGGAAATCATAAAATCCTAAGCAAAACCCGTAAGAAATCCCCAATTCCCCCCGAAAGACGAAATCCACAAAGCCTAAATACCCTTTTGGCCCCAAATCCCTAACCCAAGGAACTCAACCAAACATTTGCAGGACATGATGTTTATGTACCTTTTTTGTGCACTGTTCATCCTCCCCGGCGTGATCCCCTTCTTGTTTGGCTTCATCGTCGTGCACGCGGCCCTCTTTGTCCTTATGTGCTTCCGGTGCATGAATCTATGTCTTCCTCGGTGCTCGTCAACATCTTCACTAGAGCCCCCTCTTCCGTTGAGCGCGTCGGGCGCTACCGTAGACCCACCTACGACGACGCGCGTGAACTCTGCCGCAAGCGTGCACTGGCAGGTAGACCTTAGGAAGCACCTCTGTAGCTTCCCCCAGCCTCTCCTTTTCTCTCCCTCTCGCCGGCAACATTGCACAGTGAAGTCGGAAAGGGAGAGAGGGGAAATGAACTAAGTTTAGGGTTTATGGTCGGCGCGACATTTTTGTTCGGGAGAAATCACCGAGGAGCCATTGGATCACGGGGAATGGCCAAGATCGCACAGGCTCAGGTGGCCGGGCCGACGTCGCGCTACTGAGCCAGGTTAGCGCACGCGTGTGTCGCGTGGGCCGTTCAGCTGAATAGGCCGATTGGGCCGTTTCCTTTAAGTCTTTGGGTTTTTTCCATTTATTTAGAATTTCCAATGGTTATTTAATTCTTTTATTCATTTATGCACTAGATTATGGTCTAAAATTAATGATGATTAATACATAAAATTACGATTAATTCTCTGGACGAATTGGAACCAACGAGAAGATTTTTCGGAGAATTTTATGATCAATTCATGTAGGTTCATAATTACTTTTTGACCAAAGTTTACTGTAATTATACGTTATTTTATGTGTTAATACAAATTCTTTTCTGTTTTATGCCCAATGGTCATGCGGATTAGAATTTCAATTTTTGTATGATTTTAATCAGACCAACGTAGGGTTAATTTCATGCAAATTATTTATTCATGATAAATTTCTAATCTGGCTCAATTTTTACTTTCCAGTTCTTAACGCTTCCTCTATTGCCGCCACAATTGACGGCATAGAGTGACTTACAGGGAATAACTTTCCCACTTAGAAAGCTAAGGTTACTGTTGTCCTTGGATTTTTGGACCTTGACTATGCACTTAGGGTTGACGCACCCACTGCTCCCACTATTGGTGTGGAGAATTATGATGATCTAAAGAAAACTTATGATGCACTTTCAGAGAAGTGGGAGCGGTCTAACCGCATGTCACTAATGATTATGAGGAACTCGATCTCGAAAGCTATAAGGGGAGCAATTCCAATCTCAGAAAAAGCTAAGATGTACTTGGCATCTGTGGAGGAGCAATTTAAAGGCACCTCCAAGGTTTATGTTAGCACATTAATTCAGAAGCTCCTCAACACTAAATATAATTATAGATCCGGCGGCATAAGAGAACACATCATGATGATGACAGGCATGACTGCCAAACTTAAGAGCATGGAAATGGAAATCTCTAGTGGTTTCCTTGTCCATTTCATTATGATCTCTCTTCCTCCTGAATTTTTTCCCTTTAATATTAACTATAATACTCATAAGGAGAAATATACTATGAGCGATTTGATCGCGATGTGTGTCCAAGAGAAAGAGAGGCTGAGGGCTACAAAGAAATATTTTGTTAATCAAGTTAGCAACCCCAGAAACAAAAGAAAATTCCAAAGAGATTTCAACTCTAAGAAGAAGTTGAATTTTATCGCTAAGCACGTTAAGACAACACAGAGGACGCACAAGGCACCTGCTCCTTCTGCTTCCACCTCTCAAGAATCTAAGAATGATGGATATCGCTTCTGCCATAAGAAGGACCACTACCAGAAAGACTGTGTTGGTTTTCTGAAGTGGCTCGCAAAGAAGGGTAATAATTTAATAACATTTATTGAGGAATCTCTTTATGCTAATTTCTCTCTTAATTCCTGGTGGATTGACTCAGGTGCCACTATGCACGTTACCAACTTCTTATAAGGATTCCTTACCATTAGAACGTTAGGAAAGGGAGAGCAAAGTCTTAGAGTGACCAATAAAAAGGAAGCTGAAGTCGAGGCTATTGGATCACTTCCCTTAGCCCTTGATAGTGGCTTTACTCTTAGACTTAATAATGTAGTTTATGTTCCTACCATGAGGAGGAATCTCATTTCCATTTCAATGTTAGACGATGATGGTTTTCATATAATTTTTGAGATAATAAGTGTATTCTTAAGTTTAATTAAGATATTATTGGTCTTGTCATCTGACAAGATAAACTTTATACGCTTACTCTTAATGAATCCTCTGTGTCTATAAATGCCTGTGATGTAAACCATAAGAGAAAGAAATGTACAATTAATGAGACTTATTCGAAACTGTGGTATTGTCGTTTAGACCATATTTCGAGGTGGAGAATGGAGTGTCTCATTAAGGAAGAAATTCTCCCGCCCTTAGACTTCTCTGACTCTGATCACTGCAGAGATTGTATTAAAGGGAAATACGTTATGCAAATAAAGAAGGGGGCCACTCGAAGCACAAGATTATTAGAATTAATTCACATGGACATCTACGGTCCTTTTCCTGTGATATCGGTGGATGGTTTTGATTCATTCATTACCTTCACTGATGATTTTTCCCATTACGGCTATATCTACCACATTAAAGATTGATCTGAGTCTCTCGACGAATTCAAGATATTTAAGACCAAGGTAAAAAATCAGCATAACCTAAAGATTAAAGTAGTGAAATCGAATCGCGGGGAGAGTATTATAAGAGACATGCCCCTTACGGGCAAATCCCTAGTCCTTTTGCCAGATTCTTTCAAGAAAATGGCATAGTAGTCCAATATTCTACACCTGGTGAACCTTAGCAAAACGGGGTAGCTAAGAGACGTAGCCGCACACTCATGGACATGGTGCGAAGTATTCTCAGCTATTGTAGTTTACCAATTGGACTGTGGATGAAGGCACTTAAAACAGCCGCACACATTCTCAATCAGGTTTCTAGTAAATCAATTCCAAAAACATCTTACAAATTATGGACTGAGAGAAAGCCCTCTTTGAAGTATTTGCATGTATGGGGCTATGCAGCTAAAATTAAAGTTTTTAATCCACATATTGGGAAATTAGATCCTAAGATAGTTTTCACTTTATCGGGTATCCTGAGAGATCGAAGGGGTATCGCTTTTATTGTCTAGATAGGATCACTAAGTTTGTTGAAACAAGACACGCTGTATTTCTTAAGAATGGGGATCTGAAGCTCAGGAAAGTTGATCTCGAGGAAAAACAGGTTTATGTGCCTACACTGCTGATCCAAGGGTCCTACATCCCTGTGCCCCAGATGGTTGCATCTCAGTAGAAATTAACATCAGTGCATCCCCTATTGAGGTCTCTGAAATTCCTAACGTTGTACCTAACGATGAGCCTCAGCAGTCGCCTGCAGTACCCAGTCCTAGTCTTGTAGTACCTAACAAACCGATCAAGAGATCACAGCATGACAGGAGACCTGCTATCTTGAACGATTACGTTGTCTACATGAATGGAGACATTAATGATATAGGGAAGGCAGAAAATCCCAACTCACATAAAGAGGTTATGACGAGTGAGCATTCCCGTGAGTGGCTTAATGTTATGAATGATGATATAAATTCTATGAGTGATAATGATGTATGTGACCTAGTAGAAATTTCTAACGAAGCTAAAACATTAGGTTGTAAATGGGTTTACAAAGCAAAGCATGACTCTAAGGGGAATATTGAAAGGTTCAAAGCAAAGGGATGACTCTAAAGGCTTCTCGCAAAGAGAAGGGGTTGACTATAATGAAACTTTCTCTCCTGTATCAAGTAAAGATTCCTTCATAATAAGTATGGTGCTTGTAGCGCATTATGATTTAGAGCTGCAATAAATAGATGTAAAGACGACATTCCTTAATGGTGACTTAGAAGAAAATGTTTATATGGCTTAATCGGAAGGTTTTATCGTAGAAGACAAGGAACATTTAGGATGTGGCCTTAAGAAATCAATTTATGGTTTAAAGCAAGCTTCTATGCAGTGGTATCTCAAGTTTGATAAAGTTATTAGACATTTTGGCGTTAAAGAGAATGAAGTTGATAACTGCATTTATGTAAAGTTTAAATGGGGGAAATTCATCATCTTAATTCTTTATGTGGATGATATCTTATTGGCTAGCAGTGATAAGGATATATTATTTGAGACCAAGAAATTTCTATCATCTAATTTTGATACGAAGGACCTCGGTGAAGCTACTTACATTCTTGGCATTGAGATTCACCGAGATTGGTCCAAAGGAGTATTAGGTTTGTCTCAAAAAGTATACATTGACAGAAAACTGAAGAAATACAATATGATAAGTGCTCTGCCATGCCTGCTCCTATTGTTAAGGGCGATAAGTTTGGGACATCTCAATATCCGAAGAAGCAATATGAAACTAATCAAATGAAGTCAGTTCCTTATGCTTCAGCTGTCAGAAGCATTATGTATGCTCAAGTATGTACATGCGCTAACTTATCTTTCGTGGCCGAGATGTTTGGCAGATATCAGTCAAATCTAGGACCGGACCATTGGAAAGCTGTTAAAAAAGTCCTTCGTTATTTGCAAGGCACTAAGAACTACATGCTCATATTTAGAAAAATCTGATAACCTCGAAATTGTTGGTTATTCGGATGCAAACTTTACGGGGTGTGTGGACACTAAGAAATCCACGTCAGGCTATATCTTCACCCTTGCTGGAGGAGCTATCTCGTTGAAAACCTCTAAACTGACACTTACAGCAACATCAACGATGCAAGTTGAGTTTGTAGCATATTATGAGGCTACCGAGCAGGCTGTATGGCTAAAGAATTTTATCTCAGGATTAAGAGTGGTAGACAACATTTCAAAGCCAATTACGCTGTACTACGATAATCAACCCGTAGTTTTCTATATGAGTAACAACAAGTCGAGTGGTGTTGCCAAATATATCGACATTAAGTATCATATTATGAAAGATAGAATCCAGGATCAAACAATAAGTGTCAAGCATATAAGTACTAAGTCAATGCTTGCGGATCCGCTTACTAAAGGCTTACCACCCCATATTTTTCGTGATCATGTTGCTGGTATGGGGTTATTGAAAAGCCTATGATTCTGGATTAAGAGACCATTAAGCAAACTAACTCCCATTAACTATAACAAATTTCTATTTTGAGATAGAGTGGTGTACTATAGGTATTTGAGTTTCAATGGTATTTTATTAGCCGCTGCAACACTTTGCTTTGGTGTGCTATTGTATTAAGAGTGGACTTATGATGTTAGCCTTACGATTAAGGGAGAGAATGTTAGATTGATCTCGGCTCTAATGGTCACATATCCCAACTAACTGTCGAGTCCAAGAGGGTCACATCGCCCTCATCCCGCACTTTGATCAGAAGCGTAACCAACCATTAGTTGTGGTCCCGTCTCGCCCTACGCCACATAAAAAAGGGGAGCCGGCACGTCATGGGCTAAGGTTCCTGTGAGGTTTAGCCTACCCCGCACAACCTAAACCCTAACGTGATCACAAGGGTGCAGCAGCGAGGCGAAGGCCACCGTCGGACTTCTTCGATCATCTTCGTGAAGCTTTGCATCACGCTGGTCGCACCTACGACCACTATGTCACGTCGGCGACAACAGCACCGACGATCTACATGGCTCCGATTCTCATCACCAAGCACGGCCCCGCCTACTTCACCAATCCACATCTCGGATCACTAATGGCATCTCTGAACGTAGGTACATATCATGCTTCCGTAATTACAAGTGCTTGATCTAGAGCTAGGCCATAATGTTGATTAGCTAAGGTTTATACCCAACAACCATATGTGCCAAACAACCACTCCTCGCGGTCGATGGGGCCGAGGAGGCCGTGTGGGAGCCAACAGCGGGGCCATCTTGGGAGGCTTCCTAGTGTGCACCAGGGTTTCATTTGTTGGTAATAGAAATTTATCGGAGGTCACCGATAAACGGGATTTTTAGATTTATCGGAATTCTATCAGTGATAAACAATTTTTTTGATTAAAATTCAGAAAAAAAATGGGTTAATTTCTCTAGAAAATAACATCGATTGCCTCCAAACTATTTACATAAAAAACTACATATAATAATATAGAAATGAGAGAGTATCACTGATTCAAAGATACAACGATAGTGGTGTACTGGTGTGCCACTAGACGGGAATTTAAAAATTGAAAAAATTAGGTGATAAAGATATTTATCAGGTCTAACCGTAAAACAGAAATATCATAATCATATGATGGATAAATTTTACCCTGCCGCAACACCTGCACCGTGGCCGCAACAGTGGCGGTAAGGAGTGCGACTATAGGACAGAAAATGTTGCGATTCCTTTTTTTAGACGAAGGAATAACATTATTCCGGCCTCTGCATAGCGAAATGCACACAGCCGCTCATTATTACAAAGTTTGATATAACACCTGGTAAACCAGATAAGTTATGGAAAAACAAAAGCATTCTGAACATTGGTCGGTCCAGTTCCTGCTGGTAGTCTATTACTAAACCGCCAACCAAAACGAGCAAAAATCTCCATCACGGTTGTTTCCAATCTTCGACATGCATCCTTTATAAGAGGCTGATCGCCCGTCTTATGCAGCAAAGACCAGTGCCGAATCCAATGCGTGCCCCGAAAAAGAACCTGCATGAAAGAATGAATTTTTGCCCTGTCAAAAACAACATCATTACGACTTAACCAAACAGCCCAGCAAAGTGCACTAGCCCCAACCAAAATGAGGTTTTTAAGATTTTGACTCATCCCATTAAGCCAGCTTCCAAACAAATTGGAGACACTTGTTGGTGGGCTTAAGTCAAACGTAACTTCAACCACACGCCAAATAAATTTAGCAGACAAACGTAACTTCAACCACACGCCAAATAAATTTAGCAGACCGACATTCAAAGAATAGATGTTGTATTGTTTTCTCATAGTGACAGTAACAAGTGATACTATCTTCCCAACGCCGTTTTGCTAAATTATCTTTGGTTAGAGTCTTTCCATTAAAAAGAAACTATAAGAACACTTTAATCTTGAGCGGAAGTTTAAGCTTCCAAAGATGAAGGTTTTTTGAATGACAAACTGACTAATCAAGGATCTATACATCGATCGGACCGTGAATCTTTCATGTTGATGTAGAGACCAATGAAATGTGTCATGACTATTATTAAGCTGTACAGATGCCAACTTAAGAATCAAATCATTCCAAGCAGCCAAGTTGTTGCGATTCCTATGGCCTAATTCTCTATGTGCGTGATGGATTTGCAACTCCAGCGCTGGATTTTCTTTTTCCAAATTACGTCTCATTTGCGCAACGATTGGTCGGATCTATCAGTGTTGTACCTAAGCATATCTTCATTCTATGTTACTTTATGTATCGTGAATGTTTAGTTCTTGTTTCATTCTTGCCTAAAGAGAGGGGCGTGCAGTGGCGTTGCCGTCCTGGAAGCAGCGCAAACATGCTCCACGAAATGCCAACCCGGGACGTCCTCTCGACCACGCGGTCGTCCGCTCGGCTACTGCACTGCTCGTTGGCATGCGGTTCGACGCCTGCACCCTGCCTCACCAAGCTTGGCCTGTGCTCTAATGTCTTTGTGCTCGAAAGGAGTGGCGGACCCGGAATTTTTAAATGAGCCTCGAACTCCATCTTGGCTGTGTGGAGAGAGTTTTTTTTTAATATTTTCTAACATTAATATTTAAATAAATAGATTTTTGATAAAAAAATTACAAAATTAAACATCTACCGCCCTCAGATCGGCAGGTAGGATTTTCAGAGGGCAGTAAGCAGTCTGACATGCTGTGCAGGGGCTAAGAGCCCTCTGGTCGGGCGGTTACTAGCCGAGAACAGCATTTCTGTGAAATCACTGTTCACAGTAATATTTTCGCTTCCATCTTCTTTATACAAAATAATGGTCTTCTGTTGCTCCAAAAATTCTAAATTTTTTTTTACGTGTTTCATAATTCATGTGCAATCCATTTTAATTGGATTCACTAAAAAGTATGTGTAGAATTTAAACTAAAATTCTTCAAAAATGACTACTTTTATAAAATGGTTATTTCTACAATGGACTTCTATAGTCTTTTTTGGAGAATTTTAGTTTATAAAAATAGTCTTTGTGAGGATGAGGCACCGTGATCCTAGTCTTGTGTGGCATGCAAAAACTAACTCTCACCAGTGAATTGCACGGGAGCAACAACAGAGAATGGGCATGCAGGAACACCGCCTCCCTGACCTTCATTGTCAGCGCTATCTATCTTTGAGCTACTGTTATTCGACTATCGATAAGTTAGGCTCTTTGGGTCACTATCTGTGCTCTCATTGTTTTGCACTTGTCTTTTACCTTTACTCTTAATCTTCTTGCTCTTCTTTAGATGCGTCATTTGCTTTTTTTCTCTTTCCTGTGTGTGCCACCTACCACTTTAGCAGCCCACTATTGCAAATCTTGTGCGTTCACTGTGTTTGTCACTATGTGAGTTGGCAGAGGTATGTCACTATCTATGTCCTCCTTATCAAGCTCTGGGGCTGATGAGGACATCACTCCCTCGGATACATACAATGATCCTCCATTGAACTTTCAAGATCCAATCACAAGAGCTCGCGCACGACAATTAAATTTAGAGGTGGGCTCGTTCCTAAGCAACTCTTTATATAATTTTGAGAATAGATTACTACCTAATGATTATGTGTTGCTTAGGAATCATGGAGATGACAAGAAGACATATAGAGGAAGGCTTGGAGGCGTGGAGGAGCAGCTAGGACGTCCAACAACAGCAGGAGGTCCAGTCCAACTCGAGTCCGAATCAGCCTCGACCTCCAGGACCAGCGAGCAGTAAAACGGACACCCAGGACGCATCCGGACTCCGTTTTCGATGATTCACATATGGTTGGAAAGATAATTTCATAAGGAAACCAATGGAGTTGGTTTGAGGTCCAAATTCCTTCTGAGTCAACGGAAAACGTTGAAACAAGTCAGCATCCAGAATCTGTCCCGGTGCTGCGTCACCGTTTTTGGTCCGTTGGGCCGTGTATCGTCGTTGAGCCCATTAGGGGGGGCGTGACCAGGGGGTGTGACGACCCTAGACCCTTATTATCTGCCGCCGCCGCTCTCGTTAGGGCGGGTTTTGCTTAGATTATTCTGTCAAGAACAGTTTCGCCGTTTCGTCGGTTTGTGAGACCCCAACTCGTGAGATTAATCATTCATCTGCAATTTGGTTGCATTCTTCCTTGTTCTTGCTTGTGTTCTTCGATTCGCAGGCAAGGACTTTAGCCTTCTTGGCGAGGTCAACCGTGCAACGCCGGTTGATAACCAGAGGAGACGTGGTGCTGCGATTGCGGGGTTTCGGATCGTGTTGTTCGGAAGCCGGATCGACTTGTGTCTCGTTTCCACCAAATCGAGAGTTACCAGAACCTTTCGGAAGATCGGGAACCCTTGTTCATATTAGGGGCAGCATTTGATCTACCGGTCTCCATCTAGTTCTGGAGCGGATTGTTCTCCTTTTTCAATATGAGCTCCATAAGCCGCTAAAATGGATCATCATCAACAGTCGACCTGATGCATGCATCCAAATTATTCTGTATTCTCATGTTGTAGTTGACACATACCAACTTATGGAGCTTCTTGTAGCTTAAGCGATTGCGAACTTTCATGTGGATAAATGCAAATGTACTCCAGTTCCTCTCACACCCACTAGATGAAGCGCACCGAGACACCAACTGATTTCAACAATAAATTTATCGTATGCGCCACACAAAGCTGCCACGCTATAGCAGGATATTCCCTTTTGAGAACTTGATAGGCCTTCTTATAGTTGGACCCGTTATCAGTTACGATCTACATAATATTTTGTGGCTCCAAATCATTGACCACTGCTCTTATCTCCTGCATAAACGAATCAACCAAATAAACATGCAACAATTGCAATACTATGTTACTAACTCAGCAAAACAATGTACCTTGTTCAAATGCTTTGCATCTTGACTGTAGCCAGTCGCATCTACGGATTTGTGAAAAAATATACGATCATGACAATATATAAGAAAATTAATAATACTCATGTGCATCGGTCTAGTCCATGAATTACACATAATGGTCACATTATACTCTGGCCATTCTAGCTTTCACTTATCAAATATCTTCTTTAATGCACTCTCGTTCTCGTCCAGGTACTTACCATCTATATCCTGGCCAGTAGAGATGATACACCATTGCCTGTTATAGAACAGATAGTCATAAGTTAAAAAGAAATAAATATGACAACAATAAATTCATTACAAACTTAATCACTCACCCTATTTCTGTGTTTCTTTCACTGTAGCAACAAAGAATGTGTCGTTTACCCTTCTACCAGGAATACCTAAAGTGTGAAAAAAATTGGACCATACCAAACCAATAGCTTCCTTCGCTTTCTTTCCCTTCGCACTCTATGATCCAATGTCAATCCTCTGCTGCACAGGGGCTTTTGCTACAGTAACATCGTAATCTCTGACACTTGGTAGTGGCTCCCTGGTTGAAGATGCCCTCCTAAGCATCATCTTTAACACATTTACTCCTCTATCACTTCCACTGCTACCTCCATGCTCGTAGGACTCACATCTCCTGAACTCTTCCTCCTCCCTAGACTAAGCCATGACACGCTGCACCTGTTCCTCTTCCATCTCCTCATTATCGCTTGTCAAATCTACTTGAACTCTTGCTGACTGTTGCCTTCGAAAACCTCTCCTCAGACTTTCCCTTCATCTTATCTCTTGCCCTATCCAGCTCATGTCTGAAATAATCACCCACATTTGGAGACACCCTATCACAATATGTAACATTTGTTTCGTGCCCTACCAAATGTTCTTTCAACCTTGTGGCACCATCGCCTTTCTTTTCCTTATTACAGTAATTGCACCTAAACCCTAGGGCTAAATTGTCCCCGTGTTGTTACTTGTTGGGGTTAGTTAGTGTCCGAAAGTGTTAGTTTTGTTTAATGTTTTCTCACTGTTGGAATTTGTAGAGTGATAATAGGATGATATATGTTCTTTTGGAGTAATCGATGGCGGATAGAGATGTGATATAGTAGCATGGGGACAATTTGGCCCTGGGGTTTAGGTGCAATTATTGCAATAAGGAAAAGAAAGGTGATGGTGCTACAAGTTTGAAAGAATATTTGGCAGGGCGCGGATCTAATATTATACATTGTGATAGGATGCCTCCAGATGTGCGTGATTATTTCATGCGTGAGCTAGATAGGGCAAGAGATAAGAGGAAGGGAAAGTCTGAGAAGAGGTTTCAGAGGCAAGAGTCAGCAAGAATTCAAGTAGATTTAACAAGCGATAATGAGGAGACAGAAGAAGAATAGGTGCAGCGTGTCATGGCTCAGTCTAGGGATGAGAAAGAGTTCAGGAGGAGGGCAGTGAGTCCTACGAGCATGGAGGTGGCAGTGGAAGTGACAGAGGAGGTAATGTGTTAAAGAGGATGCTTAGGAGGGCATCTTCAACCAGGGAGCCACCACCAAGTGTCAGAGATTACAATGTTATTGTAGCAAAAGCCCCTGTGCAGCAGAGCATTGACACTGGGTCATGGAGTGCGAAGGGAAAGAAAGCGAAGGAAGCTATTGGTTTGGCATGGTTCAAATTTTTCCACACTTCAGCTATTCCTGGTAGAATGGCGGACGACGCATTCTTTGTTACTGCAGTGAAAGAAACACAGAATAGGGTGAGTGATTAAGTTTGCGATGAATTTATTGTTGTCATATTTCTTTCTTTTTGACTTATGACCATCTGTTCTATAACAGGCGATGGTGTACCATCTCCAACTGATCGGGATATAGATGGTAAGTACCTGGACGAGAACGAGAGTGCATCAAAGAAGATATTTGACAAGTGGAAACTAGAATGGTCAGAGTATGGTGTGATCATCATGTGTGATTCTTGGACTGGAGCGACGCACATGAGTATTATTAATTTCCTTATATATTGTAATGGTCGTATGTTTTTTCATAAGTCCGTAGATGCGACTGGCTACAGTCAAGATGCAAAGTATTTGAACAAGGTACATTATTTTGCTGAGTTGGTAACATAGTATTGCAATTGTTGCATGTTTATTTGGTTGATTCGTTTATGCAGGAGATAAGAGCAGTGGTCAATGATTTGGAGCCACAAAATATTGTGCAAATCGTGACTGATAACGGGTGCAACTATAAGAAGGCCTGTCAGGTTCTCAGAAGAGAATATCTTGCTATCACGTGGCAGCCTTGTGTGGTGCATACGATAAATTTAATGTTAAAATCAGTTGGTGTCTCAGTGCGCTCCATCTAGTGGATGGGAGAGGAACTGGAGTATATTTGCATTTATCCACACGAAAGTTCGCAACCGCTTAAGTTACAAGAAACTCCATAAGTTGGTATATGTCAACTACAACCTGAGAATACAGAATAATTTGGATGCAGGCTTCAAATTGATTGTTGATGATGATTCATTTCAGCTGCTTATGGAGCTCACATTGAACGAGAAGAACAATCTGCTCCGGGACTGGATGGAGACCGGTAGATCAAAAGCTGCCCCAGAGATTGATGAGGAGGACACAAACAGTGACATACCCCTGCCAACTCACCTGGTAACAGACACAGTGAACCCACAAGATTTGCAACGGTGGGCTGCTAAAGTGGTAAGTGACACACACGGGAAAGAGGAAAAAGCAAATGACGCATACAAATAAAAGCAACAAGATTAAGGGTAAGGACAAAAGACAAGTGCAAAATGATGAGAGCACGGATAGTGACCCAAAGAGCCCAACTCACCAAGAGTCGAATGACAGTAGCTCAAAGACATATAGCGCTGACGATGACGGTCAGGGAGGCGGTGTTCCTCCACGCCCATCCTCTGTCATTTCTCTTGTGCAATTCACTAGTAAGAGTCAGTTTTTACATGCCACACAAAACCAGGACCACGATACCCCATTCTCAAAAGATATGTCATACAGGGTGGCCATGATGGACCACAAGATAGTGGAAGCTATTCCAACAACTATGGCATAGGGAGTAGTTCTAGATCGTATCTGTACCACTATCATATGTCTGATGCTCAGTCAGAGCTTCCTATTCAGTGGGTCTATGAGTGACAATACCCTGAGTTTTATACCATATTGCAAGGACAATAGTCAACCACTTCTGCATGGATAGGGCAAATTTGGTAGAGTTTAAGACAGAGTTGCTATCTACACAACGGATAATACTTATGTCCACCGAGAAGTACAATACAGTCGAATTTAATCGTTCTCCCAAGCTGATGGTTCTGAAGGTGATGATAATTTACTTTCTGCAACTACTTTATTTCCATACCATGGTATTGTACTAATTTTTTTCCATCTCGTAGGTTTCACGTGGCGTGGATACTATGCAAACTATATTTTAAGTATCGATCATCACTTTGGTAAGTACTGATGGATGGCATGTGATTGTGTTTTTAGCTTTTGTACGAACAATTCGACATATTTATTAATTTGAGGTGCTACATATGTAATGTATGCATATATTCGATGAAACAATTATTTGGTCATGCTCATATTGCTATTAGTATCTACTCGTATGGACAATTCAACATATTTATTAATTTGAGGTGATATATATGTAATGTATGCATATATTCGATAAAACAATTATATGGTCATACTCGTATTACTATTAGTATCTATTTGTTTGCTTGAAAATGTTCAAAATATAGCAAATATCATGCCTAAATTTTTTCTAATTAAATAAAACATAACAAATCTCATGCCATATTTGTTTCTATTTTTTATTTTTTATGATTTTTTTGATTTTCCTAAAAAAATTCGTAGAATTCAACTAAACCGGTCGGTTATCGCTTCAAATCGCTCTGTTTTCGATCAAAATCGCTCGGTTATCGAGTATATGGTTATCGAAAAAATCGTTCGATTTATCGCAAAAGCGCTCGGTAACTGGTCCAATTCGACCTGTTACTGAATGGCGAATCGGGCGATTTTTTTTCAAATTTTAAATTTGACCGAGTGAATTTTAAGTGAATTCTTACCGAATTTTGAGCGGTTATCGTGATAACCGCGATTTTTCGATAACCGTCCGGGTCCGGTTTTCATGTCTCAAACGATATTGTGAACCTTATCTCGGACCACGAAGCCTCTGCAAAAGAGAGAATAGAAGTGCCGAACTATGCTGATAACGCTGCTGAAGATACTCCCACATCTCCCTAGCTGATGAGAGACCTATAAGGCGATAAGTTCACCCTGATCGATTCCTCTGCACTCATGCACAAGATATCCATCACACAACGGTCACTGAGCCACCAATCCACGGCAGCCTTTGCATCAACCTCATCAGCAGGAGGATTGTCAGTGAGGTGGGATGCCAGACCATTGAACCTGAGGAGCATGCGAACTGTAGTTCTGGTCATTCAGCTTGACATCTAATGCTGCTAGGAGAGCATCATCACTGAAAGCGCTATCGGAGGCCATAGGAGAGTAGCAAGGGTAGCAAGTGACGGCGTTGGGAATTGTGAGAACAGCTGCAGCAGTCAGTCACAAGCAAGCAAGTCCAGCAGCACCAACTGCACAATGCAGTACCACCAAATTCTTCAGCAAGCCCAAAACAGAGTCCACCGAAACAGCTCTCGCTAGCAGATGCACAAATCAGCAGATGGCTTCAGACGGTGGAAGATTGGGTGCGGTAGACGGCTCCAAGAGGCAGCAAGAGCCTTGCGCCGGCGTTGGCGGCAATGGCCGAGGGCTGGAGGGCCCTGGGCAGCGGCACCTTAGCAGACAGTTCTTCGCTTAGGGTATGGTATGAAACTATGAGCGAAAGAAAAAAAATGATTGTGCATTCCATTCTTCCATTTTGCTTGAACACCAATGCTAGAGGAATTTTAAAAGTAAAACAATCACTACACGAAATCCTGCTCGTCAAATGCCTTGGTGTGTTCTACTGATAGCTTAGAATTTGTAGTTCGTTCTTGCAGAACTAACCCTATCACCTTAGCAAGACAATTGCATTTTTCTTACTGCTTTCTGTGTTCGTTGAACTTACGTTTTTCATACTGTGACAGACATACATCAAAGCATACCACACGATTCAGCTGCGACTGCTCCGCAGACAAAGTGGGATGATGACGGTGTGAAGCTGCGTTCAGCTGCTGTATCCCTTTCTGTTTCATAAATGTGCGAAACAGGATACCACACGATTCCATTAGAACTTCGGCTTCAGCAGCATGCATAGAGGAATCATTTCGATCTTACATTTTGGTCGTGGAAAGATGTTACATAGTTCTATTAGTCGGCAACAACTACAAACGAACTGGCTGAGATTCTTGCACATCATTGGAGTGCATCTGTAACATTTTTTTCTAATGAAAAAATATTTTGAGAAATGGCATCATAACTGGATTTAGTTGATTATTTGGATCTTATTTATCTACAATAGTTCTCTATCTCAGTCTAACACAAGAGTGGTACCGGTCTGTAAGTATGAAATGGCTAATTTCACTTGGTCCCCCTTGAGTTGACTTGGATTCCATCAACTTTTGCAAATCTGCTAGCTCCTTATATGGTATTATAAAAGTGTATCTAGTTTTTATATGTGATTTTGGTAATTAATGATAATACTTATAGACTAACTATATTGTTGAGAATTATTAGTAGAATTTTCCATAGGTGATACATGAAAGAGAGATATACATTAAGATCAATAGCTCTATGTTACACTAATAATGATGTTGAGAATTGTTATTAGGTTATTCTATAGGAGATACATAAGAAATGAAATATAGATTCATTAAAAAGTATCATGAGTACAAAGAATTGCATCAAAGTCAATAAGCTTTTAATGATGCTAATAAAAAAGAAAGAAAAGCTCATATAAGATTGACGATAAACGTGAATGCTAAGTTACTTGTGGTGATCAAGTAACTAAAGATATGCTATTATCAATAGAGTTTTATGAACTAATCCATATGTTTTATGCTTAAGAGTAAGTTCGGGTTAGGATCTATAAGAAGATATAAGTTGAATTTAAATCATATATGCTAAGGGTGAAGAACAATATTGGACTCCATATATGATAAATTGAATTTATTAAAGATATCCGATACAAAATGGTTTTCTATGGCAAGATGGTGAAGGGCAATCAAGACTCGACTGTGATGGACCATCCAGTGGTGAAGGATAAACAAATGACTTGGCACCGAAGGACCAAGACGATGGTGAAGAGCGAGTGAAGGCTTTACGCTAATGGACTGTGTGAGGTCATAGGAAGCTATAGGTGACTAGCATCAATTATATAAAGAATCAAGAAGAGATTTAGTGAACATTATATGAAAGTTGGCAACCCTCAAGGTTTGAAAGAAAGAAGCGGTACTTAAGAGTTTTCAAAGGTTCAAATTGGTTCAAACGAGTTTTACATTTGAATTTGAGTATAGGTATGCCACACTATTAAGAGGGACGCAACATGAGCTATTTGTCGTGTCTCAGTGCTCAAGAGTTTCTAATCAAAAGTGAGAGCTCGCTTTAGTAATTCGGTGCGGAAAGTGTGGAAGTGTTTGAATTGGGTTTCGGAGTGCTCCTAGTTTGATCAAATATGTTTGGGATCATGAATTCGGTTGGGATGTGTAGCCCTCTGAATAAGCTTTCCGTAGAGTCTAAACTCGTCGAAATCAAACTTCAGGATCAAAAGTTACCACAATTTTCAAAGGGTCAGCTGTGCTGAATTCGGACTCTCCGGGTTGACCCGGATACTCTGGGTTGGCCAGAGTCTCCGCATTTAGCTTTGATCCAAGTGGTCTGTTAGGGCATAAGTGTTTCACCCGGATACTCCAGGTTGACCCGGATAGTCCTAGTGGTTGGAGTCTCCGAACTTTACTCCGGCTAGAGCTCTTAGTTATGTGTTTTAGTGCTAACTCGAAGTCTTAGGGTTGACTAGGATACTCTAGGTAAGTATAAAAAGCTGTGTAACGGCTAGTTTTTGGGGAAAGAGTATAAATAACCCTTCAGCCTCACCCTTGTTTACTGTTGTTTAGGCACGAAAGAAAAACTTTTTACAGCCAAAAGAACTCTCTCTCACTCCAATCTAGTGTGTGATTTAAGAAGAAAAGTGAGTTGGGTTGAGAGATTGCAAATTTGAGTGCAAGTGAGTGTATATCCTATCTTGAGCACTCGAGTTCATCGACAAGAAGTTTGCAAAGCATTTGTTACTCTTAGAGCTTTGGGCTCCTAGGCGGCTAAGCGTTGTCGGCGAGCACATAAGTTTGTGGTGTGCGGCGGAAAGTTTGTGAATACTTCTCCTCCGGAAGGGGAGAAATCAAAAGTGGAAGCTAAGCTCAAGTGTGATCGAGCTTGGAGAGGAAAAGGGTTAAGAGAAACCTGACTCAACTATGACTAAGCCCCTCAACGGAGACGTAGGAACCTCTATAGGTGTCCAAACTTCAAGAAACAAATCTTGTGTCTGCTCTCTTGTTTTCTTGTTCTTGTGTTCTTAATTAATATTTATACATATTACTCGATCTACTTGTTCGTGTGAAATTGATTGTAAGTACTCTATGGATCTACTTGGAATCATCACTTGAAACACACGACTTTATTTGATTTGAGCTAGAACTCTTTAGATATTGTTTAATTTTAATTTTGAGTTCATTCTCTGTTGAACCCGGAGGTTCCGTATTGAACCCGGATACTCCAGATACTATACAATCAGATTTGAATCCAGAGTATCCGGGTCAATCCGGATTATCTGGTGAACAATATTTTCAGGGTTTTTTTAATTAGAGTTTTTTTTTCATATATCTTACTAGAATTGAATAATTTTGGTCATCCTAGGATTGTAACTTTCACATCTTTTTAGGGTAATTGTGTACTAGTTGAGCCTAACTTATTTAGGATTTTCACTTGTGAAAAATCATTTAGTTTATTTTTCGCTACAAGTTTAGATCAACAGTAAAAGGGGATGGATTTTTGTAAAAATGGCTATTCACCCCTTTCTAGGCAACATCATTGTCCTTTCAATTGTATCAGAGACAAGTCTCTCTTTTAGAGCTTCACCGCTTAGAGAGTAAAGATGTCAACTAGTAGATTAGTGCACATAGAACCACTCCTATTAGATGGCTCTAATTATATTAAGTGGAGTACTCGCATGCTTTATAATTTTAGGACCATTGATCCTCAAATAGAGCGAGTTATAGATGTGAGCATTTCTCCTCATAGTGATAAACTCTTATCGGTTGAAGAGGAAGAGAAATGCATATATCTTAATGATCAAGCCACTAATGCTTCATTTAATACGTTAAGTATAGATGTGGTTGAATCCATCTTGCCGCTTGAAGATGCTCATCTCATTTGGACTACTCTTAAGGAAAGATATAACAAGTCTAAATGTGATGAAGAAGAACTCCTTCCGGCGACGTCATTTGAGAAATGCTTTACTTCATCATCACATCATGAAGAGCACCAAATGACTTCCTCTCTTATCCAAGAGGATGCCTCTTCATCTACCTCACCAATTGATAAACCGAGCAAGGTAATAATATAGTGAGTGGGATTAGTAAGTGTTCAAACATTCCTTTGAATTTTACAACACTTGCAATAAAATTTCTAAATCTACTAGTATTGTTAACTCTTACATATCATCTAGTGCAATTTTGCCTATTTATCATGATGATATGGTTAATTATCCTCATTATAATGAATCTGTTTCTATTAGTATTTATGATACTAATATTTTGAAGGAAATAGAAGTTTACTTGAGACAAAGCTTATGTGGAAAGACTTCAAGAAAAATCAAGAAGATAAATTCACCTAAGAGAAGATAAAAAAGGATGTGCTATACATGTCATCAATATGGACATTATAGCATTGATTGTCCTCAACTTGGAAGTGAAGCATCCATCTATCCAAGGTGTTTATCCTCTCACACCGATTCTCCATTGTATCTCATGTCAAAAGGTAAAAAAAAAAGGTAAGTGAGGTTAATAATGCTAATGTTAGTTCTAGTGGTAATGATAGTGATGAGCTCGGGTTTGATCATTTGAGCAAAAATGATATATCTAAAATGATCAAAATCATGCGCATAATTGAAAGCCATGAGGAAAGCCTCGAGAGTCAAGAGGAATGCTTCATTGAGAAAATTGAATAGCTTAAGACCTTAAATATGAAATATGAAAACTTAAAGA
The DNA here is from genome assembly GCF_958298935.1 of Phragmites australis. NCBI lineage: Eukaryota > Viridiplantae > Streptophyta > Magnoliopsida > Poales > Poaceae > Phragmites > Phragmites australis. The sequence continues at coordinate 23,750,427 of NC_084929.1, forward strand.
ATCTCATAGTTGTTTATCTAATATTTATGAGGATCTTAAAGTTAAGTATATTTCTTTGCTTGATAAATTAGATGTTATGCCTCTAGTGAATTAAGAAAAATCATGTCCTAATTGTAATATTTTATCTAAGGATAAATTCACTATTTCTCCTATTGATGATGCTTGTGCTACTAACTCTAATTCTTGTGTAGCATCTTTGGAGAAAGAAAATGTTGAGTTAATGGCTCAATTTGAAAAGCTTACTGGCAAGCATGTGAGGCTACAAGAAAGTCATGACAAGCTTTTGTGCACTTATGAGGATCTTGTAGATTCTCATGCCATACTAGAAATAGCTCATGAGGTAATGGTAATCACGGTAAAATCCTATGAACCTCATGTAAACATTAGCACATTTTCTTTGCCGAATATAAATTTGACATGTGCTAGTTCTAGCAATTCATTTGATGTCAATTTTATATCCAATGATGAATTACCTACTAATTCTTATTGCTCTAAGGCTAATATTTTCTCTAGTGTTACTTGTGATATTGATAGTAAAGGGAAAAGCAAAAAGCTCAAGGATCAAGTGTATTAAAGAAATAAAAGTGGACTTAGACTCAATTCTAACAAGAAGAATAAGTCCAAAAATGTCAAGATCAAATGGCAAAATCAAAAGAAGCTCAATGCTCTCATCACTCGCTTCAAGTGCAAGAAGGAGGGTTACCATATGAGAGATTACTCATATCAAGTGCTTCAAGTGCTCAAACATGGGACACTATACCTCTATGTGTTCTAACAAGGTTGATGACAAGACCATACATCCAAATAAGAAAATAAGAATAAGCAAGATAAAGTGCTATGGATGTAATGAGAAGGGACATGAAGTTGCATCATACCCCTACATGAAAAAAAGAAGGTCTTATTTCATCAATGAAGAGGCTCACTGGCAAGGAAGCAAGCAAGAAGCAAGATGAGAAGGCATCTTGCAAGGATATGCATCGCATTTGCTATGCTTGCCAAGCCAAGGGACATATTGGTAAAAATTATCTAAGTGGTAACATTCCTAAGTCTAACTCTTTTAATAATGATCAATGCTTGCTTATGAAGGATAAGAATAGTGCTTGTGTTGCTAAGGTGATTAGTTCACCTCATGTCAATATAAAAACTATTTGGGTGCCTAAGTCTCTAGTGACTAATCTTAAAGAACCCAACATATTTTGGGTACCATAAAGTTCTTAATTTGCTATATAGGTACTTGAAGATGTATTGTAGACTTAGCTCACTTGAGAAGAATTATATTACACATATCATGTCAAGTTTCCTTTAAAGTGATATTTCTCATCATTTGTGGAAAGAGAGCCAAGTATGAAGATTATTGTTCTAATATGAAGAATCAATCACATCTCGTTGGCTAAGCAATGAATGCTTGGTGGGAGTCACCAGAAAAATATCAAGAAAGATCAAGAGCTCATCAAGTATCTAAGAGACCATTTCATCAATGATACTCAAAGAGATATTTGAAAAGAATGATGATAATTTCTAAAACCTCTAGTTACAATTTCTTGTGAATTTTACCTTTTGTGTCCTTGTGAGCTATATTAGGTAAAAGAAATATTAGAGGAGTTGGACTTGGTGATGACTATGCAAGATGAACTTAATCTATATGATCTTATGGTTATAAGTTCATTCTTGGCACAAGTATTTCCTTTGTAAATTTATTTTGTGTCTTAACTCAAAATATAGGGTAAATTTCTCTAGATTCTTGAATGAACTATGTGTATGTTACAAACAATTCAATTACTTGGATGCACATATTTAAGGGGAGCTCATCCTATGTTTTGTAATTCGAGACTAACATATCTTCAAGTAAAATTTGTATTTAATATCTTTGTGAAATGAATGTCGTCAAGGATGTCAATGAGAATTGGCATTGAAGACTTGGCTATTTATATGAAGAGCTATCTAATTGTTTAAAGAGTCGAGTTATATGAAAATATATTTACTATCTATCCAATGTCATTCTATAAAGGTAATATTTTATCACAATACCTTAAATTCATATTCTTGTTCACTGTGTTAGATTTTTGTTCTACATAATTTTCTAGAAAGTTCCAGAACTCGAAAGTTCTGGATCAGGATGGAATATCCGAGTGCTCTAGAACTCGGAGGTTCCGGGTTGTATCCGTAAACTCTGGATTCTAGAAGTTTCTAGCTCTTTGCATCTGTAGTTTTTGTATCTATGCTTGTTTTAGAGTTTATGCTTATTCTAGCATATGTAGACATCATTACAATCTTGTCATATCTATATTTCATATCCATACTTGTCTTGATTGCTTACTAAGTATACTATGAATTTTTTCTAGTGCATCTAGCTTTTCTTGCTAACAAGTATGTGTAAATCATATAACTAGTATGTGTAGAATGCATTGCACATTCATATGTTGATTGTGGTTTTAGAGTCATATTTAATCATATCCATCTTATTGAATTCTATTTTGGCCATTTTAGAGAAATTAAGGATCATCACATTATAGGATAGTATTATGCTTTATGCATCTTAAATACCCATAAAGTGTGAATATTTAAGTAATACCACTTAGAATTAATATCATTGCTTATCTAGTATCTATGTGGTATGTCAAGCTCATATAAACCTCAATTTTGCAAGAATCTATTAATTAATCAATATTTGATCTTAAATTAAAACTTGAGATTCTTGGTACTTCTCTAATAATCTATTTAATCTCAAGATTTTAATTTGAATCATTTCTCATTCGAATCAGGTCAACTATGGTTTTTATATGTTTACTTGTAATATCATTGGAGTGCATATGCAACATTTTTTTCTAATTAAAAATATTTTGAGAAATCGCATCATAACTGGATTTAGTTGATTATTTGGATCTTGTTTATCTACAATGGTTCTCTATCTCAGTCTAACACAAGAGTGGTATCCGTTTGTAAGTATGAAATGGCTAATTTCACTTGGTCCCCCTTCAGTTGACCTGGATTCCATCAACTTTTGCAAATCTGCTAGCTCCTTATCAAGCATTATAAAAGTGCATCTAGCCTTTATGTGTGGTTTAGGTAATTAATGACAATATCTATGGACTAACTATGTTATTGAGAATTGTTAGTAGGATGTTTCATAGGTGATATATGAAAGAGAGATATGCATTAAGATCAATAAGCTCTATATGATGCTCGAGTAAGTGATGATAATACCTATAGACTAACAATGATGTTGAGAATTATTATCAGGTTATTTCATAGGAGATTCATTAAGATGTACCATGAGTTCAAAGAATTGCATCGAAGTCATTGAGCTCTTAATGATGCTCATAAGAAGAAAGAAAAGCTCATATAAGATTAGCGATAAGCGTGAATGCTAAGTTACTTGTGGTGATCAAGTAATTAAAGGTATGCCATTATCAATAGAGTTTTATGAACTAACTCATGTGCTTTGTGCTTGAGAGTGAGTTCAGGTTAGGATCTATAAGAAGGCATAAGTTGAATTGAAATATATGCTAAGAGTGAAGAACAAGATTGGACTCCATATATGATAAAAATGAATTTATTGGAGGTGTCAGATACAAAATTGTATTATATGGAAAGACGGTGAAGGGCAATTAATACTCGACTGTGATGGATTATCTAGTGGTGAAGGGCAAGCAAATGGCTTGACTCCGAAGGATCAAGATGATGATGAAGAGCGAGTGAAGACTTTACGCTAATGGACCGTGTGAGACCATGGGAAGCTATGGGTGACTCACATCAATCATACGAAGAATCAAGAAGAGATGGAGTGAAGATTATATGAAAGTTACCAACCCTCAAGGTTTGAAAGAAAGAAGCGGTACTTGAAAGTTTTTAAAGGCTCAAATTGGTACAAATGAGTTTTACATTTGAATTTGAGTATAGGTATGCCACACTATTAAGAGAGATGCAACGTAAGCTATTTATCGTGTCTTAGTGCTTAATAGTTTCTAATCAACCCAAAGTGAGAGTTCATTTTAGGAATCCGATACGGAAAGTGTAGAAGTGTTTGAATTGGGTTTCAGAGTGTTCCTAGTTTGATAAAATGTGTTTGAGATCACGAATTCAGTTAGGATGTGTAGCCCTCTGAATAAGTTTTCCGTAGAGTATAAAATCGTCGAAATTGAACTTCGGGATCAAAAGTTATCGCTGTTTTCAGTGGGTTAGCTATGTTGAACTCAGACTCTCCGGGTTGGCTAGAGTCTTCGGGTTTAACTCCAAGCCAAGTGGTCTATTAGAGCCTAAGTGTTTGACCCGAATACTCCGGATTGACCTGGATACTCCTGATCACCGGAGTCTCTGGATTTTACTCTGATCAAGGCTCTCGGTTATGCATTCTAGTGCTAACTCGGAGTCTCCGGGTTGACCCGGATATTCCGGATTAGTAAAAAAAACTGTATAATGGCTAATTTTTAGGGGAATGGTATAAATAACCGCTCACCCCAACCCTTGTTTGTTGCTGCTTGGGCACGAAAGAAGAACCTTCTAGAGCCAAAAGAACTCCATCCCACTCCAATCTAGTGTGTGATTTGGGAAGAAAAGTGAGTTGGGTTGAGAGATTGCAAGTTTAAGTGCAAGTGAGTGTATCTCCCATATTGAGCACTCGAGTTCATTAGTAAGAAGTTTGCGAAGCGTTTGTTATTCTTGGAGCTTTGAGCACCTAGGTGGCTAGGTGTCGCCGGTGAGCACATAAGGTTGTGGTGTGCCATAGGAAGTTTGTGAAGACTTCGATTTCGCCTCCGGAATAAAAAAAAAATCAAGAGTGGAAGCCAAGCTCAAGTGTAACTGAACTTGGAAAAGAAAAGGGTTGAGAGACCCGGCACTGTGACCAAGCCCCTTAAGGAGACGTTGGAACCTCTAGAGGAGGTGTCTGAACTTCGAGAAATAAATCTTGTGTATCCTCTCTTGTTCTCTTGTTCTTGTATTTTTGCTTAATATTTATGCATATTGTTCTATCTACTTGTTCGTATGAAATTGATTGTAGGTACACCCCAGATCTACTTAGAATCATCACTTGAAACGTATGGTTTCATTTGGTTTGAGCTAGAACTCTTTAAACGCTGTTTAATTTCATTTTGAGTTCATTCTTGTTGAACCCGGGGTTCTGTATTGAACCCACATACTTTGGATACTGTACTATCAGATCTAAATCCAGAGTATTTGAGTTAACCTGGATTATCCAGTGAATAATATTTTTAGGATTTTTTCAATTAGGGAGTTTTCTTTCGTATATCTTGCTAGAATTGAATAATTTTTGTTACACTAGGATTGTAATTTTTACATTTTTTTGGGTGATTGTGTACTAGTTAAGTCTAGTATATTTAGGATTTTCACTTGTGAAAAATCCATTAATTTATTTTTCACTATAAATATAGACTAATAGTAAAAGAGATGAATTTTTATAAAAACGTCTATTTACCTTCCTCTAAACAATATCATTATCTTTTCACGTTATTGACAAAGAAATCGAGCCATGCATTTCCCTTGAGATTTTGGCTTAGCACTTCGTGCTCGACATTCCAATACAAGTGTGGTATGCATATACAGTGATGTGTGCGCTCATGTCCTTGCAATGGGAAAAAAAAAGAGAGAGAGCAATGCTGAATTTCCACATCCAACTGTCCATTCCATCAGAGTGCCAACGGAGAGTGAATAGCTGTGAGATGAGTGGAACAATCAAACAAGTGTGCAACACAAGATGCATCTTTTTACCTATGTAGGACTGCAAACTCAGCAGGACAAGCATGCATGGCAACATCCATCCATCCAGTTCTTTGTCGGAACGAAAAGAAAAAAATAAACAAAAGAAAAGAAAACCCTGTCCTGATCCTGACCTCACCTATCCCTACCAATACTCTTCTACTGGTTTTGAACTCCGATACTCACACGCCCACAAACCCAGCTAATTTTTTTAAGGGAATACAGAAAGGAAAACCCTTCCGCAGATATGAAACGCCTAGGTTGTGATCCAGGATCCAACCTAAACAGGCTAGACGAACAATCTCCTACCAAGCCACCTGAGCTATGCTCGGTATTCCAAACCCAGCTAAATTACAGGCAAACCAAAACTAAAACCCACTAGAAAGCACCACAGCGGTCACCAAATACACAGGACGGACGTCCAACACGACCAAACTCAACTCCCCGCGCGTTTTGACTTTTTTTTTTTTTTGCCTCGGAAGACGGGGAAAATGCTCTATGAAACCCTACGAACGATCGCTGAGTGGCACATACTCGGCCGTTAGGTTCCACGGCGAGGCGAGGTCGGGCCTTCAGCCCTGCGCCTCGATCTGCGACATCATAGCCGAGAACCGGCGCTTCTGGATGCGCGGCGGGAGGTGCTTGTTGTACCGCTTCGGCCCGACCGTCCACGGCAGGAACACGCCGGTGCCGCTGCGGCCAATCCGCTTGCTGATGTTGCCGCCGCCGCCGCCGGTGCCGGAAGAGGCCATCACCAAGGGCCTCGCGGGTGCCGCGGCCACCATCATGACGGGCGCGCGCACGGCCATGCCCCACGCCGCCGGCGCGAGCACGGCCTGTGGCGCGGGGGCGTAGCCGATGATGGCACCGCCGCCTGGGGGCTTCTGCGCCATGCACACGGGCGCCGGGGCCGGCTGCTGTTGCCAGGGCGTCATGGCCTTGGTGGGCGACGGCAGCGGGCTGAGGTCCACCGGCGTGGACGGCCTCACCCGCGCGAACGTGATGCTCACGCGGCGGTTTGACGACGGGCACACCACGTGGCGCGCCATGTCCGCGCTGTTCCCGCGCATAACTAGGAGAGACCTGCAGATTTGAAGCGCACATTCCATGACTCATGAGTTGAAAAATACTACCCAAATATTTTTGATATGATGAAAATGAAAAACGGATTTGTGAAGCGTACCCTTGCTTTAGTGAAAGCGTGAGAGGTCCCTTGTAGTTGCCGTTGCTGTCAGTGACAAGTGACCTGCCAAATGCCATTGTGGTCTCAGACAGCAGAAGGGTGGAAATGGGGTTGTCCAGATGGGGAGGCTTGAAGTAGGGTTGCGAGTGTTCATCCTGCGAAATAATATCACTAATGTGTCAGAGGGCATGGTTTATCGCTGTTTATCAAATTGGGCTACTGATTTATGTCCTAAAGAAATTCAAATGCCTGAGATAAAAACTTAGTTCCTGTAACATCATAAGAATTGCGATCAAGGCGCCTAGGGTACAAACAGGTTCTGATTTTTCAGTCCAAATATGCAACAGAAGCTCTACTCCTTTAAAGTTGGGGGATCAATACTTTTATAACTCATTTCAATGTGGTTACGAAGTTTGTCAGATCAACCACAGTAGAGGTATGGGAAGTGGATATGGCATTTTCCTTCCGTTTAACAAAACAACACTTCCAATTTTCACCTTTCCTCTTTCCGCATATTGTAGGACCAGTGATGACTGGTAAACAAAGTCTTTAACAAAATACTTTAAAAACTAATCATATACCATATTCACTCTATTATAATTATAAAACGGCTTCTTTTTATTACAAATACTTATTTAAATGACGAGTGATTATGGTAATATGCTCTACTAGAGTTCACCAATTATAGTGTCCAAAATTAATTTCCTAATTTTGTAAACATAGCTGGTCTTTAGATGGGGAGAGCAGCTACAAGGCTCTCAATTCTGGTGAATGGGCACATATTAGATCATGGTTTTTCTGATTTTACAAGAAGCAAAAGAGTGTTTGGTTTCATCGATTAAGATGTCATGTTTATTTTATAAGGAACACCAACACCTACCTCATCGAAGAAGTTGATGATGACACTGTTTGGTTTCCTGCTTTCTGGTATTAAACGCCAAAGAACAAGATGGTCAATGACAGCCTGCAGGACAAGGGGGATTGGTTCTATGTGACCTGTGGACAAGTAGAAAAAGAGGACAGTTGTGACATCATTCACAAGGGCATTTCATTGTCTGGAGATGCCATATTCATGCAAATATGCTAGGCTCTATAGATAATATTCTTTCCACTGTAAGCAAGTTGAAGAAAAGTAGTACTATCTCTATTTTCAAATAGTTATCGTTTTAGAAACTTAATTTTATTCTTAGATAAATGTCGTTTTAGATTTTCAAGGTGGTATTTTATTAGAGTGTCCATATTAAATACTATGGAAAGTAGAGTTTCAATTCAATGATTGTGGCTTATGTGCTATTGATTGAATGCGGGAGAAATAGAGAGAGGTAAACATATCATGTATGAAAGAATTTATTACAACCTTATTCTGTGTGTTAAATGCTAAAACGACCTCTAAAAGAGAATGTAGGTAGTATGAGTCTTTGGAACATACAAATAGCTTCCTCTGTGGTAGGTTGAAATAATGGGACACCGAGCTGAATGATCTCCCTCTTGTTTCCTTTGATCTGCTTGTTGAAGAATATGAAGGTCTCACCTAAATTTATAAATAGATAATAAGCACCAAACAGATTGTAGAAATAGCTCAAAGGCATATTACCAAATACTTATTTCGTCAAACTGTTTAACATAAAGTCGCATTTCAAGAGATAAACACACTGCATTAAATTAACCAGAAAATTAATTATTTCTAAGTTCAGGCAGCTTACTTGCATATGCTGATTTTGGCCAAAACCCAATAGAACTGAAGCATACCAAGGTTGTGGGTTCTATGTCAACTCTTAAGAGGAATCATGCTCAGGAACTCAAGAAGTCTAGGAAGTTGAGGTCTTACTTGGATCAATGTTTTGTCGTGCACAACTTTGGACGGACGTTAGCATGTCTTGGCACGACCTATTCCAATAAAACAGAAGCGATCTAATACGTTACTGGTATTAAATTATATATCCAGTTCGTTTTTGTCATTCAGAGAGGGGTAAACTTCAAGTTAGCAGAAGTTAAAAAAAATAACATGTCAAATCAGTCAGTGTCGTAGTCACTAGATTGATGACTTTACCTTGTTTGTCAAATTCAAGTTCTACTTTTCCTAGATTCGGATGACCAGCAGCTATCTATGAAGATAGACCAGTACTACTAATCTAGTTACATAAATTTTAACGTTCAGATTTTGCTGTTTCTATAATATGGAGTATAGACGACAGTTACTAGGACCTAGGACCTGCAGATATCTGCGCCAGTTAGCACAAAAGCATATCAGATAAAACCATCACCACCAACAGAAAAAGTAACGAATGATAGCCTAAACTAGGACCAAAATTAGATGCTACGCATAAGAGCGTTCTTTTTTATCTTGAAGCATCAATTGGATGATACCACAGGTTTATCTTTTTGAAGGCATGTACCGCAAGTTTGTTATAGAAACCAATAGAAGTAACCAGAAAGGAACAGACCAAGAACGCAACAAAAAAATAATACTCTTCTTTTTTTTGGGGGGGGAGGGGGGGGGGGGTGGGGGGATATAAGTGCATTTCATGAGTGAGAACTTCTGAAGCAACAGAAACACAACTTACCTGAAAGTTCTCCATTTCTGCCGGCCTGACGAATTTCATTAATGAAATCTGCAACTTTCATGATCTCCGATGTTGTAAACACATCTTCATATATCTTCAAACCTTTCACAACGTTAACCTGATAACACAAGGTCAGGAACATCAGTCAAAAATGAGTGCCTTCAGAAGAAATGAACTTTTAGATGAAAGGAAGTGCTACGACTTCCTACAGCATCTCCTAGTCCTTCTGTATAGAAAGATTGCCGAGTGGTGTAAAGATGGAACTCGCCATGTGCCCCTTCACGGACTCCTTTGCCACGAAACCTTTCTGGATCTTGATCCTCTCGGGACGGGCAATGCACTCCTCGTGGTCAGAGCAGATGGGATAGCTCTCTGGTAGGCTGTGTTCCCCTTGAGATCCTTGATCAGTATGATCTGCTAAGTAATATATATCTCAGAGGTTTCCAACCATTTCTGGATGTGTACTACGTGTTGCAAAAACAGTAAAAACATAGACACCAAATTCTTTAACTCTGCTATCTCGTTTGGGGCATAACATCTATTTACCAAGTATTCAACTTTCAATACTGGAGAAAGCAATAAAACTTCAGCAATCACGGATACAACCAGTGACTGCTGACACCAGAAATTCCCAGAGAGCAAAATATAGAAAAAGTGGATCGGTGTGCATTCTGAAAATTCAGCTAAATTAGTCCGTTCTTTAATTAGCTTGGAAACAGAATCGCATGCCTAAAAGCTGATGTCTCTATCATGGTGTTCATAAAATGAGAAACAAAGATAGGATGCTAAACTGTCACCGACAGATCCTAGAGAACATAATTTTTTCAGTAAAATAAAAATATAAATTGTACTTGATCTTCGCTTTTCACACATGTCATAATTGGATATTCACTTGGAGTTTGCTAGTGGGCACAGTCACTCAGCACCAACGGGTCAACTCTATCGCCCTTTCAAATTCACACAAATCGTTCTGTCATCTCGTGCTTTATCGTAGAGCGTCGAAACATACTGAGCTCCATTCGATCTTCCAGATATCCATCATAAAGAAGAAATGACCTTGTTTTTGGATTCCTATGCTGCAGTCTTTTCTTTTCTTTTTGAAACGAATATGCTGCAGTCTTTTCGTGCCCCTTTCCATGCACTACAGGTCTACAGCATGGAGGGGGGAAAAGTGCCTTGCGTGATCATAACACGATAAAGAGAGGAGACTGTAGGCAAGAGATTTGTCCAAGTTGAATGAAGTGTATGTACATGGATGACATTATTCGTACATGGCATAAGTGCAGGGGCACTCACAAAACAGAAGCAGGGACCAGTACACTTTCAATTATTGGGCTAAGACAAGGTAGAAAGATGATATTAGCCCACTCTACTTATAGCACGCCCTCTTTTTTTTTTTTCCCTTCCTTCCGCAATTGTCCACCCCACGCACAAGGAGCACAAGACTCGTCTTCCTCTCCTTTTAAAAGAAGTCATAGTCCCTCTGTTGTCACTTTGGAAGAGATCGCAGGAAATCTTTTAAATTCCAGACTGGTTGCAAAGCTGGCTGACTAGCAGCAACAACTCGACAAATGTTACGACATGATCACATCAGCGATGGACAGCGCATACACTAGCCACGATGTTCTAACCCAAATTATCAAATTCCATATCACAGCTAACCGTGCATGTTCCTCTAAAAAAAAAAAAAGATAACAATGTGAAAAAAGATTCAGGAAGCTCCAAAAGCTCTCCGCGCCCTACGACCACACCTACCCCCACGACAGTCGCAGGCGGCTAGCCGCCACGGTGTTGTCCTCAACAACATGGCGCCATACGGAGACAAGGAGATCTTTCGCGAAGCCCAGCCACTGGGTCCCCCCTACAGTACTACCAGCTGATTGGCCGGGTCCCACGAGCCAGCAACCACGTGTCCGGACCGAGCTCGGGGCGGCTCATCCGATCGGCACGGCACCAGATCTGGCTTCTCGAACCCGGTCTGGGAGGCCAGGTGACCGGTCATGTGGGTCCATTAACTCCGGCCCGCGTCAGGTCAGGCAGGGGAGCTCGAGTTCAAGATTGGGCCTCACCGGCCGCTCGCCACCATCAAGTGAGGAGTCACAGGTCTCGTCGAGTCCGCCGTGCCAACTGACAAGTCTGGTGGTGATCTCAGACCGATACATGGCCAGCAATATCCTAAAGCCGCACGCCCTTTGCAGACGCCAAGTCTGCTGGTGTGCTCAAGCTCAACTACAACGGCACAACGATGGTTTCGAGGCCGCTGGTCGGCCGGCCGGCCTCGGCCAGAAGGACACAGCGGGCGTAGGGGGGCGGGGCGGAGGCGTCCGTGTCCCCGGCGCGGCGCGGCACGTTTCGCAGTTCCCACCCGCACGGCGCAGTACACTGACATTAATTGGCCACGCACCGCCACTAAACCATCGCCTAATTATAAGAGGACGTACTAGTGTACTACCACCGGTTTTTTTCCACGGGACCAGGCCAGGCCAAAAGGGTAGCCAAGATGGTCGCGTGGAGGCGGAGCTAAACCCATAAAAAAAAGGAACGGCGAGGAAACGAGCAGGTCGTTGGCGAACGGCGTGAAGAAGATAAAAAGCGGTAGGGTTTTTGGCTCCTCGCGGCCCCGTGATCCCGTCTCACGGGCGCCCGCCGCCGCCGGCTCGGACGGCCGGGATTGACCGGGCGAAGCCCCGCCCGCCGTGCGATCCCAACGACGGCTCCGCATTTGGTGGGACACCGCACACGCGCACGAGCCAGGAATTATTGGCCCTCGCGCTCCAACTTTTTCCGTTTTGCTACCAGACGCAACGGGCCCGTACGCCCGCAGTTCCATTCCGGTGAATCAACGCAACTGTGCAACTTTTTAGTAAGGCAAATTTGATTACATGTTCTAAAGTTAATCATTAATTTTATTACAAACTAGTTTATGTAGGACATAGGATAAAAAATAATAAGCTTCATACCTATTATCGAAAATTGATCAACTTTAAAATATATAATCAAATTTCACTTTTAGCAATAGTGACGTAATAAAACGTCGTTTCAAAGTCTATCACCCCGTTAATCGCAAAAACAAAATCTTAATCCGACTTTGTCTAGCCCCCCCCCCCACCCCCCAAAAAAAGGGAGATTGCCATAAAAAAGTGCACATAAAGCACAGTTGACGACCCAGATCCAAGGATTACGAAGCGAGCCGAGATTAGAATTTAAACCCGCGGATTGATAATTCGGACGCCGAGCTAACGGGAACGACGACGGATTCGGCAAATTCGAATGCGGGGGCCGGGACGCGAACAGGATGCAGCGCAATTAATTGACGTGAGCATGCGAGAATTTAATTAGCTAGCGGTGATGGCTGTACTTACGTCCGTCCGCGACGGCGTCGTCTTCCGTGGAGGCGGCCTTCCGTTCCGACGAATCTCCGGAGGAATCTACTTCCGCGTCATGCTCGTGGTCCACGGCGTGGTTGACGGCGCCGTCAGGGTCCTCGGCTGCCGCAGCCGGATCCAGCGGTGCGGGATCCTGGTCGTGCTCCGGCTCCGACGCGGGCTCGGGCTCCGTGTGGAGGGTGGCGGCGAGCTCATCCATGGGTTCGTGGATCACCGTGGACGTAGCCTCCTCCTCCGAGTAGCAGCAGGAGCCGGGGGCGGCAGCTGCCGCAGCGGCACGCGCGTCCGCCACGCGGCCCAGCTCGGCGGCGACGTCCGCGACGGGGTAGAACTTCTGCATGTGGAGGACGGGGAACCAGTTGAGGCGGCGGCGGTGGAGCGCGGCGAACACGGGCTCGTACTGGGCCCCGCCCCCGATCTGCGCCAGGTGCCCGCACAGCGCGTCGATCATCGCGTTCGCAGCCGCGAACTCGCCGCGGAACCACCCGATCACCGCGTCCCTCGCCGCCACCTCCGGCGCCGCCCCAGTGGCGCCCACCGGTGACCCCGGCCCGCCCGCCGCTGTCGCCATCGCCCCCGCGATCGCCAGCCTTCACCCTCAGTAGCCTCTCTCCCTCACACACACACACACGCTCCTCAATTCCCTGGTCCTCTCCACCTCCCTCTCTCTCGCAGCTTTTGCAATGACGTTGTTTCAACTCGACCTGGTGTTGGGGCAGGACTGCCTCGCTCGGGCTCCTATAAATAAGCCAGATCCGGCCTTCCACTGGAAATCCTGGCTGCTCGAGCCCGATCTGGGGCCCGGTGGCCGGTCACTCCAAGGTGACGGCCATATGGGTCCATTAACTCCCGTCCGCATCAGGGCACGCACGGGAGTTTGGATTAATGCTCGAGAACCGGTGATGAAGAACAGAGAGATGGGATGAGAAAAGAATGAACGGGTGAGGATGATGAGAACGGGTGAGCTCTTTGCTATTTCCATTGATGACGAGGCCCACAGCTTCTAGGGTCAACTCGTCACGAGCTAAGAAATGCAATACGGGATGGTTCGTGCGTGCCTGCCTTCCTTTTCAGTCGTAGGACTCGCCTTAATCTAGTTTTTAGTGTCTATGATTCCTGCATTACAAACCTACTAGCAACTGAAATTAATAATATTATAATAAAAAACTAAATCTTTTTTTAAAAAATAATTATGAAACAAAAACTACATATACATAAAAAAAGTACATATACATCTTAAATCTTATCTATTTAAAATAGTGAAAATATATCTATCTTTATTAGGGATGGTAATTTAATTGATGGGTTTAGATACTCGCGGGTTCTATGCTCGTTAGGTCTAAATTCAGATTTCAAATTTTATTAACGGATCTTACAGGTCGAATACCCAAAATACATCAGGTCGGATATACGTTTATACTTTTATCCGTGGTGCCCCAGGTCGTCAAGTATCATTATATAGGCAGCACACACCCAGACGCGGAGGCCCGGTCCAACAAGTCGGTGACTACTGAGTATAACCGGGGCAATTACTTGTTTACCACTCTTCCGAATGGCACACTCTGAAATACCACCTTATCGGATGTTCTTCCCCATTTACCACCCGGGTCCACGCAAATACACTGTTACAGTATGAACAGTATCTGAGAGCTAAAAAAAATATACCAAAAAATGTGTCGATTTTTGTATATACTCTATAATTCATAAGCAACCTATTTTAACTTTATTCACTAAAAATATTATGTAGAATCTAAACTAAAATTTCCTAAAAGATGCTGTTTTTACAACTTCTAGCAATTTATAGGCGTTACAAATATTTTCAAAAAATCTGAAAAAATCACTAATAATCCTCTAATATAATATACTAATTTATAAAATTATTTCTCACCCTATGTTATAACCTAACTTGTTGGATGTTAGCTCAGACGCATGCCCCATTCGCCGCCGCCGCCGCCGCCACCACGCAAGACGCTCCAGCCTTACCGTCTGTGACTCCGTGCAACACCCTCTGGCCTCGGCCGCCTCACTATCCGCAACGCCGCCTCCGGCCCTCACCGTCCGCAGCAGCAGGAAAAGGCAGCGACTGCTGCAGCGGTGCCCCGCGCCTCGTACTCGGCGTCTCGGCGGCATCGCCAGGCCCATCCAGGCGTTCGGCCAAATCCAGGCTCATGTTGTTTCACTTCATCTTTTCCCCAGCTTGTACGCTGAGCTGGAGATGGTCGAGCGAAAAACCCTCTAGGTGGGGACTGATCTGCATCCATCTTGATTTGGAGATGTGATCTATGGTCAATTGATGAACATGTTTTTTTTTTCTTTTCCTCTTACTCCTACGTATGTCTTGTGCTTCGCAGTTCATTATGCTGCTTGTTTTGTTGGTTAAGTACTCAAGATTTGATTAGTGAACTTTTAAAGGAAAATCCCATGCCATTTTCTATGCTAATTTGATGCACATTCTTAAACCTGTAAGATCTGTTTGAGGGATTTCTGAACTAGCATGCCATTTTTTGGCGGATCTAATTCCTCTAACCTAAGAGAAGCGAAGTCAGAGAGGACGAGAGGTACAGTTTTCATAGGAGTATTGTACCATAGTGATTCTACTGTAGTAATAGTATTGTATCAAATTGGTTCGCACCGAATTATGAAATCATCGATATTCGATTGAAATTTGTGATATTTGATCAATTCGGTTCGCACCGAATTCTAAAATCAATCGGTTTTTTAATTTGAATTCAAAAAATTCAAAATTTCAAATAATAATAATAAAATATTAAAAAACATTAATAAAATACTTAGAGATAATTTGTAGATCTTCTGTGAATTTTTTTCCAAAAATAATGTCGTTTGAATCATATTTTATAAGAAAAAGTTTGAAAAAAAGAGTTTGCAACTTATTTATTAACTCATGTTAATGAAAAACTTGATATGTAAAAATATATATTTTTTTTGTGTAGAGTGTGCCTAAAGGGGAACTATAAAATTAGTATTATTTCATTTAGAATTTTATTAATTTTCTTCATAATTTTTACAAAGTTCACAAACATAAAATGAACATGTTAAAAAATAACATTGTAATTAACTTTTTCATGGTTACCATTATTGTTTCTACATAAAGTATAGTATAAGTAAACTAATAGAAGTAGTTTTACTAATTTTGGAGATGTGATAGGCTAGTTATGAATTAATCTAGTTACAATATATTTACTCAATCCTATATATTACAATAAGTATTTTATGAGTTCATGTATTTTTAAAAAACATATGATCATGTAAGAAGACTAATAAAATTGGTTTTATAATTTCTGGATTAGCAAAAAATTAACTATGCATTTAATTAGATTTAGAAAGTATATTTTTATGAGTATAAATACTTTTATCAGGTAGATCATGTTACAAGGAAATCAATAAAAAAATTCACTTAATTTGAAGCTAAGATGAATTAGTTATCAATTTTATAAGATTGATTTTTTTTGTTTTTTCTTGAACTTTACTGAAATTCGATCAACCGAAGGTTTTCGATGAAATTTGAGCAGTTTTTTTTTTATCACAAA
Source organism: Phragmites australis (assembly GCF_958298935.1). NCBI lineage: Eukaryota > Viridiplantae > Streptophyta > Magnoliopsida > Poales > Poaceae > Phragmites > Phragmites australis. The sequence continues at coordinate 23,766,823 of NC_084929.1, forward strand.
CAAAATGCAAGGAATGCGGCTGGTTTTCAATAGAATTCGACCGGTTACCAAATGGTCGATTCGCCTAAATTTTGTATCCAATTTATAAATTTGACCGAATAAATTCGGATCTCAAACGAATTTGTAAACTTGCCCCTAACCTGCTCACTCAATGGAAGTTTTTGGTCCTTCCTATTCAGGAGTTCTTGTTTCTAGGAGAAAAACTACAAACTCAGATGGAAGTTTTTGGTCCTTCCTATTCAGGAGTTCTTGTTTCTAGGAGAAAAACTACAAACCTGCAATTCTTGTTGTCTTAAGCCCCGCGACTAGATGTAATATCCAAGCCATGATCTTATAAACAAATGAATTTTCCATCACTTGTGGTTGTGATATGTTAGTTGATAGTTTTTAAGTGAATTGTATAAAACTATAAGTATTGTACCATTTGTAACAAAAAATTATAAGTATTGTATCTACTAACATAAAACTACAAGTATTGGACACTAATTTTACACAAACATGATTTTAATTAGATTAAAAAAAATTGTCTTATGTTTCTCCAAAAATTTTAGAATTTTTTGTATGTGTTTTATAATACATGTGCAACCTGATTTAATTAGATTCACCCAAAAAAGCCTGTGTAAAATTTAAACTAAAATTCTCCAAAAATGCTACTTTTATAACTCATAAAAATTGTTAGCGCATTAAATAAAATCCAAAAATATGAAAAATTCACTAATATTCTTCTTATATGATGGACTAATTTCTAATATTATTTCTAGCCCTAGGTTATATTTTGAAAATGCGAGTTCCTTTATAAGTATATAAGTGGAGCATTACACAGAAATACACTTTTCACCATATAACCTATGGCTAGAAATAATTTTAGAAATTAGTCTACCACATATAAAGAATATTAGTGAATTTTTTCATTTTTTATTTTATTTGAGACCCTAACAATTGTTAGGAGTTATAAAAAATAGTATTTTTGGAGAATTTTAGTTTAAATTTTACATAGGTTTTTTTAGTCCAATTAAAATGGATTGCATATGGATTATGAAACACAAACAAAAAGTTCTAGGAATTTTGCAGAAATAGAAGATCATTTTTAGGTGAATTTAATTAAAAATGTGTTTTGTATAAAATTAGTGCACAATACTTGTAATTTTATGTTACTATTTACAATACTTGTAGTTTTTTTGTTACAAATGGCACAATATTTGTAGTTTTGTGCAATTCACTCTAGAATTTACAACTGAGGATTTGGTGTACCAGCAAGAGATATAAATGAAAAATCCAATTAGTTGTGTTTAACCCGATGGGCACCAGCCGGGTGCGGGCTCAAGTGTTAGTTTTCGTCTGTTTGTTATTTCAGGTTCGGGGCGGACTAAGGCTAGAGGGTTTAGAGTCGTGCATGGTTTAGCTCCATCCGGATCTGACCTGATCCACTGCCATCTCTAATCTTTGGACATAAAAAGGAAATTGCACAAAAATGACAGGAAAGGAAAGCTAACCTCCGACACACAACATGGCAAAGTGGGCTCAAAGTTGGATGCGACCACACGAACATGAGAGGTGATTGGTTGTTGCCAATGGGTTAGGGATAAGGAACTTGATTATGTTCCATAATTAGTGGGGTTCAAATACAAATTTGAGTCATGTGATTAAGACTCATGATCGGTAAATATCAAAAGGTCATACATAACTCTTGCATTTTATATCTAATTATTATATAAGATATATATTGGTTCTAGTTATTTGATGCAGATGGAAGGAAATAATGGTATATTAATACTTTTAAATACCGATATCGCTTATTAATTGTAGTTTTTCAAATTGATTGGAGATTTCCAAACAATTAAGAGGGGAGGAGATGTGGGACCATTTGATTATGGACTGTTTAATCGTGTAAAATATACGCTAAAGATCGTTCGAATCTACCACAGCTCGTCTATTTTATAGGATTATAGATTCATATTTTTTTTTCTTTCCTATGTTTTTCTACTATGTTCGTATCTCTTTCATATGTTTTTCCCGATTCCTCTTTTTTCCATTATTCCATTCCAAACAATCTTCAACTGGGTGGGCGATGTGGCGGCATGGAGTTGGAGCTAACCGAAAAAGGAACGGCAAGGAAACGAGCAGGTTTGTTAGCGAACGGTGTGAGAAGAGAACCAGAAGTAGGGTTTTGGTTCTTCACAACCCTGTGATCCCGTCTCATAGGCACCCGCACCGCCATGGATGGATGGGATTGACCAGGCAAAGCACCACCCGCTGTGCGATCCCCTCGTCCGAGGAGGATAGGTCCGCATTTGGTTGTCTGCACACGCGTACGAGGCAAGAATTATTTCCCCTTGCGCTCCAATTTTTCCATTTTGCTGAAGTGGTTTGATTCCACCTAAAATGAAATATCAATGAAGGTGAAGGATCGAGATACAGCTTGGAGTGAATAGACGCTTTTTTAAATATTATAATAGAATAGTACAACAGAAACAGATATCGGATATTCTGATATAAATGTCAGATATTCCGACTTAAACCGGATCGGAACTTCCGATATGCCTGAAAAAATGAACTTAGCTAGATCTACGAACAACAAAAAATTAAACTATAAAATACTTGATGCAACAGAGTATGATTCAATTTGATGTAAAACCAGCCATCACAAAGTCTAACTCAAAATAGTAAATGAATTGCTCGAAATTGCATAAGAGATAAGAAATAACTAAACAGAGAGACACAATGAATTTGTTCCCGAAGTTCGGATCCTTGAGAGATCCTACTTCTTCGTTGAGGGGCTCGGTCGCACTTGAGACAGATCTCTTTCAACCATTTTCCTCGCGAGGTTGCACAAAATACTCCTCGGCTTCACTTGATATTCCTTCTCTTTTGAAGGCGGAATCCGGCCTTCATAAACTCCTCATGGCGCACTACAAAGTGAATCGGTGGCCGTGAGTGACTCCTAGCCGTCTAGGAGATCTCAATCTCCTAGAGTAACAAATGCACACGAAGCAAAGCTTGGAGATGAAACTTAGTGCTCAAAGATGAACTTGAAATCACTTTCCCTAGATCTCTCACTCAAATCCCTTTCTCAAGATGTAGCACAAAGCAAGGGAGATGAGAGGTGTTGTGGATTATGTCAAAAAATTTAATGTTACATCCCTCTTAATAGTACTTTATTTCTATACTCGAATTAAAGTAAAATGCTATAATTATAGGAATAATCATGCACCGTCTTCTTTCTTCATTTTTAGGGATCGCCAACGTCGTTTAACTTTCATCATCGAGACTTTTACCTATTAAAATACTCATTGAACATATTAGTCTCTTAATTATTTGTCGTCAATCATCAAAACCCAGATAAGGGGGTCTAGATGCACTTTTAGAAGATCTCATCTTGTTGATTGCCTAGTTTGGAGGAGCCATAAGAACCCATCCTAAATTATCCCCCGGGATAATGGTTTTATCTGCCCTCGATTGAGTCGAGGTATCGATTAAATTCCCTAGCGAGAAAAGGCTAAAGACTTAAGCATCATCGGACAAGAAGGGACATGTTGTGGTTTTTTGTTCTTGAGCTAGCAGGAAGAAACAACTAGATTAGATCCCATGGGGGAACCGACCTGCGATGTGACCGAAAGCAATGCCATACCGAAAGAACCCCTTTGGGGGGAACGATGGAAGGTATGAATTTCCATGTTTTGCTATCAGAAAACTAGGAGTTTTTCTATTGGCCTTCCATGATTTTCCAATTCATGAAATTTGATTCAGTTTGGGGTGAAATTAAAGGTTCCCCATGAACCCCCTTCCAAAGAGATACAAAGGCTTGAACCATCTATCTAAAAGATTATTTGTTGGCTCAACCTACTATTCCTAGGAAAGGAACAACTAAACTAGAACTTGGTTTTCCTACTCCTTCAATAGGATCAGACAAGGTACTTTAAACCTTTGATGATGGCACAATTGCCTCCGTAGGTGCTCTGGGACTATTAGAACACTCAGGATCCTCCCTTCCCCGACGTAAGTTCCTCCTGTTCTTGATTTTGGGTTTAGTTATTAGTTGTTCCTAAGGGAGAGTCTGTAAGACCCCAATCTCAGGATCTCCTATGCCTTATGTATCAGTCCCTAGATCAAGTAGCTGATACGCACAGTACAACAGTTGTAATATCACAGTCAAACTCGAACATAAGTATTAAGGTTATAGGGTACAAAAGATTACAAACCATAGTGTATATATTACAAACCTGACCGAATGGCCGACAAAAGCACAGCGAAATACAGAGCCCAAACCACATGCAGCTAGGGTGCGAGCGCGACTCTAGAGACTAGTCCTTAGTTCCGTCTTCACCTCTGGCGTTGGCGGGATCTGCCTCTTCATCTGAATGACAGCAAGAGTGAGCACGGAAGGTACTCAGCAAGCCCTATACTATTTCAAGTTGTTGATAGATGCATAAATGGGTAATTCAAGGATAAGGCTTTACGGTTTAGTTTTGTGCATAAAGCGGTTTTTGCAGGTATTCTATTGTATCACATATTATTGATATTACTTAGTTTAAAACCGGCTAACAAGCTTTATCTGGGGTTTTTCGGTCCTGAGAGGGGTTACACCTCACTCCGTAGTCCCTATTATCACATCTGACGTACCTCTAGTATCATACAGCTTCTGACGGAATGAGCCAGAAACCTCATCACACGGACATTTAGTCCACACACTCACTCATCAAGACGCACGCACTTAGAGTCTAGTCATCAGGGTTACTGCCTTCTCATGTCCATGACCGTGGATATTGCTATTCGAATAGATTTACACTCTGCAGAGGTTGTACAACTTTACCCATGTGATATACTCAGCCTCCAATCGTTGAAAGCGGAGGAGCGAATCATACCGAGATCCTCCAAACACCTTTCCTGTCGGGCTTTTCTACGAGACACCCCAAGTACTAGAGATCATGTTCAAAATACCAGATTGGCTATGCCGTCTCTCGAAATATTCAACAAAGGGCTAGATAGACACTTGGTTTCTTGCTGCTCCCCAGCTGCCTAGTATTATGCCCAACCCAGTTCGGTGAAAAAAGAGTCAAGTCCTGCCCATTTAGGACACATGGTTGCACGGGGGTGGCTAGGCATGACGACGCAATGACTCAGTCCTTAATCAGCCAAAGCAGGTATCTTCTGGCAATGAACACCACAAAGGTGACTCAAGCCCCCAGGAGTATCCTCGTCCAGAGTACTACTCCACATGCTCCCGCCAAAGCAGTTTTCACCCATTTTTACACATCTCCCATCATATCCCACACGATGTCAAGGAGTTCACATCCATTACGGAATTCATAACCATCAAGGATTCATGGTATATGAATTAACAATGAATACAATAAATCTTATCTTTGAGGAGAAGTGTTTTAAAAGCGACGTCTCCGAGGAGACGTATTCCATTCTAAGCATACTAGATATCAAGGCATCATCCATCGTTAATATATTTAACAACAGGTATTCCTAAGGTGATATGTATTCTGGATGATGACATGTAAGCATAGCAGTGTTGATAGGATTAACTATTACAAATAGTTTGAAAGAAAATGCAATTTATAGCACATGCGATGATAAGTTCGGTTTTAGTTGATCATGTATATTATTTGAAAACCATAGGTTCAGTATGATCAAGGAGATAGGACTTGCCTTCTCTGAAGTTCTCTTCAGAGTCTTGGTTGTAGTTTGGATCCTCTTTGCTCCTGATCTTCCTGCGCAGCACTTGAGAACTCTGGTTGTTCTACAATTACGACTACGATCAATAACGGCTATACTAGAGAAGAACCAATTAATACCAATGTAAAACCAAATGAGCCCTAATGGATAACACAATGTGACAGATGAGTAGATCTCAATTTTAGATGAATTTCGACGAAAGAATCACCGAAATCGAAGCCAGAACGGAGAAGTTACGGCTCCCGAAAGTTTCAATCCAAATTAAATCGGAAAAATACTAAACGGCACTGTTCATGAGTGGGACCCACTAAACAGTACCCGGGCTGACATGAACAGTACTGGTTGGGCCGGGATGGGCCCAGATTGGGCCAAGTCCGGGCTGGGCTGCACGGTAGTGGACTTCATAGTGTTGGGCTACACAGTATTGGGTTGCATAGTAGTGGGCTGCATAGTGTGGGCTACACAGTATTGGGTTGCACAGTAGTGGGCTGCACAGTATTGGGTTGCACAGTAGTGGGCTGCACAGTGTTGGGCTGGCCCGCTGGGGTGCGGCCCATAAATGGCTGGGCCGGCCTGGCAGGCCGACGGCGCTGGGGCCAAGCCACGGCCCAGTCGGCCAGGTCATGTCGCGGCTATTGGCCGGCCCACACGAGCGCGTGGGCTACGGCGACGGCAGGCGCAGCACGAGCGACGGAGGAAAGGGCAGAAGCGGCCGGCAGCGAGAAATCTCGTGATGGCGCGCTTTGGGGCAGCTCACCGGCATGGGAATTTCGACAGGGTTTCAAGAGGGGGAATCGACGCCGAGCTCCTTCACGAAACGGTGAACGTAGTGGAGAGCACGTCGACGGCGGCCGGCGACAAATTTAGTGCCAGTCAGTGGCCGAAGGGGGGTACCGGGGTGGCCAAGGACCGGGCAGCGCCCCCCCATACTGGGAGGCACCAATCCGTTCCGAAGGAGGGTCCTACAGCTTCTAGTCATCATGGTAGGACGGACGGTGACGCGAATGGGGTATCAACACACCGGCGGCGAGCTAAAGTGCGGCGGCGGAAATCACACCTATGGCGGCGCACGGCGATAGGCCGAGAGGAAGCTTGGGGGCATATACATGCTATCTAGGAGGGGGCGTCAGGGGCTTAGGATGCTCACCGAGCTCAAGGACGGCGCGGAGCGGGACGACGGCTGACGATTCGTCGATGAGGTGACGGCGGCGCTGATCGGCTGCTGGTGCGAGTGGGCTCCCGTCGAGCTCCTGGCGAACGGATGACGGCCCAGGGACGGCGGAAGGGTCCTGAAGCTTCCTGGCAGCACGTGGTCGAAAGTTCGACGGTGGCAAGGTGTGAGAGCGTGGATGCGCGACGACGGTCAATGGAGTGTGGGGAAGGGAGGGGAAAAAAGGCTAGGGTGGTGCTATTTATAGCGGAAGAGGGAGCACGGGAGGGGGCGGTGTGCGTGACGTCGGGCGATCGTCGGTGGGCAGCGCGACGGTGAGGTGGCGGAGCGGTGCCCACCATTTTTCCCGTGGCGTGGGCGCTTTGCGCCCGCCACGCGCACGCGCACTTCGTTCAGCTGTGCCGACCGTTGTGTTATTGGGCCGAGCGCGCGCGGAGAAGGAAAGAAAGGAGAGCGGGCCGCAGGCGGGCTGAAAGCAGGGAGAGGAAAAAATCGGCCCGGGAGTGAAAAAGAGAAAGGAGAAGGATTAGGAGTTAATTTCAAAGGAGAAATTTGAATTTGAATTTGGATTGGGATCAAACCAACTGGAATTTCCTGAGTTATGAGTTAGAGGTAGAATTCCGAGATTTGGGAACATGATTTGAATTTGATTTTGGACTTGGGATGGAAAGAACTTTAAGAATGGATTCGAATTCGAGAGATATCCAATTCAAACCACCACTCAAAAAAATGCATCAAAACCAATAACCGAACATGAAGGAAACAACTTAAGGCAGGGATTACCTTAGTATAGATTTGGAGCATTTTGGAATACTTAGCCAACTTACCAGTATCAATACTCACACACATACTTTCATGATTTTATGTGGCTTTAATTTACTATAAAAAAAATTTAAATTTGCACTAGATTTTGCTATTTAATAAATATGTTAAACTCAGTATGTCACAGAGTCACTCTGCTCTGACTTTCTGAAGAGAGTTGGAGTTGCTAAAATAGTTTTCTACATACCTCGCGGGAGGCAAAGCACAAGGAACGGAGCCCTCGGGGTAATTCTTGAAGACCTATGTAGGAATAAGGAGTGTATACTCCTTACAATAACTACTTCTATTGGTTAAGACCTAAGGAGGAATTCAAATATAGATATGCCTTGATAAATGGAGGCAACTTGCCATTCCATATATGTAACTTGACATTCAATATAGGTAATCCAACCTGCCAAAAAGAAGGAGATTAGTAGAAAAGTTGCAGAGAAAGCCATAGATGATGACCAGATCTAGGGATTGTAAAGTTGGATGCAGAGCTAATGGAAAAGATGATGCATTCAGCAAATTCAAATGCTAGAGTCGAATTGGATACATAACATTAGGTGATTAATTGACATGGGCACTGTTGATAGCAAAAAATGGCACGGGTAAGATGTTCTGGTGCTTAGGCCATGTCATCACGGGGATATCTGGTGGGTAGAGTAGTTTAGTGTGAATAAATTTTGTAGAGAGTTTGATTCTCTTGGAAATTAGTCCAATGAAGCCTCCGGTGAAAGCACCAAATTATCTAGTGAGTTCAAGTTGAATTTTAAATAGAGTTTGATTCTCCTAGAAATTAGTCCGTCAAAGACTTCGGCGAGTACACATTGTACATCGGAATATCCGGTGTTCATTAAATAGAGTTTAGGGTTTCAACCTGGTTGAGTGCACCAGATGTTTAGAATTTTGTTCTCACTGGAACATCTAGTGTTCAGTCCGAGTTCGAGTTGGTTGGTTTTTTTTAGATTTGTTTAGATTCTTTTGGTAGTTTTGACCAGACAAGGCATGTATTGGCGGGTTTTAAGGAAGATATAGAGTCTTATTTCGTAAGGCCAAGTCTAAGCCACCCTTATAAATAGTTGAGGGGTGAAGGCCGATTGAATCATTAAGTCAATCGTCAATTTTATTGCATCTATTTCCTTTTACTTCCTGCGCATAGACTAGTTTAGGGTTAGTTCTTGCTGTTGCTCAAATCCCCAAGGTTGTGATAGCAATACTTTGTTGATTTGCTTGGAAATCAACCGGATAGTAATTCTTCTAGTTGTTGTTTGAAATTCTTTGGTTGTTTGCTTGTAAATAAGTCACGATTTTCCTGTGAAATTGGGATAGCTATCAAGGATTTTTATGTTGCACTGGTTGCAAAATCTCATGCCAACAAGCACGCGAGGATTCAATTAGCGGGTGATGATGATTGGGTTTATGTCTGTCCTCAACAATGTCATCTTCAGTGGAGATAACCTTCCACTTCGTCGTTGTGGCTTCGTGTGTGTCCAATCATGCACTTGGGCCAATAGCAAACCAGAGAGAGTATGCTGGCCCAAAACGGGAAGGGTGGAGGAAGACCACACACTACCACAGAAAGAGTCATCCTTGCCTCTCTTTCACTGCTGATTCAGTAATAACCGGTAGTGATAATATATCACTATCGGCTTATAAGCTTAAGACGCATATAAAAAACCAAGCCAGCAAAAATAGATAGTGATATTACTTCATCAAAAGATGTACCTTTAATAACCAACAGTGATAATGGCTATCACTGCTAGTTGTTTTTACGAACTAGTAGTGATACCCAAAAAACTGTACATATTCATGCGTCCGCTTGCTCGGCTTCTCCCAAGTGTCTTTAAATATTTTACACTCGATCACATAAGGTCTCACTCGATTGCTCTCTCGCTCTCACTCTCACCCTCTCCCCTCCACCGCCGTCACGCGATGGATCTGTGCGATTTTTCTCCCACTCCTGCCACTCCACCGCCGCCTCCATCACCATCATCCCTGTCCATGCCACCCACACCCCGCTATCATCTGACAATGAAGCGGAGGCCACGCTGAGAGCTCGAAAGAGGCACATACCTTGGACTTCGGTGATTCCGTGGGGAATACGGCGTGTGGGACTTCTTCCTCGATGAACCGAAGGCGAAGAGGCCTCGATCGAGCTGAGATGAGGAGGATGATGAGCTCATGGCTCCTCCAGATACGATCAATACTATTAATATTCCTCAAATCATACAAGGTCTAATTACAAGAGCACGTACGCGACAATTAAACCACCAGGTGAACTCGTTCCTTGCTGTTCATGCTTCCTTGGATGGATTACTACTAAATTCTTGTGATGTTTTATTGCTTAGGAACGAGTGAGAAGCACCGCAACCTTACCCAGACGTCACCCCTCGAAGGCTAAGTCTACTCGGACTCAAGGCTGAGCTCTAGTCGTGGTCATGTCGAGTCTCAGGACAACACGTCAATAAAACGGGCATAAATCTCTCATACGAAATCTGTTTTAGATGATCTTAGATATTCTGAAAAGCTTATGACGATCCCTTTCCAATGGTTCTTTGCTCAACCAAATATCCATATAGTTTAGTCAAAGTCAAAGAAATAAGGTGTTGTATAACCGTTTTGGACCCTGTCGGGTCTTGTAATCGTGTCAGGGTCAGAGTCCAGGTTGTGCACACCTCTTTTCACGGCTGCACAACCGTAGGTTGACCTCCTCACGTCCCCCTATATATACAGTAGCCGTCATAGTTTAGTCTCGAATTTTGCTTAGATTATTCTGTTTTATACAGTTTTGCCGTTTGTTCGGTTTGTGGAACCCCAACTCGAGCACTTCATTGGTAATTAGCAATATTTAATTGCATCTACCTATTCTTGCATGTATTCTTGATTTTCTTGTAGGAAAAGTCTTCTTGCGAGGTCAACAGCATCTTGGTACGGTTGATAATCACAGAGTAGTGGTATAGTGGTTGCGAGGGTTCTCGATCTGTTCTGGTCAGAGCTTTTGGATCATCAACATCGAAACTCCACCAATCGACTTATCATATTACCTTCAAAAGATCGGGCAAATGCACATCAGAGAAGGAAGAAGAGGGGAGGAGAAGGACGATGACGATGGCGATGAGGACAACGTCGACTACTACTTCGTTGTCGTGGCCGATCGGTAGATGCGCTTGCGTTTAGGTTTTTTGCTCATGCAGGTTTAAGGTTTTTTGCGTGTGGCCATGCATTTCTTTTATTTTTGGTATACAGTAATGGATTTAGTGAATTAATTGCATATTACTGTGATATAAAGCTCTAATTCTGGAGATTAGTAATATAAAAGCTCGGTTAAATCAGTGTCTGCCTATTTAAATTTTAATTTTTTTACTGGATTGAGTATCACTGATAGTTTATAGATGGAACTTGCAGTGATAAGTATACAAATCGACTGAATAAGCTCACGAACCAGCAATAATAGTTTTATTACTGTCGTTTCGTTATATGAGCCGGCAGTGATATGTACAATCACTGTCAATTCTGTAACTGGTAATGATAATTATGGGTTATCACTGCTGGTTCAAAAACCGATAATAATGCAGATTTTAACTGGCAGTGATGAACTTTTCTATAATAGTGACAATCTGATTAGGATGGTGTGGGTCATTTAGCGAATTTGTGCTCACATATACCTAATCTTGCCTAGTTACAGGTATATATATACATATATTATACATACTAATCGTGATCTTTTTGCAAATAAATATTAGGTGTATGTACACTTGTCTTTATACTGGGTCCGCTCCCGGGCTGCACGATTCAAAGGGTGGCAGCGTTACTTGCCCCGGCCTTGGGACACATGTCGCACGCACACAATACAGTCTTGGGGTCCACGGCAAGGTGACCATGCCCATGCGTATGCGCTTGGTCCGATGGACCATGTATTATCGTGAGAAGTAAATTTTATAGGACTCTGTCTTATAAAAAATTCTCTTTTATGATAACATATGTTTACTCTCTTTTCTCTTCAGTCTAGCTATTGAATCACATAGTAAATTACGTAGATAAAATTTTAGGAAAGTCTTTTTAAACAAAGTGCTATTAGAATTTACTTATATCGTCGTGGCCGTCCGTTTGAGAGCCCCACAGCCATGTCCGGTGTGTCCTTTTGTTCCTTTTCGTGTAAGGCAAGCGATGCAAGCGATATCCCTAGGTTAGGCATATCCTAATATCCTATCACGTTAGACTTGAGATGCCGTGAAATCCAACATCGCTACAATGCAGTACCAAATAATCTTGTGGGCGCATTTAGATACAGCCTACAAGTAATTAGGGTGTATCGTGGTGTTCTCCACTGTTCGTACGAATACCAAGGTTCGAATTAGGGTGTGATTCTAAGGGAGAACATGTATGCAAATCTTTGAACCAGATCGACCTAAACAGTCCATACTGATCGATGATGCAAATTCTATGACGATGTAGTTTAATTGTGATTATAATAGTTCGGCGCCCTCTTAGGATCGAACAAACTTGAACTAAGTAGCAAGCAACTAACAATGACGAATGGGCTAGAATCTTGCCAGCTCAAGTTATATTACCTCGCCTATATGGAGCCGCATGCGCCAGTGGTCCAAGTACCAGCTTTCTAGAGGTCTCATGCTTCTTCAACTCAACTCTCTAGATTGACAAGGTTCTCGCTCCATGGTATTGGCCACCTCATTGAATTCAAACCATTCTCTAGATCGATCTCGAATTCTAAGCATGACCAACATCAAAAGCTGTTTTGTACTGCTAAACACAAGCATCTTGCTTGATCTCCACGTTCATTCCCTTTCTTAATTTACTAGAGCCTTGGGACTTGTGAAATTTGAACCTGAAAACCACTGCGAGATTTGTTAAAAAGAAACTGTGATCTAGGATCCCTTTTATGGCTCTTAAGTTGCACTTCTCTGCGCAGACTGTGAACCTAGTATATTAAGACAGGGCAACACAATATGGAATCAAGTTATGCTGTGACATTACCTGAAGGTGATTTTTTTATATTGGCTCTGATTTGGTTTTGTTTAAATATGGGCATGCACATTGTGGTAGGTGGATGCGCTACGTCTGTTCTGGAGATCCTTTTTCGGACACCCACCAAATTATGTGGCATGTGATCAACGATTTTCGTACCATCTGACCTGTTTATGGCCCTACCTAGCTTGCATTATATGGCATCCAGATCCAGCCAATCATATGGCATGCCAATTCGGTGATGCACGTTTGGGAGTTGTTTGGTATGAAATTAAATCAGCAGGCACTGCAAATGTGATTGAGAATAGACCAGAGGCATCAAAATTGTTGTGAAAATTTTGGAATATATATGATCATGTTTTGTAGAGCTCTAGTTCGTAGCTCTACATTAAATTTTATGTTTGTAAGCTAAAATAAAATGGTTTAAATCTCTATTTTTAGATTAAAATAGAATTACAATGGCTCACTTAAATATCCTCAGTGTACCAACAGTTCCAGCTCCAGCTTCAACTCCACAATTTTCTAAGCTAGAAACATCTAGCTTAAAAATCCTTGAAGTTAAAACTCTACCAAATATAATCTAACCTATATAAAATGTTTTTATACTGTCAATCAATCTTTGATAGGTCTTCCTCGAAGAGAGGGGCCCAAAGCTAGCTATCGTTTTTCGCAGAATCAAATATATGGGGGAAGATGGTGGTAGGCAACTCTTACAATTTAATTTGACTTTTGTTTATAAGTTAGCGAAGAATTCTGTTGGTCGACATCACTTTGGATTTTCTGTATGAACAATATGAAGCAGAAGTAGTGCTAAAGGGTCAATAAAAAAAGAGTAAAATGCACCAATGATCACTAAAACTTGTTTGAGAGTGTTATATAGGTCCCTGAACTCCCAAACTACATATTCAAGCCCTTAAACTTGCTAAATATTCCATTTAGATCTAAAATCCCAAAAATACCTACTCGATTGTTCACGTGGCTACTGACGAGGCATGCTTTGTCATCTATGTCGGTGTATTCAGAACCAGGGGTCCCTAAGTCCCGAGACCAGGCCGGCCATCCGCCACATGTCACCACCCTGCAAGGTAAGAAGAAGCTAAGTCCCAGGAGAAGGTGCTCGGGGCCGCCGCCTCTGGTTCCCGAGCACCCTAGTTCCCCGATGATCCGCAGAGCCCAAATACCGGGAAGGAAGTGCTCGGGAGAGAGTGCTCGGGGCTGCACGTGGCAGCCCCCGGGGACTCGGTGCCCCGAAGGTCCCACCGAAGTGCTCGGGAGAGAGTGCTCGGGGCTGCACGTGGCAGCCCCTGGGGACTCGGTGCCCCGAAGGTCCCACCGAAGTGCTCGGGAGAGAGTGCTCGGGGCTGCACGTGGCAGCCCCCGAGGACTCGGTGCCCCGAAGGTCCCACCGAAGTGCTCGGGAGAGAGTGCTCGGGGCTGCACGTGGCAGCCCCCGAGGACTCGGTTCCCCGAAGGTCCCACCAAATGCTCGGGAGAGAGTGCTCGGGGCTGCACGTGGCAGCCCCGAGGACTCGGTGCCCCGAAGGTCCCACCGAAGTGCTCGGGAGAGAGTGCTCGGGGCTGCACGTGGCAGCCCCCGAGGACTCGGTGCCCCGAAGGTCCCACCGAAGTACTCGGGAGAGAGTGCTCGGGGCTGCACGTGGCAGCCCCCGAGGACTCGGTTCCCCGAAGATCCTCCCAAAGTACTCGGGAGAGAGTGCTCGGGGCTGCACGTGGCAGCCCCCGAGGACTCGGTTCCCCGAAGGTTCGCGCAAGATCATTCGACGACCCGAAGGGTCCCGTCGTCAGGGTGTCATCCAGTCAAAGGCCCAATGCCGCATTTAATAGGCACGCGCGGCCTGACATCCTGACATCCTGACATTCTCAGCTGCCCACGCCCCAGTGTCAGACCCTGCCATGCACTGGCAGGGGGGCGTGGGTCCATTAAATGCACGGGTCCCGTCCCGTTTCACCCGGGTGCCTCGGGATAACGTTGCCAGAATCGACGCGCTCCGCCGGCCACCCTGCCCTAGTAGAAAGACAAGACAGGGTGGGCGCACCGGGCACCTCTGAGGCTGCCCGGTGGGCCCCCTTTATGGCGCCCGGAGGCTTCCACAGTGGCGGGTGGTCGGATGCGCGCCGCATTTCTCCACCGCCCCTGTCACTTCGCCAAGACGAAATGATGACGCCTTTCTCCGTGGCACCTTGGCATTCGCATCCCCTCTTTCCCATTCAGGATATGTCGAGGTCGGCGCGCCTATAAAAGGAAAGAATGAAGAACACGTAAAGGGGGTGGTGTGTGAAGAAGAGGACGCAGACGCTCAAACCCGCTCAAGCCAAGCTAGAACACGAGAGCCTCAAGCTCTCAGTAGGTCTCTCTCTCTTGTAATCAGATACATCCTTGAAGAATTCCCTTCAAGGGCAGATATAACACTCACACAGGAGTAGGGTGTTACGCCTCCGTGCGGCCCGAACCTGTCTAAACCCCAGTGCACCCATTTTTCTCCCGTCAGGGCGATCATCTCCCACCAGCCATTGCATTTGTTTCCGTTCCCGCTTATTTCCCAACAAGCTTATCCAGGATCATCCCCTCGGCCGAATCTCTAAAAAGGGGTCTCTCGGGATCCCTGCGACAGGAGTTCATCCTCCGACAATCTACCTTTTCTCTATCCCCACACCGGCAGCACCATTTTCATCCACGCATTAGACTAGCCCCAATAACTTCCCTTCAAGAATGATATTCTTGTCGTGAAGGGATTTTCGATCCCTTCAATGCTCCAACGGTTTTCCTTCATGACGAGATTCCTAGAGTCATTCCCTTCATTTCGTTTCCTTCCCGATTCCCTTTCTCGTTCTCATTCCCTTTATTTTCTCTCATCACCAACAGCTTCCCTTCGAGGGGCATCGCGAAGGGAAAGGAGAGAGAATACCATTCTGAAGGGAATGACCCTGGGATCCCGTCGTGAAGGGAATTGTGAAGGGGAAACCGTTGAAACGCTGAAGGGAACGAAAATCCTTTCACGACAGGATTTTAATCCCCGAAGGGAAACGGTTGGGCATGGTTTTAAAAAGAGCGTCCTTAGGCCGCGTCACCGTGATTCTAGTAGCAGTGGTCATGTGGGCAGAGGCTATGTAGGATGACAAAGCATGCCTCATCTGTAACCACATTAGTAATTGAAAGGGTATTTTTGAGATTTTGGATCTTGATGATATATTTAATAAGTTTGAGTATCTTGGTCCTCGCAGAAGACGGGCAAGACAGCAAAAAATATACAAAGGTGAAAATACACCAAGTTATGCTGTGATACTTCTTCCAGAGCGATCTCTTTTTTTACCATCAATACATTCATAATATTCCTTCCTCTTAAACTTTATCTTCAAATTTGAGTCTCTTTCTTAAAAGAAACTCTCGCCATACTTACTAGAACAAAATAAACTCTTACTCCAACAACTATTCAGCTGAACCCAGACCTTTGAGACTGTGACAGTAACACTGCAGTCACCGACAGTAACAACAGCCTGTTCCGGCAAAATCACACGAGGATCGCGTACCTTCATCTGGTTAAATTTGAGCTTGAAAAATGCAGGATCGCCATGGAAGAAACTGGCCGTGAAAACGCAAGCAACGAACGACGCAATCGAGGCAAGCCAGTGAGCCACTGATTGGCTGCGTTCTGCTTTGTTGGCCGCCAGAGCCGTGACAAAGAAATCCTCCCCATGACGCGATCTCGTCAGCGACCTCTCTGCCCCTGTCCATTCGAGGTTTATTAGTTGTCGGCCAACGACCGTGGCTGCATAATTGGCTAGTTTAGGTCTGAATGAAAAAGTTTGTCTTTTCGTTCAGAATTCAACTCCATCGACAGGCAGTGGGGATATCTTACATCAGCATCAGCTCCTTATTCCGTCCAAAAAAAAGAAAGAGCTCCATAATGCTCGTTATCAAAAACTGCGTATTTATCCACGCGTTGGGCTGACATCATTTCTTTATATATATTTTTATTTTTTTCCCTCAGCTTGCATCAGTTTATATTCATGATGATATGTAGTAGTTTATAGTACTCTAGAAAATGATGTGTTAGTTTATACACGCTTTGGGATCTTTTATCTCTCTTTTTTTGCTCAAAAGGAATCTTTTATATTTCTTTGCACGGACAATGCAATTGGTCTGTAGGCGATGTTGTGTGTCAAACTATGGTTTACAAATGGGCCCTGGATCTGGTATCACTACTACAGAACTATTGATCATTGTCGATTTCAAACTCCTCATCACTACTGATTTTAGAACCAGCAATAAGTTATAGGCAGTGAAAGTCAGGTTAATATCACTATCGGTCTTTCAAAACCGAAAGTGAAACCTTTTTCAAGAAAAAAAAATTATATCCCGCCAACAGACCTCGCCGTGCTCGCCGCAGTGGATCCCGCCACCGCGACGCCCTACACATAGAAACGTGGTGGCACGAAGGCCACCACCGCAGCACTGAAACGCCCACCCATGCGCAGAGCACTCGGAGAGAGAGAGAGGGAGGTAGGGAGGGGGTGCCGTTGCGATGCCCAGGGGCCACCTGGACGTGTGCTGTTGCCGGATCCCGCCCATCGTCAGTTTACCGCCTCCATCGTCATGCACCAGATGTTGCGACCCGGAGGTGGTGACACCTTAGAGGAAGGCAGGCTAGGCGTGGCGATGTTAGCATAGCTGATGTTGGAGAAGAAGACTTGAGCGGAGGCATCGGCTCTGGAGAAGGCTCCGACACGGGGTCCAAGTGCCTCGACCCTCGATGCGTCGGGGAGATCAAGGGGGACGGAGTTGGTGAAGCCTATTGTTTCGTCGAGATGGCCTCTTCCCTCCTAGATCTAAAAGGTCCATTGATGGTGGTGAAGGGGGTCGTCGTCGTCGTGCCATGTGGAAGAGGTGGCTTGACCGCTCGACGGAGGGATGCGAGGAGGCCGGCATGCGGGGCACTAGGAGAGAGAGAAGGGGGGAGGGGGTCGTGTGTGGATCAGATAAGGATCAGGAGAGAGAGGGGGGACGAGTGGGACTTAGCGATTTTTTGAGGAAAAGGCAAAGTGGATGAGAATTTCAGATTCGGCTCATAGTTCACTGCCGGTTTATAACAAAAACCGATAGTTTATCATTACTGACTGTTTTTTTAAAACCGGTAATAATATTGATTTTTTTACAAACCAACAGTGATAATCATATCCCTGCCGATTCTAGTCTAATCAGCAGTGATGAGATAGTAAATAAGACAATTTCTGTAGTGTTAGTGTGTGTATATATAAGAGAAAAGTAGTATATACTT
Organism: Phragmites australis; assembly: GCF_958298935.1. Lineage (NCBI taxonomy): Eukaryota > Viridiplantae > Streptophyta > Magnoliopsida > Poales > Poaceae > Phragmites > Phragmites australis. The sequence goes on from NC_084929.1 coordinate 23,784,763, forward strand.
TTATATATATAGAGAGAGAGTCAATTAGTTTGCTGCAAACATTAGGATGTGCACACGACCGAGTTCGATCATGCTCATAATTCTTATTGGTTAGTTCCTTAATTGCGATCAGAATGGATGAGTATGGTCATCAGAATTTGAACTAAGGCCAAGTGATTTTTTATGCTATTTATAGCATATTTTTAAAGGAGAGAAGGATTCCTGTAGGAGTTGACCACTGGGTAGCTGCATACCTGAAAGATACCACCGGCTAGCGGCACTTATCAGAGGTCGGAGCTAGCTGCAGGATCTCGTTAGGCCGACTCCAGTAGAGCCCACGCCGTATTACTGTGTGCATGAATTTGCCTCCTCAAGCAGCTCGCATTGCACTCCAACGAAGCCGGTTTTTGTATGCTACAGAGATACAGCCGGGCTGCTACAGTGATTACCTAGCTCCAAATTTGCTGCTCTCCTTCTCCTATCTCGTATCACTGTTCACAGAGTATGATTATAGGTATGAAAAGAGGAGCAAAGTAATAAAAAGTAAGAAATAAGATAGCTACGGGAGATGATAAAAATAAAGGATGATGTAATAGTATTAAATGATACTGTAATAATATTATAAAGGATAAAATTTTAAAGTATCCACTGAAGATGATCTTATAGTCTATCTTTCCTGACCTCGAAAGGCTAAACTGGCTCGCAACCAATAATAATAACATGCGTTTGAGTCGAGTTGCCACCAGGATGCACGCCGTATGAATGAAACAAGAAATTGTTTTGGTGGTTCTAATAGGCTGAACCAGCATTTCGAAGGTAGCATTTTCGCAGGAAATTGGGTGTTCATAAATATGGGAATCGCAATATGAGTACTTACCATAGAACATGCGTGAAGAAGCTTACACGCTCTTTAGTACTAACATTGGGTCCGTAGAATTTTTTTTAACTGTCACTCAGGCAAGTATCAGATTATGACCCTCCTCGGGGTGGTAACACGTGAATTTTGTATATGAGCCGTCCATTAGGTTTTAACGGAACAGATCTGGAGTGATTGATGTCGACAAGAATGAACATTTCGTGAATAAATCCCACGCAGTCGTAGATAGAGAAATCATTCACGAGGGCTCTCGCCACCTCAACTATTCGCTCCAGATTTGATCTATAAATGTCCAGAGCAAATATTTATGTATATATGCAAATCTAACTCGAACAGACTACCTGAGGCAACTGATGGAACGAGAAGGGATTAATGACAGCACTATAAATTAGCTACTGTTTACTATGCTAAAGTTGAAGCCTGTGACTTAACGCACGACGTATTGGCGATATCCAACAAAGTTCACTCGACAGAAATCACGCTACCTGCGCGGTGCCTCTCTTTATACTCCGTCTATTTTAAAATAACGTTTTAGAGTTTAATATAAATATTAAGATGAATAAAATAATCATCTTACACTCTTTAATAATATTTATTATGAGAAAATAATATTTGTATTAGGAAGAAAATTATTTAATGAAGAGATAAGATTGAAAACTTAAACTAAAGTTACCTCAAAATCATAAAACATCATGTATTTTTAATATTATAAAAAAAACTTCAACTTTATATATATATATATATATATATATATATATATATATATATATAATTGTCGACCATCTCATCTCTGGAACCAACAAAAGTGTTGGCCTTGTTAAGAATTGTCTAATCTGTTAAGGAGAAGAGACCGGGCCCTGCATGGTGACCGAGTCTAAGTGCATGCGTGCATGGTGACTGAGTTGGTTAGCACCACGCTGGCCACGCTCCCGTGCATTGTGGATCACCATATACTCATCTGATATATATGAAATGAGATCCCAAAGGGATCCTGTGATTGCCAATCCTATTCTTTCTCTATGTTCTTTCATGGTACCAGAGCCTGCGATCCAATCACCATGACCACCACTTCGCAATCTTTAGTTTCTAATGCCTCAGCTTCCATGTCTCCGCTGCTGCCTACGCCGTTGCTCAGCTATACTGTCCCCGTGAAGCTCACACAGGAGAACTACCTACTTTGGAAGACTCAGTTATGCCCATATCCGAGGAGCCAATGTCTTCTTGGGTACGTTGATGGCTCGGTGGCGCGCCCGCCCCAGACCGTCATTATGCCGCCGAACGAAACCAACGCCGGTCACCGCATCGTCGTCAACCCCGAGTTCACCACCTGATATCACCAGGATCAGCTGGTTCTGAGCGCGATCCTATCCTCGGTCTCTGAGGACGTGCTCGGCAACCTCATCGGTGTCACAACGGCGTTTGACGCATGGCGCACTCTGGAGCGCATCTTCGCAGCGAGCTCAAGGGCACGGATCATGCAGATTCGTATGCAACTAGCCACCACAAGGAAGAACGACATGAGCATCACGGTCTACTACCACAAGATGAAGGGCTTCGCCGACACACTCGTGGAGATCGGCAAGCCTCTCGACGAAGAAGAATTGATCGCATACATGCTACGCGGGCTTGGAAGCGAGTACGACTCCCTGGTAACCAGCATCACGACCCACACTGACTCCTACACGCTCAGCGACGTCTATGCCCACATTCTGAGCTACGAGATGCGACTTGACCACAACAACACCGAGGTTCAGGTATCCGCTAATGCTTTTAACAGGAGCCAAGGGCGCGGGGGTGGTCGCAACAGTTGGGGCCGTGGTCGCAATGGCGGACGTGCACCTGGCGGCGGCCGTGGAGGTTATGTCAGATTTGCCACAAGCAAAACCATGATGTGTCGTGGTGTTAGCATCGATTTGATCAGAATTATCGACCAGAAGAGATGACCAAGGTTGCTGCAGCCTTTGCCAGTGGATACACGGTTGATCCAGATTGGTATGTTGACACGGGAGCAACTGATCATACCACCCAGGATCTGGAACGTCTGACAACAAAGGAGAGCTACACGGCGGTGATCAAGTTCAGGTGGCAAGTGGTTCAGGTTGGTCTATTACACATGTTGGAAATTCCTTTTGTCACTGGTTTAGATCGTCCCCTTTACTTGAATCATGTCTTACATGTTCCCATGATAAATAGACATCTTCTGTCAGTTCGTAAACTAGCCATTGATAATGATGCATTTGTTGAATTTCATCCAAATTCATTCTCTGTCAAGGATCGAGCCACGAAGACCACACTGCTAAAAGGAGGGTGTAAGTATGGCCTCTACACTCTTCCAAATAAAAGACCCAGCCAAGCTCTCCTCTCTGCCAAGATTTTCCAAGAACAGTGGCACCAGCGACTTGGGCATCCAGCCACTCCAGTCACTCATCGCATTCTTCATGAAAATAACCTTGCTGTAGTATCAGAATCTCGTTCTTCTTTGATTTGTGACGCCTGCCAACATGGCAAGGCACATCAGCTTCCCTTTGAACCTTCAGTTAATGTATCATCATCTCCCTTAGAAATAATTCATACCGATGTTTGGGGACCTTCTCTCCCAAGTGTCAACAATTTTAGATATTATGTTTCCTTCGTTGATGACTACAATAAGTTTGTTTGGATCTATTTCCTTAAATGCAAATCTGAAGTTGAATCTGTGTTCTTTCTCTTCCAAAAGCATGTTGAAAATTTGTCGAATTCCAAGATTCGCTGTGTACAATCAGATTAGGGAGGAGAGTATCATCGTTTGCATCATTTTTTCAATCAGTCAGGGATAACCCATCGCGTTTCTTAACCTCACACACACACACCAGCAAAATGGCGTTGTCGAGCGAAAGCATCGCCATATTGTTGAGACAGGTCTTACACTCTTAGGTCAATCCCAAATGCCTCTTCGCTTCTAGGATGAAGCGTTTCAGACGGCGTGCTACTTGATCAATTGAATGCCTAGTCACACAATAGGCCTTGACACTCTCATACACCGGTTGTTAGGAGCTAAGCCGAATTACTCTCTCCTTCATGTGTTCGGTTGTGCCTGCTGGCCCAACCTCCGGGCCTACAATTCCAGAAAACTGAACTTCAGAACTAGGCAATGTGTTTTCTTGGGTTATAGTTCCTCACACAAGGGCTATAAGTGCTTTGATCGGTCCACTAGAAGAGTCTATATTTCACGTGATGTCGTCTTTTGATGAGAATGTGTTTCCATTTGCTCTTAAGCCCTCCTTTACAGTTCCTAACTCTACACACCATCCCACACTTCTTCCTGTTTCTTACAAGCCTACTGTTTATCAAGAACATGTTCTGACAGACACCACTCCAGTCCAGCAATCCACTTCCACTGAACGAGTGACAAATGAATCTCCCATGAGTAATGACTTAACTGACCCAATTGTTCATACTGATGCCACTGGGAACAGCTCTTCTCCTACAGGCTCTTCAAGTCACAATACTGATGATTCTATCACAAGTGCTGAAGCAGAACCAATTGAAGCTCCAGTTGATTCAGTCTATGATACATCAGATCAACTATTGCCTGAAGCAGCTAGTCAACATCCAATGAGGACAAGACTCCGTGACAATATTGTGAAGCCCAAGGAGTATACAAATGGGACCTTAAGGTACTCAGCAATCTGGGGCTTTGGTGGTTCAGTCTCTGTCAGAAATCCGACAACAGCAACAAATGCAGTATCTGAACCTGCTACTCTGAAAGACGCATTGCAATCTTCAGAATGGAGGCAACCCATGGATAGTGAGTATACTGAAAAATGACACCTGGGAGCTTGTACCACCTAGGAGTGGGATGAATCTGATTGATAGTCGTTGGGTGTATAAAGTCAAGAGAAGGTCTGATGGGTCCATTGACATGTTCAAGGCCCGGTTATTGGCAAAGGGATTCAAACAACAATATGGAGTTGACTATTTGGATACATATTCTCAAGTTGTCAAACCAACCACAGTACGTATTATACTTTCTCTAGCAATTTCCAGAGGATGGAGCCTGCATCAGATTGATATTCAAAATGCATTCCTTCATGGTTTCTTGGATGAGGAGGTGTACATGAAGTAGCCCCCAGGTTATGAGGATCCCACTCAACCATCCAATTTTGTTTGTCGGCTAAAAAGAGCGTTGTATAGCCTGAAATAGGCTCCAAGAGCTTGGCACTCTCGGCTCACAATTAAAACTGCATGAATTGGGTTTCAAGGCTTCAAAGGCTGATACTTCTCTGTATATATTCTGTCATGGTGGAGTGACAATTTATATGCTTATCTATATTGATAACATAATCATTGTCAGCGCATCTCCTTCAGCCACTCGTAAGTTAATCAAACAATTGAAGGATGACTTTGCTGTTAAAGACCTTTGTGAACTGCAGTACTTCTTAGGAATAGAAGTCAAGCCACAAAGCAATGGTGTTGTGCCGTCACAGAAGTGCTACGCTCTTGATCTCATCAAACGAGCTAATATGGAAAAGTGTAAACCAATATCTACACCGATGGTTTCTACAGAGAAGCTGGCCAAGAATCAGGGATATATGTTGAAGGAGAAGGAACAGTTTTAGCACCGCAGCTTGGTTGGTGGACTTAAGTACCTAACTATAACTCGAGCTGATATCTCATTTGCCGTCAATTGGGTATATCAATACATTCAGTCACCAACAGATGTTCATTGGTCAGCAGTGAAACGGGTGTTTCGCTACATCAAAGGACCACTGAACATGGGACTGAAAATTCAGAGGTCACCATCGTCAGTGTTGAGTGCATTTTCAGACGCCGACTGGGCAGGATGCCCTGATGACCGACGATCAACAAATGGTTTTGTTGTGTTCCTAGCACCAAATTTAGTCTCTTGGAGCTCTCGCAAGCAGGTAACGGTGTCCCGATCAAGCACTGAAGCAGAGTATAAGGCGATAGCAAATGTTACTGCAGAAGTGATTTGGATTCAATCTCTGCTGAAGGAATTGCATGTTTTCCAGAACAAGCCTCCATTACTTTGGTGTGAGAATATTGGGGCAACTTACCTCACCGCAAATCCAGTCTTCCATGCCTGAACTAAACATATCGAAGTCGATTTCCATTTTGTTCGAGAATTGGTGGCGCGGAAGGCCTTGCAAGTTCGGTTCATTTCCTCCAAGGATCAACTTGCAGACATTTTCACCAAACCACTGTCCAGAGGTCCATTCAACTTCATTTGTGGCAATCTCAACCAGACTTCAGTGAGGTGCGATTGAGGGGGAGTGTTAAGAATTGTCTAATCTATTACAGAGAAGAGACCGGGCCTTGCGTGGTGACCGAGTCTCAGTGCATGCATGCATGGTGACTGAGTTGGTTAGCACCACGCTGGCCACGCTCTCGTGCATTGTGGATCACCATGTACTCATATGATATATATGAAATGAGGTCCCAAAGGGATCCTGTGATTGCCAATCCTATTCTTTCTCTACATTCTTTCAGGCCTCGAAGACATCACCTTGTTTCATTCTGACCAACAAAATTTTTGACGTCTTGTCAGCTAATTTTTTCGTGGAACCATCTTGTCAGCTACAAGTAAAAACATCGCTTGCGCTTTAATGCGTGAGCATGGGACACGGACACACTGGTAGGGAAAAAATTCCAACCAAAAACCAATGATAAACCGGTTTACTAGATCTATCCGTGAATCTTGATAGAAAAATTTATCATGCTTACTTATATTTTATTAAATTTATTTGAATTTTGTTTGATATATTCGATATACTTAATAGATAATATTTATGATGATCTCTAATAAATTTTATTTATCGGTTAAAAAAACTGCACATGGGCGCCTAGACGTGCATCCAACCACCCTAGCTACAACCCTCTTTTTTCTTAAGCAACTCACGCTAAGACCAGAGCGCACACATATCCCCGTTCTGCCACCACAACCCCGTTCTGCGACGTACAACCAACCCAAACCCAAGTGTGGCAAGCTCACACAGTTCGATACTCTAACCGCTAGTAGTAGAATAAAACTAGCTTTGGTAGGCGCTCCAGTAGCTACAGTAACAGTTTATCCGAGAAGAGTATCTGAAATCAAGTTGAAATGTACTTGATATATATGTGATAAGTGATGGATAAGTTTGTCGATTTGGTTTGTTGAGTTTTAGCTTGCTTGAGCTTAGTTTGAGCATTTTGATTATGGATTAACTGGAGTTGGAGTTGAGTTGGAGAAATGTACTTGCTTGTCTCATAGTGTGCAGGTGATGGATGTAATTTGGCGGTCAACGACGAGTGATCGAGACTAAGTGGGTGCTTAGTACTGGATGATCAAGGAGGCCAGACAGAATTAAGGGTGATCCTAGCTGTACATGTAGAGGTCAAGCAAAGCATGAAACAGAGGGTGAAAATGGCGTATTAACAAAATCAAGCGAAAGGGATGCTCGTGCAAGTGACAAGGTGACCCGAGGGATCGAGAGTGGGAGAGACTTATCGGCGGTCAGGATCGCAAGACGGAGTACATATGTCGACATCAAAGCACTTGCTTAATGTGTAAGCAAGTGGCAAATCATGCTTTGAAAAGCGTGCATAGGGTTACAGTTGGGTCTTACAACCGTGGGATGACTAGAGAAGTATATGGTACCATCACGAAGCTTGCATCGAGATGAAGCTAAGTTGTGAAGACGCTACGATCGTTCGATGGACAGAGCAAGAAATTGATCAAAATACCCTCGGTAGTAGGTAGGAGTATACTACAAGAGAGAGGTATATTGGTATCAAGCTAGGAAACTTAGGGGTTAAGTTTCCTAAGCATATAAATAGAGTGGTAGGGCTATAAGAGAGTTGGTACCAGCTACTTAAGCCCCTTATGTCACCCATTTGAGCCTAGTGCTAGAGTTTTAGATGAGGGAAAGATGAGTGCTTAGCCTATGTAATAGGTGAGAGTTTTTGAGAGAAAAATTCTTGTAATCCGTCTAAAATAGGGTTGATCTATTTGAGTAATGAAGTTTATATTTGTGCATATGCTTGAATTCCCCTTATTTTAGTCTCTCTTTATTGGTTCCCTTGCAAGTTTTCCTTTTTCGGTTGTGATTTTCTTGTTGATTTTCGTTTATGATTTTCAACCTTGTAAAGTTGCTCTTCATGTTGCTAGAAGTATAAATATTCATATACTCATGTATTTGAGAGGGTCTTGAATCCCCTTGTACCTAGATCATCAACTTGAAGAGTTGCTTCTTTTAGTGACCATCTTTTTGCTTTGTTCTCCGTTCAAGTTTTAAACTTTTGTGTGCTTAAAGATACATGAAATGATTTTGAATAGAGTCTATGATTCATATTCCATCCGTAGAGTTACGTTACCTTGAAACTTCTTTCTTATTTTGTCTCTAAAATTTATGCTTGCATTTGTACGTTTTTAAAGAGCGTTGAGTGAACATAGAGTAAGCCATCTATTTTGCAAGAAATTTATAAGACACCTATTCACCCTTCCTCTAATCGTTGTTCTTGGTCCTACAAGTATCTTCTTAAACCTCTCGAATAAACACCTAGAGACCGAGCTGCACGTGGTCGGCAACCATTGAAGGACTTGGGCGGTGCCACAGCTCCCTACCTCACCTTATCTCCTTCCTCCCTAGCTCCTTTCCCTCTCATTTTCCTCACTGGCTGCAAGTAGCAGCAGGTCCCCCTCTGCTCCTCTCCATGTTTTCCCATTAAGTAGTAGCTCTGCCGATACAAATTCATGGTCATTAGGTTGCCTCCGAGCCCTCCTACCCGAACCAGAGCTCGGTGAAGCTCCTTCGAGATCACCTCCACCAAATCCTACCTCTGATTCGCTAAATCCCCACCGGAATCGAGCTCGAGCTCGAGCACGAGCCTTTCTTCTCCCAACGCCGATGCTATACTCCGTCAACCTCACTCACGGATCTGTCATCCCCAACTCCGGCTGCCGGCAATGCTCTCCACATTCTTACCGTCCGGTGAGTCATTCCTCATCTTCGCACATCCAGACCGCTCTTAGGCAATGCTGAAACTCTTGCATGAACAATCCTTGGCTATGAGTAACTGCAGAATGATGTTGCCGTGAGCTGGATTGGAAGACCCTGCCAAGCTCGTTGCCATCAACTTTTTGATGTCCGAAGCTAACTTTCTACTCCGCAACTGGACTCACTATAAGATGCTACAGCTGTCAGTGTCACTCTTGAGATGCCATTCGGATCATTCACGGCCGGCCGCCAAGAGAGAGCGAGAGAAGGACGCTGAGCTGAGGGAGAGATCACTCTAATCAGATGGCGGGGCTATATTGCTACAGTAACTTATGTTCAGAGAGGCAGTCATTCTTGTTCCTTTAATATATGCTATAGATAACTCGCGATCCTTGTCGACCTGGCGCAGACCTGCACGCTTGGTTTGGTGCCTGACGCCCAGCATCCGACGCACGAACGAGACACTAGTGAGAATTTCCAAGCGCCAGGCAATTGGCTGGTCGTTCATAGGGCGAGCCTAGCAGAGGCATCGTCATCTCCGTTGCGCGTGCCCGGCCTACGGACGCAGTGCTCGCTCGTCTTTGCCTCCGTTCCCTTGCGAGCGCTCCGTCTTGTTTTTTTCCTCTTCTCGTCATCGCGGCAGGCTCACCTGATGAGATGGACTCGTACGTTCAATCGACCGGGTCTGGATGATTACTGCGACATGATTGCGTATATAGGAGAAGGAAAACTATAAAAAAGGAAGCCGATGTGTACGTACCGGCACGTCGCGGACGAAGGCTGCGAATTTGGGAAAAAATGAAAAAAATAGATAACATATGCTATCGTATTGGTTAAAAGAGACTAACATATCGATATATTACAAATCTAGCATTCGTATCTGATATCTCAAATTCCGAAAAAATCTTAAAACGATGGGTCCAAGTTATATTCAACACCTGAGATATCGAATATAGGCAACAATGTAACATTCAGTACCTCAAGTGTTAAAAATTACCAATATTCGGTATCTCAGGTGCCGAATATGGCGTCTGGCCTGCTATGTGGTTACGTCCTATCTCTGCTTTCGGCGCGCGATGTTTTCAGCACCTGAGGTGCTGAATACGGGACTACCGTATTCGGCACATGTACAGTGGGGCCGACCTTTTTTGGTGTTTGAGCTACGGAATTCGGATTTCTGGATTTTGAGTACCGAATACAGGTTCTAGCTTTGCAAATACGCCGATCTATTACCTATTTTAGTAAATACATCGATATATATTATCTATTTTTGTATTTTTGCTACGAATTTGTGGTCAGAAGACGAGGCGATCGATCATGATGCATCACTGTCATAGGGCCCCTCGAGCTGGCCAGGGAAAAATCTAATAGCTTGTATGGACTTGTACTCGGCAGGATCCCTGACTCATCTGTATATATACGATGGTTGTTGTATGGTCTCTAAAGTCCTTCATTTTTACTCTTAAAAACAAACTTTTTTATTTATCAGATATCCTAATATCTACGGATAACATACATGTCTAGGGATTTCCTTCAAGAATAGAGATATACTTAAAAATAACAGAGAAACTCTAAATAACCGGATATAATAGTTATATACTATTCATCGTCACTCGTATTAAATCGTTTTCATCAAACGTTTCACTATCTTCTGTATCTTCGTGAGATGGTCACGATGGACTCGTATTGAATGGACCGGGACTGGTTGATTACTACTACTACATGATTGCGTATACAGGAGAAGGAGGACGATCGAAAAGGAATTCGATGTGTACCGGAACGTCGCGGACGAAGCCTGCGAATTTGTGGTCGGAAGAGGAGGCGATCGATCATGATGCATTACTGTCACAGGGCCGCTCGAGCAGGCCGGGGCAAAATCTAGCATGGCATAATTACGTACGTTGCACCGATGTCAAATGATGACAAAATTGATGTGGAACCCTATAATAGTTGGGTAGTCGTGTATGATTGATGTGGCACAGTGTGGTCTAAGCTAAATGCTAGAGTTTTATTTATTTATTTATTTGGCTAAGCTAAATGCTGTGCTAGGCTTCTCACGTGAACAAATACGGCTGCGATTTTTTTGGCAGAAAAAAAGAAGAGAGTTGCTCGGTTGAGAAAAAGAAATAAAGAGAGGAGAAAAAAAGTTCATCTAGGCTTTAGGGATTCCGTGAAAATTCTTGTAAGGATGTTGTGTAGATATATCATGTGAACTTATCAATACAATAAAAATCAAGTTTCGTAAGATTTTTTTCTACGATCTTCGTATGGTCTTTCAGTTTTGGTTTTTAAAGGATCTTTTGGTTTGGCGTAATTTGACTTGGTTTGATAAAAAAAATCATCTTCAAATATATAGGTAAGATTCCAAAAAGTTTGATCAGTTGAATTTTCATAATTATTATATAATCCCAAAATTAGTGTTTAATTTATTTGTTACCATATGTCACAGTTTACTTGCGAGGGTCATAACTCTTGATTCATAAATCTAATTGATTTTATTTTTATTGGGTTAGTTTTGTAACGTTGTCTAGTTTCTAGTTTTAAAATTTGAGGGCAATCAAACCTATAATCTTTTTTACATTATTTTTAGTGGCGTGATAGCAGTCTGTCTAAAACGTAATACAAGAATAAATTTGTTTTTTGATTAGGGTGAACTAAAATTTAAATTTGGCTTTAGCAATCATCAACCGCCTTTGATTGCATATTTTATGAGTAATCAATCCTACAAGTGGTAACAGAGTTAGAAATATTTTCTAATTGATTTTAACTGATAATTAGAAAATATGGCATCAGATATGTATTTAAAAAACCTTGTCTTTTTAAAAGTGTTGATTTTCAGTTCTAGAAGGTGAAAATGGAGGCTTAAATTCAAACACAGGGTTTTACAATTTAGGAGAAGGTCTTCAAACTTTCCGAGGTTCTAGAGATTAATGAAGTGACGGTGTAGGACTTGGCAGCCATCGAGGCTAACAGCAAGGTGAGGAATCTAATCATACAAGGCTTAGGAATGAGCGACTTTGATCGAGTTATACATCTAATCTCTTGATGATTTTTTTCTCGTTTTAATAAAATTCTTAGTAATTTTGCGTGTTGTTAATGATACATTCACGAACCTCAACTACTAGAAACTTTAGACATGTTAGTATGAGAGATGAAGGTGGCATCTATTAGAGACCATATTATCGTGAGTATACTTACATTAGATATTCTTTATTTTAAATTGAAAACCCATCAGCTAGATGTCTTTGCTACAAAGGATGCTAACAAATCAATTGCTTTGGTCTCTCAACCCAACATATCTCATTGTCGATGATTGGTGAACTGCCGAACTTATGAACTTGTAGAAATAACAGGGGATGCTTCAAGTAGACGAATACACGGTATACACACGATCTTATATAGGCTCATACCTCTTTAGAATAATAGCCCTATGTCCTGTTGATCTTGTATTAATCTCTAGGACCCCTTAGAATAATCTCTAGGCTCCCTCGTATATAGTCGGGGAGAGAAGCTAATACAGATCTAACTTGTAGAGGGATCAAAGGTGCAGAGCTTTCTAAGGCTTGAATGATGTCAATGAAGATGTATTGGTTTCTAATGGCTTGTATGGACTTATCCTCCGCGGAGTCCACTGGCTCTGTATATATAGCAGGGTCTTTGTATGACCTCTAGAGTCCTTTCTTCTTATTTTTGAAGATAAACTTTCTTGTTTACGAGATGTCCTAGGCATTCACGAGTAGTTTTCATGCATTCAGGGATTCCCTTCCCATGGATAAAGATGTATCCTAAGAATAACAGAGAAACCTGGGGTATTTAGATAGAGTAGTTCTATACTACTCATTGTCAAGTCCCCATTAGTACGTGAAATAACACTTCAACGGATCAAAGGCTTGGTTAGCAAAGATAAACATTTTGACCGACAGCATCATCGAGTAGGACTCGGGTTTCCGATTAGGGTGAAACATCTAACCAGGTTCTCGTGATCATCGGGTCATCTATTCGGAATTTTGAATACCTTTGAGTACTCAAACGAGCCCTTGAAGAGGTATTACCTCTGAGTAGGAATTCTGATTCGCCTAAGAAAATTTGTCCTAACCTTTCAAACGGACAAGGGAGAAATTTGAATTGTCGCAGCAGGAGTTTTGCGTGCTGGTGTAGAGATTTTTTACCTGACAAAAGATCATGATGATGTTGAGAAACCGCACGCACATGGCGGCTTAGTGTGTTGGGTTCTCTACGTTACTGCCCCAACTGCTCCCACATGCATTAGGCATTAAATGCGATGTGACGCTAAAGCAGGAGAACGTGACCTCGAGTCAGACTCATAACTGTGATGACGTTAGTTGAAGGGCCATCCAGAGAGCCATTGTCCCTGTATAAAACGACATAGGGAGCCTACACGCCATTTTCCTGTTCCATCATCACTTTCCTTGAGCCATTATCTTATGAGTCTTTGCTTCAAACCTCCTCCAAAATCCTAAAAGCCTGTCGACTGCTTCCTCTTGACACCATGGGCCATAAGAAAACTGAGAGGGTGAAGAGTTCTGTTGCTGGCCGGAATCGGAGGTCTCGGATGAAGTTCTAGCTCGGGTCGAGAGCGACGAAGTCATCCCCTCACGTGCCTTAGTCGCCTTCACACCGGCGGTGGGCGAGACAATCCCCAGTCTAGATATCACCTGGATGGTTGTCTTCCTTGATTTATTCCACTGTGGATTTCATTTCCCCCTTTCAGCTTCTTCGTCCAAGTGCTTAGTTTTTATAGCTTTGAACTCATCTACCTCAACTCTAACTCCATCGTCATGATCAACGTCTTTGAGCACCGGTTCGAGGCCTTCCTGGGTATGCGCATGTCTGTCAACCTCCTTAGGTACTTCTACCTACTGAAGAAGTTTTTAGGCAAGGTCACCGGCGACACCGGATTTCACCTCCGAGATGGGAAGTCGACAAAGTACATCGACTTCTCCACCAAGAGTTCCTAGTCGACAAGGCACAAGAAATGGTTCTACTACCATGGAGGCAGCTATGGATGAAGGAACCTATGGAAATCTTCATCCACTGGACTCTGATTTATGAGATCCGAGAGCTAAAGGAACGAGGGTTGACTAGGTACGATGTCTCAAAGGACTTTATTAGGTACCGCCTAATCCATCTAAGGTCGAGGATCTCTGGCGCTTGGGAGTTTATGACTGTGTAGGACTCAGCCTGAGAAGGGGAGACAGGTACCAACTTATCCCAAGTAACTATTAGGAAAACTGTGGGCTTGTTTTTTATGAATCATTTTTTGTCCACATATCTCTTGCCGAAGGTGGTGGAGCAGAGGACCAAATTCCTATTTGACTCAGCCCCTGAGGGTGGTCGCGACAATGTCCCGATACCCATCATAGAGATGGAGGCAGACGCTTAGGCGAGGTTCTTGTTTTCTTATTTCACCTTCTTTCCTAGTAGTCGTAACCCATGATAGCGGTTGGCGTGAACCATGAAGCTTCCTGGACGTGATCGGCCTGACCAAGAGGTCAAGAATGTAGGCGTTCAAGACAAGGACTTGACGAGGTCTAGATCACGGGGTTGTAGGCCCAAGCAGGAGTGGGGGTGGTAGTGCTATGTCACCAGCTTTGTCCTCCAGCAACAAAGCGTCGGATGAGGATGACTACTTGGCTGGGCATGGCTCGCCGATTACCAGCCCCACATCGCTGCCTCCTCCGACGTCTGCCCCCTAGGGCCCAGCTTCATCTGTAGCCCCTGAAGTACGAGCCTTGAGTTCAATTCTTGTAGTTCTAGCATAGACTACGTCCGTCAAGGACATGTAACACCCTAATTTTTCCACCTTTAGAAATTCTTAAAATTTGCTAAATTTAAAATGAGTTTAAATAATTTAAAAGAGAGAAATCCTATTTTATATGAAAGAATATATATTTGACATAGGATATAAATGATTATTTTGCATTCATGCTGAATTAGGCAAATAGGATTTTTATTTGGGTTTTGATGAAATTTATTTGAAGAGATTTTGCTTTGATTTTGAATTTGAAGTTTGGATTTGAATTTAGAAAGAAAAGAAAAACAAGAAATCCTTCTCGGGCTGCCTTTTTCTTTTTCCCGGCCTGGACCTCTTCGGCCTCAGCCCAACAGCCACTTCGGCCCTCTCTTCCACCTGGGCCGTGCCCCTGCCTCGGCCCATTCGAGCGCGCCAGCCAACACGCCTAAGATGCCCGCGCCAAGCCGCCTTCTCCTGAGCCGCCGACATGCGGGCCCCGCTTGTCAGGCCCTTCTTCTTCCTTCGGTCGGACTCCATCTCGGACACGAACACGCGCCGGCCGCCGCCTCCCGATTCAAATCCGAGTCATCCCGTACCCTAGAGCTTCTAGAAAATTGCCAAATCAAAGCCCTAGACCTCCTCTATCTCTAACCGGCCTTATCCCTAAAGATTGCGTGTTTAAACGAGGAAACCGAGCTCGGATTTGGCCCCACCGCCGCCGAATCCTACTCGGACTCACCCGGCCAACCCGAGCCTCCCCGCCTATATATGTGCGCCCCTACGCCTCTCCCGAAGCACCACACAGCTATTCCCCAGATCATCGACGAGTTCCCGAAGCCATAGCACCCTCCCCGCGAAACTCCGACCACCCGAAGTCGCCGCTGTCGTCGCCAAGCCTCTCCGGTGCCGCGCGCTTTCGGTAAGCCTCAAAACGGATACCCCGCGCTTCCTTGAATCTTTTTCGCCGCTCGTCGTCGAAGTTTGAAGCCGGCGATGACCTTTTTCCCCCTGCTCCGGCGTGTCGCCGCTGTGCCGAGCTCGGCTCCGCCGAGAACCCCTCCGCCGACCGTCCCCTTTGAGCTCAACCGTCGGATCCGAAACCCACGGCCCAAATTAGATCGCATCTATACCCCTTCGCTGACCAACCCGAGGCTGCCACGTGTCGCTACTTAATCCAGTCAGCCGCCATGCCATGTCATCCAGCCACCTCAGCTGCCACCTAGCCCTCTTTGCTGATGTGTCGTCCCTGTCACCATGCCACGTCAGCCAAAGCAGCCCAGTCAGTATTTCAAGCTTTTTTCAGTATAAAAATAAATCTGATAATTCCTTTAATTAGTAATTTTGCAATTCAGCCCCTAGACTTTTCTGAAATAACAAAAAGAGCCATGTCCTTTTACAGTTAAGTCCCTATACTTTTTCATAATTACATTTAGGTCTCTCTATTTTTTCAAAAAGGTCCCTGAACCTTCTGTTTAATTCAAAATAAGCCCTTTTCTTTTCCAGATTTAACCCTAGACTTGTTTTAGCCCTAACTTTTTCATCGTAGCTCCGATTTAAGCGATTCTTGCGCCGGTGGATTCGTTTTTCAGTGCTCTTTCTTTCTAACCAATTTTTATCTCATTGTTCTTTTTTTTGTGCTCTGTTCTTAGTGTATCTTGTTTGTTTGTTTGCCGGTTATTGTGCGATTAGCCGACAACATCCCAGATCAATTTGAGGAACATCAAGACCAGGAGCAAGAATACACTGAGCAGCAGCAAGGAGAAGGCAAGTGTCCTTGATCATATTGAACCTATATTTTTAAATGCTTTATTTTACAAAATTGCATGCAATGTCTGTCAACATGATGGGTAGTCACCTATGTTAGGGTTTTCCTTAGATTTTTCCTTATCATCCCTTGGAACCTAGAAGGTTTATGGTTAGGTGTCTTTTGTGGGTAGATTGCTTAGCCGTGCTTTTGGGATATTGGGAAGTGTCATAATCTTGATTAATGAACATATGCAATAATGATAGTTAATATGTTAATGGTCTAGCAACATGGAACCTTAGGTCTTGAGCAAAGTAATTTTGATGGTTGTCATGGTTATGATGTTGGTTTAGTGTTTGCTCAAATAACCTAAGTAAGGACCTGTTCGTGGAGCGATAATCCAAGAAGTAACGTACCAACCACGAGGCTGATATGGGTAAGGCGTGACATACTGATTAGAGTCTGTCCAATGTGCGTTGGGTTAGCACAAAAGAGGGCTTCTGGGTAGGAGCTTTGCTCGCGTAAAGCCTGACGGTTAAACCTAGTGGGTAGACATATACTGGATTAGTCTCTGGTTAGTGGAAAGTGTTTTCATACAATGATTCTTGGCGGCACACCATTGGCGTGTGTTAAGTGTCTTGCAAACACAACAACAAGGAATTTACTGACTCATGGGGAAAGCTGGACAACCTCTGCAGAGTGTAAAACTGTTATAACAGCCGTGCTCACGGTCATGAGAGACTTGGATCCTCACAAGATTAGAGGGTGGATGGTTTTGGTTCTAGTACAGGGAGTGCCAGATGGTGTGGTTTTGGTCATAGTACAAGGAGTACTAGACGGTTGTGGTATGCAGGGTGGGGAACCTTGTATGCTAGATGATGGATTGTTTGGGTTACATTCATTTAATACTTGATTAATGCTTTTGAGTCTAAATGTATTTTCATTACTCGCATTTACGCAAATATTACTATGTGTTAGCCTATTCTTGATATAAGCCTGCATGTCATTATTCTCCTACAAAAATATATGCTGCTCAGTGGAAGACTTTGAGGATTTCCAAGATGATGACCTAGTGTTCTAAGGAGCGTGTCTTCCAGTCGGTGCCTGTGAAGTGTTGGTCGCCAATGATTTCGTCCCGCTGCCGTCGTTTAGATGTTGTCGTTTAGGCTAATTTTGAGGTTGTTTAGGTGAAGTATTTTATTTGTAAGAAGTGAACGTTTATTTAATTAAAGTATTGCTTTTGCTACTTTACTTATGATGTCCTTATGTGTGTTAAACTTCCTGGGCACACATAACCGCACTTGGTTTTGTCCGTTAAAACCGGATGTGACAGGACATGACCCCCACTACACCACTAAGGATCCAAACCTAATACTAGCACTCAAAGCATCGGCCCTGACTCTGATAAGTTTAAACATTTCACGAAAGCCTTTGTAGTCGTGATAATTGACTCGACGTGCATTTAGGCGCTGGACTAGAATAGGAAAAGATGATAGTTGCACAAGTGCATCGACCGACATGACCCTACCCATACCAGAGGTAGGGATAGGGGGAGGTGGTCCCGATGAGCCATCCAAGAGGCCGACCTCCATACTCGTCTCGTTGAAACCCTCCTAGGGCGTAAAGCGATCCAGGTATCCATTATCACCATGGACGTCCTTCCCATGTTCATAGGAAAACAAGTTTTTAGATTCCTTATTCGCAGGATGCTCGGAGCACCGCCTCCAGCCCCCAAGACCTTGTACATCACATCTTCTGAGGGAGGAGGGAGTGAACCCTCTAAGCCCCTTGCAAGGGCCGACGAAAGCCGAGAAGTGGAGGTCCCATCACCCCAGGCAATCGCGAACCTGATGCACGAGCTGCCCAAAGACATGATCTGGAGGGAAATCATCCAAGGTCTGGGTGGTCACGACCTGGAGGCTGTTTTCACCTCCTTCTTTACGGTAAGCATTTTCCTGCAACATAACCATTTAGAAAATGAAATAACAGGTACTAGCCTGATGTTCTATAGCTATACATGTCACAGTTGAACAAGTTCTACGACGAGACCCAGCAGGCTGAACTCGAGAGGGAGGCCGCCAATATGTGCCATCGATTCTCCTCGGAGGTTGCTGAGAAGGAGAAGGTGCATGCAGAACTAGAAGGCCGGTTGAAAGGTAAGCCCTCGACAACCTGGACATGCCACCCCTTTTATCTTCCCATTCTGGACTCAGTGTCTTGCAGAGCTGTTTGGGACCCGTGAACCCTAGCTCAGGAGGGGGCCCAGATGCCTATCGCCCTGTAATAGCTAGTCACGATCCTTAACGTTTTTCAGGAGGCGCTCACTAGATTCGCGATTCAGGTGGAGCCCGTGGGGGACATCGATGCTGCCAGACTAGCTGTTCGGGCGACCAAGCTCACTGAGGCATATAGGGGCCTCCTATTGAAGATGATCGAGCATGTCGTGAGCCAGGCTCGATGAGGCGCATAGGAGGTGGTCGTCCACGTGCTCACCATACTAAAGGCGCACTACCGGAACATCGACACTAGCATCCTTCAAGAAGGTTTCCTGAGGGAGACAAAGGAGGAATTGGCTCAGAAGGTGGAGGAGATGCTCGGGCCGGCCAAATAATACATAGATGTGATGGACTTTGGGCTCAAGGCATCTTCTTGAAACTCTTATTCTGAAAACTGTAATAAAAACTCGGCAACTTGTTAGACATTAATAATTTTATCTTAGATGTTTTGCATTCGATACAGGTATCCGACACTTGATGTGCTTGACAACATATCGTGGTAAATTACTGGATTCTCCCTTCGATTAGTTCCAGACACGTTAGTTGCTAGTTGAAGCATATATTATGGTCGTCCTTAGGTTCGCTTGAGTGGAAGTCATCATAGTCTTCGGGCACTCGTGGAATATGATAAGGCAACACAATGATCCATCCCTTCTCATTGAAATTTGCTTTCAAGATGTACACAATATGCCATTTTCGGTTTACGGTGCTGAGTACATGTTAAGCCCCCGACTGTATACTCATGAAGTATTCCAGAGTGGGTAGTCTAAACAAGAAACGTAATAAAGTGAAGAGAACTCATATTGCCTTTCGGTGGTGAAAAAAGATTTTTGCAACCCCGAGTGCGTGCATGGGATAAGGTACCTAGTCGCCGAATTACCCCATTGTCGGCATTGGGATGCATGAGAAGATAAATAAGGTAGAAAAGGTACTCTTAGTACTTACACTTGCGATTTACAGAGCTAATTGACGTTCCACGATCTAATATAATCCTAATATCTTGAACTCAAACAAAACATACTAGATTAAGCTGATAGGCAGGTACCCTGCTACTTTGGGGATAGAACAACGCTATTTCATTGGCGTTGAACTAGTCATTGAATCGAACCCTCAGATTTATAATATTTACTTCTCGAGGTGATGTGATCGTGGTCACTATGCAGACTTCTCGTTAGCCTTGATCCTTGAGCTCTTGAGTTTCTTGTCGGCTTGGTGTTGAGATGCCATATCGAGACTCCGCTTGTCACAACGAAGGCCCACCTTCAGGCAACCTCGAACGGTAACGACTCCCTCGGGTCCTGAGATCTTCACGCACTGGTAGGTGTAGTGCATGACAACTATGAACTTGGCAAGAGCTTGTTGTCCTAAGGTGGTGTTATATGCCATCTCGAAGTCAACCATGTCGAACATAATCTTCTCTGTTTGGAAATTGTCCTGCTTCCCAAAGGTAACGGGGAGTGATATTTGGCCGATAGGCATGGCCGAGGATCCGGATCCTATGCCGTGGAAGGCTTACATAATCGGCTTGATGGTAGATCGGGAGCTCTGCGTCACTTCGAGTGCGCCTGCGAAGAGGATGTTCTAGAAACTCCCTCCATCAATAAGCACTCAGGAGATCTTACAATTGTTGATCGTAAGCTCGACCACTATCATGAAGCAGCCTGACTGTACAAAGTTCTCTAGATAGTCTCCTTAGCTGAAGGAGATCTCGACGTTCAACTATTTGACGGCCTGGCGACCTTGGGGAAAGCAGCTAAGACTTCTCGGTCGACTATTTTGTACAGCTGCTTAGACTCACAGGACGCGAAGTTGCTGAACACATGATCAATGGTCCTCTCTTCCAGCCGGTAGGACATTGTGTTTGAGTCATCCACGCTGTTGCAGGAGCTAGAGTTTCTACTTTGGGTTGTGACCTAGGTCTTCTTCCGCTTGGCCTTATCAATCTCGACCTTGATCAGTTTCTGCCAGAGGCGGCACTGGTGAAGGTTATGGTTGTCGGTCTGGTGAAGTTCGCACCAAGGCTTGTCATTATGTTCACCAGTGCCTGGTGTGTAGCTCTTGCTCCGATATGAGCCAGAACGCTTGTCGGGCAAATCTATAAACACTTCATCAGTTTTGGTTTTCTTGTCCTTACCTCCCTTGGAGTTCTTCTTGAGCTTGCTCTTTATGACACCGTTATCGAGCCTGTGCTGGGCACATTTGATGCCATGGGCCCTCTCCTTGACAATTAGGAGCACCTCCTCGGCCTTAGCTGCCCAATCGATGATTTTTATGAGTTCTTTGACTATCTTTGGTTCCTTTCTGGCAACGTCTTCAACGTATCGTCGGCTCCTAACCCCTCAAGAGAACGCATGGATGATGTCATAGTCATTTATATCGAGGATGGTGTTCCTAGTTTTGCTGAAGCGGAGCACAAATTCATGCATGGTTTCATTCTCCATCTACTCCCAACAGAAGAGATCGTTTTTCATGCCGGGACAAATGTACGTACCATGTAAGTTAGCTCAGAACAGATCGTAGAGATTCTCCCACAAGTAGATTGTTCCTAGTGATAGATTGGTCAGCCATGTCTTGGTTGCCCATTCAAGGGCTGTGGGGAGGTAATTTTCCATTACTTTTTCATCCCTTCCACCCTCCTAGATAGTCGTCGTGTAGATAACTAGACGAGAGTTCACGACAATAGCTAGACGAGAGTTCTCGGCTTGGGTGATAGCCTCCTTAGCCATGCCGGTCATCGAGTTGATCCAGTCCTTACCGAAGGGGGTCGTCAGATCAACAGTAGGGGGGAGCATGAGGGACTCCTATAGAAGGAGGAGACTCTATGCCATTACAGATTTGTAGCATTAAGCCCTCCGTTGATGATCAGAAGATGTTAGGACCTACACTCCAATAGGTTTCTGGATTGGGGTGTGGCTAGCAGAATCTGATTGTTGCCACCCGCTGCTGGAGCGATAGGAGCACGCGTGTCAACGGGGTCGTTGTCTTCATGATTGTCCAGACTAGCATCCTCGTCTCCAATAGCGAAGACTTATCTGGGGTAACTTTCATTGGAGGAGAAGTCTAGATCCATCATGGATTTGTCGTCTATATTCTCTGGATAGGTATATCGACAATCCATGTTGTCTGAAACCGCAGGGGAGGATCCCGACTTGCTACGAACGTCACTCTTAAGATCGTCTTGGCAGCCGAGCAGTTCAAACTTGATGCCATAGGCCTTGACACATTAATCCATAAAGCGACTTACCTAATCGTTGGAGTCATCGCCAGTTAGGTCTTTGTCGAGGTCCACCCAATCAATCACCGGTTCATCATTGGTCAAGGGGGTAAATTATTGTAGAACCCCTCATTCGAGAAGCCAATTCTCGGTGCAGATTTGGGTGAAGCCGACGACATGTCGTGTGCAGAAGTTTCAACGCCTTTTGTCATGATCCCTACGGATAGCGCCAGCTGTCAGCAATTGGTCAACTACAAAGCTTATGAACTTATAGAAGTAATAGGGGATGCTTCGAGTAGACGAGTCACACAGTACATACACGATCTTATATAGGTTTAGGTCTCCCTTAGGATAATAATCATACGTCATGTTAGTTTTGTATTAAACTCTGGGACTAAGTACAAGAGGTGCTTAGCTAGCATAGATAGATTTATATCTAGTCAGAGGGCTCCCTTATATATTGTCAGAGAGAGATGCTAATACAAATCTAACTTGCAGAGGAATCAAAGGTGCAGAGATTCCGGAGGCCAGAATGGTATCAATGAAGATGTATTGGCTTCTAATGGCTTGTATGGACTTGTACTCGGCAGGGTCTTCTAACTCTATATATATATATAGAGGGGTCATTGTACGACCTCTGTAGTTCTTTCTTCTTGTTGAAGATAAACTTTCCTGTTTACGAGATATCCTGAATATCTATGGACAATTTTCACGTGTCTAGCGATTTCCTTCCTAAAATAGAGATATACTCTGAAAATAAAAAAAACATTAAAATAACCGAATATAATAGTTATATACTATTCATTATCACTCATATTGAATCTTTTTAACCAAACGTTTCATTATCTTCTGTATCTTCGTGAGAGGCCACGATGGACTCGTACTGAATGGACCGGGACTGGTTGATTACTACTACTACATGATTGCGTATACAGGAGAAGGAGAACGATCGAAAAGGAAGCCGATGTGTACCGGCACGTCGCGGACGAAGCCTGTGAATTTGTGGTCACAAGACGTCGATCATGATGCAGGACTGGCCCAGGGGGCAAAATCTAGCATGGCATAATTACGTACGTGGCACCGATATGAGAATATTAATGTGCAACCCAATAATAGTTGTGTAGTGTGCGATTGATATGGCACGGTGTAGTCTAAGCTAAATGCTAGAGCTCTATTTATTTATTTGGCTAAGCTAAATACTGGAGCTCCACCGAGCGTACCGAGCGGTGGAAACGGCAGGGCAGGCGCCCGGCCGGTACCCAGCCGGCTGCTTTCGACTGGGGATGGCAAGAATTGCTTGCGCGGCTCTGTTTTTCCAGCCTGCGCACGGTGGCACGTTGCTCTCGTCATCTGATTTTTAAGCGAGCTTTTGGACACCTTGCTTGTGCGTAGGATCCAGGAGAGTATCGATAACAAGGATTTTAAGTCGTTGGGTTTTTTTTATGACAAATCTTGCTTACGAAAAGATGACTAAATTGTAGATTTTACTTGCCGTATCTCAAGTTCTCTAACCAGTAAGTCTCTTAGCAACTTTTTTTATTTTTAGGAAAAATATATAACCACGCGCAAAGAAGTACCACCCTCAGAGCATGTTCTCAGATCAGGTATATGCTTACACCTGGTCCCAAGTTGAACTTGGCATTTGGTTGTGAAGCCTTTTCTTCTGCCGCTTCTGCCGATTCGGGGTCTGGGCTAGAGCCTACCAAACAGGAAATCTTTATATTTTTTAAAAACAAAAAATAGTATATATGTGTTTGTTTTGAAAAATTGTTTAAAAATTTAAAAATATTGTGTTCCTATATCTCAAACTTTAAAACAGTATCGAAATAGTTATGAAAATTTTGAAAAAACCAGTTGTACAGAGGATACTATCAACTAATTCTTCTGAAAATTTCAAACAAAAATATAATTTGTACAGTGAGAAAAAGATTGTCTTTTTTGTTTCTCATTGCACAAGTAATTTTTTTTAATTTTTTAGAAAGCTAAATGATAGCATCATCTAAAAAATCAAAATTTTCATGGCTATTTCGATACTGCATTTAGACTTTTTCAGAATTTTTAATTAATATTTTTTATTTTTAAATATATCGTCCATTGAAACGACAACATGAGTCTAGATTTGTAATTTTATAAAATAGACATATTTATTTACAGTTTTATTTTAAAAATATAAAAATATAAAAGTTCACCAAACAAGCTAGCATGTTGTGGTGAGGGACCAGCTCGCAACGTTAGGCATGCGGAAGTAAATATTATAGGATTTTTCTGTGAAAGATTTTTGTAAGATTCTGGTCACACGTATCCTTTGATTCAACGGCTGAACTGAAAAAGAGAGTGAAAACACGTGTTATCATAAAAAAAGAGATCTTTCATAAAATTATACTATAAAATTTGCTTCCTCACCATACAATGAGAGCCTCTCGGGTGTCGCGTCTCAACCCCGGCCCACACAACCGAAAGATAGCGCTGCGACAGTGCCGCCGGTCGCTCCCGGGCGTTCACCTTTCAGGGATAGGGCGGCAACTTGTGTAGACATGCGCTGCATCTCCTTGTAGCCTTGCTGTTTGCCGTGCACTGCCCCACTGCCTAAATTCCTACCTGCTGTTCAGTGCTCACGCTCATAGCAAGGAACGAAAGGGAAGGTTATCAGCCGATTATCGCTTCCATCCTCTGTGGATTTCTTGTAAGATATTAGAACATTAATATTTCGGCCTCTGCACTCAAGGATGGACGGCCGCTTCGTTCAAACGAAAGAATGAAATTGTGAGATCGAGGCAACACTTGACCTACGTCTAGGAGACTGTTATCCTGCTGACACCAAATAATTGACCTGCGTCAACCCTTGCTCCAGCTTTCTGAAACATGGTGGAGACGTCACTGCCCAAGCTAGAAGACTCATGATGCTCCCAAAATAAGGACGCAATCGTGAGCTCCAACTTTTGGCCGGTAAATGGACCTGGACCCTCGTGGCCTCATCTGACCCTGCAAGATAGTTGACTTTGCAGCCTTGTTACACGGGTGACGATAGAAGATACTACGACTACCACTGGTAGTAGTACTAAAAGTTAGACGGCAAAAGGTCAGCTGCGTCAACTATGTATGTATACATGCATGCGCCGAATGAGTAGAAGAACATCAGCAGAAGAGCAAAACCATTTTATAGTTCTTTTGTTTGATTTCCATTTGCGTGCTGATCAACGCCTCGAGAAACGAACTTCTTTTAAGCGAAGTTAATCTCGTAGCGTTCAAGTGGCTGGACTGTTGTTGAAGAAAATGAAATAGTGCAGCAGTAGATTTCGCTTGCCAGTGGACGGGGGCGGTGCTCTCGCTTTCAATCGGCAGAGTGGTACCGTATCCGTATGATGAGTATTCGTTTTCAGTACAGAAAGGCACTTTCGATCCGGCACTTCCAATCAAGTATACAAGTAGAATAGCAGAGTACGCCAACAGCAGCAAAGATACCAAAAAAAGGTTCATTTTCAGTCGAAGTAAAACTGGCCTATGTCCTGGATCGCCACAACCACTTAAGTTGCCTTGCGATTTTCATCAGTCCGTTCACAATCTTTGCTGCATCATCCATGCACTGAAGCTCACTTTCACTACATTTAAGAGTCCTCTTCCTCTGATTGGGAAACAGACTTCTGCTACTAGAACAGTGCGACCTAACCATCAACAAGACCACCTTTTTTTGAGGCAGCAACCATCAACTAGACCCAATCCCTTATCAATTGATCAATTATCTCCATCTTGCATGCATGCCTCCAGTGGAAAGAATTAAATGGTTTTTCTCTGTAACTTAACACCGACACCACCAAATCTGAACCTTTCCTTTTCGGCAAAGGCGTCGGGATGAGCTTTATGATATCACATGTTTGTGTATGAGCCCTGGATGCCCTCTGTCGATCGGGAGCAAGCACTGAAACCCCATTCGAGCAGGCAGGACCTGTTCAATGTATAGTGTCGTCGTACGAACTGCCAGTATATATTCTAGCTCGAAAGGAATATGTTATCTTTTCCTATTGTAGGGAGGATAAGCTTATTTGCTTTGATTAGCAGCCAACTAGTTAAGATGGATGCACACCACAAATTGGACTCCGCAAGTTGTTTAGCAGCTCAGTTGGGGCTCTCTGCACTTCGGACAAGAGCGTCTACCACACACGGTTAAGAAGCCGTTTCGGTGGACTATGCGCACCTGCCGGGGCCGGTGAGCAGTGTGCGAACGATACAGGAAATGTAACTCTACAAGATGATGTGCACACACTATCTATCTCAATCATGTATTTGTTTATCTATCCGTTGATTGTTTCATCTACTTTATGATTTTTTTCACCTAACTCTTCAGCACAAATCTTAACATAAATACATGACCGAGATAGAAGATGTGTGCGCACCACATTATAGAATTCTCACTTTGAAAGGTATATTCCTTTCCTTGCTTGAAATGGCAAAACGAAGGATCCTAGACGATAATATCATGTACCTTTTGTTGATGTTCCCTTACTGATGTAGATAGGCTACATATTAGGCTTGTGATGCAAAAGTCTAAAGGTTTAGCCGCTAAATTGGCTGGTGCATGATACTCAGTAGCAGGATATAGGCATCACGGAGCATGAGGATGTCCCGACGCATGATCGCACCTGGGCTTAAAAAAAGAACTTTAGGTGATGACACACGGACAAAGGCTCCTCCTACCATGGGTTTAAAGGAGAGTGATGGTAGGATAGTAACGAATATTAGAGAAGTGAAGGATCGGAAGTAAGGTGAGCTGGATGTGTCCACTAGAGGTGAAGGGCTTAGGTAGCACCCGAAGCCGCGTGGAGTGACGGGTCTGTGGACAAGAATTGTCAGCCATCACGAACGATAGCGTGTTAGACATGTAGTTCTATATAGGCTGTTGCTATTCTTTACGTGCCTGAAATTAGTGTTTTTTCAGTAGACAACTTTCAACCATTCGATGCAAAATAGATGATCAATCTAGCTTCTCTGTTCATCTTTAACCTTGCGCTGCAGCGATTTGTTCTCACGAGATTCAACGACTTCTTCCTTCTCGTGATCCCATGACAGCTCCATCTCCTACCCTCTTCTGGCCGTCTCTGGCGACGACCCCGTCGCCGGATCCACGGCCATTACCCCTCCCTCGCTAACCTTTTGTTTTCACGCTCCCCTACTGTCAACCCCGCTCACTACCCGCTTATCACCCAGTGTCACCTCACTGCACTGCCAAGCCGTCATCCACCGCAGCACACCGTTTGTTCGGTTGTCGCCCCCAGCCTTCCTTTAAATCCGGTACCTCAAAACCCTCCTCCCCTAATCCGGCGGTAGTGTGTTCACACAGAGATTTCATACGTCTAAAAAATAGGAAGCGTGCTTTATATAAATTGGTTGATGCATGGAAGTCTACGCATCTTTGTTATATATGATTATGTACATCTTTATTACGTAGAAACTAGAAGTAAACTTTTATATGGTTATACTATTTTAATATAATGATAAGAGTTAATAAAATTTCTCTTTTTCAAAAAATGTACGCAAGATGTGTACTACTAATTACCTTGCCTGCGGTGTCACCATCCAATCTTACTAAAGCGCTGACATAAGCCTGTCTCACAAGCTTCCGCACTTCAGCCCACACACACGCCCCTACTGCGAAGCTCCATGCATCACATCAGCAGGATGATCACGTCCAAGCGTTTGTGTTCGAGCCGACGATGCCACCGTGAGCACCATGCATGGGTCCCGTGCCGCCTCTCACTTTAGCGTCTAAAGTATGATTTCAGAGCTTCTAGCTGAGAAAATAGATATAATTATTAAATTTTAATTGTTGATTTTTATAAGAATTTTTTAGTTTCTGTGTACACCAAAAATCAGAAAAGCCAATTAAAATATGCTTCTTAGCTTTTATTTTATTTCAGCTACAACGTTTTCTTAACCAACTAAAAACCACAGAAACTAAAACAAAAAACTATTCGTTTAAATAGCTTATAGCTTTTTACGAGAAAAAGCTGAAAAAAACATATTCAAACGGGTCAGTCGCCATATAGGCGTCACGGAGTCCATGTGCGAACCAAAGAGGGAGGGAAGCTGACGCGACTTTGCGAGAAATCGCCATCCCGCAGCGAGGCGCCCGGCGGGCAGCTTTTTGTGCCACGAGCTAGCACGGGTGCTGCACGAAAAGCAGCAGAGTGGAGCAGTTGCTTCAAGCCCACGGAGGATTGGTTCGAGATGCCGTTCGACCGGACAGGACAAGAGCTTCGTGCCTCGACGCAGGAGAGCTATCAAAAACAGAAAATCTACTATATGCCATAGAATAAAAAATATTCTAAGATTCATCAAATAACTTTAATTTATTTATATACCATTTAATAATAAGTTTTCTTTCTCGTGTGGCATCCCTACTATTAGACATCAATAATATATATCAAAAGACAATAAAGTAGTCATATTCAGGGTTTCCATTTGCACAAAATAACATTACATGCGCACTTCGCAAAATAATATTAAAATAAAATCACACGAATTAGACAAATAGTCTTTTTTTTTCTTCTAGTCCTCATGAATAGACTATCTAAAGATATCGGTACAAGTTCTCTTCCCTCTTCCTTGGCAAGTGGTGTAGTAGCCACAACAATAGCCATGAAGGCACCATCCTCCTTGTTTGTATGTGTAGTCAAGGATACGCATGGAATTTTCATAAAACTAATAGCAACTAATGGTGACAATGTCATAAGAGAAATAAAACTTGCTATTTAATAGTACAAAAGTAAACCATTTTATGACGAATCTTAGAACCGGTTCTGATTCGATGGCATATAGTAGAATTTCTTCTATCAAAACTAGATAGATGGCCTAGAATATGTACTCTTACTTCTTAGTCCACATTGTCAGTTTACGCTGAGTTCTACTTATGCCTAGAATATAATACGTGTCAACAAAAAAGACACAGCTCTTTCGTTTTGATTATTTTCGATGAAATGCGATGAGAGTGCAGGAAAGATGCTATGCATGCATGCCTGTCGCGTGCAAATTGGACTCTGAGTGAATTTTTGGCTGTGCTCTTTTTTTTAAAAAAAAAAAGAATTTTAGGTCGTACGGTGTTGCATACTCTGTGAATTTGATATAGCCTAGCCCGTTGCAATTGTAAAATTTAGTGCAAAATTAGGTAGTTTGTCAGTTTTCTGGTAACCAATTTGGATATGGGAAACTTGAATCCAAATCCTTAGGATGTATTTCAGAGAGTTTGCTCTAGGAATATTCCTCTCGCCAAATTCGAATCCAAATCCTAAAAGGTACTAGATGAATTCCTGCTCATCTAAACACTTGGTTATTTGGTTATTACATCTTGCATCTTGATACATACTTGCAACATTCTCCTAGCTATCACCAAATTTTGGATCTTCCATTGTTCTTTTGTGTCCAAATTTCATATGGAGTTTCCGTCCCAACTTCTCCACAGAACGTGCCAAGCTTCTCATCAAGAAAATCCGAGCCGTGGGGTCATCTGAAGATTGCCTATCATCACTGCAGAGGCAGGAATTGGGAGATACGAGTTCAACCTTTCGCTATCACTTTCTTCCCCAGCTCCTACCATTTTCCTACTGCCATGATCATGACTGTGATGCCCTAGCATTGACCATTGCCAAGAGCTAAACCATTCCTCTCAATCCGTTAGTGGTACTAAACTATTACTTTTCTTTAAACAAAGCGTAATTAAAAAGTAATCGAGTTCTGTTTCAAAAGCATAAGATCAATGCAGTGCACGGCCACGAGAAAATTCTTTTCCTCCAAAGGTAATCGGAGGAAGGTTCTTCCTGCTCAGAAATTGGCATGCACTGATTGCACACAACAGTAGCTGGCTAATGCTTCTATTCTTTTTATCACAAACACGCATGGCTAGTCCGTCCGTTACCTGCGGCTCAGTAGAGCTCACGCCCATCAAAAGAATGCATCCTTCGAGATCGAGGGGTTCTTCACGTGGCACCCGTAATGAAAGCGAAAACAAACTGTGCAAGTGGAGAGGAGTGCCACCTTTGTCTGGCTTCAGCATCACTCTGAGGGAAGGCTCATCTTTAAGTGGTTTCCTGAAAGATAGATGTATCTGATTCGGTGAATTGGTGGTTATTTTATTCAGTACTCAATCACGCGATAATTTTCTGGCGAATTAACCCGGTGTTGCATGTTTCTGTCCGAATAACAGTGACATTCTTCTGCAGTATATGCGTATATATTTCTGATAAGAATCGAACATATGATCTCTCGTGGTTCAATGATAAGACAACATGTTCGCCGAAAGATTTATCCTAATGCTTGCAACCTTTTTGGATAAAGAAAGTTCTATTGATTGTTAGCGATACAACAAGATGCTACAAAATACATAAGAGTTCGCTTCTGTTTTTTCATAACTCAGATGTATACAGCCAAACAACAAGACAAAAGCATATAAAAAAAGATGGAGATGACAAACAAACTATTAAGGGTCTTCTATTCGAAATCTAGACTCTTATCTAAACCAGGTAAAGATACACTTGACCATACGAACCATAGAAGAACATGTCACCTCCATTATATATCGGTGCTTCTCTCGCTGCAACATAGTCCAAGTACAGAACCTGATGCTTCCTAGTTTAGTTACAATTTCAGTAATCCTTTTTCCCATTTTTCAGTTCCATGTAGCATGAAGAATCCAGTCTAGGTGCCCTCCTCGTCTTTAACTTTGTGTAGGATGTATCCGATTCGATTTGCTACTTAATCGACGAACAAGATAAGTTACTCTAATTTCCTCAAAAAAGATAATTTACTCTAATCGCAAGAATTGCATCGATTTTACTATCGGATTTACAGCACTCATTCACACAACTCAACCTCGACAAAGAGGCTAGCTTTATACCTGCATAAATTCACCCTTGCTTTTGTCGAGCTAGAGGGAATCGGCCATATGATCTGCCCGTGATACGGCTAGGGATTAAAATTTTATCAAAATTTTAGTAAAATTTTATAAATTTTGGAGAATAATGAAATATCTAATTTAGAATTTTCTTTCACCGAGACAGCAACACATGCTGATACTGATACCGAGAAACCAAGTTAATATGTGTCTTGGTTTATATATGATGAGTGATTGACAAGGTTATCGATTTGATTTTTTAAGTTTTGGATTGCTTGAGTTTGGTTTGAGAATTTTGATTATACATTAACTAAAGATAGAGTTGGAGAAATGTGTTTGCTTGTCTCATGGTGGATAGATGACGGATGTAACTTGGCAGTCGACGGCAGGTGATTGGGGCTAAGCGGGTGCTTGGTTCCACATAATCAAGGAGGCCGGACAGAGTTAAGGGTGATCCTAGTTGTACACGTGGAGGTCAAGCAAAGCACGAAATGGAGGATGAAGACGACATGTCGACAAAATCAAGCGAAAGGGATGCCAGTGCAAGTGACAAGGCAGGTCGAGGGATCGGGAGCGGGAGAGACTTGCTAGAGATTAAGATCACAAGACAGAGTACACGTATCGATATCAGAGCGCTTGCTTAAGGTGTAAGTAAGTGGCGAGTCACGCTTTGAGAAGCGTGCAGAGGGTCTCACGGTTGGGTCTTAAAACCGTGAGAGGATTGGAGGAGTATGTGGCACCATCGCGAAGCTCGCATCAGGACGAAGCTAAGTCGTGAAGCCACCATGGCCGTTCGATAGACGGAGCAATAATGGATCAAAATACCCTCGGTGGTAGGTAGGAGTGTACTACAACTCAGGGGTATTTTGGTAACAAGCTAAAAAATTTAGAGGTCAAGTTTTCTAGATCTATAAATAGAGGGGTAGGGCTATGTGAGAATTGGAACCATCTACTCGAGCTCATTGTGCCACCTATTTGAGAGCCTAGTGATAGGGAGAGGAGAGGAACATGAGTGTTTAGTCTATGTAATAGGTGAGAGTTTTTGAGAGAAAAATCCTTTTAATCCGTTTAAAATAGGGCTGACCTTTTTGAGTAATGAAGTTTATATTTTTGCATATACTTGAATTCCCATCCTTCTAGTCTATCTCTATTGGTTCCCTTGCAAGTTTGCAAGTTTTTTCTTTTTTTGGTTATGATTTTCTTGTTAATTTTTGTTTTTGCCTTTGAGCTACGATTTTTTAACCTTATAAAGTTGTTCTTCTTGTTGCCAGAGGCATAAACGTTCATATACTCATGTATTTAAGAGGGTCTTAAATTCTCTTGTGTCTAGACCATCAACTTAGAGAGTTGCTTCTTTTGGTGAATGTCTTTTTACCTTGTTCTTCACTCTAGTTTCAAGCTTTTAGGCTTAAAGACTCATGGAATGATCTTGAATATAAGAGATTGTGGACTCTAACTATGTGATTCTTGTTGCTTATTCTGCTCTGGCCTAGATTGAACAATATGAGGCTAATAATAAGTCTCGTAATAAATTTGACAGATGTGAGGAACGGTGACATCCTAAGAGGGGCGGGTGAATTAGGACACTTAGAAACCTAAACTAAAATGGCTCCAAAAACTTCACAAGATAAAGCTATCTCAATTTCTATCTAAATGTGCTCTAGGTTTATCTAGTGTGTTTACTCTACCGCTTAAGAGGATTGCAACCTACTCTAGCAATGTAAATTGCAAGTATGTAATTCGAAAACGTAAATAAGGTCGAGATACAAATTTGGCATAAGGAATTTTTATCCCGTGGTATCGATGGAATGAATACCATCCCTAGTCCACGTTAGAGATCGACAAAGGATATTCTTCCGATCGTTAAGTCTCTTTTGTTCATGGCTCTTGAGCTACTAAGTCACCAAGATAAGATCTCAAACACGATGAGTCACTAAGCCACTAAGATAAGGTCTCACCACTAGCCTCTTTTCCGTTCACTTGCCGCTGTGAACACTTCGGAGCTTGAGTCACCAAGCAAAGGGTCTCCAGACTACACGAAAACACCTCATCAGTGCCAGTTCAAAATCGCCATCAGTGCCGGGTTTTGAACCGATATTGATTACTCGGCACTGATAGTCACTGACTATCAGGAAAGGTATGGAACCGACACTGAAAATCACTATCAATACCAGTTGGAGCTACCAACTAGAACTGATAGTCGGTCTCGATTCAAAGTTTTCCGGACCGAAAAAAGTTTCAATTTTTTTTTCGTGACCAAAGGCACCCGACCAGAGGCTGCCCACCCGATCACGCTGAATATTCGCAAGGTCACATGATATTCGCTCGCATGCGGCAACTAAGACTCGAACTCAAGATCTCACAGGCTGTGCGCACGCATGATCTCTCTGACCATCTCAGCTATCGTCTGTTTGTGAGTATAGTAGCAAAATAAATTCTTTTAACATCTTCAAACCAAACGTTTGAATAGCTATTTGGATATCTAAATGATCTCAAATAAATAAGTGATCAACTAAAAAGTTATAGATCTCATCGAGAGCTACAATTTTGATATAAAGGTTTTCCCCATCCGACTTCCGTGAAAAAGTTATGAATTTTTTAGTGTGAGCTGTCATCGACTACTGATGCAACTTTATTATAATTATTTGGGCATTTAATGACCTCAAATTAAGAAGATTTCAACTACGAAGTTGTAGATCTCATTGAGAGCTATAATTTTCATATAACATTTTTTCCCATCCGGCTTCGTGTGAAAAAATTATGATTTTTTTAAGATGAGTTGTGACAGTAGCAATCATCAGTGGTGGTTCGTAATCAGTATCAGTGCCGGTTCATGCCAAGAACCGACACTGATAGTGACTATCAGTGCTGGTTCTTATCTCCTCAGCTGTTGTTCACGCGCGGGAGTTTAAGAATCGGCACTGATACGTTTTCAGTGCTGATTACTGTTGAACCAACACTGATGAGGCGCTAAATATGTGGTGTTCTGTAGTAGTGCCGTGTCCCCGTACACGTCTCTTATCATCGCTCCACACTAAATCAGAGGGTCAACAAGCTTGAGCCACCTAGACCCAAGATGCTGACGAGTCACTAAAACCCCAAGGCACTGACATACCACTCGGTACAAGCTAGAATCATTCATTGATCCCTTTTTCAAGCTGCAGAACCTAGCTACAACTCATTCTAGGCCTATAAGCACAAAATACTCTCTAATCTTGTGCTTAATTATCTTGGATAATCACTTTAAACACTTTGGTGGCTTGGATGTCTTCTCAAGTGTGTATGAGCTTCCTCTAGACTCCAACAGCATGTCACACCTTCGAATGACTGAGTGGAGAGATATTTATAGCCTCAAACCAACTAACTAACCATTTTCAGATGGCTCAGAAAAGCTGTTAACACCGGACGATCCAGTGAGAATAGTAGTACTAAAAACCAGATGATCCGGCGAGTACAGCCTCAAAAACTAGCTGTTGGAACTCCGCTAAATGGCTCTGTGAACACCGGATACTCCGGTGTACCTTCAACCGGTGTACCTTCAAATCCATCAACGAACCTTCCGGTGAGTTATCTTGAGTCATCCAAACTTTTACAGCCTCTCTGTGTAAAATGCTCTAATACGTTCATTCGGTCTTTATTCTGTTTGCACCGGATCAGTCGGTGAGTTAAACCTCTCTTCTTTTCCCTAGAAATACTTCGGTGCAACTACCTCTTTGATCACTAGATTATGCGGTGAGTTGATCTTTATTCTTCAGCACTTACAGTCGCCTCTGCAAGAAATACTCCGGTGCTATACTCCAGTGTGCACAAACCAAGCACCAAACCATACGATGGGTTGATCTTCAGTCTTCTGCACTTGCATTCTTCCTTGGAAGAAATACTCTGATCTTACCTTGTGCAGATTACCGGACTATCCGGTAAGGTCCTCAGCCTTCTCCCCCTTTGACAGAAATACTCCGATGAGGTCATGTCCTATTCACCATACTATCCGGTGATGCTATCAATCTCTATGCACAATGCTCCGGTAAGTGCAAACTTCTCTGCACCAGACCTTCTAATGAGGTCAATTCTCTTATGACTTCTTCAATTCAATCAAACTTCGTTTTGGCTGTGATGGCTTCTTGATATATTGTACCTATGAGACCTACTAACATATATTCTTAACAAAAATGTTAATCCCAATGACTATATTATCATTAATTATCAAAATCATAATCATGGCCTAATAGGATTATTTTTGTTACAAAAGAGTTCAGCACCTTTATACTACTCGTGAGATTTGGTCGACTGTTAGTGTCTTTCGTGAGGACACTAACCAGATCAAGGCCAGACACTAAAGCATGTACAATCAGGAATTGTTTGCTTGTTTTGATGGAATTGTTAGCAACCTTAGATTCACTGGTGTTTTGTCCTATTCTAACCACGAGAGAGCGATCAAGCATCTCTATGCTCTTGACCGTAGTATATGGACAGTTAAGATCTCGAGCATTGAAAAGTCACTAAGTTATGACATGTTAACTTATGATAAACTCTTCAGCAAGCTCAAGTCCATGGAGATAGTTAAGATGACTCGGATCGATCTTGGGAACCTCCTGTCTAAGAATATGACGTTGGTTTCCAGACCTAGTGGTGGCAATCAGGATGGAGCATAGTTTTTCTTATGCTAACACTTCATAGAGTGAATTTGTTTTGTCTTCTTTAGTTTCTATCATAAAGGATCAGGTGGACACACTGGATGATGAGGGCCTTGCTCTCATTGTGAAGAAGTTCACTCGCTTCTACAACAATAGAAGAGACCAGAGGGGAGGGGGTTCTCGCGCTTGTTTTGAGTGTGATGAAACCACTCACTTCAAGGCAGAGTGCCCCAAGCTCAAGAAGAAGAAGGACAACAACCACGATTACAACAAGCACAAGAAGAAGAACATGAAGTCCTTATTAAAAAAGAACGGCAACAAGATGACCGAGAAGGCAGCCAAGGCAGCTTCTAGGGCATTCGTGGTGGCTCTCAGCGACATCGATACCTCTTCAAGTGAGGAGGAGAGCTCAGAGGAGGAGGAACCACAAGTGAAGAGCAAGAAGAAGGCCAAGGACTTCACCGACCTCTGCTTCATAGAGGATGACAACAACGACGACAACGACTACGAGCTTGATCCTTCCAAGGTATTGCATTCCTATGACCAGATTTCCATCCAAGTCAATACCTTGAATGATGCTATTGTTAGCTAGGATATGTTACTTAACAAAGTTGTGCATGAGTTGAAGGATCTTAGACCTTAGTATGAGTCTGTATCTACTGAACTTGCATTGCTTAGGTCTAGGCCTTATGTTGAGGAGTGTGAGAGTTGTTTGATTGTCATGACTGAACTTACAGAGCTTTATAATGTGCATGCTCAAGTCGTCAGTCAGCTTGAGAGTGCCGAGAAGAAGCTCCTTGATGAGAAGTCTAGATCTACTATCTTAGGTGCTTGCAAGAATTACCCTTTACTTACAAAGGATGTTGAACTAAAAGACAAGCACCTTAAGGAGTTAGAATCTAGATTGGAAAGTACTGGGTGTTCAAAGGATGTGCAATTAAACTATTCCACCTGCACAGTCTTTCAGGACAAGTTCAGTTGGGTTAGATAGCAAGTTCAAAAGCTTTTGATAGAGAATGAGTACCTCCGTTCTCTAGTGGGGAAGTGCTCAAAGGGCAAGGGAAAAATAAATTTGATCTTGGTCAAGACTAAGATGTGTGCTAATAAGGCGGGTTGAACTCATGGGTTGGGTTTTGAGAGGGTGGCTTACAATGGGGAAAGTAAGATTGTGTTCATCACACCTACTACCCTATAAGCCAAAAATTCTAAGATTGATGCTACACCACCACCCATCAAGAAGAAACCCACATCATAACTCATCAAGAAGAAACCCGCACCACAGCCCAAGAAGGCTCCACAACCTAAGGTGAGAGCCCCTGTGAGAGAGTCTAGAATGACCGACAGTTGAGCTACTGAGAGACTTTACCATTGCACCTACTGCCAGAGGAAGGATCACTTGGTTGGGTTTTTCTTTCGTCATAGAAGAGATGAGCGGCGTGAGTGGGAGTGGAGTACCCGGGACATATACTGCCTCTTTGTTGGTGTACATGAGTCTTTTCCCCGCTCCTACTCACGAGTCTTTAGTGTTTTTCAGTCTTTTCCTAGAGGCATCGCCTGGTGTAGACTCATATGGTTTTGGTACATGTGTGAGAGGCTTCGAGTCTCAGCGCTTAGGAAAACCACGTTTTCCTCATCGTGGTACTCGCCCCCAGTATGTTGGTGTTAAGTTGTATGCACATATTGTTTCTGCTTCAAGGCGGATGACCCAGTACTGGATTCCCAGGAGGATTTTTACTAACTCCGATACTGAGACATCCACCTTCTATTCTTCTCATATGTTGGTTACAGGCGGAGGCGTAGAAAACAAGTGGCTTATCAACTTTGGTTGTTCGCATCACATGACCAGAGATTCATCATGGTTCTCTAGCCTCATCCCAATGACGCATCACGAGTACATCATATTTAGGGATGATCGAAACGGTAGAGTGATGGCCAAAGGAACGGTAAAGTTAAATGAGAGTTTCATTCTCAAAGATATGGCTTTAGTTGAGCATCTAGGATACAACTTTCTTTCTATGTCTCAGTTGCTTGATGAGGACTTAGAAGTGTGCTTCAAGTGCGATACTTCTCATTTGTGCTCCTTATCGGCATGGCAAGATGGTTGCTGCTCCTCACTGAAATGCATCTAGGCCCCCTAAGTGGGTTTTGGCTTATTGATGGCAAAACGATTAAGGAACTAATATGTTTATTGAAGCTATGAACAGGTTTTAATCTCATTGGTGAAGATACACGACGTTGACGTCCTCAAAAAGAAAAGAGAAGCGGTTTGTAGTACTCAATAGGATTTAATTTGTTTTATCTTTGAAATTGAGTCTAGGAAAGCCGTACTATCAAGAGGGATGAAATTGTCAGCTTTGATGGTATCTCAATGCTCAAAGTAACCTATTAGAACCAATAGTTGAGAGACACATTCACCCATAGACACCGGGAAAAATAGGCAGAATGTCCTGAGTCCGGAGTCTCCAGTGTTCACCGGATACTCCGGTACTCAGTGTTTTAGGCCGGAGTCTCCGAGTGAGACTCCGCCAGAGAGGCTCGGTTCCAAATTATTTTTAATTGTCCAAAGTCTCCGGTGTTCACCAGATACTCCGGGTAGATGAAGTTTTTGGCCGGAGTCTCCGAGTGAGACTCCGCCAGAGAGTCTCGGTTAGCATTTAATTTAGATGACCGGAGTCTCCGGTGTTCACCGGATACTCCGGTACCTGGAGAGGCCGGAGAGTCCGGCAAGTCTCCGAACTGTTTCTTTCAGGTGACTAAGTCCCACCCGAAGACTCCAGTGTTCACCGGATACTCCGGGCAGTTCAATAGAACCGTAATGGCTAGTTCTGACACTGTTCTAAGCCTATTTTGGATTTCAGGCCGGAGACTCCGATGTTCACCGGATACTCCGGGTTATGTGAGTCAGAACAGTAACGGCTAGTTTTTGAGGGTCAGCTATATATATCCCCACACCTCCTAGCATTCAATGCTTGCTGTTGCTGCTGAGCTACACTTTGAAAAAGCTTCCTAAGAGCATTCAAGAGCCCTCCAAACATCTCTAGTATTTAGTTTTGTGCTAAAATTGGGAGATTGTGTTTGGAAGAGTAATTGAGTTGTTGAGCATTGAGTTCGTCATCAAGAACTCATTTGTGATCTTTTCTCTTGAAGCCTCGTGCTCCTAGACGGCAAGGTGTCGCCCGTAGAGCACCAAGAATTGTGGAGTGCCACGGGAAGTTTGTAATCGCCATCGATTTGAGTAAGAAAACCTAGCTTGATCTTTGTGGTCGATAGGAGAGGATAGGGTTGAAAAAGATCTGGCTCTTTGTGAGCTCCTCAACGGAGACGTATGCACTTCTTTGTGAGGTGGCCGAACTCCGGGATAAATTCTTGTCTCCTCATTTTGTGCAAGTGTTACTAATTGTTGTAGTTTTAGGATTTTTCCCAAATTCTAGTATTCGTGAGAATCTTACTGCAAGCTACTGTTGTTTAAGCATTTTACTCATAGTAGAACTTATGGTATCTTTTTTAGATTCTAGTAAACTTGCTTAGATTCATTTTTTTTTCAAAATCCTGTATAACCTGGATATTCCGGACTAGACCGAATACTCTGGACAGACCGAAGTATCCGACCTTCACCGGAGTATCCGGACTCTGAATAATCCGCTGCTGAGTTTTAATTTTCAGAAACGCCTATTCACCCCCCCTCTAGATGACTTTAAGTAAATTCACTTACCCACCAATTAATTTGGTGATGATTGAACAATTAGAAGAACTTTTCCATATGGACACTATTGGTCCTTCCTGGGTTCATTCGGCAGGTGGGAAGTGGTATGCACTTGTTATTGTTGACGATTACTCTCACTACTCATGGGTCTTCTTTCTTGTAAGCAAGGATGAAGTGTTCTCACACTTTTGGAGCTTAGCTTTGAGATTGGTTAAAGAACTCTTAGGTGCATTAAAAGCAATTCGCAGTGATAATGGCACCAAATTCAAGAACTATCTCTTTAGTGCCTTCTGCCTTGAACATGGCATTGAGCATCAATTTTCTGCTCCACGCGTTCCTCAACAGAATGGCGTGGTTGAAAGAAAGAATAGGAGTTCGTTGGAGATGGCTAGGACGATGTTCGATGAGCATAGGACTCCTAAGAAGTTTTGTGCTGAGGCTATCAGCACAGCATGCTACATCTCAAATTGGATTTTTTTTGCACTCGATCTGGAATTTGACTTCTTATAAGTTGTGCTTTGGGAGGAAGACAAAGGTTTCACATTTGAGAGATTTCGATTATCGGTGCTTCATCCTAAAGTGTGGCAATCTCAAAAAGTTCAAATCGTGTTTTTCTGATGGTATTTTCTTGGGATATTCTCTTCATAGTCATCCTTACAGGGCCTTTGATTGTGTATGAGATCAGGAGATGAGCGAGAGCATTTTTGTAGATGGCAACCTTCCAGCTCTTAGTGATGACGAGGATGATCCACTACTTCCGTTGACCACACCTACACCAGAGCTAGCTTCTGTTTCTACTCCAGGAAAGGGTCATGCAGCCTCTACATCTACTTCAGCTGCTCTCGAGCTTGCATTAGCTGTGTTTGAGGGGAGGTTCTCTCACGGCGTGAGGCCCCTCAACACATTAAGCGGCGATATCCCCCACACATGATGATCAGAGATCTCAATGAGAGGGTAACTAGGTCCCCCTCTCTTTGGAGAGATCTTTGCATCGGTAGCTAGGCTAGAAACCATTAGGATCCTTCTTGCTTTTGCGGCATCTCATGGTTTTGAGTTGTATCAAATGAATGTCAAGAGTGCTTTCCTAAATGGTTTCATACATGAAGATGTCTATATCAAGCAACCCCTAAGCTTTGAACACACCAAATACCCACATAGAATATACAAGCTTCAGAAAGTTTGTATGGGCTTAAGTAAGCACCTAGTGCTTGGTATGATAGGCTTAGGTCTTTCTTGTTAGAGCATGAGTATGTCATGGGGTCAGTTGATAAAACTTTATTCACTCTCAAATATAGCAAAGGTTTCCTACTTGTTCAAATTTACATGGATGATATCATTTTTTGTTGCTCTTCTCATATACTTATGGCTAAGTTTACAGAAACTATGAGCAGGGAGTTCAAGATGGTGATAACGGGTGAGCTCAACTTCTTCCTTGGACTTAAATCAAGCAATGCAAGTAGGGTACATGTGTCCACTAGACGAAGTACACTAAGGAGCTTCTAAAGAAGTTCGACATGAGCGACTTGAAGCCCCTAGTGACACCGATGGCTACCTCAACTGTACTTGATCCGGATGAAGACGGCGAAGCGGTGGACCAGCAGGAGTTCAGGAGCATGATTGGATCCCTTTTGTACCTAATGGTGACAAGACCAGACATCCACTTCACCATCTCCCTCTGTGCGCGCTTCCGAGCTTTACCGAGGACGTCTCGCCGCTAAGCGGTGAAACACATTCTGAGGTACCTCAAGCACACTCTCGAATATGTACTCTGGTTTTCTGCTTCATCTTCACTTTCTCTTCGAGGTTTTTTCAATGTGGATTTTGTCGGGTGTAGAATTAACAAGAAGAGTACTTCCGGTACATGTCATTTTTTTGGTACTTCTCTTGTGTGTTGGTCTTCTCGCAAGTAATATAGCATTGTGCAGGTTACTACTGAAGTTGAATATATAGTTGCCGCTAGCTGTTGCTCATAGATGTTGTGGATGGTTGCTACCTTTAGGGACTTTGGGTTAGATTTCAAGATTGTACCATATTTGTGTGATAACACCAGTGCCATAAGCTTAGCCAATAATCCAGTTCAGTACTCCAGAACTAAACACATAGATATGAGATTTCACTTTCTGAGTGATTATAATGAGAAGGAGAATATAGACTTAAAATACATTGATACCCAAAACCAGCTAGCTGACATCTTCACTAAGCCTCTAGGTGCTACTAGATTTGTCTATTTGAGGGGAGAGCTTGGTGCGTGCCATCCCTATGGCATTGTGTGAAGGGGAGTTACCTTTGTATATACTCTATCTTACTTTTGTTGCATTTGTATTGCATCGTATCATATAAAATAATCATAGTAGTTGAGCCTTGACTTGTATGTCTTTAGCATTTTTTATTGCTAGACTTGAATTTAGACTAAATTGAGTAGTTGTGCGGAGCAAGCTTTTAATCTTAGGCTCCTCTTGATGCTTTGACATGAAATATTTCAAGCAAGTTAGCTTTTCTCAAGATAAAAATTAACAATTTTATGAATCATGTAGACTATAAAATGCTACATTCTTGATCACCATATTCGTAATTGCTTTGGCTTAGTTAATGCTTGTGTTAAGACTAGTTTGATGAATATCTTGCTCTAGGATTCTTGGTTCATGTCAGTCGATTAGGAGGTATTGCACTATGTTTTCTGTCTTTGTTAAATGTTTAGCTCATAATAGAACATTGGTTAACATGTGTTCCTTGTGTTTCAAAGACACTACTTAACTTGATCATATGAAAACTTAATTCTTTGTGAAAATATGAATAATCTTGTAAAATCAAGTATCTTGTGCTAAAATATGATCCAATATGGTTATCTTGAAGTCCCAAGGTGTTTGCCGTACCCAGTCGCGCGACACTTCGCTTGGATAAGAGGCAACTTGAGGATAAAAATGAAAGAAATATGCCTAATTGCTCAATTTTGTTTTAAATCACTTGATCTAACTAAGTCTTGATTTCATATGTGAGCGTTTACAAAGCTTACTATCATTAATTCTTGTTTACTTAGTTTGAGATTGAAGTTGGCTAGTTCTTAATGCATGTATTGCCTCAGCACGAGTGGATACTTATGTGACGGATGCTTTGAACATGATTCGACTGTGTGAAATTAAATACGCTAATTAATTCTTTAAGTTTAGCTTGTATAGCTTCATGTTCTTGTGTCACTATTTCTTTTTGAGTTATTGTGCATTTGTGGGCTCCATCGTTTACTTTCCATAGCCATTTGACATTTCTAGCCTTTACAAATGCTTTATGGTATACTTGTGAAATCTCATTAGGATTACATGGTCATGCATTGCATATTGTTTTGTCCTATATGTTTGCATTGCCAAAGGGGGAGAAATGAATGAAAAAGGGGAGAAACGAAATTTTTGCACCAAATCAAAGAAAAAACTTAAATAAATGAAAAATAAGCATTCATCAAGGGAGAGCATGATTTTATGTTTTTGAGTTGTTATTGCTCTTTTGAGGTTTTTGAATTGTCTTTGCCTCTCTTAGGCTTTATGCAATATTTGTTATGCCAAGTGATATGTTTTTGCTCTTCTTTGAGTTTTTGGTCACTTGGATGAGTCTATCTTCTTCAAACTAAAATATTTGTGTTTTAAGGTGTTATCAATGCACTCATCAAATGGGATATTGAGAAACTAAGTTGAAATGTGTCTTCGTTTATATGTGATAAGTGATTGACAATGTTGTCGATTTGGTTTGTAAGTTTTGGATTGCTTGAGCTTGGTTGTTTTGGATTGCTTGAGCTTGGTTTGAGCATTTTGATTATGGACTAACTAGAGTTGGAGTTAGAGAAATATGTTTGCTTATCTCATGGTGTGCAGGTAACATATGCAACTTGGCGAACAATAGCGGGTGATCGGGGCTAAGCGGGTGCTTGGTTCCGGACGATCAACGATGCCGGGCGGAGTCAAGGGTGATCCTAGCTGTACACGTGGAGATCAAGCAAAATATGAAATAGAGGATAGAGACTTGGTGTTGATAAAGTCAAGCGAAATGGATGCCGTGCAAGTGACAAGGTAGTCCGAGGGATCAGGAGCGAGAGAGACTTGCCTACGCTCAGGATCACAAAACGATGTACACATGTAGACATAAGAGCGCTTACTTAAAGTGTAAGCAAGTGGCGAGTCACGGTTTGAGAAGCATGCAAAGGGTTTCACGGTTGGGTCTCAAAACCGTGAGAGGATTAGAGGAGTATGTGACACCATCGTGAAGCTTGCGTTGAGGTGAAGCTAAGTCGTGAATGCGCCGCGGCCGTTCAATGGATGGAGCAATAAATGGACCAATATAAACTCGGTGGTAGGTAGGAGTGTACTACAAGATAGGGGTATTTTGGTAACAAGATAGAAAACTTAGGAGTTAAGTTTACTAAGCCTATAAATAGAAGGATAAGGCTATGTGAGAGTTAGAACCTGCCACTTGAGTCCCTTGTGCCACCCATTTGAGAGTCTAGTGCTAAGGTTTTAGAGGAGAGGAAGATGGGTGCTTAGCCTATGTAATTGCTGAGAGTTTTTTAGAGAAAAATCCTTGTAATCTGTCTAAAATAAGATCGACCACTTTGAGTAATGAAGATTATGTTTTTACATATGCTTAAATTCATCTCCTTCTAGTCTCTCTATTATTTTCCTTGCAAGTTTGCAAGTTTTCCTTTTTCGATTGTGATTTTCTTGTTGATTTTAGTTTTTGCTTTTGAGCTACGATTTTTGAACCTTGTGAAGTTATTCTTCTTGTTGCTAGAGGCATAAACATTCGTATACTCATATATTTGATAGGGTCTTGAATTTACTTGTCTCTAAACCATCAATCTAGAGAGTTGTTTCTTTCAGTGACTGTCTTTTTGCTTTGTTCTTTGTGTAAGTTTCAAGCTTTTAGGCTAAATGACATATGCAATGATTTTGAATAGAGCTCAATGGTTCATATTTCATTCGTAGAGTCATGTTGACTTGGAACTTTCTATTTTCGCAATGTCTCTCTAAAATTTATGCTTTCGTTTGTGCGTTTTTGAGGAGCGTTGATAAACAAGAAGTAATTCATCTATTTCGCAAGAAATTTATAAGGCGTCAATTCATCTTACAGGTTGCTGTTCTCGATCCTACATATATGCACTATGCTGTTTTTCTCTCTGAGTTTCTTGGTGTATTCCAGATAAATTTAACTGTAATGCATCTTCTGGTGCCAATATTCAAAACAATGTTCGTCTGTGACTGCAGAGAGTATATATAAATTGTAGAGTAAAGCATCTCGACAACTAGTTGTCTAGGCCTTCAGAAACTAACCTAGATCCGTTTCTCCCATTTCGGTATCCATAGACTGCCCTGCAACATGGAGTATCGCATATTCCTACAGGCTGCAGACCGCCGATCCATCGACCGGAAATGAACGGGCATGCACTCGACGGATGCCGAACGGTTATGCACTCGATGGATGCCGAGACACCGGCTCTCTTACAGCTACACCACACCAGCCAGCTGCGGGCTGCCCTACAGAGTACAGTGCTCGCTGCTTTTGCAGCATACGGCTTTAGTTTTGCGGCAGGTTGGGCATCGGAATCTGATGCCTTTCCATAACGACCGGCCATGCAAAGGGAAGGATCAGGCCGTCAGGCAGGTGATGAGTGCACGAACACGGGACTGTAGTGAGCGTAGTGGGATCTATCATCTGTCCGGCCCGGATCGCATTCGCATCCAGCTGCATGATGACTGCAACGACAACGAGCAGAAGGGGATGGCCGGCTCCAGGTAATCCAAGCCGATCTCGACACTAGTAGAGATGGTGGATATCTAATAGTTAATTC
The DNA here is from genome assembly GCF_958298935.1 of Phragmites australis. Lineage (NCBI taxonomy): Eukaryota > Viridiplantae > Streptophyta > Magnoliopsida > Poales > Poaceae > Phragmites > Phragmites australis. Next base: position 23,829,632 of record NC_084929.1, read on the forward strand.
TAGATCACTATTTAGTTTATTTTTTCTTAGCTTAGCTAGGTAGGAGTCAATCTGTAGTTTTTTTTTTTAGTTTCGGATCGACTCAATAAAAAAAATACAAAACTTGCATATCTAGACATGAGCATACATGTCCACTGGAAGGACTAGCCTAAGCATGATGGGAATGGAATATTGCAAGGGCTTCGTCGTTTTGCTGTTAGAAATGTAACATTTAGCACGGAGTAGGAATTAATAATGACACATCGGTAAACCAACTCACTTTCTCATCAGTGCTGAAGTATAAATGAATTTTTGATCTTTATTCACTACCTTAGGTTTTTTTGGTGAGTTAATTGGTGCATAGTAGCTCAATATGATATCAGAGTTAAAGGTTTTGAGTTCGAATCTTGGCCGGCGTAATTAAATAAAAAATTGTTGCCACTCTTATTCCACGTCTGAAATATGAGGAAATCTCTATATGAAAAAAAAGTATTGAAGTATAGTGAATTGCTCGTCTTTCTTAATACCAAGCTACTTCAAATTCTTTATTGTTTTCATGGACGAAACAAATATAAAGAGATCGATGCTCATAGGGTTGATCATTGTAGAACATCGATCTACTTAACTACTACCAGGTTGGAATAAGATGGTGATGGCAAATTTCACAAAAAAGTTGTACCAACCAGTGGAGGTATGCATGCTTTATTATATTCTTGCCAAGGTATGCAGATGATGCGGTTCTCTTTATTGCACCTTCCATGCAGGAGGTTGCGACCTTGGCCAAAATTCTACAGCTATTTGGCAAAGCTTTGAGCCTTTCCACAAACTTGAGCAAATCGATGGTGACAGGGATCCACTGCTCTCATATCACTTTGGACGACATCCTTGAGAATGTGCCGGCACAACGATCAAAGTTCTCCATCACATACCTCGATCTCCCTCTCTCCACCCATCGTCTCAAGAGGAGTGACTTCTAGCCTATTATTGACAAAGCCGCCAAAAAGCTTGCGCCCTGGAAAGGAAAACTGATCGCCCCTAGCGGACGTCTTACCCTTGTCAAGTCAATGCTCACCTCTCAACCCATCTGCCACCTCACAACTATTAAAGGTCCAAAAAGCGTTCTTAAGATGGTAGACTGCATGCGAAGGCATTTCCTTTAGGCCGGCTCGGAGCCCATCTCGAGGGGTAAATGTAAGGTCAAGTGAAGTAGGACTTGTCACCCAGCTAGCAAAGGGTGTTTAAGGATCCTTAATCTCAAAAACCTCTCCCGTGCCCTTCGACTTCAATGGCTATGGAACGAATGGAAGGCACCTCATAAGTTGTGGGTGGGGTCAGAGATCCCATGCGATGAATCTGACATAATGTTGTTTGCGATATCTACAAATATCTTCATTGGTAGTGGTGATAAAATCTCCTTTTGGAACGCCGCATGGCATTGTGGACAACTCCCCTGTGATTTTGCACCAAATATATTCCGTGACTCAAGTACAAAAAACATATCGCTAAAGGATGCTATTGCCGTCTCTTCTAGATTTGCAATGCTCCGGAAGCCATGTGGGATAATCTAGCGGAGTTTGTGAATCTTTGGACTATGACCCAGCAGGTTCAAATGCAGGACAACTCTTAGGATGACATCACCTGAAAGCTCTCCCTAGATGGGGAGTACTTAGTAAGCTCAGCTTATAAGGCTTATTTCCTTACGTCGACGGACTGCAATTTTCTCACTCCCTTCTGGAGGGTCTAGGCGCCACCCAAATGCAAATTTTTCGTCTAGCTGGCTAACCTAAATAGGTTGTGGATCTCAGATCGGTTGGCCCATAGAGGATGGCCACACAACTGTCTCTACATACTGTGTAGGCGTACCCTTGAGACTAGACATTGTCTCTTCATAGATTGTCGTTTCACGCGATGAATTTGGGCCAAGTTGACACTTTGGATCGACCACCCGACAGCCCATCAAAATTCACGACCAACTTCCTCCACTGTGCACCAATGGTCAACCACTATGGTGTGCAGGCCAAACATCCCGCCTAAGGGTATGAAATCATTTATCATGCTTGTCTACTGGGAAATTTGGAGAGAGTGGAATGCTAGGACGTTTGATCACCTTGAGTATAGCTCAGGGGGAATCGCTTAGAAGATCAAGGACGAGACAGCTCTCTGGGCTTTCGCTCAGAAGATCTAGGAGAGAATATGCTTTATTTTTTGTTGGGTCCCTAGTTCTTTCTAGGACCTTTTGTTCTCCTTTGTACCATGTTCTTCTGGCCTTTCAGGCTTCCGCTAATTAATATAACGGGTAGCTCTCTTGCCAATTCGTTTCATAATTCGATATTCATGTCCTCTTTAATTTGTACTCGATCCACAACCTACAGACAGGCCCAACTTTATATCGATGGCACGTAGCAATACCATATCATAGTGGTATCATCTACTGCCTTGTCTAGTTCTCGTTAGCTCAGTTTCTGCCTATTTTGAAGTAAAGGCACTTTCAAGATCAATGTGCCATATATATGTCATCTATCCATCACTCTCTGCTTCATTTGCATCGTTAGTAGCATTAGCAATACACATGAGGTGACCTTTGCTTTCGGAGCTGATTGTAAAGTGGAATCCCCATTTGGGCAGGAGCACGGCATGATTGGGGTCATGAACATTTTTAACAACCAACTCCATGGGTTTTAATTTTAGAAATTTGAAATACAAACTTGCTACTTTTACTGGTATCTTCCTTTTTCTAGTCGAATACTTTTTAGAGACATTAACAAGTGCCTAGCTGAATCGGGAGTACTAAACTACAACTACATCATGAGGCGGAGGTGGAGATTGGAACAAGGGTGAAGTCACAGTAGATTGTCTCAGCGTGATTTCCTGCCTTAATTCCTGTAGTCATTGTTTCCATAAACCGTATAGTTATTCATGGCAAGGCTAGTCCCATAATCACAGCATGTATATTTCCTTCCTGTTTACGCCGACCACATGTATGGTAGGAGATCATGTGGCTTGGCCTATATATGTAACCGGTGATCAATCAATGTAAGGCATGATGATTATTCCAATATTCCGCTAATTCTCCCACTGAATATCATGGCTGACGACAACCTATCCGTTGATGAGCAACCCTTCAGCTGGTGTTGCTGCCCAAGTCGCCGCGCATCTTGTCGCTGCCAAATAGAAACTTGCGGACGCTTGTGCCGCCCTAATTGTGCTTCGCACCTTGCTTGTGGAGGATGCTGCCCTAACGACACTTCATGCACAAGTGGTGGTCGTTATCAACATCTCCTCCCTCGTTCCCCCATCCTCAACATCTCCACCATCAACTTGAGCAAGTGGCGTGGATTATTCACCGTCATGCTTGGACGATTCGCACTCACCGACCATGTTCTCTCCACTGTTGGCCACTTCGACCAACCATCCTGGGTGCATATGGATTGCGTCATGCTTTCTTCGATTTACGACTGGATACCGCCGATCTCTCAAAATTGTCATGACTCCTACCACAATCGCGAACCTCATCTGGATGAGTCTGGAACAACAATTTCTCGGCAATGGGGAGACACGTGCCCTTCATCTTGAGGCACGATTCCGCACATTCACGCAAGGCAACCTCAACATCAGCGACTACTGCTGCAAGCTCAAGAGCATGGAGGACGCTCTCAGTGACCTTTTGAACCTGTTGGGGACCACACCCTCATTCTTTCCACCCTTCATGGCCTGAATGAACAATACTCCCACATGGCAACTATCGTGCCCCTACAACGGTCCGTCCCAACGTTCGTCGAGATGCTTTCGCTCATGCTGCTTGAAGAGATCCAGAAGACATCCCGATCGTCCATCACCTCCGACCTTGTCGCCAATCACGCCAGCGTGCCTCTGACCGACCATGCGCCAAAGTGTCCGATCACACCTGGAGGCTCCGGAGGTAGCCCCACCCGTTGGCCATGACTCCCCCAACGGCGCCAATGGGGCGGAGCATGGTGGTAGTCATGGTGCTAGGCGTGATAGCGGCAACGACAGCAATTATCGCTACTACGGCAACCGTTACAACTCCAACGATGGCCCAGGCGAGCAGGGCACTCCCAACACTAGTGGTTGGCCCCTCTTTCACAACCCATGGACCGACACTGTGCAGGTATGGCCGGGCGGCCCATGGGCCCGTGGCCTCTATTCTAGCGCTCGTCCACCCCGCCCCACACACTCAGAGCAATCGGCGTGTCGCCCTACTCCCGTCACCCCCTACGCTCAGCCCAGGTGGCCCCGTGGCTCCCATGTGAGGCCCCATTGACGGGGGTTCTGCAGCGCCCTAGTGGTGCCCACCACCACAAGCTCCTCTCGCTTGGGATCATCACAACATCACCAATGCCTACAATACGATGACGCTGACTCCTCCACCAACTACCACCGAATGGTATATGGACTCGGGTGCGACCTCCCACATGACATCAGATGTCGGTAACCTTTCAGTTTCATTTCCACCTTCTACTTCCACTCCTTCCAGTATTATTGTTGGCAACAGATCCCTTCTTCCTGTCATATCTACTGGCTCCACCACTATTTCTTTGAAACTCAATCCTCTTTTTCTTCGAAACATTCTTGTCACATCCCAATTAATTAAGAACCTTATTTATGTTCGTCAATTTACCATAGACAATAATTGTTCCATTGAATTTGACCCATTCAGTCTTTCTATGAAGGATTTTTTTGCACCAGGACCACGATTGTCTAGTGCGATAGCTCCAGCCATCTTTACCCACTTCAGTCGCTTGTCTTCTTCACCTGTCCTACAACATGAAGGGATTGGTGACATCCTAAGAGGGGAGTGAATTAGGACACTTAGAACTATTTCGGCTCTAAAAACAATACAAGATAAATCTATATCAAATTCTATCTAGATGTGCTCTAGGTTTATCTAGTGTGTATACTCTACCGATCAAAGTGCTTGCAACCTATCTAAGAAGGTAAATTGCAAGAATGTAAATACGGAAATGTAAATATGGTAGAAAGAGCAAACTCGGCACAAAGATTTTTTTTCCTTGGTATCGATGGCATAAATGCCACACCTAGTCTACGTTGAAGCTCCACCAAGAATATGCTCCCGGTCGGCACACGGTCACGGCTCTTATGCCACCAAGTCACAAAGACAAAGCCTCCACCCGGATGAGCCACCAAACTACCAAGGCAAGCTCTCACCACTAGCCTCTCTTCCGATTCCTTACTGTCGTTATCATTTCAGAGCTTGAGCACCAAGGCAAGGGTCTCCGCGTCCCCGCACAATCACCTTGTTGCCGCTCCACACCAAATCGGATGGTCAACAAGCTTGCCGGTGAGTCACCAAGACTCCAAGGTGTCGGTATATCTCTTGGTACAAGGTTGGATAACTCCTTAATCCACTCTCTAGGAAGCAATCACCTAGCAACACTCTCTCTAGGCCTATAAGCACTAATCACTCACTAATCTTGTGCTTAATCACCTTGGATAATCACTTTAAACATTTTGATGGCTTGGATGTCTTCTCAAGTGCACATAAACTTCTCTGGACTCTAACAACCTCAAATGGCCGAGTGGGTGGGTATTTATAACCTCAAACTCGCGCATTAGCCGTTAACCCAACGGCTCAGAAAAGTTCTTAACACCGGATGATCCGGTGAGAACAATAGTACTAACACTAGATCATCCGGTAAGTACACTTTCACAAACTAGCCGTTGGAACCTCACTCAAGCCTCTGCAAACACCAGACACTCTGGTGTATACTTCATCTCTATCACCGGACTGTACGGTGAGTTATCCTGAGCCTTCCGAGCATTTTTTTTTTCTCTGTGTAAATTACTCCGGTGTAAGCATCCGGTGCACATCACTTCATCACCGGACTATTCGGTGAGTTGACTTCAGCCAACTGAGCTAATGCAACCCCCTCTAAAAATAATGCTCTGGTGTGCATAGTCTTTCATCACTTGACCATCTGATGAGTTGAACTTCGTTCTGCCTCTTTGTGTTGTTCATTGTACAGTGTGTATAACAGATTGATCACTGGACCATCCCGTACTTTGATATTCAACTTTAATGGCTGCAACCTTCTCTGGATAAAATACTCCAATGTGCATCTTCTCTGATCAACGGACCTTTCGGTGAGGTCTTCAGGCCTCTCTCCCATTTGTCAAATATGCTCCGGTGCGTTCAACACTCAGAGCACTAGACAATCCGATGAGTTCATTTCTCCTAAGACTTCTCTAATTCAATCAAACTTTGTCTCAGTTGCAGTGACTTCTTCATGTATTACATTCATGAGACCTACTAACATATATTCTTGACAAACATATTAGTCCCATTGACTATGTTGTTATTAATCACCAAAATCACAATCATAATCTAATATGGTCATTTTCGCTACAATCTCTCCCTTTTTGGTGATTGATGATAATACAACCAAAGTAAATGATAAATGATAAATGATACCAAATGTAAAGGTCATAAGAGAGCACAAAGTCTTACCACATTGCTTGGATGCATGTTCTTACCACTTAGTCCTCCTTTGTTATGGATCTCCCTTTCTTCATTACCGCTATCTCCCTTGAACGACCTATGCAAGAGCTTCTCTTTTATCAATCTAGGCATCTAGCATCTTTTCTTCTCCCCCTTTATCAATTTCAGCATTCCTAGATATCTTGCTTGTTGCTACAATCTCCTCGCATTGTTCATCTTGCTTTCATCTTGATTTGGTCATCAAACTTCTCCTCCTTTGTCAACAATCACCCAAAAAGGGATATAAACACATGTTAAACTCAAGAAAAAAATATTAGAGCACATGAGAGAAAGCTTCACAAATCATGATCCAACAAAAGGATACCAATTGTATAGATATGACTATAAATGAATGATACCAATTGTAATCTATGAAAACACATGGATCATAATTTATGAAACTCACATAATATAGTCTAAACTCTCCATATATGTGCGCATACATATGATGAGAAAGAAATATATGCACAATTAGACAATATGTCAAGATAGGAAGTTTAAGCTATATTATGCATGAAGGTAGCTTAATGAATAAAAGATTTGACAATGATATCAATTTAAGAATTTAAGCATTGCATACCTCTGAGGACATGTTAATTGCTCCATAAGACTACAAGAGATAAAACTTGAAACACATGTTAGTCTCAAAATCACAATCTATAGGATATACTCCCCTAAATGTGTGCATACAAGTGTTGAATATTTGTGAGATATATGGACTTGTTATTGATAACAATGGAGAATTATCCTATAGATTGGGTCATGGTATATGAATTGTAAAAACTAGTGTCATGTAAAGAACCTACAACTAATAAATCATGTAGGTTGCTCATGGGTTAGAGATAAATACAAGCAACCTACCATATGAAAAACCTACACTAGGCATTGCAATAAATTAAAATAAGCATATGCAATCCTAGACGAGGCAAATAAGCTAAAAGCAAAAAAAAAAATACATGAACATAAGTCTAGCTACCATTTACCTCTTTTACCTTTGGAAGGGGATTTGGGTATGTGATGATCATAATCTTCATCAATGCATCCATCTTGTACATTTGGCTTCTTTGCTTGAACATTCACTTCATCTTATGAGCCAAGTCTTTAAATCCTCATAGCTGCTTCGGGCTTCAAGTCTTCTTTAGAACCCAAACCGATTTGGGGTCCCTTCATGTTGGTGATGACTTCCTTGGGCACCCAAATGGGTTGGTTCCACCTCTAATCCTTTCTCCCAACTATGTGTGCAATCACCTTACCATTTTCTTTCTTTTGAGCTTGTAGTGGTTACTCTTGGTCTTGATCTTGTAGTTGAGCTTGGTAGAGAGGTTGGAGAGGTTCGCCATCTTCTTCTTCTCCTTGATCTCCTTCTTCACTTGTTTGTATTGGAATGACTTGTTACCTTCTTGATGACATTTGAAACATGTTACAGTGGACTCCTCTGCAAGTTTTTTCACCATAAAAGCACGGTTATCTTGAGGAGATTGGACATGTCCTCTGCCCTTTAAACTCGCCAATCCTTCTTGAGCTTCTCCACTTCTTGCTGTTGAACTTCGTTCTGCCTCTTTGCGCTGTTCATTATCCGGTGTGTGTAACACATTGATCACCGGACCATCCAGTGCTTTGATATTCAACTTCAATGGCTATAACCTTCTCTGGACAAAATGCTCTGGTGTATATCTTCTCTGATTACCAGACCTTTCGGTGAGGTCTTCAGGCCTCTCTCCCCTTTGTCAAATATGCTCCGGTCAGTTCAACACTCGGAGCACCATATTATCCGATGAGTTCATTTCTCCTGGGACTTCTTCAATTTAATCAAACTTTATCCCAGCTGCAGTGGCTTCTTCATATATTGCATCCATGAGATCTACTAACATATATTCTTAACAAACATGTTAATCTCATTGACTATATCGTCATTAATCACCCAAATCACAATTATGACCTAATAGGGCCATTTTCGCTACACAACCCTCACCGTCGGCACTATCTCCACAAACCTTTGGCATTGTCGACTAGGTCATATAGGTTCTGAGTTGTTTACTAAGCTATCTAATGATGCAGCTATCTCCTGTAATAATCAAGAGCCTAGCTCTCTTTGTCATGCCTGCCAATTTGGCTGCCATGTTTGTTTGCCTTTTTCCATTTCTAGTTCGGGTGCTCTCAAATTTTTTGATTTAATACATTGTGACCTTTGGACCTCTCATGTTCCTACTATTTCAGGTTACAAATGTTATCTCATTGTTCTTGATGATTGCTCTCACTATTGTGGATTTTTCCTCTACGTCTTAAGTCGAAACTTTCTTAGTGCTCTTGGTTTTTCTAGCTTATGTCTCCACTCAATTCGGCTGCAATGTGAAAAGTATCTAGTGCGACAATGGTCATGAATTTGATAATTCCACCAATAGCTCTTTCTTCCTCACGCACGGTATTGCACTTCGCATGTTGTGTCCATATACTTCTTAGCAAAACGGTAAAGCCAAATGCATTATTCGCTCCATTAACAACATCATGTGTACCCTACTTTTCCAGGCCAGTCTTCCCCCACCTTATTGGGGAAAAGCCATTCACAATGCCACATACCTTATAAACCACCACCCAACCAAGACTCTTCATTTCGGCACCCCTTATGTTTCTCTCTTTGGTGTCCAACCCTCCTATTTCACCTTCAAGTCTTTGGGTGTCGTTGCTACCCAAACTTCTCCTCTACAGCCCCCAACAAACTTTCCACTTGATCCACTCTCTATGTTTTCTTGGTTATCCCTATGAACACAAAGGTTACTAGTGTCTTGATCTCTCGTCTAATCGGATCATCACCTTAAAGCATGTGGTATTTGATGAGTCCTCACTCCCATTCCCTGAGATGTCCTCTCCACCAGCCACACCTAATGGTTTTGATTTTTTTTGACAAGAACTTACTGTGTACTATCACTTATTGGAGCACACCTGCCTGTAGGATCTTCCCGTGTGGCCAGCCCTACTGCCTCTGTTGGCTCCTTGCCACAGACTGCTACTAGCGGTGCCAGCCATGCCCTTGCGGCCTCAGTTAGATCACCATCCCATGCTTCCACTGCTGGTGACCTGCCTCTAGTCGGGCCTCCCATATGCGCTGAGCCACCATCCATAGTTGGACGCACCCTAGCCTCCCCCGTGTGCTCCACTGGTGACTGTGGTTTGTTCCTCCTCAACTAGCCCCCGCCTTGAGTCATCTCCTAGCACTGACCTGACTTTGCTTGCGTGTGGGTGCTCCACGACCGAACCCCTCATTGCTGACTCAGCGGTCACACCCATCACGTGCCAGCCACCTCTCCAGATCGGCTCGATGCCCGTGTGGGGTAATGCTGCCCTGGTTGGGCCGTTGTCACGGTTGTTTCAAGCAATATCCGAACTCCCATACCAGCTACAACAATCCCCATTGCCCCAGTTCTTAATGACCGCTCCATGGTCACTCGAGGCAAACGATGCTTTCAGCAGCCCTGGATTCTGTTTGATCTCCATGCGGTTGTTCTGTCTCTGTTACCTAAGATGCATCGAAGTACTATAGATGATCTCAATTGGCCTGATGTTATGCTCGAGAAGTTTGCCGCCCTGCAGTCTACTAACACTTTGGATCTTGTTACTCGATCAGCTGGTGCGAACATTGTTACAGGCAAGTAGATTTTTGGTCATAAATTTCATTCTAATGATTCTCTTGATCGTTATAAGGCTCGTTGGGTTCTTCGGGGTTTCACACAATTGCCTAGTATTTATTTTGATGAGACTTTCAGTTCCTATGGTTAAGTCTGCTAATGTTTGCACAGTTCTCACAGTTGCACTATCTCAAAATTGGCTTATTCATCAGCTTGATATCAAGAATGCTTTTCTTCATGGTACTTTGAGAGACCGTTTATTGCTCACAACCCTCTGGATTTGTTGACTCTTCTCGACCAGATTATGTTTGTCATCTCAATAAATCTTTGTATTGTTTGAAGCAAGCTCCTCGTGCATTGTTCAGTCGGATGACTTCATGTTTGCTCTCCATTGGTTTTGTTGGTGCCTGCTCAGACATGTCTCTGATCATCTTCCATCGAGGCCGTGATATGGTTTATCTGATCCTCTATGTTGATGACATTGTTCTGACTACCTCTTCGGATGCTCTTTTGTGATGCACCATCACTACGCTTCAACAGGAGTTCTCTATAAAGGATTCGGATCCTCTGCATCATTTTCTTGGTGTTTCTGTCGAGCGCACCGCTTGAGGTCTTTTTCTCTCTCAATGACAATATATTTTGGATACTCTAGAACATGCTAGTATGTCTGACTGCAAGCCTTGCAACACTCCAGTTTATACTTGTTCCAACCTATCGGCTGATGATGGTTCTTCTGTGGCCGACCCTACTCATTATCGTAGACTGACCAGTGAACTGCAGTGTCTTACCTTCCCTAGGCCTGACATTGCTTATGTTGTTCAGGAAGTCTACTTAGATATGCACGGCCCTTGGAAACCTCATCTCTCCTCAGTCAAGCGTATTATTCGCTACCTCTGGACACTCATGATCATGGTTTGCACCTTCATCATACTACTACGATTGATTTAGTTGCTTACTCTGATGCTGACTGGGTTAGTTGTCCCACACTCATCGTTCCACTTTTGGATATGGAGTTTTTCTTGGTGACAATCTTATATCCTGGTCCTCCAAGCATCAATACACACTCTCTCTCTAGTGCTAAGGCTGAGTATCACATTGCTGCCAATGATGTTGCCAAGATTTGTTGGCTGCATCAACTTCTTCAAGTTCTACATCGCCCACTTCATAGTGACTCCGTCACCTACCGCGACAACATAAGTGTTGTTTATCTCTCAACTAACCATGTGCAACATCAACTCACGAAGCATGTTGAGATTGATTTACACTTTGTTCGTGCTTTTGTTGCTATCGGCGTTGCTCGAGTTCTTCATGTTCTTCATGTGCCGACATTGTTGCAGTACGCAAGCATCTTCACCAAAGGATTGCCTTCTTCAGTGTTCAAGGAGTTTCGATCTAGTCTCAATGTACGCTCCACTCCCGCTCCGACTACGGAGACGTGTTAGCACGATTTCCTGCCTTAATTCCTGTTGTCATGGTTTCCATAAACCGCATGTATATTTCTTTCCGGTTTACGCCAACCACATGTATGGCAGGAGATCATGTCATGTGGCCTAAATATGTAACCGGTGATCAATCAATCTAAGACATGGCGATTATTCCCCAATCTTCCACGCTTTCAGCTGCTCGTTGTCGTTTGAGCTCCGTCTGGAAGCCGCACGGCGGCTGGTCGCAGGGTGGCGCTCAGATAGCTCCACGCCTTGGGGAATGGCGAATGTGGATGAACTTTGAAAGTGAAACATGCATCTGATACAAAATGGTACAGTGCAGAAAATTGCCTTGTTTGCTCAAGATCAGTACGTAGGAGGACGTTGTGTGAGCAAGCTGACCGCATATGCTTGTGCTTAGGGATGCCACCTTTGGATAACCCATGCCCATAACTAGTTTTACCCATACGTTCTTTTTGCGAGACACCCATACGCATTTGAAGAATCATAATATCTATAAGTGTATGTATATGTGATTAATGTACAATTTTATAATCTAAACTATCATATGCGGTGGCCTCATTTTTACCCTATATATTTGAGAAATTTTAGGAGGAACTCTATACATTTTATAATCTAAACTATCATATGCGGCCTGTCTACTTATTTCTTTCTTTCTTTTTTTCCTTCTTTTTTTGAGAAAAATTACTGCTTGTCTAGTTCCCGTCAGCTTATTTCTGCCCATTCACTAAAGGCACTTTCAGATCTCTCTGCTTGCTTTGCATCATTAGCAGCATTGCGGCAATTGCCTTTCTAAACCGGTCTTAAAAGGGAAGAGACAAGCCTCTCCTACAAGCTATGGAAGTAGTGCACATGAGCTGACTTCTGCTTTCGGAACCGATTATATTGTGAGGCAGTATGTCCATTTGGGAAAGAGCCATGCATGATTGGGAACCAACACATTTGTAACCACCAATTCCACTAGCTATATATTTAAGTATTGGAATACAAAGTTGACACCTTTTTCCCGGTATCTTTTTTTTCAAATACTTTTTTCCTGGTGTCTTAGAAAAGTGCCCTAGCTGAATTCTGTATGGAAATAATTCGAGCAGGTACATGAGGCCATATGGAATAGTGATGGATCAATTGGATTCATGTCCCACACTGCAATATATAACTGTGTGGACATTTGTTTAGAAAATAGCTAACGCGTAAGGGTTGGTGAAATTTATAAGCAAGTTTGACGTTTAGAGATTCTGCCTGTTATCCATACCTCGAGAAAATGAAAAGTGACATCCACCTACGATTGCTCTTCAGATTAATGCGGGTCTGTGCCTTGTGGAACCAAATGTGGGTCTGTGCCTTGTGGAACCAAACTCCAAGGAGAAATTCGCCTTCTTCACCAATTTCGATTTCCTCTCTTCTCTCTTCTCTCTTCCCATCTCCATCTCTCACTACAAGCGCCTCAGATTTTCTTTCTTTCCGTTGCTCATGATCAAAGAGGTACAAAATGGCCACAAGATCAACGCTCCATATCATCAAATTTTACCAGACAGTAGGCACTAAAGCTGCCAAACTCGTTTTCTTTATCAATTTGGCACAATCATCAGCTCGCAACCTTAGCACAGCGAGTCTCACAATTTGCTTGGTTTGGAAACACGATCAAGTATTAGGTTTTTTTACCACTACCCTAATCTTCATTGGAGACTATACATTAGCTGACTCTACCCTGAAACCATATAATATAGCCACAGACACGGCTCCTCTATGGAGCGCACAGGCACAGTTATAGAAGGTAGGAAAATAAATTCCAGTGCGACCACTGCGACGAGCAACGCTCAAAGGCATGGGACAGGCGCTACAACAAGTGAACCTACCAAAAGCTGACAACTCGTTTGCGATCAGGTATTAGGTTCCCTATGCCGTGCCCCCTTTTGGATAGAATTCCAACTTTCCTCTATGAACCTGCCTGCCATCCATGCGGTTAAGGTGAGGTGGGCAACGCGCACAGTGCACGAGCATAGCGCGGAGGATTTGGCTGGCCTAGCCTAGGCCGGCCGGGCAAAGGCATCGGCAACAGCGGAAGGCCACAAGTGGCCGGCACATGGGAGGGGCGAGTGCGCGCCCGACCCATCCATCCCTCCCTGCCTCGAAACGGAACGGGCCCCCGCGCGCGCGTTCGTCCGCTTTGCTTTGCGCGGGTGGCTGGGAATCGCCGGCACGAGGCAACGGGCGGACGGGGATGGGGATCAGCCCCGCGCCGCGCGGCGCGGCAGTTTCCCGAGGGGGAATGGGATGGGATGGACGGCGGACGCCAGCCAAGTGGTGGGATTTGGCTTCTCGAGGCAACGGAATTGCGGAAGAAGTGAGAGGCGCGTGCCGCCGTGCGAACTTGGGTCGGTACAGAGAGGTAGACGGACCGGACCACCTCACGTCACATGACGCTGGTGCGCCGAGTGTAACAACAACTAGTAGCAGCAAGGTCGTGGGTTTCTTTCCGTTTGGGATTCGGGCAGGAGCAGTCAAGATTTCGCGTCTCGACACGGTGCACGAGGCCTCTGGCTCGAGCTCTGGTGCACGGTAGGGCGTGCAAGATGGGGCGATGCTGCGGCCGTGGAAAACAGAGCGGTGCTGGACTGCTGGTGCGATAGCCTGATGAGGGATGTCAGCAAGCTCGCCTCGCCCGCGCGATAGTGGCAGCTTGCAGGCCACGGCCCATTGGCCCAACAATGACCAACCCAGAGGAATGTCGACGCGGTGGATTGTAAGGAAGGGGGCAGTGGATGTGGTTTGCCGGGATGATCATGGCAAAAGTTTTTCAGAACATTTCAATTTACAGGCTTGCAGGATATAAACTCGCGACGGATTCAGAACTAACTTAACGCATTCTGGCATATTTAAAAAGAAATCCCATCTGAAATTTCAGGAACAAGAAACAAATAATATCTCGAGAGTAAAAATGACCGCCCTTTTACGGGTTGCCTTGCTGATTTTTCAGGAACTACGAATATGGTGCTGATTTTCCTTAATCAAGGTCACGTTTGGAACGTGAGATTTTCGCAAGATTTTTTTTGGGAATTTTTAAGAAACAGTTCATTCCCGCATGAACCTGGAAATTAGCCCACGCTTCACGGTGACTATAGAAGATGGATACAAATAACACGCACAAACGACGCAAGGTTGACAATTATTAGCAGTATGGCACGATCTCTGGATAACAGACTGCTCAAATATATAACTTGACAGACTAACACTACGCCTATACATATGCCCGTATTTTAATCTCCTCCTCTGACGCTAGAGTACATTACAAGGTTTTCACAGAGGTTTTTAGATTACAGCTCAACAAGCAACCATAAAGGTGAAACCTTGACCAAGTTGATACAATGTCTGGCTGATGCAGATGGACCACTAGTTATCAGATTGCATGCTCCTGAGCATGTTTAGGATTGTAAGGAACAGGTTGAGAATGTCAAGGTAAAGCCCAACGGACGCCCAGATGTACTCATCGTAGGTGTGGCGCCTTATCAAGCTCTCGGTGTCATATAGAATGAAGCCTGAGAAGACCAAAGCTCCAAGCCCGCCGAACAAAGCTACCGATGCAGGTCCCAATGGAAAGAAAATCTGCAGCACAGCATTTCACAGCACAAAGTGGATTGCTCAACTGGTAGTAATTTTTTGTGAATGGCGAGAGGACATTCTTTCAGAGTTCATCATAGGCAATACCTGGATAAAGCTTGTTAAGACAAGGACAGTAAGACCAGAAAACAGAATAGGCCCAAGATATCCGAATTCTTTGCCCTTCTTTGAAGCCCAGAAAGCATATGCAGTCAAAGAAGCAACCACGCCAGCTGTCAATATTAATGCCTCAAGCACAATTCTTCCTGAAATATGTAAATGATTGTTAAAAAAGTACAATCAATAAATACAAAAAACGAATCAAACCATTTGAAGAAAAGAATAAACCTTGAGTGTTAGCACAAGCCACACCAATGCTGAAGCTCAAGCACAAAGTGAACAAACCCAGGAAAACGAAATTGTGCGGGTGTTTGTGCTGATAATGGTACAGCGGGATCATCACTACAACAAATATCAGAAAGAATAGTTAGTGAACCAAAAAAAACATTATTCTAAACGAAAAGATTAATCACGGAATCTCCTCTGCTCAGATTTTTTACAAAAGAGAAGTGCGATACCGTGACGCTGGCAAATCTAATATAGACATTAACATAAGCAAAAATAAATCCAAAAAGCTTCTCTTCGCACTGTCTGATCAAAGAGGTCAGACTATTTACTCATTCCTCCATAACCCACGGAATGCTAACTTCTAATCCAATTCTTCATGCAATCTCCTATGCCTGCTCATATGGTAAATGTTAGGAATAGCAACTTGTATTCAAGGGCAGCCCATAGGAGCAATATATAGAGCACATGACGAGTACATGATAAGTACTCTAGTAACCTAACATATATATAATGGATAAGGACTCTATATTCCTAACATCCCCTCAAATGCAAGACGTATGCAATAGCATTGCATTTGAAAGCGGTGACACTAAGTAACAAACTTAAACTAATACACCCAAAAACTGTCGCTTCAAAGCCGTCGTAGGGTCTAGTCTTGTAATCCTGTCGAATCAAGCCAAAGAAGTGCATAGTGAAGCACAAGAGTAGAGTCGTCATGATGACAACAAATGAATGCCCTTGGTCAAGAATCGCAACAAAGCGACGATGAGTAGCAAGACGACAAACATAAAATGTCACGAGCTACGAAAAGGCCAAGATGACACAAGAATACCCTAGACCAAGATGACGAGTAGCGAGACATCAAACGAAGTTGTCGCTAAAGCTATGGAAAGATCTAGATGGCTAAGTTGCACCAATAACGACTAAAAAGAAATCGACTAACTGACGAAAGAATATGTGGACTCCCACGGCATAGACAAGCTCAAAGAGAGACCGAAACTTGGATGGATGCAACGGAAGCATAGACTCTAAAGAAAAATAGAGATACTAGCAACGACAGTGGAAGCTCCATGACTAGCTAAAGTAGACACAAGCAGTAGCAAGGATACCAGCAGTGGTCAAAAGCTACGCAGAGATCCAACCCAAAGGAAGAGCAGCTTGCCAGCGGCAGACGATCATGGTAGCAACAAGAGTAGAACGGCCCAAAAATAGCAGCCCAATGGAGCGGCAACACCAGCATGACAGGGGACAGCAGCCCGATGGAGCAGCAACACCAGCATGACAAGGGTGAAGATGCACTCGACAACGATTGAAGAAGCCACCGGTGCTGATGAAAGTTGCTCTTGACACCAATTGGAGACAAGGCTCGCACAGAGGGCCAAAGATCGACGATCGACATTCACCGATTGAAGATGACGGTTACACGACGACGAGAAGCAACCGACAACAAGCCAGCGGGAGGGGCCCGAAGACGAAGGCCCTCCACCCGCACGAGTGCCTCCAGGCTTGAAGGAGAGGCCACAACGCAACTCCTGGCGGCGCGACCCAGATCCGTGTGACGTGACTCCCGACAACAAGTTCGGCATGTCAACTCAAGAAGCCAGCGGAGAGGAGCGAGTGTGGGTGTGGAGCAGCCCAGGGCGGAGTAGAAGCCGACAACGGAAGGGCCAGTGCGGGGCGGATCCAGCCGAGGTCGGGCGAGCAGGCAACAACCGGGCCACAGCGCTACTGCGACGCCAGGACACCACGCGGGCATCACTGTGCCGCCAAGACGAGCGACAGGACAGAGGGAACGACGGCACTTGACAGCTGAAGCGCAACAAGCAACCCACGTCGGTGTTCCCTGGTAGCAGCTCGGGCGAGTGAGGATCCAACCAGGCAGGGCGTGCCAGCCGCACGAGCACCGCTGAAAGCCCGACAAAGGGAGGTAGGAGCCGACAGGAGGGGGAGAGCCAACGGTAGATAGATATAGATCGGGAGCAAGATGCGTTGAAGTTGTAACACGCAATGGAAAAAAGAAACCCTAACCATAATTTTGGCTCAGTATACCATGTTAGTAATAGTAACTTATATTTAATGGTAGCCCATGAGGGCAACATATAGAGTACATGAGGTGTACAGGATAATGACTCTAGTAATCTAACCTATACATAATGGATAAAGACTATATTCCTAACAATAAACAGCTACAGTTCAGCTAGATAACAATTACCGTCAATTTGGTCAACATGCCAGTTGTTATTGAAAGCATAGTTTTGCCAGAAATTATAAATATATACCTCCTGGCTCCTGAGAGCTAACCCCTTGCCTTGCTCTCTGAACCCCACAATCTAACTCTAGTTTCTCTTTTGTTTGAGAGTAAGGCAACAGGGTAACAGCTTTGGAGAAATCCCTGGATTCATAGACTTCGATCCATGGCCCAACACTATAATCTCAAGCCTGGTTAGCATCTACAGCCAGAAAACTCTGCATATGTGGCCATTTGCAAAATGTTGTGTATCGACAAGAATAATAATTATATCCTTTCTTGGAGTGAGGGCATGGACTCTCCAGCCTAATTCACAACTCAATTTGACAATTCACC
Source organism: Phragmites australis (assembly GCF_958298935.1). Taxonomy (NCBI): domain Eukaryota; kingdom Viridiplantae; phylum Streptophyta; class Magnoliopsida; order Poales; family Poaceae; genus Phragmites; species Phragmites australis. The sequence continues at coordinate 23,847,725 of NC_084929.1, forward strand.
CAATGTTACAAAAATCAGTAATCCAGATCCCTAAACAAAGAAAAGCCAAAAATTGATATCTGACCCTCAGAAACATGGCATTTGGGAGAATGTCACTTGGTTTCTTGAAATTGCGCATATGCCACTCAATTTCGTGCCTACTTTGTAAAATGTCATGATCTTCTCTTTTCTCATATTTTCAAATTATTCCTCAACCCAAATCACAGTACTAACCCTACTTCTACATTATATCCTGAGAGAGCAGGGACAATTTCATGATTTCATCCACCTTTACACTACATGACTTTTGGAAATGCTGAACCAGCCTTCTCTATATGCCTTCTTTAGTCGTCTCATAGAGTGCAATAAACTCTTAATGTTGTAACATGGGTTTCTTGTGTGGGCAGTTTAACTAAACTACGGCCCATCAGAGGCAATCAGCTCCCAGAGTTTATTCTATTGTAAAGGGAACATCTCCACTTTTTATGTAGAGGGGCAGGGGATCTCATTGTACATACAACACAAGGTTGTATGTACAATAAGATAACAAAGTTGAGATAAAGCTTAGTACTACATCGCATATCTCTTGTTCCTGTTTAACATTTTTATTTGGCCATCAGCAACACAATCACAATATCACAACACATTATCAGCACAAACACTCGCATAGGCTTCCTGGTAACTTGATACGGCATGTGTTAAATCAATGCAACCTGTCGTGATGCCTACATGAGACCATTATCGTGCTACTAACGCGTTGCAACATTATGGTCAGAGTTGCTGACAATCAAACACTCAACCACCGAAACATTAAATTGGAATAAAAGACACGGAATTAGTCTGAATCTCTCTAAACTTTATTATGCAATTGGCATCCTCTTAATGCAGTACATGGAGATTTTGTGTGAACAGTTTAACTAAACTAAGTTCTATTAGAGGCAACCAGCTCTCTTTGCTTATTCAATTGCAAAGGGAACCTCTAAATATTCTTATATTTTATCGTTATTCTATAGAAGGGCAGTTCTATAAAGGGGCAGGGAATTTCATTGTACATACAACGTCAATGCCATTATTGAAGTTTTAAAAAAGCTTAGGACTACATCGCCTCTATAAACAGTTTAACTAAACTAAGTTCTATTAGAGGCAACCAGCTCTCTTTGCTTATTCAATTGCAAAGGGAACCTCTAAATATTCTTATATTTTATCGTTATTCTATAGAAGGGCAGTTCTATAAAGGGGCAGGGAATTTCATTGTACATACAACATCAATGCCATTATTGAAGTTTTAAAAAAGCTTAGGACTACATCGCCCCTATAAAGGGGCAGTTCTAATTTAATATTTTTATTGATCGTCGGCAACACGGCCATGATATCATAACACGTTATCAGCACAATAACACTCCAGCGTAGGCTTCCCGGTAACTCAATACAACATGTTAGACGAGGGCAACTTACTAGGAAGCCTAAGTTATCGTGCTACAACAACAACAAAGCCTTTGTCCCAAGCAAGTTGGGGTAGGCTAGAGATGAAACCCACAAGATCCAATTAAAAAGACTAAAAAGATGATGAGAAAATAATAATAATAATAATAATAATAATAATAATAATAATAAATGTACTAGTAATAGTAAAAAATAAAGTAATAACGGTACAAAGAGACTGAAGTATAAGTTATGGTTCTAGCACGTGGATTGCTAACTTCCACGCGCTTCTATCCGTGAATAGTTCTTTGGGGATATTCCATTCCTTTAAGTCTTTCTTTACAGACCCATCACATGTTAGGTTTGGTCAACATCTGCCTCTCTTCAATTATCAGCACGCCTCAGTATCCCTCTATACGCAGGTGACTCTGAAGGCCTCCGTTGGATATGTCCACACCATCTCAACCGATGTTGGACAAACTTTTCTTCAATTGACGCTACCCCTATCCTATCACGTATATCATCATTACGGATCCGACCTTTTCTTATGTAGCCACAAATCAATCACAACATACGCATCTCTTTTACACCTAACTATTGGACTTATCGCCTTTTAGTTGGTCAACACTAAACGCCATACAACATCACAAGCCGAATCGTCGTCCTATAGAACTTACTTGTCAGCTTTTGTAGCACCCTCTTGTCACAGAGGATGCCAAAAGTTTGGCGCCATTTCATCCATCCAACTTTGATTCTATGACTAACATCTTCATCGATATCACCATCCCTCTATAGCATCAATCCCAAATATCGAAAGGTATCCTTCTTGGGAACCACCTCCCCACCGAGACTAACACCTTCTCCCTCATGCCTAGTATAACCGAAATTGCACTTCATTTACTCGGTTTTGGTCCTACTAAGTCTAAAACCTTTCGATTCTAAAGTATATCTCCACAACTCCAATTTCCTATTAACCCCTATCCTACTCTCGTCAACTAGCACCACATCGTCAGCAAAGAGCATACACCAAGAGATATCTCCTTGAATGTCCCTTGTGACCTCATCCATCACCAAAGCAAATAAATAAGGGCACAAAGTTGGCCCTTGATATAGACTATAACGTGCTACAACATTATGGCCAAATTGAAAACGATAAAGAGAAATATTAAATTGTAACAAGAGAAACGGGAAGCAATCTCAAGCTCCCTCAACATTATTATGCAATTGGCATCTCTTAACGTTTATGTGAACAGTTCAACTAAAATAAGGACCAAGGCAAGTGACTCCCATTGCTTATTCTATTATAAAGGAAACCTCTCCAACTGATTACATAGAGGTCAAGGGGCTCTTGTACATACAACATCAAGGGCATAATATAGTTGAGAGAAAGGTTAGGGCTACATCGCATTTCTCTCATTCCAATTTCATATTTATTTAATCATCAGCAACACAACCATGAGTTCACAACGCGTTATCAACACAATAACATTCGCACAGGCTTATCGGTAACTTGATACAAAACATGTTAGATCAAGACAAGTCACCATGAAGCCTACAGGAGATCTCTTATCATGCTCATAATGTGTTGCAATATTGTGATCGAGCTGTCAACAATCAAGCTCTCAATCATAGAAATATTAAACTAGTCCTTTAAAATTATAAGCAGTATGGGGCTAAACTAGGGTAATAGACCTAGCAAACCAATTGCACCTACTACACCTTAGTTTAGTTAAGTGTCCACACATTTAGCTTATGTTATATGAATTGCAAAGAAACATTAAGTTTGAGTGGCATATTTCTACTTTTAAGGAACTGAGAGGCAGCGGCATGAATCCAATTTTGCCAAAAAAAAAAGGAGAAAACTTCGATTCAAACTTGAATCAGCTAGATCCTAGATCTAGACGCCAAAGTCCTGATCCAAATAGATATACGTAGTAATTAACGTGAGAACGTAATAGAAACACTGCATCGACCTGTCTACAATCTAGATTCATCCAATCCATCAAACTAATCGCTAATTAGTGTGAGCAACACCTTAACCTAGTTAATCGGTATTACCAGAAAACAATATAATCCCATACCCCCACACAACAAACAAGATGAGTTCAAGCATAGCATCAGATGGGAGAAACGGGCGCTCACGGATGAATGGTAGAACGGCCAGGGCGAGCGCGAGCCCTGGGGAGGAAGAGAGCGTGGCGTTGAGGGTGGGGTGGAGGACGGTGACGGCGGAGACGGCGGTTGTGAGGAGTAGCTGGGCGGCGAGGATGCCGTAGACCTTGCGGACGAAGCCCCAGCGAAGGGCGTTCTCGCCGCGCGAGATCCCAGGGTACAGCATCTCCCCGGTGCCCGCCTCCAGGTCCACCGTGGACGCCTCCACCTTCTCCTTCATCTCCGGCGCATGACGGTATCCCGCCGGCGCGAGCGGCTGCATCTCCGTCTCTGACGCCATCTCTCTGTCACTCTCCGACGACCGACGGGATGGGGAGGGTGGGGAATTGGGGATTTTTTTTTCGGTTGGGACGCGGGCTGCGCGTCGCTGTGCGTTGGAGGACTATGTATATCTATACATACATACATACATACATATATCCAAGTCGGGTGGACAGGTGGGCAGAGCACTCAAAAACACTCAGATAAGTACTGGAATGTAGCAACGCTTATATAGATTTTTTAAGAGAGAGAAAAATGTTATATCATTATGAAACTGTATAAGAGCTCAAACTTATAATGAGAATAACTATTTTAGAATGCTTTAATAGCTAAGAGTCTATTTAAGCGTATGTTTAGCTATAACACACAAAAAATTCTAGCACATTTTTACAAACCTACTCGTCTGCTTCGTAGGTTACTTCTCCGGTGCTTTCCCCCTTCTCTCAAATTTCCAACTCAAGCTCTCAGCACCCACGGCGACCACCAGCTCCTCCGCTAAGCCGCACACATGTGAGGATGAGGAGGTTACGTAGCAATATCCTCCAATGAGAAAGAGCTCACTGCAAAGCATGCCGCGCACACGGAGAACTTGAAGTCCCTATGGCAGTGGCGGCGCATCCGTCTCCATCCGACTCAGCGGCAACAGATCTTGAAATTGAGCATCCATGGATGAGCTTGGCGGCAGACGATCACAAAATCAACCTCCACGCTGATGATTCAAGATCCTCCTCACACCAACTCGAGCTCCACACCACAAAATCGAGGTCAGCTCATGTTGCATGTGATTGATTCATGGATGATTGCAACTGCTTGCTTTCTATTTGGTTTATAACTACGTTGCCATTGCTTACTATCTATCAGTTAGCTCTAATGGAAAATTCAGTAATGGCTTTGCTGAGGCCTTTCATGCATTAGTTCAGAACCAAGAATGCATGCTTAAGTTGAACGAATGCATTAGTTTAGACTTCAAAACCACAAATTTAGATAATTAAAATACAATATGATTCTATTTTTGCCAATAAGTTAAAAAAAACTAAATGGAATGTAGGAACACATGTACTTTTATTACAAGAACGCGATGAAAAAAACGTAAACATGTTTCCTAAGTAAATTGAATCATAAATTATGTAGTAGATGCCTCAAGTAGCTAATTGTTCAACTGACCAACTCCAAATCTATCCCAAATATGCTGAACTAAGTCTTTTTTTCAGTCAGATATGCTTCGATCTATCACGAATGCCATCATTTCTTTCTAGCAAATTGTTGAACCCATCAATACGTCTCTGGTGGTACTCTGCTTCTGGTATAGGATGATCTCCGCTCTGATCATAATTCAAGTCATACCTACTAGTATGAGCATATGAATCATGTTCATCTTCAACTATCATGTTATGCAATATAATGCAAGCACACATGATTCGCTAAGGATTGATCGGTGCCAATAAGAGACCGCATATCGTAGGACAACGAAGAGAGATTGTAAAGCTCCAAATTCTCGTTCAACATCTTTTCTTGCACTTTCTTGTTTTCTTGCAAATAATTTATCTCTAACGACCTAAGGGGCATTGATTGTTTTCACATATGATGTCCATTCAGGATATATTCCATCCACAAAGTAGTAACCCATCTTATACCGCCTTCCATTCACAGTAAATTGAACCAGAGGAGCTCGCCCTTGCAAGATATTGGTGAACCATGGTGATTGGATCAACATATTAATGTCGTTGTTTGATCCCGCAACACCAAAAATACATGCCATATCCAAATATCATGAGCGGCGACTGCTTCAAGCATGACAATAGCGACTCCGTAATCACCATGAGTGAATTGCCCTTGCCATGCTATAGGACATTTTTCCAGGATGAAAACCCGACCACCAATAAGCCATTCCCAGTGCATGCAATCAAGGCTCTCTAGCATGCCTAGAAATCTATGAGCCTCTCCCATTTGAAGTTGTCGCTAAATGTCTTCGTGTGTGGGTCTTCGAAGATATTGTGGACCAAATACCTCGTTCACTCATTTAACAAATTTCTTCAAGCTCACTAGTATTGTGCTTGAGCTAATTCAGAGGGTTCATCAAGGGAATCAACAGGGCACTCATACGCCAACATCCGCATGGTTGCAGTGCACTTCTGTAGAGGGGAGATCCTTGTCTATTGAAGGCAGACAAATATATGAAGACCACTCACTAAGTGCTTACACAATGCGCATAAATAAGGACCTTCTCATCCGATACCTACGATGGAACATACCATCAGTGTAGACCAGTGTGTCAGAGAAGTAGTCTGCGACTAGACATTGATGGGCTTCTTCACGGTTTCTCTCTATGTACCTTCAGGTACCACCGGGGCGGCAGCGGCGACGAGATGTGCCAATAAGCTGAACTTCGATTTGAGCATCCATTGCGGTAGCAAAATAATCATCAAAATCATTTTCAATATGTTGGGCAATGCGACCATCATTGTTGGTGTCATCATTAGATCTTTCGAAGGTGGATTTGGGCATCGTGGAGAATGGTTGTTTGGAAGAACGGAATAATGGTGCTGCGAGGAACAAGTCTCCAAGCAAAAAAGCATGGAGATAGAAAAAGTTTGTTTAATTTGTTGCATGCTTTTCGGATCAACTCCAATTGAAAGGCCACAAGATGACAACAAGGTCAGTTTGAGGATCATTTTATTTTATATTTATATGTCTTAGGACTATGTGGCACTCTTTCGGCAAAACATTACCTTTTGGCAACACACAAGTGCACTTTTATTCACATATAGCACTATGGGTTTACTAATCATTGAAGCCCACAAGTATTAATAATGACAATAGATAGAATACTTCATCTTTGGGTGCAAATATTAACCAAGGAGTACATAAGTGCACTTTTATTCACATACAGATACAAGTATTAATAATAGCAATCAAAAGAAAACTTTATTTCTTTGTGAAATCATTAACCAAGGAGTACATAAGTATATTTATTTGTTGAATGTAAATTGGTATGCTAGTACCATTTATTTGAACAAAACAAAGAAAATTTTGAAAGCAAAAGTGCTAAGACTTATCAATCGGTGTAATTTGCACTGTGTATTTTGCCACCAAAATATTCGAGTGCCCTCTGGTGCTCCATTCACTGCAAATCTATCATGACACTAAGGTCGAACATTAGAAGGTCTGTATACATCTTGGCCATTGATGTCCTCTCTCGTGCTTGCACTACTTCTAGCTTCTCTTTGGAGAGTCAAAGTTGCACATCGATGGATTTTTCTGTGGTTAAAGCTCGTAAGGCATGCGTTTCATAATACATTTGAAGATCATCATGTGACAAATAAGTATTGGGCATGGCTACCTTTGCTTTTGCAGCCTTTGTTCCTAGAGGACGAGTTTCTTCTGCAATTTGCAGTGGAACTAGATCTTTCTTCCTTTTCATATTCTCATCGTAGCTTCTGATCCACTTTGGCTAGTCTATCACCAATTTCCACCAATACACAAACGTGAAACACTGTTTTGCTTCGACTTTGTACATTGCGTGGGCCTTCTCCATTAATTGGCCGTCTGATTAGCCACTGACATATATGTCTCGAAGCCTACACCAATTATCATTAAATAAAACAACCTATTTGTTTGACTTCCTCTAATGGTCCTTGCAGTGTTTGGGTTGCCTCCTTCTGTTGGGTGGACTATTGCTATTGAACTCTCACTACATGAAAAATGGACAAGGGTGACGGGTCATAACCATCATGGGTGACGGGTCCCGCACCCGTCACCCCAAACGTGTCACTAATGATATGTAATAAGTGACGGGTAAGGACCCGTCACCAATAAGGCCATTGGTGATGGGTCAAAACTTGATCCGTCACTTATTAAAGTCATTGGTGACGGGTCACAACTGTGACCCATCACTTATGACTTGTTTGTGACCCGTCACTTATGACTGATATACGGTTTTTGCACTTTTTGGACACAAAAAAAAGTTAAAAAATATTTTTCACCCAAGCCAATCCAACCCAGGCCTATCACCACTCGCCACGTGTCTCTACCTATTTTTCAGTCTGTTTTTAGAATGTGCGTTCCGTGGGAATCGAACTCGCGACGGCCCCTCGCGTGCGTAGCTGCCTAACCACCTCAACCTCACGTGCGTCCTGAAGGAACTCAAATAAAAGATCATTTTAACTATTTTGCCGAGGGTCATAAGTGACGGGTCACAGTTATGACTCGTGACCAATGTTAATTTTACAATAGACATAAAAATCAGTTGACTCAGAGTGCCTTCGGTTAAATAGCCATAACTTTTGCATACGAACTCCGATTTTGATGTTTTTTGACTCTACAAACATCTACAGAAAAAGTTACATCTGTTTCTCCCTGATCTTGTCAGGTTTGGCAAATTTTTCAAGGCCTAAAATGGCTTAGAAGATTGAGTTCTCGCCTCCGGAAGTTTCTGCACTATTTTCGAAACGAACGTTTGTGTCCATAGCCGTTACCCTTTACATCAAACTTGAGCAAAAATATACAATAGTTCATATTCTAGTGCTTCTGAAGTGGAAAAAATAGAGAAAAATAAAAAAAATTGCAATATTTGGATTATTTTCTGTATTTCTGAATAACGTCATTAGTGACGGATCATAACTTGACCCGTCACTTATGACAGGCCTATGAGACCCGTCACCGATGAGTTAGTCATTGGTGACCGGTCAATGACCCATCACCAATGACTGACCTACGATGACCTGTGAGTGATGAGTCGTCATTGGTGACGGGTCAAGTTTTCACCCGTCACCAATGAGTGGTATTAGTGACGGGTCACAACTACGACCCGTCACTTTTATCATAAGTGACGGATCATATTACGACCTGTCACTTATGTAGTGTCTCTTTTGTCTATTTTTCACGTGGTGTCTTCAATAACACTCTTCCAGTACACATCGCCCTTCTTGCAGTTGCCATCCAAAGGATCGACCGAATTGTTGAGCCAAGCACTAACCTTCATGAAAATGACAACTATAAGGAAAATATTTATTAAAGAAAAGCAACATGCAATAATTAGAAAAAGAACACGTACCAGCTGGATGTCATCATCTTCTGTCCAAGACAAGCGTCTGCCTTGGTTTTCCTCATCTTCATTGTGTCCTTCGTCATCCTCGTCATCGTCTCCACGTCCATCACCTCCGACTTGTGGAGCCATGAATGCAAAAGGTTTTGTGCATGTTGGAATGGACCACAAAGATGATGGCTTTTTATAGTGTGAACTAAAACCAGATGAATCAACGATTTTTTTGGGGATAGTATTGGCCTTAGGATACATGAGGCTGTGAAAAATCACTGGGTGTTGTGAAAGTGGAAAAGGATTTGGGTTTCGGATGGAGGATTGGTGGAATTCAGTCGGTTCATGAAGCCAACATTGGGTATAGGGTCCATTTGAATAGTAAACGAGTCAAGATACAATAATATTCATGCACTAGTATGTGTGTGTATATATATGGCAGAGGAGAGCTCTCAGGATTAGCTAGATTGAACGAATCAAGTCCAACTGTCGAGCGCAACTGCCGATCAAGCGTCGACTCCACCAGATTGCATGCGAATTGCTCAGAGCATCGACCGCCAGGCAGAGTGGTGACTCTTTCCGCAAGTGCCCTCGATCATTGGGCTGACCTCCACCGTGGCACAAGTTCGTCCGCAAGCGCCCTGCCACGTCTTGGTGTTGCCCATGTGAAAAGGATCTGATGTCGCCTAGAGGGGGGTAAATAGGCATAACCTGAAAATTTTTACAAACTAAATGCAGCTGATCATCAACGTGCGGACAGTACACAGATTTTTCTGGAACCTCCGCAGATTTATGAAGGTTCCGTAGAAATCTATAGATAGTCTGAAGTTTTTAAGGAAAAACAAATTGATGCCTATGCAACTCAACGTAGATCAAATCCATGAATTACTCAGCACTAGTGAATGTATTCCAACCTATTTCACCAAGTACATGCAGCTCAGACCTCACAAGAAAATAGATCGGGTCGAAACCCCAAAAATCAATGGGTACAAGAGTATGCAATAAATCATAAAAAGTTGACAAGTGAGACACAAGGATTTATTCACCAAAGTTCGGCCACTCTCCAAAGAAGTTCCTACGTCTCCATTGAGGAGCCCACAAAGAGTTAGGTCTTTTTTAACCCTTTCCTCACCCAAGCGACCACAAAGATCAAGCTAGAGTTACTTACTCAAATCATAAGGGTAATACAAACGTCCTGGGGATCACCACAAGATTAGGAGCTCAACGAGCGACACCTAGCCATTTAGGTGGACGAACCACCAAGAGTAACAAACATGAAAACCATCAGCTTGACAAAAAAAACAAATGCTCAAAGGATGGATTTGAATCTCACTAGCACTATCCCTTGCTCTCACTCAATCCCACTCCAAATTTCACCTTGAATCACAAAGGGAAGAGAAAGAAAGCTTTGAATGCTTGAGAGTTGCTTTGTCTCAGGTTGGGTCGTGATGAATGAGCTCCTCTCTTGGAGGAGAGAGGGTGCTCCACACATAAAAACTAGTTGTTACACCTATTGAAATGTGGACACTCCACAAAAGTTCGAACACTCCGCATATCCCAATTAACCCCAATTCTACTCAAGTGTGGATTACTGCAAAAATGTGAATCCTCCGCACTTGCACATCTCTATAAGGATATGTCTAACCTAGGTGTATGTGTTGTGTTTGATGTGTCTCTCATAGTATGTTAGATCTTTTGAGCATTGCTTCTACGCAAATAAGTAAATTTCGTATCCCCCTTAATAGTACAACATCCTAAACTTAAATTCAAAAGATGAAATAAATTTAAATCTATAAGATCCATGTGTTGCTTTCCTTTTTCCTTTTTGGGGATCACCGTGTGTCAAATTCTCACATGTTTGAATTAAACCTATACATACTTCATATATCTCATTAGAAGCACTTTCAATCTCTCACTTTTTAGTGATTGATGTGTGGAGAACCGTCCAGATAGTATTCTAGTTAATCATTAGGATGATCATTTTTCCATAATCACGCATATAATGATTAACCAGAACACCACCATGGTAGTCCCGATATGTGTTTACTTCTAGGATCGGAACACACGCCTTTACAACAATCACATCATCACAAGACATAATAAAGAGTGAGTAGTTAAATTAAGTAAAAACATCTTTAAGTAAATTAAAATTTACAACAAAATACATGACCCGAACATAAGTTATATGATGATAAAAGATGGGTAGCGCCGTTTTCCCTAAGGCGCCACTCCAAAATAACAACACACGAGTAGAATGACACTACTCCTGTTCGTCGCCAATATTGGCAGGCGTAAAGTAGCCAAAAACTAAATCTTCCTCACCTAAAAAGCAAACAAAGCACGTGGGTACGAAGGTATTCACAAGACTTAATCCATAATAGGCACTTATAAATAACCCGACTCCAAGGAGAATGCATATGGGGAATTAGCAAGGACTCGGGCACAAAGTTTAAGTAACTTTATATACAAAAGCGATTTGGACTTAAGTGTAAGCATCTACACCTAACAAAACACCATTGTGTCCTAAGATTATCAACATAACAAAGTTGTAACTTGTACCATATCAACTTCTTATCAACACCACCAACCACTTCCCAACATACCATTACAACATCCTGATATCGAAGACTCTACGATTGTGTAAATGGACAAAAACATGCTCATAACCGAGAGCGTGGCAATTTAAATTGATTTTACACCCTGTAGGGGTGCATCTTTACCCACACGACCTAAGGACCATTCGGCTTGTACTGCCTGTTAAAGTACACATAAGGGAGTACTCATGACAACCTTTTACAATTGAGCTCTGACCATTTGAACATACACCTATAGGTATGGAGGTCCAGTAGGACTGCTCCTAGAGCATCTTAGTTACGCCTTAAGGCGTGGAGGTAGCTAGAACTACTCCCCGAGCAAATTAGATAGATCTACAAGCCTATTATGCCCACACCACCTTTAAGACGTTACCCCTACAAGCCTATTATGCCCACAACACCATAGGTCAACAAGCCAAAAGATCACAGTTACAAAATGTATTCAGCTTATCTTATCATTATATCAACATGTAGTAAGTACAAAAAGTGTCAAAGCCAACTACGACAATGGTCAGTCCTTAAACGATTCAAGCGAGCCTATAGCATCCGAGACTCCTTTCTCAAGCCATCCCTATTGTCCGCCCGAACCTCGCCTCATCCTTACTAAATTACACATCCCATCATCATCATTGTATTTACAAAATAAGAGTAAGCCCTAAACTCACGAACGATGGTCGAACCACTGCTCGACTTCTACTGATGACCTAAGCCTTGCTAAGCATGACATATTCATTTTAAGTTAGACTATTCAGTGTTATACCTATGATTACAATGGATCAAGGGATAACAACTCCAATGAAGGGTAATGTAACAATTAGGTTATCCTCCCAAAAATACGTCCTCAAATAACTATCATGCATGACATACATATAGCATACTTTATCAAATTAAAGACAACATATGATCCAAAGTAATGGGTGCAACATGCTAGATGCTTGTCTTGCCCAAGTTATTCACACAAAATAGAACAATCAAGTTTTACCTAAAGAATACCCCTGTCGCTCTCCAGTTCGTCGATCGCTAAAAGAAATAACAGTGCATCACAATTGACATGATGAAATGCTATAATACATGTACCAAATGCCATGAAAATCGAATGGGATATGAGGTACTGAGTAAAGAATATGTGGCAACAAGCATATGAATTGAAATACAAAAGCTCATGGTATAAAATATTTATTTAAGGTCTGTTAATAAAGGATCATAATTAAGCTAACTATCAACATTAAATGAGCTTCACAATTTAAACAGCACTTTCATACCAAAGTATATTTTTCCTAGATAGAACTGATCATAATATGAATTTTCCAAGTGGTTTCATAATTTTAGGACAAGGTATTAATTAAATATGATTTAATTAATCTAAAACACATTTAGTTAATTAATTAATTTTTAAAAAGGATTTTATTATCTTACAACATTTTTTACATGTAGTTAATACTCATATGAAGCTAACTTAACTAGTTTCATGATTTTTAGAGTTCATATGAATTAACTACAAAATATACAAGCTGTCAGTAAAGTTAATAAAAAAAGAAAAACGCCTAGAGTGAGTTTCATGATTTTTAGAGTTCATATGAATTAACTACAAAATATACAAGCTGTCAGTAAAGTTAATAAAAAAAGAAAAACGCATGATGAACAGTAGAATTTGGAGGATTCGGGTTGAACTCGTAACCTCTGGGTACTGGAACTTCCGAGTGAACCTCTAATTATGCTCAAGTGCGGACTATCCGAATAAAAGGCTATAGCGAAAATGGCCTTATTATGTCATGATTGTGATTTTGGTGATTAATGACAGAATAGTCATTGGAACTAACATGTTTGTCAATAATATATGTTAGTAGGTCTCATAGATGCAATATATCAAGAAGTCACCGTAACCAGGACATAGTTTGATTGAATTAGAGAAGTCCCACGAGAATTAACCTCACCGGATAGTCTGGTGCAGAGAAGTTTGCACTCACTAGAGCTTTGTATTCAGGGACTATTAGCCTCACCAGATAGTCCGGTGCTCTGTATGTTGAACTCATAAGAGTATTTATAAAAAAGAGTAGAAGGCTAAAGACCTCACCGGATAGTCCGGTGATCTGCACTGAATAGCACCGGAGCATTTCTGACAGAGAAGAATGCAAGTGCAGAAGACTAAAGATCAATCCGCTAGAAAGTCTGGTGCTTAGTTTGTACACACCGGAGTATAGCACTAGAGTATTTCCTGTAGAGGCGACTGAAAGTGTTGAAGAAGGAAGATCAACTCACCTGATAGTCCAGTGATCACAGAGATAGTTGCACTGGAGCATTTTCATGGAAAAAGAAGAGAATGTTTAACTCACCGGATGGTCCGGTATGAATAGAATGAACAATGGATGGTCCGGTGTGAACGGAATGAACACCGGATGAATGCATCGGAGTATTTTACACAGAGAGGCTACAAAGGCTCGAATGGCTCAAGATAACTCACCGGATGGTCTAGTGATGGATTTGAAGGCACACTGGAGTGTCCAATGTTCACAAAGACTGTGAGTAGAGTTCCAACCGCTAGTTTCTGATTTTGTACTCACCGGATGATCTGGTGTTAGTACTACTGTTCTCACCGGATCATCTGGTGTTAATATCTTTTTTGAGCCATTAGGAAAATGACTAGTTGGTAGGTTTGAGGCTATAAATACCCCTCCACTCGATCATTTAATGGTGTGATATATCTTAGAGTCTAGAGAAAGATCGTATACACTTGAGAAGATATAAAAGCCACCAAAGTGCTTAAAGTGATCATTCAAGACAATTAAGCACAAGATTAGAAAATGTTTAGTGCTTATAGGCCTAGAGTGAGTTGTAGCGAGGTGCTGCAGCTTGAAGAAAGGATCAAGGAGTGATCCTAGCTTGTACCGGGTGGTACATCAGCGCCTTGAAATCTTGGTGACTCACCGTCATCTTGGGCCTTGGTGCCTCAAGCTTGTTGACCCTCTGACTTGGTTTGGAGCAGCGGAAAGACACGTGTACGGGGATGAGAAGACCCTTGCCTTGGTGGCTTAAACTCCAAAGTGATCACAGTGGCAAGTAATCGGAAGATAGACTAGTTGTGAGACCTTGCCTTGGTGGCTCATCGTACTTGAGACTTTGTCTTGGTGACTTGGTAGCACAAGAGCCGTAACCGAAAAAGTCGTGTCGATCAGGAGCATATCCTTTGTGGATCTCTGACGTGGACTAAGGGTGGCATTAATGTCATCGACACCATGGGATAAAAATCTCTTGTGCCGAGTTTGTCTCTCTACCTTATTTACGTTTTTGCATTTACATATTTGTCATTTACCTTGCTAGAGTAGGTTGCAATCCTCTTAAGCGATAGAGTAGACACACTAGATAAATCTAGAGCATATTTAGATAGAATTTGAGATAGGTTTATCTTGTGAAGTTTTTGTAGCCAATTTAATTTAGATTTCTAAGTGTCCTAGTTCACACCCTACTCTTAGGATGTTACCGTTCCTCACAATTGGTATCAGAGCCTCATGCTCTTGATAGGCTTAACATCCTAGAGTTGTGACGTCCAGAGTTGGGATGGATACTTATAGTGTTCCACTTTTCGATGACACAAATTTTCCCTATTGAAAAATTCTAATGACTTGTTATTTACAAGCTAAAGGCTTAGATGTTTGGAGAGTCACCGAGGAACGGATGAGATCTTGCATCACCAACAAAGAGAGGCAATTAAATGCATTGGCGAGGAGTATCCTTTTATCATATTTAAATGTTGATGCATTTAATCATGTTTATTCTCTCACAAATGCACATGATATTTAGGCTAGTCTCATAGAAATACATGAAGGCACAAAGAATATGCGCAGTGAGAAATATCATATGCTTGTTACTAAGCTCAATAGCATCAAATAATTTGCCCATGAAAATGCTAATGACATATACTCACGTTTAAATATTCTTGTCAATGAGATCAATAGGCTAGGTTTGACACCAATTGACGTTGATCAAGTGGTGAGAAGAATATTTCAAACTCTTCTTTTGAAGTACAAGTTGATAGTCTCCATCATCTACAACAACAATGACATCAAGAAGGTGACTCCAAGTCAAGTGCTCGGCAAGATCACCGCCCATGATATGACCATGAATATAGAGGTTGAAGCTTCTTCCTCATCCGATGCCAAAAACCTTGCTCTCACAAGCAAATAAGCACCATGTCCACACTTGAAGGCAAAGATGAGGATGCAAGAGCAAGAGTCAAGCTCAAGCGAAGATGATGGAGATAAAAATGAAGATGAAGAGAACAATGAAGATAATGAGCAAAGCACATCAAGTGATGAAGAAATGGACCCCGAAGTAGCCAAGCTTATCTCTCAAGTGGAGAAGAATATCAAGAAGATCAATGCTAAGATTGATCATCGAATCTCCGTAAAAGACTTTGTCAAAACAATTGATCACTTCAAGAAGGAGAAGAAGACCAAGAGTAAGAGAGTGACAAGGAGAAGAGCTAAAGTATTTGCAAGCATGAGAAGATATGTGAGTAAATATGAAGATGTAAGCTCAAGTGATGAGAGCTTCATCACCCACTCCTCCAAGAGAAGCTCTTCTTCAAGGTCATCATCACGCAAATCATCATCGCGTAAGTCATCACACAAGTGCCTTATGGCCAAAGGTATGGATAACGATGTAAGTGATGATGAATCAGATGAGGATTCTTCCTCGTATGATGAACTCCTTCATTTGATCAATAAGCAACAAATGACCCTTAAGAAACAATATAAAGAACTTAAGAAATTCAATGTCCTCAATGACATTCAAGCTATCTTTGTTTCTAATTATGAGCAATATTTGAGCAAATTCAATTTGCTAAATAAGGAGCATGATGAGATTAAGATTAAATTTGAGTGCATTGAATCTCCATCTAATGCCCCTTTGAAACAATCTACCTCTCTATTTAATAATCCTAAGGTAGATGCTTGCACTTCTTGTGATTATTTAATTGATATATCTAGTTTACTCCTTTGTAATGAGATATGTGTTGAGAATGTTCTTGTATAATCATCTAATGAACTCATTATATAAGAAAATGATGAGCTCAAATAAGAAGTCGAAAAGCTCAAGAAGAACTTAGCAAGATTAAAGGGTAAGAACCATATCCAAGCTCCTCAAGACAACTATGCTACCATGGTAAAGAAACTTGCGGAAGGGTCCACCGTGACATGCTTCAAATGTCATCACGAAGGCCAGAAGTCCTTCCAATGCAAGCAAGTCAAGAAAGAGATCAATGAGAAGAAAAAAGCAATGAACCTCTCCAACAAGACCTTCAACATCTACACCAAGCCTAACTACAAAAATAAGATCAAGAGCAACCACTACAAGCTCAAGAAAAAGGAAAATGACATGGTTGCACATATGGTTGGGAGAAAGAATTGGGAATAAAATCAACAAATTTGGATGTCCAAGGAAGTCATCACCAATATAAAAAGATCACAATCAATTTGGGTTCTAAAGAAGACTTAAAGCCCTAGACGGCTATGAGATTTAGAGACTTGACTCACAAAATTAAGTGAAAGTTAAAGCGAAGAAGCCAAGTGTATAAAATTGAGTACTTTGATAAAGATCATGATCATCATATACCCAAATCCCTATGCAATGGTAAAAAAGATAATGGAGCTAGATGTAAAATCTTTGAATTGTTGTAGCTCATTTGTCTTGTCTAGTATTGCATGTGATTATTTCAATTTATTGCATTACATAGTGTAAGTTTTCATATGGTATGTTGCTTGTGTTGTCTCTTTCTTATGAGCAACCTATATGGTTTATTGGTAGTAGATTCTTTTCATACCATTAGTTTCATAATTGATATCTTTTATGTGTAATGAATCAATTTATAGGGTACTCTTCCCATTGTTATTAATAATAAGTGCATATATCTCGTAAGTATTCAAAACTTGTATGCATATATTTATGGGGAGTATAGCCTATAGGTTATGATTTTGAGACTAACATGTGTTGCTACATATATATTTTGTACTCTCATGGAGAAATCAACACGTCTTCGAATATATGCAATGCTTAAAAGCTTCAATTAGTATCATTGTTAATCCATTTTTACATTTAAGATACCTACATGCATGATATGACTTAAACTTCATACCTCTATTTATTGTCTAGATGTACATATATTGCGACATTTCTATAAGTAGTATTCACAAGTGAATTTTATTATATGTATGCACACACAAAGGGAGAGTTTAGATTATATCATGTGAGTTTCATAAATTATGATCCTTGTTTATCTCTTTCAATTGATATCAATGCCTTATACCCTTAAAATTGGTATATCTTTTCAATTGGTATCATTTCATACGGATCATGATTTATGAAGCTCTATCTCATGTGTTCTAACGCTTTTTCTCGAGTTTAACATATGTTTGTAGTCATTTTTGAGATTGTTGACAAATAGGGAGAAGTTTGATGACCAAAGTAAAAAAACAAGATACAAGATGTCTAAGAATGCCAAAGTTGATAAAGGAGGATGAGAAGAAGATACAAGAAGCAATATGAGGCACCTAGGTTGACAAAGGGGAGAAGTTCTTACATGAGTCGATCAAGGAAGATAGTGGCAATAGAGAAATAGGAAGCCACAATGAAGGGGAATAAAAGGTAAGAACATGCATCCAAGCAACATAGTAAGACCTTGTGCTCTTTACAATTGGTATCGTTTATTATTTGTCACTTGCTTTAGTTGTGTTGTCATCAATCACCAAAAAGTGGGAGATTATAGCGAAAATAGCCCTATTAAGTCAAGATTATGATTTTGGTGATTAATGATAATATATTCATTAGGACTAACCTATTTGTCAAGAATGTTAGTAGGTTTCATGGATGAAATACATCAATAAGCCATTATAATCAGGACAAAGTTTGATTGAATTGGAGAAGTTCCAGGAGAATTGGCCTCACCGGATAGTCTGGTGCAGAAAAGTTTGTACTCACTAGAGTTTTGTGTTCACAGACTGTTAGCCTCACTAGATAGTCTGGTGCTCTGTGTGTTGAACTCACCGGAGTATTTTTGACAAAAGGGAGAAGGCTGACGACCTCACCGTATAGTTCGGTGATCTACACTGGATAGCACAGGAGCATTTCTTGCAGAGAAGAATGCAAGTGCGGAAGACTGAAGATCAACTCATCGAAAGGTTTGGTGTTTGGTTTGTGCACACCGGAGTCTAACACTAGAGCATTTCTTGCAGAGACGACTGCATGTGTTAAAGAATGAAGATCAACTTACCGGATAGTCCGGTGATCACAGAATAGTTGCACCGGAGCATTTTTTGAGAAAAGAAGAGAAGGTTTAACTCATCGGATGGTCCGATGTGAATGGAATAAACACAGAATGAATGCACTGGATCATTTTACATAGAGAGGCTGCAAAGGCACGGATGGCTGAAGATAACTCACCGGAAGGTCCGGTGATGGATTTGAAGGCACACCGGAGTGTCCGGTGTTTACAAAAGCTGTGAGTGGAGTTTCAATGGCTAGTTTCTAATTTTGTACTCACCGAATGATCCGATGTTAGTACTGATGTTCTCACCGGATCATCCGATGTTAACAGTTTTTTTGAGGTATTGGGAAAACGGCTAGTTGGCGGGTTTGAGGCTATAAATGCCTCTTCACTTAGTCATCTAATGGTATGGCATGCTGCTGGAGTATAGAGGAAGCTCATACACACTTGAGAAGATATTCAAGCCACCAAAGTACTTAAAATGATCATTTAAGATAATTAAGTATAAGATTATAGAGTGTTTAGTGCTTATAGGTCTAGAGTGAGTTGTAGCTAGGTGCTACAGCTTGAAGAAAGGATCAAGGAGTGATCCTAACTTCTATCGGGTGGTATGTCAGCATCTTGGAGTCATGCTGACTTGCCAGCATCTTGGGCTTTAGTGGCTCAAGCTTGTTGACCCTCCGACTTAGTGTGGAGCGGTGACAAGACACATGTACAGGGGCATAGAGACCCTTGCCTTGGTGGCTCAAGCTCCGAAGTGATCACGGCGGTAAGTAATCGGAAGTGAGGCTAGTTGTGAGATATTGCCTTGGTGGTTTGGTAGTTCATCGTGCTTGAGACCTTATCTTGGTGACTTGGTAGCTCAAGAGACGTGACCAGAAGAGTCATACTGACTGGGAGCATATCCTTTGTGGAGCTCCAATGTGGACTAGAGGTGGCATTCATGTCATCGATACCACGGGATAAAAATCTCTTGTGCCGAGTTTATCTCTCCACCTTATTTACATTTTCGTATTTACATACTTGTAATTTACCTTGTTAGAGTAGGTTGCAATCCTCTTAAACGGTAGAGTAGATACACTAGATAAACCTAGAGTATATTTAGATAGAATTTGAGATAGATTTATCTTGTGAAGTTTTAGAGTTAATTTGATTTAGATTTCTAAGTATCCTAATTCACCCCTCCCCTCTTAGGGCGTCATCGTTCCTCACAAATGCTGATCCTCCGCACTTACACATCTGTCTTACACATCTATATAAGGTTAGGGCTAACTTAGGTGCATGTGTTGTGTTTGATATGTCTCTCATAGGTATGTTAGAACTTTTAAGCACTGCTTCTACGCAAACAAGTAAATTTTGTATCCCATTTAGTAGTATGACATCCTAAACTCAATTTCAAAAGATGAAATAAATTTAAATCTATAAGGTTTGAATTAAACTTGTCCATACTTCATAAATCTCATTAGTTCTTTAATTGTTTGTCATTACCACCAAAACCCACTAAGGGGCCTAGAAACACTTTCACCATGGCCTCACTAGACCAGATGAATTTTAGCATTTTTCAATACAAATATTTTAGAAAACTTGACGACCATTTGGTTTATAGTTGATCTTCCTTAAGTTGCCCCCATTAAACCTACTCATTTTGTTATATTACTCCCTCCAGTCACAAATATTGTCGATTTAAGATATTTATTTTTAAAACATGAAATGCGTAAGTGTGGATAGATTAAAAAATATTTTTATAATAACATAAATTTATTAAATTTTATAAATATATTTTAATAAAAACTAGTGGTCAAATGCATATATTGGAGATCATGTCATGTCCAAAATGCCGAGTATTTGTGATCGAAAGAAGTATTATATTGTTCTACGTTTCCATGTAGGATATTTTGGTCACATTCAGCCTAAAATTTAACCTTGTAAGTATGTTTGTAATGATAAAAATGCATGGTAACTAAACAAATCAAGCGCCTGTTAGCGTGGAATTGGGCAACACCTCGCCAACACGGGTCCGTCAAAGATACTTGTCGCTTTTCACAACGACACGCAACTTGTTTACAAACAAACAAGCAAAGGTTCCAACCGGCAACCTTGGGGATCACCGCCCGGACGATTTACGAGAAAATCGACAAAGAACTACGACCCGAATCACATGGATTCGAAGTAGCAGTGAAGAACTAACCCTAAATTGCAGGAAAGTAAAGGCAAAACGAAAAATAGATGCGATAGATGCGATTGCCTGATGGATCTGCAATCGGCCTCCACCCCTTGATTATTTATAAAGGGGGTCCGGTCTTGACCCTAGGGAATCGAAGTAGGACTCTATTCCAACCCTAAACACGTCATGTTCGACTAAAATCGCGAAAGAGATCCGAACAAATCCACGAATCCACTTCGATTCGATTTCGGACTGAACACCGGATGGACCGGTGAGAACAAACTCCAGAACACCGAACCATCTGGCGAGTTCACTCGGCCGAAACTCTAAGACTCGGTCTTACACACACCGGATATTCTGTCGTCATATTTATACTCACCGGAGTATGTCACTGGACCAATATTTGCAGAGAACAATTTTTTTGCAAAATTTTCCTTTTGAACGCACCGGATGATCCGACAATCATCAAAGACTTCATCGAACAATTTTCACCAGAGAACATTTTCTCGGCTAAAAACCTTCTTCTTCTCACCGGATAGTCCGGTGATACCCCGGAATCTCCACCGGACCATTTCTTCCAAAGAGCAAGTTTTCGGCGCAAATTGACCTTCTACACACCGGATAGTCCGGCGTTTTCACTGGATCGATCGCCGAACTATTTTAAACAGAGAGCATAATTTGCTGCACCAAATTCTCATCCCATTCTTCGGATAGTCCGGCGTTCAATGAACCCCTCACCAGACTATTTTTTCAGAAAGATGTCTTCTGGTCGAAATCGAACTACAAGCACATGATAGTTCAGCGATGACACGTCATTAATCACCGAACTATCCGGTGTATACAAATAATCTGGCCATACCATTTTTTGCTATCAACAGCGCCTTTCAGCATTTATTTTTATCCGGTGAGTTGAGTAATATTTTTTCTCAGAATGGACATATAGCGCGAGTGTATGTCAATTTGCAACTGTTGTATAATAAACTTGTGATGCGTTACTACGTAGGTCTTGTTCCTTTTACATAAGTATTGCAACTAAACATTACTTTGTGGCTGAAAAAAAAAGTCTTTTTAGATATTATATGGCCACACGAAAATGGTAGCGTTAAAATTTTCATACAAATATCTTTGTGTTGGAACAATGGAGATTCAGTTAGTCGGCTGCGTGAAATAGCACACTTTATTTAGCTCTATAACTCGTGTGTCACGTTCGCAGTCGATCGGCAGATATCGTCACATATTTGACGACTAAAACTGTTGTGGTGAATGGAAGCCCAATGTCATGGAGATGTCACTCCGTTGTCCGTAGCAAGCTTAGATACGTAGTGTGGCGTTTAGGAAACGGGAGGGGGCGCTGGCGTGCCGCTGAATTGACGGAGGATAGTGGAGTTTCAGGGTCAAATCACGAGCCACCCGAGAGCGTGAAGTAAACGCGTAGGCGCTGCTGTTTTACGGGCCCCTGGTTGGTGTTTGGTCGCGCGCCACTGATCGGACCCAACGCACAACCATCGCATCGAAACCACAGAGCTGACAGTTGCATTCTGGATCTTCAGTTTTCACACAACCACAAATAGATAGAATGCGTAGCATACATGATACTACGATACCGACGAACACTGCTATACGTACAACTTATTGATACCGAATCAGATATGATCATCCATAAAAAAAAAAATCATGTTCCGGCATCTCGGTAAGGTAGCACCTCGTTTGTAGATTAGTTTTGATATAAAGTCACACCGTCAGTTACAGAAGCTAAAATTCTGTCATGAGCCCATAACATATCTGAATACATATTGGTGACTGAAAGTTTTGATATAAAGTGCGATATACCTCGAAAAGGATAGTAATATCAGTGCTCTTAACCGGAAACGCAAACATAACTCATTCGCAAAAAGGAAACAAAGAAAAAGAAACGCTAATGTAACTTATCTGTATTTTCAATTGTACACCAATCAATGTTCACGCTATCATTAGCATACATATGGTAACTAAAAATTTGGATTCTCCGTACGGGCAGGTATGTAAAGTATTGACCCTGTATCCTCCTTTCAATAGGGCCTACAGTCAGACAAAATTCCACTAGACGACATATTAGATTCCGATTATACCAAAACATGATCAGTTGATTAGTGACAAGATTGGTGCCAGGTAAGAAATGGCCAGTGAAGAGTAAAGAATGAATTGAGCATCGATCAAAATACGATGACAGGATTCTAGTCACGCTTTTTCTCAAGGTTTGCAACTGCCTGTTTCTGATGCTTCTCCCATGCTGGCATCTTTCCTGGGAATGCCCAGCGCAGAAGCCGCTCCCATCCATAGCAACCACAAAACATAAGCATAGCCCAGAGCATCAATTTGCCCCTCATTCCTTCCGGCAGGGGTTCAAGCTTCATGTAGTCATTCAGATCCCTGAACATATCCGATGTGATCACTGTGAAGAAAGCAACCGCGCCATACAAGGCATACTTGAAGGGCTTGTTCTCTGATATACTCTGATTAAATGGATGACCCATGTAGTTTACAGCAAAGGTTGCCACCTGGATCATCATGTTCACCATGTATGAAACTGTGTTAACAAGGTTTGGATGGAAATCTGAGTCAGGCTCAATGCATTCCTCCGGCATATACTTGGATGCTTCATTGACGGCTGTGATCAAAAAGAACAAGTGCATGGCGAACTGCCCAAGAATGGATAGCAAAACATATGCACAGAATATGTTAGGATGAGGCCGCTCTGCCGACAGTGTTTGGAGTGGCCGAGCTTGGGAGATGAAGAGGAAGAAGGCTGCAGTGAAGACACCAATGATTGTAGCCTGAACATCGCCCAGTTTAACACCATCCAAGTACATCACACTGAGAACGTATGCTGTTGCAAGGCAGTTGAGTCCAAGAATCTTGAACATTTGAAGTGTAGTGACTAGGGTGCTTCTCCCTTGACGGATGATGTCAAGAGTGGGGGCAACTGAGGCATGCTTTGCTGTGAAAGGTGAAGCCATAGAAGCATCCCCGAGCTTAACAATCGGTGCCGACCGGCCATCACTTTCATCATTCATTTCATCCAACATCTTCTGCAGCTTTTCACGCTGCCTCTCAGCAGCAGTCAAGGAGCGGCTGCTGGATGCTTTAGCAGAACTGTTAGCTGGCAGAGTCAGTTGTGATGATGATGATGCTTCATTAGCAGGTTTCTGTTTTTTCAACTTCTCTGATTTATTTTCAACTTTGGATGACTTAGACTGGGATTTTGAGTCAGCTTTCTGAACCGGTTCAGCATTCAAAAGTGCTATGCCAACATGTGCCTGTCAATTTTGAGATCATGAAATGAAAAAAATTATCATAAAGTAGATAACATGAGTGCTATATTTCAATAAACAAGCATCAGTAGAAAAAAAAACCTAACAAAAAGCACATAGGAGATACAATTGCCTCAGGTTCAGAAATTTAAATATCAACCTTCAAGTGGCTCACTATTACAACATTACAATTATCACTTATCAAGCAAACTTCAGAATAATGAAATGAAAAGTAAAAGGCCTACAGCCTCACAGGTAGCTCAGGAACTCAACCAAGACACACGTACACTAGCAGTGGTATTTTTGGTGCTGCAATTGCTTGCTGACTTCTCTGTTTTCTTCTCTATTTATACACTGCTGACCACTACAATATAGCCTGATTTAAACAGCTAATAACTACAGCAATTACTGCTTTAATTGGCTATTATTCTCCCTAATTTGCTAGCTGAAAATCCCTGGTTCAAACAGCTAATAACTACAGCAATTACTGCTTTAATTGACTATTATTCTCCCTAATCTGCTAGCTGAAAATCTGCACACATCAAGACTTATTGCTAACAATCTCCCCCTAATCCTTGTGTGGACTTGGAATTGATGTTGACCATTCCAATCCTAGCACGAAGCTCATGGAATCTGACTCGCCCAAGTGCTTTCGTTTGAATGTCAGCGAGTTGGTCCTTAGTGCCAACGAAATCAACACTAATCCTCCCATCTTCCCGGCACTCCCTGATGAAGTGGTAGCGCACATCGATGTGTTTGCTACATTCGTAGAAGATCGGGTTTTGTATCAGCGCTAAGGCTGACTTGTTGTCAATCTTCAGCTCGACAGTGTCGGCGTCCCTCCCCTTGAAGTCGCCGAGCAACCGAGCCAACCACACCGCCTGTGTGGCTGCGGTAGTGGCAGCAACATACTCTGCCTCACAGGACAAGAGTGCCACCACCTTTTGCTTGAGCGTGCCAACTCACCAAACTGCTACCGTAGAAGAACAAACCGCCGGATGTACTCCTTGTGTCAACATCGTCGGTGAGGTCGCTATCGGTGTACCCGACAAGCCGTGCCTCCGCTGTCCTCCCGTAGTGGCAATCGATACTTAAAGTCCCAGCCACATAGCGCAGGATCCTCTTCACTACCGCCATGTGTTCCTCCGTAGGCCGCTCCATAAAGCGACTCACGTACCCCATGCTGAAAGCGAGGTCCGGCCGCGTGTGGGCAAGATAGCAGAGGCTTCCAATGATCCTCTGGTAGTGAATGATATCCACCTCTACCGCCGTGCTGTCACGGCTCAGCTTGAGCCGCTCCTCTATGAGGGTGTGCGCAGGGTTGAAGCCCTGCATCCCCGCCATCTCTAGGATGTGCTTGGCGTAATGCGCCTAGCACAACGTGATCCCGCTGCTACTCTGTTGCACCTTGATGCCAAGGTAGAAGGAGAGCAATCCAAGGTCGCTCATCCTGAACCTCGCCTTCATCTCCTCCTTGAAGCGGTTGATCTCCGCCTCGGCTGATCCAGTGATGATCAAGTCATCCACATAGACCCTGAGGAGCAACAGCGAGTCGCCATGGCCACGCCTGTACATTGCCACCTCATGCGGGCTCTGCTCGAACTCGAGAGCTCGCAATGTCGTGTGCAACTTCTCGTTCCAAGCCCGCGGAGCTTGCCGCAGCCCGTAGAGCGCCTTCCGCACGCGCAGAACCTTCTGTTCTGCTCCAGCAACGACGAAGCCCAGTGGCTGCGTGACGTACACCTCCTCCCCCAAATCACCGTTGAGGAAAGCCGACTTCACATCCATGTGATGCACCAGCCAGCCATCTTGCGCAGCAACAGCTAGCAGCAACCGAACAGACTCAAGACGAGCAACGGGTGCAAATACTTCATCGAAGTCAATGCCTGGTTGCTGCAGATAGCCCTTGGCGACGAGGCGAGCCTTGTGCTTGATCACTTCTCCTGCCTCGTTCTTCTTGAGCTTGAAGACCCACTTTAGCCCAATAGATCGATGCCTATGAGGAAGTTCCACCAGTGACCATGTCCCGTTCTGCTCGATGGAGTCCATCTCCTCGCGCATGGCCGCCTGCCATGCTGGATCGTGCTCTGCTTCAGCGAAGGAGCGTGGTTCTCCATCCTTGCTGACCACTAGCAGCCCCTCGCCATCGACGATGCGATTAGCAAGGCCTGGTGCCTCTCCCCCTCCAAGCACGTCGTCGATGCGACGGTAACGGAGAGGGGAGGAGTCGTGGTACGCATCCAGACTGTCGGAGTCGTTTGGCGGAGGACAGAGAGACGAACTCCAGGAGCGAGGCCGCCGCGGGAGAAGCCCCTATGGGCATGGACGACACGCCAGCGGGCGAGGCTGGCGCTGGATCCGTCCCCGCGGATGTGGGGGCTACCTCTGCGGGGAAGACAGGCATGGGCGACGAGATCGCCCCTGTGGGCGCCGGCGCAGCAGGATAAGCGCCTTCTACGCTGCCTGCGGACGAAACCAATGCGCCCGGGTGGATGTAGTTGACCACTGCCTCCACATGGAAATCAGGTGTGGTTGTTCCACCATCTTGCAGCACCGCCTCCCAGTCCCAGCCGGCGTCCTCGTCAAAAACGATGTCGCGAGAGATGTGGACGCGCCGGGACCGGGGCTCGAGCATGCGGTACGCCTTGAAGCCATCCTCATAGCCGATGAAGACCATTGGGGTGCTGCGATCGTCGAGCTTCCGCAGACCTGGTCGTGTATCCTTTACATAACCAAGACACCCGAATGTACGCAAGTAGCTTACCGCCGGCTTGCACCCATGCCACACCTCAAATGGCGTCTCGCTGTCAAGACTCTTCGTTGACGCCCGGTTGAGGAGGTAGACAGCCATGGTCACAGCCTCCCCCCAAAATTCAGCGGGCATCTTCCGCTGTTTCAGGAGGGCGCGTGCGATGGTGAGGATCGTCTAGTTCCTCCTCTCCACCACGCCGTTTTGTTGCGACGTGTATGACGCGGAGAAGTGCCGCTGCACGCCGTGGTCCTCGCAATGGCGCGCGAATTCAACGGAGGTGAACTCGCCGCCATTGTCCATGCGTAGAACGCGGAGCTTGTGCCCGCTCTCCACCTCCGTAGCAGCCTGGAACTTTGTGATGGCCGCTGCAGCATCACTTTTTGCTGTGAGAAGCATCAACCACATGTAGCGGCTTGCGTCATCTATCAACAGCAAAAAATAGCGGCGCCCGTCTGGCATCACCAGCGTGATGGGGCCGTAGAGGTCGCCGTGGACGAGGTCTAGGACGCCCTCTACGCGGTACTTCGCCTTGGCTGGGAACGGGGCTCGGCGATGCTTCATCATGACGCAGATGTCGTAGAGCTGCTCCACGTGTTCTATCCGCGGAAGACCACGCACCATATCCTGGCGGCCAAGCTGGTGCAATGCGTCGAAGCTGATGTGGCCGTAGCGGGCGTGCTAGCGCCACGAGTCGTCGTTGTGCTGCACCGCGAGACAAATGGGGTGCGCGACGTTGAGGCATAGGATGTAGAGTCGGTTCCGCCCGCGATTCACCTTGGAGATGAGATGGCGCCTGCGGGCTCAGATGCGCAGCACGCCATCCTCGATCAGCACCTTCGAGCCACACTCATCGAGTTGGCCAACGCTGATGATGCTGTTCTTCAAGCGTGGGATGAAGTAGACGTCGGAGAGCGTCTTGTGCTCGCCGTTCTTCTCGGCGAACAGCATTATGCCGCAGCCGTGGATCTCGACGAGTGATCCGTCGCCGAACCGTACGGTTCTCTGTACCGCGCGATCAAGCTTGGCGAAGATGTCGCTGCGATCCGTCATGTGGCTAGTGGCGCCAGTGTCGAGGTACCAACCTTCTTGGAGTTCACCGGCGTCCGCCTCGCCGAGGAACGCCTGCGCTCGCGATTCATCGAGGTGGACTATTGTCGACACCGGTGCGGTGTCGCCATCAGTAGCGCAGGCTCGTAGTCGTCCTCCTGCACGAGGTGCGCCTGACCTCGCTTGGGCTAGCGGCAATCACAAGCCCAGTGACCAGTACGCCCGCAATTGCGGCAGGTGTCGCGGTCGTCGTTGCGGGCAGCGTTCTTGCCATTAGCCGCGCCCTTCTTGCGCGAGCCACGAGAGCGGCGATTCTTGTCGTCGCCTTTGGCAGACCGCGACCCCCCCTCGCTAGCTCGCCTTTCCTTCTAGCGTGCAAGCCACTGCTCCTCCATGAGTAGCAGCTTGCCATCGAATGTCGATGGCAGCACCTGGTCCGGGTCGAGGCGGTCCTCCACCGCCTTGAGCCGTCCCGTGACCTCCTCGATCGTCAACGTTGAGATGTCGAGGAGCATCTCGATGGAGAGCGCGATCTGAGCGAACTTGGGCGGGACAACCCGTAGGTACTTGGCCACGACCTTGGCGTCGTCAACCGGATCACTGAGTACCTCCAGCTGGTGGACGATCCCGGTGAGACGCATGGCGAAGTCGTCGATTGACTCGCCGTCGCGGAAGGAGATCGCCTCGTAGTCCTTCCTCACCTTCTGGGCAGTCGCCTTGCAAGAGCGCTTGGAGTCGACGCGCATCGTCTTGATCGCGTTCCAGGCCTCCTTCGCCATCTTCTTCGCAAGGGACGTGACCATCTCCGGCGGGACTGCGCGAAAGATGGCCTCCATTGCCAACCTGTCGTCAACCCTGTCCACGCCGCCCTTGTCCACAGCCTCCCAGAGGCCACGGGCTTCAAGCATCACCTCCATTATCACTGACCACTCGGCGTAGTTGTGCTTGGTGAGCAGCGGGTATGCGCCTCCGACATCTCTCACCACGCGCTGTACCACAGGCGCAGGAGCTGCAGAAGGGCCATCTTCACCCACCATGACACCCTACTGATACCAATTGAAAGGCCTACAACCTCACAGGTAGCCCAGAAACTCACCCAAGACACGTACACTAGCAGTGGTATTTTTTTTGCTACAATTGCTTGCTGCCTTCTCTGTTTTCTTCTCTATTTATACACTGCTGACCACTACAATATGACCTGGTTTAAACAGCTAATAACTACAGCAATTACTGCTTTAATTGGCTATTATTCTTTCTAATTTGCTAGCTGGAAATCCCTGGTTCAAACAGCTAATAACTACAGCAATTACTGCTTTAATTGGCTATTATTCTCCCTAATCTGCTAGCTGAAAATCTGCACACATCAAGGCTTATTGCTAACAAAAAGAACCAAACACCACGATAATATAGGTCAACCTGCCTAACATCAATATTCAGTTGCAATGACCTCTGCCATTGAACCATAATCACATAAATGTCGCTGGCTCAAACTTCTTCAATATGTGTGATGTGTCATCCTTAATTAGCATGGGTAACTAACACATGCTGTTCTGTGCGGAATCAGGTCGTAGAAATTTGATTAGTTCTATGTTAAGTTCAGCAAAACTAAATGGGATCCAAGCCAGGTACTCACCTGCTTCAGTGCACCGACATCATTGGTTCCATCTCCACACATCAGTGTCATCCTCCCAACAGTTTTGAATGTAGTCAGTACAAGTTCTTTCTGTTCCGGAGCAACACGAGCAAAAACCTGAAAGAATGACAATTACTGGAACGTCAAACATGCAAAATGTGGGCCTTCATAGTTTTTAGTGGGAATATAATCTGTTCACACATACCTTCACATAAGGAATGACTTGGAGAACAGCCTCAGTCTTTTGTAGCATTTCAAAGCAGTCCCCATTAATGCAAAGGTCATGTGATTCTGATAAATCCGCAACCTTCTCAGCACTACAAAACAACATTAGACAGGATATAAAAAAGACACAAGCTGTATGTAGTTACGACGCCAGTAGAGATGTTAAATAATGGACTTACTATATCGAAAATGTCTGAGAAATCAACAAGAGAAAATTACCTATTAATTTGTAATTTGAGAAGTTTAGAATAATCATCATTTTATTGGGCACAGTTATCGTTTTTCTAAAATTTAGGAATTTATCTGCCGACCACAATTCTTGCACCATATAGATCAGATGAGAAAACAAGCAACATAATATTTATCACAAAGAGAGGAGAATACTTTTTCTTGCTACAACGGTGCAAAGATTGTGCAAAGTGAAGTATGAAAATTTTACAATTTATAAGGTGTGGTAAAACTTAAGTTACAATAAGATCAGTAAAGATACAAGCATTCTACCATCCTGCTAAACATCGCATATAGAGAGTTACCTGTACGGAGCTCTATCAGTTTCATCTGGTGAAACCCACTCAAAACCACCAGTCTTCATCCATGTCAAAATTAAAACAGGTTTGGAACAGATATGTACTTGGCTAGCAACATGGCAAGCAGTCAAAGCTTGGTCCCCAGTGATCATGACCTAATACATCAGAGAGTTGGTAAGCACATTATTCAAATAAAATAGAAATTATCCATTATTATTCTTCATAGGTTGCTGTTACTAGTAAACCAACATGATGTAAGCCTTGGGCAACATACTAACTGGCATAGAGGTACTCGCATATACATATCACATTACTGCTGCAAAAACAAGCTTCCTGTATAGTAAAATTTGTTACCACAAACTGGCTACAAGATAAATAGGAGTATATACCAAGTTATGGGAAGATTGTTCCAGTTCGTGTAAGACAGCACCAGAGTCATTCCTTATAGGACAGTTGAAGACCTGAGTCCACAAAATCCCGCAAACACAATAGAAAAACATGCCGATCAACTTTAGTAACTAAACGAATTGGAAAGTAAAACTTGGATGCAGAAGAGGAAGAGTTAATACTGCAAAACCAGCAAATGTTAGGTCGCTCTCCACTTGATCCCTTTCCAGACTTCTAGCTTCACTAACCTGTTATTAAATACCAAAAGGTCAAACAACTCTAACCAGATAAACTTTCCATAGAAACACAAACAAAAAAATATGAACAGATGCAAATAGCCGTAAAGTCCCAAAGTTAATAAGTAGCATGTAGGCAGATGAGCTCTGTATTAAAACTTATTTCAGCTAATTTATTAAGTATAAAACAATTATGTTCTTCTAATGGTGTTGGAAGCACAAGAGAGCTCTAGCTTTATCTCCTCTGTTCAAAAAAATATGCATTATCTTAGCAGTTAATGAGATATGCTTTATGATATCTATCTTCTGGGCCCCAAGGCAGTCGATCAAAAACCACTGGAAATGTCTACCTGATTTATTGTTAGACTAGAATTATCCAAATCAGTACTTATCCTACAATTGCCTTGCAGTCGATGCTTGACCTTTCTAGATAAAATTAGCTCAATTTGAAAAACATGTACACCAATTGAAAGTTTGAAACATATCATATGGCACAAAGAGGTCAGTTTTTCAATAGGATACTGATGTATTTCCCACTAATGTCTATTGCATTTTCGTGCACCAACAATTCATTATTTTAACAGCTATAGTTTCAACTAGCACATCAGCATTATCAAAGTCAATAAAAAAAACATTGGATTTCAGTCACTAATACCAATTCCATTGTATCCCACCACAAGCTTTATGCATGTAGAGTATCATTTTGGATTAGGAAAAACCATCACATCACAATGCTGGAACAGTTGGAATTTTCAGTCCTTTGCATCAGATAAATCAAGCCCTTGTCTTTAACAAAAGAATGATAAAATAGAAGGGAATGGCTACGGGCTAATGTAATGATAAATATGAAATATAAACTTACAGGCATCTCAGGAAGCAATTTGTATGCAAGAGCCAAGACTCGAGAGCCCTGCCGTGTGTATTTCTTGTATGTCTCCACATACGTAGCAGGTAAATTAACTAGTCTCTCTTGGATGGTCTCTGGTGCACCCTGAAGATCACAAAGTAAAAGACACATTGTTATCCAGGAAAAGAAGAGCAAATAAAACAAGACAGGAAGAGCAATTATTTTATCACAGCATCCTCAACCACAGACACAATTTTGGCCGATCTGTTCTGATGAGCCATGATAATAAATAGATACAATAATTCTTGTCATGGTTATCTGAACTGTGAAATTCAACAAATATTGTGATCTCATTTTTGTCTGCTACTATATTTTCCCTGTTAACTATGAGCGAAAAAAGATACTGCTCAAAACTACTGGATAAAGGCTAGGGTGCTGATTTCACCATAGTTTTATATGGAATAGTATCATTAGTTCATTCAGGTCCCTATGTTTTTAATATTTTTTTGAGGACTTCATATACAACAATAGTTATGCCAATGGAGAATACCCAGCCAATTTTGCATATGAACTTTCAGGGACTGCTTTGTCCTATGCATAACCAAAGTGAACTCATGTTTAAACTCTAATAGAGAAGTAAGAAGTTACAGAACAGGTGAATTATTCCTTTGGTAGCATCCAACTGGGTAACAGAAAACAATTAATGCATGATGAGATCGCTGCTGTGGATATAGAGCTGGTGAAGATTTCACCTTGTTTCCATCCAAAAGATATAGATTACGAAGGATTGCCTTGTAATTTGTTTCTGCTATTAATTTGTTCCAAACCTCTAATGGTAAATATTTGAAGTATCAAAACACTATGAAGATCAATATTATTTTCTTTGCTCCAAGACATAACCTAAAAATATGTCTAAGAAAGAGAGAAAATACTATATTTTCTATGTCACAACTATGAACATGCCCACATAGAGGCCAAAAGAGACAGTTTCTGAATCATCCCAAGTAGCAAACATATATCAATAAATAACAACTTGTGTAAAAATCATGGGACAAATAATTTGATTGAATCTCTCAGAATTCTTACCTTAATAAAAACATAAAATTTCTCCTGAATACGGACAATAACAGACATTCTCTTCAAGTGAGAAGCAAAATGGTACCTGTGCACGATCTGTACAGGTTGACCACCAGGTCTGCAATCAAGAAAACATCAACTAACACATAAAAGTAATATCTAATACCGGCAGTGAGGCAAGGAAACCGGTAATAACCGCCCAAGATATTCTTCCATGGTGACAACAATGAAACACTGATTATATGATTTGATCATGTTCACTCAATCACAAGCTTAGTTCCTCACAATTTATGCAGGTTAACACATGTGACAGGCTGACAACTTACTTTTTAGACTTGGCCTTCTCATCAGACGTGTAGATCCAGTCTATGCCCTTTATAGCAGCCTTTTCAAGGGGATCACCAACCTTTAATAAGATTAAAGATACCATCAACCAAAAAGGAATATATAACCTTTACAGGGTTATGTTTCACACCTTCACCTAAGAGGTTAGTTATTAGCTTATTGCACCCAACTTACCAGTTTGTTATCGACAAATACTAATGCATGGCAACTGGACAGCACTTCTTGAGTCCGGAGAGGCAGCTTATTTGCATCAGATGTTAACTCTTCGTCACCTTCCAAAGTAACAACACCTTGGAATTCCTGAAACACAGGTTTTTCAGTTTTCAAATCACTGATTGACTTGAAAAGGAAATGAATAAGCACATAATCTACCATATCATCTGATGTCAGTGTCCCAGTCTTGTCGAAGCAGCATATGTCAACCTGATGGGAGAGAACTCTTAAAAGGTTGTAAAGAAAGATCCCAGTTAGTAAGGTTTTCTTACTAACCTTCCCAGCAAATGGTATTCTGAATGGTTCTGTGCAGAAAATACCGCGCCGAGCTAATGCAATTAAAGATGTGTTGACTGCTATGGAGAGCTCCATTGGCAGTTCAGGAGGTATCACAGAAGTAAGAATCAATGAACAACTCAAGAAAAGCTTATATCTGCTCCTTGTTGGGTCTTCCAGTCCCTATACACGGATATAACAACACTTCAACAAAAGAAAAGGAGAGGTAATGAACTACAGAGTACAGAAAACAATGGTTCACTCTATCGATAGTAGTGTCTGTTGTCACCTTCATAAGCACGTAGCCGGAGGCAATTATTGCAAAGAAGAGCAAAAAGAGTATAAACAGGCCACTTTCCTTGTTATTTGCAGTAACCTGTTATGTCACTAAAATGTGAGCATCACATGTGCATGCCTTCGAACAATTTATCGTCTCAAAAGTAAAAGATGTTACCCTCTCAGTTGAAAATAATATAGTCCTCATCAATTTCCCTTGGCTAGTCTCAAATCCAGTCCTCAATACAAAAGCTACGCAACCACCATCAGGTGCTCGAAGGTTTACAGACTGCATAGAAGTAAACATGTCAGCAAAGATAGAAATATATTAAGCAGAGCTAGATGGCATAATAGATGTATCTACCTTATCCGCAGTGTGTTGCAATATCTTAGTGCCACCAAATAGGATATGATTTTTATCCCGCTTTACAGATAGTATTTCCTCAGGACCACGGCCAGCAATTGAGACCTATCAGTAGATGATAGGTCAGAGCCAGAATTGAAAGAATAAAATACTGATAGTTATGGCACATGCGTAGGAGCAGGAAAACAACATCAGTTGGATGATGCAGTTTTGGCTTTAACAAAACTCAATTGTGTCTGTGAAGCATACTGTTAATTTCATCCGTTTCTGGCCGGAATGATTGGACTATTCCCTATAGGTAGCAAAATGGAATTGAAGAATCATAGTTCTGTTCCCCACCAAAAACACCAGCTCACACCATCCATTCTGATGAAATCACAGCCATTCCGGTAATTATGTCACAAACCATATTGTCTCCTCCTATGGTGGGCAGGACATGCATCCTAAATAAATATTGCTTAGTCACTACTACCTTGAATACATGCCTACTATATTTGTTAAGTAATACTTTCTTAAAACTTTATTGCCAAATCCAGCATACCTATATTAGCGATTTTGATGCTCCCTGATAATTTTGTTCTAAATTCTAATAGTTACATGTGAAACTTAGATTTTCACTCTAACATACAAGCATGCTTGTTGACCGTTGTAGTGGATTTCAAACAAATTTGCAAGTCTAGAATGACAAACCAAAATAGTCCAGTGAAGGACTTATCAATTCTAAATGAGAGTTAGAATGGCCAACAGAATGGAATTTGAGAAAGTACGATCAGATGTACAAATTGTCCCAAGTCAAATGATATTTTCGAATTAATGAAATCAGTGGGAAAAGAAAAGAAAACCTTCCACTGTGGAGTAGATTCTCCTGTAAGAATAGCTTCGTTTACTATTGCAGATCCAGCCAACAATAGCATATCTGCTGGTACGGACCTATCTTCACCACTAGCTGAGCGGCCTATTGACACAATATCTCCAGGTAGTAGTTCCGTTCCTGGGATTTTAACCCATCTGAATAAAGAACTCATGATTAGGATGATATATATGCTCAACCAGATAAGCACTCAACCAAATGAAGGAGACGTACTTTCCACATCTATAAGTCAACACAATCTGATTGTCAACTTTCACACGCCTTAGCTCAGTCAGTGTCTTCAATCTATTCTTTGCCATAGTAGACTCAAAAAGGAAGAGCATGAAAAGTGTAAACAAACTGTAATACCAATACTCGTCCAGACACCAAAGACCAACGCAAAAAACCTGTATTAAAAAACTCAATGTCATAAAATATATAGAAGTGGGTAAAATAACAAGTACAGCGATAAAACAAAGTAACCTGGAAAACAAAAAATGGTTCCATGCATTGCTCCTTCATCAGTTTCTGAAATGTGGGCTGTGGATACTCAAACCTAGAGAGGAAACAATGTATATTGTCAGCCATTGTTGCTAAACAAATGCATGAATGATGAAAGGTTCCCTGTTTCACATCTAGACGTTCAATTTGATGCAAATTTCAGCAGTGACTTCATTATTTGAGACATACAAAATGAGATGCATCCACGTCCACTGTCCACCCTTGACATCAAATATGTGCTTACTTTAGTTCTACTAAAAAAATCATCCCTGCAGTACTTATTCTTTTGCATCCAATTCCATACTCATAATTTGCAATGAAAAAGTTACATGTTGCCTATTCGGAGTGATTATAAGATATTACCATATACTCTCTCCAGTCACAAATAAAGGTCCTTTTGGACAGTGGCATGCCCCCCAAAATGCATTGACTGCTAAAATATATACATTTACAAAACCAATATGATTATATTATTATGAATGTACTTTTCGAGACAAATCTACACATACAATTTTCAAGTTTCCAATCTAAATGATTAGAAAGTTATTGATAGCCAAAGTTTGACTTTGACTGCAAGTCTGCAAGTATTTCTAAAGGACAAATATTATTATGAAGGGAATTCAATAAGGCCACAAGTATGTAAGCATATCTATGCATGCCCTTCAGCTACTCTTTTGACCCTAGTTGGCAATTGGTTTATCTGTTGTGATGTACCAGAGTCTACTTTGGATAATATGTGCCATGAATGCACGTTGCAGGTCAGCAATATTCCTCTACTCTCATGACGGGTTCCTAATAAGTTGAGTTGGATTCCTTCGGGATGTCGCACTGGATGGAGCAAATCTTAATCTCCAGTTGCACACTGTTTAAGACATTGTTTTCCTACAATTAAGTTCAGTCTTCCACTTTAAACTGCATTTGTGTTTCTTGATTTATGCCATTATATACTATGTTATCCTGATCAATTAAAAGTTCTCTAGCTCAACTACTGAAAGCCCAGTGCAAAATAGGGAGCAAAGCTGTAGCTTACATGTTTCTACCCCACTTATCCACAGCAGTGTTAATCTTGGCCTCAGTTCCATAACCGGTGCCCTTGGCATAATGGCCAAACGACTCCTTTGTTGGATACCGGAGTTTTAAAAAGTTATTTTTCTCTGCCGAGTAGATGAACCTCTGCTTCCGGAAATCAATGTAGATCTCCTCCGCCTCACCTGCAGCCGAAGACGAGGCCACCTGAACAGACACACAAACAACACTCTCGGTGACCAAAACTTCATAGCCACCAACAGCTCTATGAAAACGACGCTGAACTCACAGTTTTCTGTATGTGAAGAGGCACAATCTCCTTCGACCCTGAGAACTTCGCGGGGGTCACCTTGCACGCATTCGCCACATGGATATCCTTCACCTGCACCGTCACCAAGCTCAAGCTGTTAGCCCAAAAACTATAGCGCCCAAACAGGTATGGATAATGCTGACTAGATGGGTTGAGAGTTTAGAGGCGACTCGCCTTGGAGTACCCGACGAACGCCCGGAAGTCGACGGACCAGGCCGTGAAGAGGAAGGCGAGGATGTGGGCAGCGGAGAGCGCGGCGAGGACGATGAGGGCGTCGGTGAAGTCGAGCGCCGGGACGGCGAGCAGCAGCCAGAGCGCGTAGAGCGCGAGGAAGGGCCCGAAGTCGAGGCGTGACGCCCAGTACCGCCGCCGCAGCAGGTCCACGCCCTGCACTGACTTGCCGTTCACCTCGAACCGCGCCATGCCGTCGCCGCGGCCGCCCGGATCGGGGAGAGCTGCGGAGCCGCCGGAACTCAGATCGGGTCTCGATGGGGATCGGAGAGGGGGGGCGCGGGTGGGGTTTGGGGGTTTACCGGCTCGCCTCAACGGGAAGGGATCGGCAGCGGCGGCGACCGACGCAAGGGTTTTCTCGCCGCTGCTGCTTCGCTGAGACCATCCGAGTATCTTCGCGGACTAAATCCTTCTTGAAGTAATCCTTCTCGGAAGTAATTCTCATTCTTCACGATTTTTATTAAAAAGAATTTTAAAGTCTATTCTTTTAAAAAGAAGATTCTCATGCTTTTCTTTTTACAAATTTCTTTAAAATAAAGCAGTTAAAGATAGAAAATAAAAAACAAAGATAAGAAAGTAAATCAAAAAAGAAACAAAAATAGGCAGTTAGGAATATAGTTGAGATGGTACCACGGGACTCTACTCTACCTAGTCCCCAACCTCTTGAAGGTGGAATCCAAGGTTCTTGAGAGTTCTACGGTGCGGAATCCCATATTAATCTAAATTCTCGAGACTTTTTCTTTTTTTTTCCTTTTTAAATCGAAGCAAAGTTTGTGCCGAGCAATTTGACGGATCTTGGCCAAACCGAACTGTTTGAAGATGCCAAAGTTTGTGCACATGAAAGCTATCCACTAAGATTCAATAAAAATTCGAGTCACAAAACATCTTGTAGGAGAGACAAATTGACTTTCTCATAAAGGCAAAGAAATTATTGCTCAAATACAAACGTCTCGCTCTTGGTTAAAAACAAACCACGCTCAAGAGCAAGGTAAAGTAAAAATTTGAAGATAATAGCATAGGATGATCAGATAAAGAAAAAGCATCAGAAGGCAGTGAAATCTGTAATTTTTATGATGCAATTTAGAATCGACTAACCAGGTTCTCTTTGGTGTGTCCTTTTTCAAGTATTTGAAACCATATTGTTTTTGACCATCCTATGCCTTTGAATCAAATCTAATCACCACAATATGTAAGTAGTTGGATGTAGGACGATGATTCGAAAATAAGTGGTTTCAAGCACTTAAAAATAGCACAAATTTGTTTTCTTTTATTACCATGTGGCAAAGTTTAGCGTACTTGTAGTAAAAGCATATCTAAGAGATCCACTAAATGACTCTCTATAGTTAATTATATGGATTTTGACCCTAAAATATATCTCTAACATCTTCCCAATATCGCTCCTAATATTTACCGAACCCTAAAATCACATCTCCCGTTATCTATGTCTAGGGTGCTCTCCTGGCTCCTAAAATGCTCGAGCGCTCCCAAGCCCACCCCTCATCCATCGCGAGCAGTTGTTTCTCCCCGACGGTGTGCTTCTCCCGTCGCATTTTTGGTCAGCCCAGCCTGATGCGGCTCCTCTCTCACGCCTCTGCTCAGGATTCGCCTTCAGCTTAACCCATCCGCATTCATGATTCTAGATCGATCTATTGGTCGTTTGTCGGATTCCACGTCGCTGGTTCTCAGAGCCAGCCTACTCTCCGTCGGCCTCACCTTCAATTGTCCCGGGCAATGTCAGACGCCACCTCCATCTTGGTTCGCCGGCCCGCCTGAGCTCCTGCACGCGTTGTCTCGTACCTCCGCAATATCGTCGTGCCATCGCTCACCATCGTGCTTCAGCGCACCACCGTGAGCTCGTCGCCTGCTAACTCGTCGTCATTGTCAGGTTCTCCGTTGTGCACTACGGAAGTTGCAGGCTGCAGCTACTCGCTGCACACGAGTGGGGTTGCGTCGCCATCCTCACCTGCTGCAGCGACGTGCGAGAGTTCAGTGCGCGGAGCTGCGTCCTCCTCACTGGGACAGAGAAAAGAGAGGGAGACAGATGACGGGTGGGACCCACCCATCGGTAACATATAAGAGAAAATATAAGGAATAAGTACTTAGAGTCTATTGGATAGGCAGGAGATTTAGAAAGCTAATATTATTGGAAAGACGTCTTACATAAGAATATAGAGAGTGAATTGTAGAGAGTCTTTTGTAATGCTCCAAGAAAAGCTTTTGTGACCTTGGTTTTTATATCGGAGTGTTCCCCTTTGATTTTTTGATAAAGTACTATATAGTGTTGTTTAAGTAAAATGTATGGGTGCCCATCAAACTTGTTCCACATCGTTATTCTCAGAGAGAAGATTAGATTGATACCACTTTAAGATGTAAAATAAAGTGGTGTCATGTGAGGCTGGCGCATGGGCTATAAAGCCACGTGTTAATGATACAAATGGTTTTTTCAACTCGAATGATATTTTAGATGGTTGGAGTAATTCAACCCAATCTTCTTGGATACACGTAGTGAGCTAATTCGTCTAAAAAAGTAGTGAGCTAAGCTAATTTGCTTTGAATAAAGCAAAGGTATCCTTTTTCCTGAAAAGAAGAGCAAGGTTAAGCAAAGAAGTTGCAAAGGAACAAAAAATGATTCGCGATAGACAGGGAGGGAAATTTGGCCCTTTGCCAATTCAATCCAATCGATACACGACAAATCTGGATCGTCCAAACTAGGCCCGGCCCAGGTGCCGACATGGCGCGCTGGCTCTCAATGCCTAGTCCATATGGTAATCCTGTACTTCCGTTCGGCTCGACCGCTCGATTGCTACTCCGCACCATTAAAGCCGAAGGCAACCATCCTGAATCAACTCTATCGCTAGGGATGGTAACGGGTTGAATCAGAACTGGGTAGAGCGAGAACACACTTAATCTAAAACCCGAAATATTAAACCTGATTCAAACTCGAAAATTAGATCGGGTGCAAATTCACCCCGGCCTCGACCTTGGCAGGACTCGAGACCCGATAGAGACTCGAAACCTGACCTTATCTCTTTAACTCTTCCTACTCCACTCCCCGTCATGGTCAATCGGTGTAGAGGTCAACTGTGCGCTGCTGTGCCACCTGCTCACAGGGATCGTGTCCACCACGACAACCTAAGGTAGTTGGAAAGCGACAGGCGCGCGCGGAGGCCATGCTCGAGAGTCGAGCCTCAAGGGTATTCGTCAATGGGCTTCAAGCCGACATGTGGCCGCTATTGCGCTCGGGTCGCTGGGCCGGAGCGTCCCTGCAATGTGCGTCTCGCTCCGTGTTGCGAACTCGTGATGGCCACCGCGCTATGGATGGAGCTCACCTCCACTGCATATGTCTGTGCTGCTCCAACGGCTAGAGGCCGCCACACACTTGTTGGTGAGGTTAGTCCTCACTATGGCGTTGTGGATACTGCACGCCTCAATCCAGCTATCCTCCGATGATGTCGAGGAAGTCTAAGGGGGTGCAAGGGCGCCCAGTGTTGGTGTCAGCGCTGCAGCCGAGCGAATGGGCTGCCTAGCACCCACGCACCATCAAGGGCCGAGGACCGCAGGACTCCGTCGCTGCTCGCCACGAACTCCAGATCTAGCAGCTTGGACCTCGCCGCTGTGAATCATCTATGGTCCATCAGCGCGGCATGTGAGGTGGGCGGGTTAGGCCGACGGGGTGGGTGTTGGGCCAGGATTTAGGAATCAACTGGGCCATGTATTTTCGGGGTTTGGGTGGCCCCGTGGGTGAAAAACTAGATTTGGAACCGAATCAGGTTCGGGTCGTACCTCCGACCCGATTTCCCCGTGGGGTCGTTTTTCCACCGAATCCGGCCCCGCCAGGTCTGAAACCCACAGGAACCCAACCCGACGGAGCCAAATTTATGCGCACCTCTGCCCCACCCATTCCCCCAT
The DNA here is from genome assembly GCF_958298935.1 of Phragmites australis. NCBI lineage: Eukaryota > Viridiplantae > Streptophyta > Magnoliopsida > Poales > Poaceae > Phragmites > Phragmites australis. Next base: position 23,888,932 of record NC_084929.1, read on the forward strand.
CCCTCGCCAAAGGTGTCAAGCCAGCGTGCGCAAAGCTGGTGCGTGTCCCGTGTGTTGGAATGTCTGGCCTTTTCACCAGTTTCTGCTTCTAAGAGCAACTCTAACAAGCTCCCTATTGCTGCATATAGCGATTTGGTAAAAAAATTGTTCCAACCGGCTCTCTACTACACTCGCTATCGCCTGTGGCTCGCCATCTCCTCTTATCCGCTCGCTACTTTCTTTGATGCAAACACGCTCGCCATCTCCGGTTCGCTATCTCTGGAATGGACACTGACATGTGGACCAACGTTGTGAACAGTACCGACAGCTCTAATTTTCCTTTCCATCTTCTCTGTTCAAAATATTGAGTAGTGCCTCAAATAATTTCTCAAAAATTTGAAAAAATTCACGAATATTCTTCTTATATGATGGAATGATTTTTAAAATTATTTTTAGCGCTAGGTTATATGGTGAAAGTGAGTTTATTTGTAATACTCTATTTATATGCATTTTATCATGTTATATGACATTTTTCTTTTAATTCAATTTGAATTAAAACAAAATTTAAACATATACAAAATTTACCCGTTGAAAATATAACTGTTGCAAATATTTTTATTTATAGGATACCAATATAATATAGATGGGTGAAATTTAAGGAGTCGGTTGAAGCACGTAGAAAAATAGAAAGAAAATCTTTTGAAAGAACTCTCTATACGGAGATATAGAAAGTAAGATTTAAAAGTTAGTTAGAGATTCTTCATCTCATGGTTTCATGATGTTGGCTTTGGCTCGCAGATAAATTCGTCGTGTTCTCCATAGAAACAACTCGTCAGCTATACCAACCAACTCGTGCAGTTGGTCCAAGTCGGCATTAAAAAAAAGTCTAAGTCAGAGACCGCGACAACTGGTGCCACATCGATGCATCAAGATAATCAATTGGGGACGAGATTCTTTGGCCTACATCTCACCCATACAAATATTCGAGATCTTTACAGAAAGACTTCCGCAAGATACTGATCTATACTGTCTTTTTTTTTATTCAACTATTGATATATGTAGAGGAGAAAGATGAGGATACGTATCGTGTTAAAAGTAGAGATCTTTTGACGATCTATAAAATTTCCTTTTAGACACGTATGCCCCCCGTGGCTCACTGTCTCACTCAGCCCAAACCATAAAATACTGGTGCGCGCACTGCTATGACCCAATTCGACGTCGTGCCCCGCCACGGCGCCACTTCCCCACCACTCTGCGTCGCGCTATAAAAACCTTTCCTTGCCTTACCACTGCGACTCCACATCGCCATCGCGTCCTTCTCCCGTCATGGCGCGCCTCCCTCCTCTCGCCGCTCTCCTCTTCCTCTGTCTGCTGTCGGCTTGCCACGCGGTCGGGCCCAGCAGCAACCTGAGCGTCGTGTTGCTACCGATGGGGAAGGACGACGCCACGCAGCAGTACGTGACGGGCTTCCGGTAGTGGACGCCGCTGGTGCCGGTGAAGGCCGTGCTGGTGGACTACGAGGTCGGGTACGCGTCCTCCTCCTACCGTCGTGTACTGTGTGGCTCCAATCCGTAACGCCTCGCGCGCACGGCCGCCTGCGTCATCAGCTGTGTCGGCGCGCCGAGCCCGTCCTGCCTCAACGACACCTGCGGCGGGTTCCCCGAGAACACGATGACTCACGTCAGCACGGGCGGCAACATCATCACTGACATGTTGGCGCTTCCCACCACATTCCGTCCCGTTCCAGGCCCATTCGCCACCGCGCCAGTGTTCCTGTTCACCTGCGTTGTCACGTTCCTGACCCAGGGCCTCGCCGCCGGCACCACGGAAATGGCGTCGCTCGCGCTCCTGACGCAGCTCGCCTCCACGTTCCGTTTCTCCCGCAAGTTCACCCTCTTCTTGCCGCCGACAGTCTTGGTGGGCGTCGTTGTCTTCGATGATGCGCCATACGTGTTCCAGCCCGGGCTGGACCTTTCCAAGTCGCTCATCTACACCCCGCTCCTCGTCAACCTGGTGAGCACGGTGGGCGTCTCCACCAAGGGGGACAAGTCGGACGAGTACTTCATCGGCGTGACGGGCATCAAATTGAACGACCGCGCCATGGCGCTGAACGCGACGCTTCTGGCCATCGACTAGAAGGGCGTGGGCGGGACCAAGCTCAGCACGGTGGCGCCCTACAGTGTGCTTGAGTCCTCCATCCACAGGGCCGTCACCGACGCATTCGCGGCTGAGACGACCACGATCCCGCGGGCACCGCCTGTGGTGCCGTTCAAGCTGTGCTACGACGGGAGCAAGGTAGGGAGCACGCGTGTGGGCCCCGCCGTGCCGACCATCGAGCTGGTGCTGCAGAGCGAGGCCGCGTCGTGGGTGGTGTTTGGGGCGAACTCGATGGTGGCCATCAAGGGTGGCGCGCTCTGCCTCGGCGTGTTGGACGGCGGCGCCGTGCCGCGTACGTCGGTGGTGATAGGCGGGCACATAATGGAGGACAACCTGTTGGAGCTCGACCTGGAGGCGTCGCGGCTGGGGTTCAGCTCCTCCCTGCTGTTCCAGCAAACGACCTGCAACAACTTTCGCCTCGGCTAGAAGGCAATGCAATAGTAGCTGCTACTTGCTAGTGCCCGACCTGAACAATGATAATTGGGTTGTATCCGTACGTCCGTCTGAGACCAGAGAAGATGGTCATGGATTTTGGTGGTCGTTCATCTACACGTCGACGATTAATAATCGATTATATATTCAAACTTTGAGTAAAACTTCACAACGTCAAGAACTGATAATACAAGTTAAAAGAAAACATCGGAATCCTACATCCTCTAATTTCAAGACTCAAAGGTTATTATCGCACTTAGTTTCAAAAGAACAAATCAGATACATTTCACATGTATGTCAGGATCAAGTTTCATACATACGGTGATTTCATAAATGATAACATAACAATGTCATTACATAACGATAAGAGTCATTACAAAAGAACTCGTAGGTCTTAAAGAAAACACTAAGATAACTTTCAGCGGTAGTTGATCTTCCATCCATCCACATGCGTTGTCCAGAGGAGCATCAGCCTAGAACATAGTCTTCAGGTCGAAAACTTCCTTCGCCTAGAACTCAGCTCCATCGTCCGGGATATCCTCAAAGTCTTCATCTTCTGAGCAGCAACTCGTGATTTTTGCAAGAGAACCAAATCCAAGTTGGTGAAGATCATGATTTGGGCTGCATCAAGAGGTTAGGAGAAGGAAAGCGTGAGTACATGGAGTGCTCAACAAGTGTGGAAAAACATGATATGAAGACTTAAGATAAGAAAGACTTGACTCAGGTTTTCTGCATCTATGTCATTCTAATTTAGGACTCAAAAATGACTTAGTAATCCTATTAACTATGTGTGACAACACCAACATTAAAGGAACAGCTCATCAGATTCCATCCGACTACCAGACCCACCAGAATCTCATATCCAGCTACCAACTCATCAGGGTACCACCACCCGACTACCCAAAACCAACCATCCAAGACCCCCACTAACCATGAAGAAGTCCAAGCCCGCTCTTAACTGTGAGCACGGCTGATCGATCAGTTTTATACTCTGCAGAATCTGCACAGTTTACCCACGAGTCATGATCAACTCTTTTGCTAGTACACGTTGGTACCTTACACACTTTCAAGGTGTGCGCCAAGAGATCACTACAAGGCCTTTACAAGGTGTCTCTAAATCCGTAAACACCCACTAAGGTTTCACTGCTAACAGGAATTTCATCCACTACAGAGACCCCCTCTTGTGCCACTCAACCGTCCACTGGTGTACAAAATAAGTAGGACATCTAATTAATTGGTTAAGCCGTATCATATAAGCCTCGTTGTTGCGCTATTATGCCAGATTACATGTCCATGAACCGGTCCTTAGGATTTAAAACAAGTACTTGCACATCACCCAATTCGTACACAACAGCCATACCAACCAAAACAACATATCTAGATTCATATGTTTCATGTTGCTACAAAAGATTACCCAAACCAGTTTACATTGCATAGACCATTAATTAAATTAATATTTATCCCACTTGACTTGATAGCACAACTACGTATTTCTACCCTTGATATCCAACTACAACATCGGCGACAAGGATAATCATGGAAAGTACTAATAAATCCTAAACACAGGATTCATATTGACAAAAGCATGCAAATAGAAAGTGAAAGACACACTTTACTACAATAGGATCAATGTGATCAAGCCTTCAACAACGGGTTGCCCAAACTCTTCAAAGATCTAGTCTTGTTAGCTCATGTACTGCTCATCTCTTATTGCAACCATGCACATAGGAAACAAGCAAGCACAAATATCTAAGATAGTACACTAAACATAAGCAAAGACGAGTTCTTTGAAGGAAGCAAAAGAACCCATGTGTCTCGGATGAAGTCTACCCTCTTTTTTTTGCCGGGAAGGCGCTATGAAAAGCATAATAACGAATAGTACTGGCTGCTACGATCGCGTGAGCGTAATAATCACCTAAAACAGAGCTATAACGAAAAAGTTATGAAGGTTTAAAGCTACAGGGGCTTTTCTGAAAAAGAATAAGTGCTAATTTGTATAAACAGAAAGTTATAGGGCCTATTTGTAAAAGTTTAGGGACCTAGATGCAATTAAATAAAAATACAAGGGGTTAAAAGTAAAATTACAAGGGTTGAAAATGGTCTTTTGTGAAAACAAAAAAGTTTGGGGCCTAAATGTAAAATTACATAATTTCGAAGAATAAATGATTTATTTTTGAATCGAAAATCCTAATTGTTGCGTCAGCAAGCTGACTGAACTCGAGTGGGTGATGTGGCCGACATATGGAAGGCACGTGGCGCTGACGTGGACCATGAGTGCTGATAGGAATTATGTGACACGTGGCACGATCTTACTAGTTTGCGAAGGGGTATGAGCTGGTTTAATCGCGGTCGATCATCTACGATCGGACGACCGAGGGCGAAAGGGGGGATTTGGCTGCCGACGACAACAGGAAAGCGGCGGCGCCGCCCGGGGGCATGGTCGGAGGATCGCTGGCGACGCTCGATCTAGCGCTACAGGCTACCAAACATGACGAAAAAAAGCATAATCGAACGAGATGACGATGGGGATTCTCATTGAAGGATTCACGGCAGCCGAAGGACTCTGTCACGTTCCAATTTCTTAATCACGCATTTAAGTAAAATTATGCCTCTTAAGCATTGTGCTTAAATTTTGTGTAATAGTAATCCGGAGCGCTAATGCACTTCATTAATAATCATTTGGATAAGAGAGAAACTTGGGGGAGAAAATAATGGAAAATGCATTGGAAATACATATTCTCTCTAACATGTGGGCCCCACATGTGGCCCCACTCCTCACCCACTCCCTCTCTCAAGTGGGCAGCAACCCACCTGCTCCCTCTCTCCTCCCTTACTCCACCACGTCCTCACCAAGTGTAGCATAGCTGCAGCTCTCCCTCCCCCTCTCACTCAAGCTCAAGCACTCACTCTCTCTTTTCCTCCAAAATCCAAGCTTAAGTGGAGGATTCAAGGTATGCATGTGGTACCATTGCATTCTCTAGCTCATAAGCTACTCATCCATCCAATCCATTTTCGTTTTCGTAGAGGACTCGAGTAGTTCTTGAAGTTCTTGGCATTCTTGAGCTTTTTGGAGCAAAAATAGAGTTTTTGTCGAATCTGAGCTCTAGAGTAGTGTTGGTAGTTGATGAACAAGTTCTAGTATCCTTAGACTATCTCTAACATGTTCCCTTCAGGCTTGGAAAAGATCGCAACTCGAATAAACCAAAAATCCTCTCGAGAACAGCTTTTCTGGCTGACTCGGATACTTTGGGTTTAGTAGATTTTGTTTGATGAGTTGTGTTCAAAATTAGTTAGGGTTTAGGGTGCGAGTTGGGTTTAGGATCCTTTGGATAGGGTATGTACACGTTTGTGTAGCACAGATTTGTAAAATGAGTCAAAACACCAAAGTGGAAAAATCGTGAAGAAAGCAAGTCTGTATAGCTCGGATTATCCGGACAAGCTGGAGACTCCGGGTAGTTATGTGATCGCATAGCCGAGAGCTCCATTCGGAACCTCACTCGGAGTGTCCGGTATATCCTAGATAGTCCGGACCAACCCGGAGGTTCCAAGTCAAGTTAAAATAATACTAACCGAAAGCCTTTCCCGGAGGATAGCCCAGATACTCCGGAACCCGGATACTCCGGATTCACCTGGATACTCTGGACCAGACAAATAAAAAGCAGTAACCGAGCACCTCTCCTGGAGGGTCACCCGGAAGGTCCGAGCCCGTATACTCCAAACCAGTCCGGATACTCCGGATGGCTGTTATTTTCCGATTTTTGTTTAGATCGTCTAGTATTGCATTGATTCTTATATCTTATATTTATAGTATGTTGTTAAGCATTGTGGCATGCATTGTTGCACTTTATTCATACTCATGACATTGCACGCGTTATTCTTTTTAGAGAATATCGAGTCGATGATCCAGGAGAGCGAGGGAAACTTTGGGCAGCCACCTGAACAGCAAGGCAAGCATCTATCATATTGAACCCTGTCAGTTGAATTGAGTGAAGTCTAAATATTGATAAATTATGCTTATGTATAGGTAGTCGATGTCGGAAACAAATGGGTAGAACCTATGCCAATTGCATTCTTCTACTTTGATGACTTGTTCATCCACGTTTCTTGTAGCTTTGAGATGATGTTATGTCTAGGTCCAAGTTTGACTTATATGCTTAGTCATGCTTAGGTCTTTTGTCTTTCGGTAGAAGTCGAATGATGACGTTTTCTGTTGTTTACGAGCATAGGATTTACTTTTGTCGCACAAATACATATTTGAGGTTATTATGGTTGGTTGAGTGGTGAGTATGAGACGAGATATGGGCGGTGTTACGGGTGTCATCTGCCCTCAAGGAAAGTCTGGGGTAGTTCGGGAAGGGAACCCGGACACCATAGGCCGCTTGCATCGTTTAAGACCGATCCTCAGGGTAGTTAGCTTTAGCACTTACCTTACTCAGCACATGCCAATCTAATAGTAAGGCGAGCCGAATACCTTCGCAACTGTGGATTTGTGGGGCCTGAACATCGATGGTGTGAGTGGGCGGGCTTGTAAGTGGTACTAGTTTGCTCTAGGAGTAGTTCTAGTACCGCCGCACCGAGCGATGCATGCCGCACACGGTTAGGGCTGGTTGGGAAAGGTTGACATGGGTACCCCTTGTGTGCACTTTAGCGGGTGGCACAAGCCGTATGGTCCCCGAGTCGTGTGGGTCCAAGAGTATCCCCTGCAGGGTGTAAAAATAGTTCGAACTGTCGCGCTCTCGGTCATGAGCATGCTATTATTTCATTTGCACCCGGTCGTAGAGTTCTCATTGTTGGCTCGGTTATATGGTTCGGATATGTGATTTACGGTTCAGATATGTGGGAGGTGGTCGAGATGACACTTGTTATACATTGATACTATTGTGGTTACATTTTCATATGATCAGTTGGTAGTTGCAGGGTAATTTCATATATGTTGGTTAATTTAGTTGCTCACACATATGTCTAGGTTGCTTACTGCTTTAATTAGCTTAACCTCATGATTATATCCTTGCTAACAGCTTAATGCATAATCCTTGGAGTTGGGATATTATATACCCATATTGTGTAAGTCTTGCGAGTACCTTCATACTCAGGGTGCTGCCTTATGTTGATGCAGGTACTCCGGCTGCTGAGGAAGGGGCGATGGTTACTTTGTGCCTGCCGATCAGGGTGGCGGGCAGGAGTAGTGCATCCTACTACGAAGCTCAAGCTTTTGGAGTGGAGTCTAAGGGCATGTGGCTCTACTCTCTTTTGTTGTCTAGTTTATTCTTTCCGCTGCGTAGATCTTTGGATAGTTAAGAGTTGAGGGGTTTTGTCTCCTCCTAGCTCGCTTTTGTTATAAATTGTTGAAATCAGTTGCATGCTTAATACTTGTAATATAAATGTTCATTATTCGCTCTTTATTAAGCTATGTTGTGATGCGTTGGAAGGCATGTGTTCCAATACTTGGGCACAAAACACGTGCCGGGATTACCGGGGTGGTATTCTGTTTAATCGTTGAAGTTATGATCGTGTCAGTGATCGACTTAGTGATTAATTAGAATATTGTTTGGACGGTTCCTCACAGACTGGTCGCGATGGAGAGAAGCGACGGCAGGGATCGGAGCTCGACGGGAACTTGGCTACGGTGACGGAGAAGCGGATTTGACGGTCGGTGAAGCTTCCTCTGGGTCCTGCGATGCTGGAGGGACGGTCAGTGGACCACGGGATGCGACGTAGGAAGCCAGCGATGGTGAGATGGCGGTGAGGCTTACCGGAGCTCGGCGAGATGATGTTTCTGGCGGCGGAGAGGGAGAGCCGAGGGGTGGGACGTATTCCCGAGGTCCCGCGATGCTGATGGCGGCCTCGGACGCACCGAGAAAGGCTTGGACACGGCGGTAAGCGACGACGAAGCTCCTCGCCGGAAATGACGCTCAGCAAAGGTGAGGGGCGGCGGTGCTGGTTGAGAATGGGAGATTTGGGGGGTTGGAGCAGCTAAATAGGCGCGAGAGGCCGGCGGTTGCGAGGTTGTGGGCGCGGGCGGTGGTTGCGCACAGCGCGGGCGAAGCGGAGGGAAGGGATGACAGCTGTCGGCGAGAGGGAGGGAAGAGTGGGTTGGGCCGAGCTGCGCTACGTGAGGAGATGGGCCGGGCTGCCAAAAAAAAAAAAACAGGCGTCACAGTTATGAGCTTTTTAAGAGATCACACAGCGTAAATTGGTAGATGGTACGGAGTAAACCGTAAACCACAAGCTACACCTTGGATGCACATTCTAGTGGGCACTAGGGAGTGGGGCAAGCTTGGAGAGCATGACTAGCTGAGTAGGCTAGTGTCTGTATTTCCAAATGAACTTCATTTTTATGATGTTCATGTAAAGCAACCATAAGGAAATTCATCACCTTATCTCCACTATGATCACCCATCAACCTCGTATCGAATGTGGCATTGTAATTTGCTGAGAAGAGAACCTCATGCTAGAATAGGCATTCTCATACGTAATACTATTGTACAGAAACAGATAAACTTTATACGTCTAGTAGCAACGCAATAAGTATGTCAAACTAACAAGAACCATTTTGTAAACAATACTACCAGCTCCCAATTTTAAACGCTTAACAGTTTCGTAAGTGAAATTCAGCGGCTGTGCACAATTTACATGCTGTTAAGGGATCAACACAGATAAAAAGTTATCAACTCAAAATAAAATGACGAATTAATTAATTTGAAAGGAACACAGTAACTTCAGCCAAAAGAGAAAAGAAGCACTAATTACGTTCCAGCGACTTGTTTCAAAATCACAATATACTTCAATAACTGGCTTAAAAGCATAAATAATTAAAAGATGTGGTTCAACATATCAGACCAACTAACTTTGAAAACATCACAATGTCTATGCTTCTAGATCTGTTAGGCCAGAGGATACGAAACGGCAACTGCTAAATTACAAACGAAGATGCTGCAACGTAAAAATTGGCCAAGAATTAAGTAATGCCACACTACAAAACACAATTACAAACATGGTATGCCTTGATCTCAATGACATTGGAAACACGTAGTCTAAACTAGAGTGTTTTAATTCTACTGAAAAACTAGCCTCTTGGCTTCAGTGGAACTAGAACATCCGATCCCTGAATCCTTCAAATTTAATCTTACCCTCATATGCTTTAACAACATCTAGCACATCATTAGCATACCTCAATACATACTCCTTCAATAACCTCTTCGATAACCTGTGGGAGGCTTATGGCGGGGTAGACCGTAGGAGGCATCGGGGGTTATCGCTGGGGGCGTCGAGGAGTAGATGGGAGAAGCGGGCGCCGTGGGCCCTGGGTCTGGGGCTGGGGAGGATTCGTGCCGCTGGCAGCCACAGCAGCAGTGCGGCGGATGAGGACCACGAGCCGCCGCCCGTGGATGAAGGGAGGGTTCTCAAATATAGAAGGCACGGACGGAGGTGGGGTTGGGGGCTTCAGGGTTAGCGACGATGGCTTGATCAGGGGCAGGTTGATGCGCGGTAGGGTTTAGGCGGTTCGGTAGAGGAGATGAGTGCAGAGGCGGAGTGGTGAGATGGCAAAGGACGGTCAGTGGGCGGGACGGGGCGAGGGGATATGGCTTGGTACCAGTAGGTGAGCTCTTTATGTTGGTGTACGGAGATAAAAAAAACATACGCGAAGAAGAAAAAAAGAAGAGCACACGATGCAAATCCAATAGTTATCCTTCTTCGATTAAAACCCTCTAAAATTTCACGTCAACAATAGCATCGTCTTTTTTTAGTCTGGTTACATAATAGTATTGTGGAAACTAAAAAGCGAAACTGGTAAGTTTTTGTAGTGCCTCCTGTATAGCTGGGGCGGACTTGGAACTTGGAAGGAAGATTTGTTTAAGGACTTGGAATGAAGATATTTTTCTTAAAAAAATCTTAGTATCAACGTATTAGATATGGAATTTTGATACAACTGCACTCTGAAGGGTGTAACTATTTTTCTAGAATTCTCAAATCCAAATCTTTTATTTTATCAGGCATGGCGTTTTGATATGATCATGGGAGTCATTCTTTTTCTGGAATTTGCAGATCAAGACCTTTATTTATAGAAATAGATATACGTGTCGACTCTACTTGACTTGGAGACTTTTTTTTTTCTGGATGTTTAACCCAGTTTCTTAAACATAATCATCATCCATTCGCGTAATTTGACATGGAGCCGTTTTGGCCTTTTCCGAGCACTGACCATAGCAACATGGATAAGTAACGCCTGGCAAACCCAATCCTATTGCATCCATACTTACACAAAAATCACTAGAGGCTAACCATAAAACTGATGTATCACCCACCATTTGATGTGGTTGTCATAGAGGAATCCAAACCATCAATGAAAAAAGTGCCACCTTTCAAGAAAAAATTTGGTCAAAATGCATGCAAAACATATGGTACTGCTGTATTTCTAGGGATAAATCACCATTCAAAGACGAGGTTAAAATCTTACACCATTAAAAAGTACCATATGAATGAAAAAATAATCCAAGACCTTCCTCCATGCTCAGAATCCTCACTAATAAGTTCATAGCATCTCCAAGAATCACCTTGGACCTAAAATAACAAGTGGTCTGAGGTCTAAAAGTCCTCCAAGAATTCAAATGGTGTGAAACAGTTGAGACTACTATAAACCAAGTAAAATCTGTATGTCACAACTGTCAACCAAAAAAAGGCATCTCAATGAAACTTCAGCTAAGCATTATTAAGAAGGATATTTTCAAAATTTGAGCAAAACTTTACGACCTGAACAACTGAGGAAACCAGTTAAGAGAAGTCGTTAAAATCCTACGTTCAAAAATTGCAAGAACAACACAAAGATCATGAGCATTCTTAGAGATCATACAATGTAGACTAGCACATGCTAAACCACAGGCTATACCTTAGATGCAGATTCTAGTGAGCACTTGGCAGTGGGAAAAGCTTGTTGAGAAAGAACAGTTGAGTTCCCCAGTGTCAATCCTCGAACGCTCCTTTTGTCCTCCCATAGAGACAAGCTCGTTTCCACCATACCTCGATCAAGTCTAGCATTGACTCATATATCAAGATAATGTTTACCAGTATTCTAGTAATGTCTCAATGTTGAGAATTTGGAAGCTACTCCACTCATTTGGTGGAGCAAGGCAAAAGAAAAGGGGTCCTTATGCCGATAGCCGTTTGTTACCGTTCCGTGTCTCCCAATGAACTTGTTTTTTGATGCCGTTAATGTAATGCAGCTGTGCAACCATAAGGAAATCCATCACCTTATCTCAATTGTGGTCATCCGTTCAGTTCCCAAAGCAGGGAGCATTGTCATTGCGAAGAAGTCTCATTCTTGAATATCCATTTTCAATTTTTCATACTTAATATCACTGTATATGAGAAACTAAAGTTAACAAATCTAATAGCAACTCAACAAGTACAGCCTACAAGAACAATTTAACCAGAACGACAAGCTTCCACTTTTAAATACTTAACAGTCGAAATTCAGTAGGTGCACACATTACATGTAGCAACGGACCAACAACGACAGAAGCTCTCAACTATTAATAAAATGGCAAATTCATCTATTAGAAAGGAACAGATATACTTCAGCCAGAGAGTAAAAGAAGCACTATGTCCATTCCAGCGACAAGTTTGCAAATCACCATATATTGGTAGAACTACCTTAAAAGCATAAACAATAGAATGAACTGGTTCAACATATCAGATCAAGTAACTTTGACAACATCACATCTATGTTTAAAGATTTGATAGACCAGAGGATACAAAATGGCAAATGCTAAACTACAAATAAAGATGATACATGGTGAAAAATGGCCAAGAATGGAGTAACGTCGCACTGTGAAACAGTGTTAGAACCATAGCATGCCTTGATCTCAATGGACTACCTATAGTGATTTGATTCTACTGGACTACCTGTTTCATGGCTTTAGTGGAACTAACACATCCTGATCACTGAATCCTTCAAATTTAATCTTACCCTCATATGCCTTCACAACATCTGGCACATCGTGAGCATACCTCAATACATACTTCTCCGAGAAGATCTTGGTACTACCGATCAACGCATTCCGTAACTTGATATCTGGTTCAATCTTCCCCTCCCTCATCAACACGCTCAGCACGGCACACCTTGGTATGATGTTCTTCTCCAAGCTATACCCTATAAGCACAGGTTGCCCCATTACATCGCTTAATTCAAGCTTCAGCTCGTCCATGAAGAACCGGAGCTTCTTCCTTATGCTCTCATCGGAGAAGAGCACTATCGTGGGTTGTGTCTTGAACGCCTTGCGCAGCTCACCCTCGGACACCCCCAAGCTCTGGTACAGGGCCACCTTCCGCAGCCATGTCTCCCTACTGAGGCAGCACAGCGCGCGGATGCCGTAGAGGAATCCCGTGTCCGTTACGCCCAGGCCGAGCGCCTTGAGGTCCTCGAAGATCTCGCTGATGCGGTCGGGCGAAATCATGAGCACGCCCATCTCTATAATGAGGAGCTTCGAGAGGGCATCCTCCGGGAGCCCGAGGCGGCGGAGTGCCTCCACGGCGGGGCGCATGTTCTTCTCCAGGTCGGCCATGAGGGCGCGTGGGGTGCGGGAGATCGCGTGGCAGATGTCGCCGTTGCTGCCGAGGATGCCGCGGAGGAACTGGATGCAGGGGACGAGGTGATTGTCGAGGCTGCGCGTGAGGAGGAGCGGCGTCGTGGCGAGCTTGCGAGGCTGGACGCCGAGGGAGGCGAATAGATCGAGCTTGGGGCGGAGAATCCGGTCGGGGTCGAGGGTGAGGATCAGCGAGGCTCGGCGGACTATCTCGGTGATGTCCGCGTCGGAGAAGCCGTACCGGCGGAGAAGCGCGAGGACGGCGTCGGCCTTGGCGGTGGAGCGGATGCGGAGTTTGTGGGTGGCTGCGGCGGCGGGGGAGAGGCCGCACGAGACCAGGTATGAGACGGTGGCTGGGCAGGGCTCGGAGCCGGCGGCGCCCGCGAGGGCGGTTGAGGAGTAGCCGTGGGAGAGGAGGGCATCGCTGGGGTTCGGCCGGAAGGGGTGTGTGCCGCCGGCAGCGGGGATCTGGCAGAGGCGGAGGACGAGCCGCCGCCGGCAGATGGAGGCGAACATGTTGGAATCGGGAGGGTTTAGGCACCACCGCACTAGCGCTGGGGTATACTGGCTCTGTTTGCCACCGCTGGTGCTTTACACAATTCGTTTCTTGTAAAAAATAAATTCTGTTTTTCCAAATTATACGGTTCATTCTTAATATCTGCTTACTAATAATTTGTTACAGAATTCTACTATTAACAACAAGTTGTATCAAATAGGGTCTCTCTTCACTACAAGCTTTTAGCTTCAACCATTAACAATAACAAAAAAAAGTATTAAAAAAGGTGCAATTTGACATGGAACCGTTTTGGCCTTTTCTGAGCACTGACCATAGCAACATGGATACCGGCAAACCCAATCCTATTGCAGCCATACTTACACAAAAATCACTACAGGCTAACCATAAAACTGATGTATCACCCACCATTTGATGTGCTTGTCATAGAGGAATCCAAAGTTCCAAACCATCAATGAAAAAGGTGCCACCTTTTATGAAAAATTTGGTCCAAATGCATGCAAAACATATGGTACTGCTATGTTTCAAGGGATAAATCACCATTCAAAGATGAGGTTAAAATCTTACACCATTAAAAAGTACCATATGGATGAAAAAATGATCCTAGACCTTCCTGCATGCTCAGAATCCTCACTAATAAGTTCATAGCATCTCCAAGAATCACCTTGCACCTAAAATAACAAGTGGCCTGAGGTCTAAAAGTCCTCCAAGAATTCAACTGGTGTGAAACAGTTGAGACTATTATAAACCAAGTAAAATCTGTATGTCACAACTGTCAACCAAAAAAAGGCATCTCAATGAAACTTCAGCTAAGCATTATTAAGAAGGATATTTTCAAAATTTGAGCAAAACTTTACGACCTGAACAACTGAGGAAACCAGTTAAGAGAAGTCGTTAAAATCCTACGTTCAAAAATTGCAAGAACAACACAAAGATCATGAGCATTCTTAGAGATCATACAATGTAGACTAGCACATGCTAAACCACAGGCTATACCTTAGATGCAGATTCTAGTGAGCACTTGGCAGTGGGACAAGCTTGTTGAGAAAGAATAGTTGAGTTGCCCAGTGTCAATCCTCGAGCGCTCCTTTTCTCCTCCCATGGAGACAAGCTCGTTTCCACCATACCTCAATCAAGTCCAGCATTGACTCATATATCAAGATAATGTTTACCAGTATTCTAGTAATGTCTCAATGTTGAGAATTTGGATGCTACTCCACTCATTTGGTGGAGCAAGGCAAAAGAAAAGGGGTCCTTATGCCAGTAGCTGTTTGTTAGCGTTCCGTGTTTCCCAAGGAACTTGTTTTCTGATGCCGTTAAAGTAATGCAGCTGTGCAACCATAAGGAAATCCATCACCTTATCTCAATTGTGGTCATCCGTCCAGTTCCCAAAGCAGGGAGCATTGTCATTTGCGAAGAAGTCTCATTCTTGAATAGCCATTTTCAATTTTTCATACTTAATATCACTGTATATGAAAAACTAAAGTTAACAAATCTAATAGCAACTCAACAAGTACAGCCTACAAGAACAATTTAACCAGAGCGACAAGCTTCCACTTTTAAATACTTAACAGTCGAAATTCAGTAGGTGCACACATTACATGTAGCAACGGACCAACACCGACAGAAGCTCTCAACTATTAATAAAATGGCAAATTCATCTATTAGAAAGAAACATATATGCTTCAGACGGAGAGTAAAAGAAGCGCTACGTCCATTCCCGCGACAAGTTTCCAAATCACCATATATTGGTAGAACTACCTTAAAAGCATAAACAGTTGAATTAACTGGCTCAACATATCAGATCAAGTAACTTTGACAACATCACATCTAAGTTTAAAGATTTGATAGACCAGAGGATACAAAATGGCAAATGCTAAACTACAAATAAAGATGATACATGGTAAAAATGGCCAAGAATGGAGTAACGTCGCACTGTGAAACAGTGTTAGAACCATAGCATGCCTTGATCTCAATGGCACAGGAAACATGCAGCCTAACCTATAGTGATTTGATTCTACTGGACTACCTGCTTCATGGCTTTAGTGGAACTAACACATCCTGATCTCTGAATCCTTCAAATTTAATCTTACCCTCATATGCCTTCACAACATCTGGCACATCGTGAGCATACCTCAATACATACTTCTCTGAGAAGATCTTGGTACTACCGATCAATGCATTCCGTAACTTGATATCTGGTTCAATCTTCCTCTCCCTCATCAACACGCTCAGCACCGCACACCTTGGTATGATCTTCTTCTCCAAGCTATACCCTATAAGCACAGGTTGCCCCATTACATCGCTTAATTCAAGCTTCAGCTCGTCCATGAAGAACCGGAGCTTCTTCTTTATGCTCTCATCGGAGAAGAGCACTATCGTGGGCTGTGTCTTGAACGCCTTGCGCAGCTCACCCTCGGACACCCCCAAGCTCTGGTACAGGGCCACCTTCCGCAGCCATGTCTCCCTACTGAGGCAGCACATCGCGCGGATGCCGTAGAGGAATCCCGTGTCCGTTACGCCCAGGCCGAGCGCCTTGAGGTCCTCGAAGATCTCGCTGATGCGGTCGGGCGAAATCATGAGCACGCCCATCTCAATAATGAGGAGCTTCGAGAGGGCATCCTCCGGGAGCCCGAGGCGGCGGAGTGCCTCCACGGCGGGGCGCATGTTCTTCTCCAGGTCGGCCTTGAGAGCGCGTGGGGTGCGGGAGATCGCGTGGCAGATGTCGCGGTCGCTGCCGAGGATGCTGCGGAGGAACTGGATGCAGGGGACGAGGTGATTGTCGAGGCTGCGCGTGAGGAGAAGCGGCATGGTGGCGAGCTTGCGAGGCTGGACGCCGAGGGAGGCGAATAGATCGAGCTTGGGGCGGAGAATCCTGTCGGCGTCAAGGTTGAGGATCAGCGAGGCTCGGCGGACTATCTCGGTGTTGTCCGCGTCGGAGAAGCCATACCGGCGGAGAAGCGCGAGGACGGCGTCGGCCTTGGCGGTGGAGCGGATGCGGTGTTTGTGGGTGGCTGCGGCGGCGGGGGAGAGGCCGCACGAGACCAGGTAGGAGACGGTGGCTGGGCAGGGCTCGGAACCGGCGGCGCCCGCGAGGGCGGTTGAGGAGTAGCCGTGGGAGAGGAGGGCATCGCTGGGGTTCGGCCGGAAGGAGTGTGTGCCGCCGGCAGCGGGGATATGGCTGAGGCGGAGAATGAACCGCCGCAGGCAGATGGAGGCGAACATGTTGGAATGGGGAGGGTTTAGGCAACACCGCACTAGCTCTGGGTCTGGGGTGTACATTCGTCGGCTATGACGTGGAATTATGATATACTCTTCGCTACACGCTTTTAGCTTTAACCATTAACAATAATAAAAAAGTATAATAAGATATGATAATTGTTGTTGTATCGTGTCAAATATATATTTTGATGTTTACAGTTTGACCACATGTATACTATGTTGACATCTATTTTAGATCGGAGGAATCAAGTGTGCAGTTTTTTTAAAATCCTTATAAAGTGGCTTATCTGGCATTGTAACAATTCAAAGGGGCAACCTTATAATCTTTTAACGCAAAACTGTTAGGTAGTTCCTATAGTGTATTTTTTTATTAAAAATTAAGGGTTAGAAGAAAGCTAAAATAGCAAGATAGGGAAAAAGTTAGCAAACCTGAGTTTTGAGAGCTGATCTAGTCATTGACATATACTGTGCTGGAACTCTGCCAGCGCCTTGCATAAGTGGAGAACTTGATATTTGAACTCAAGGTCCAAAGCTGAAAAGGATGGCAATCTTACAATCCTATTGCAAACAGTTAAGTATAAGATTAAAATGTATGATTATAAGATTATGCAAGAATCTCCTTTCTTGTCCCCAGTTTTACCTTTACAACTCAGTTAATTGAGTGATACCAAATGATTGTGTAGAGAGCTTTATTGACTTGCAGAAATCGCTAGTAGAGCTACATCTAAAGTGCATGGACGTGTGTGCAGCTGTAGAATATCCCTTATTGGAATAATAGCAGCTAAAAAAATCCAGAAGCTCCAGTTGAGTCAGGTACTTGCAAAATGCAAATTGCAAGCCTGAATAAACACGAATAGAATTAGTTGTATATGCATATGCCGGAGCATATCCATTCTCCAAACAAATACGCGGGGAGCAATGGGCAGTACAACCTCAGTACGTCACCACCACCTCCAGTTGGAAATGTTTGGTGTCACACCCGGTTTCATAAAGGGATAAACGCAGATATAAACCACATGTATGTTATGATCAAGTTTTATACGTGCAGCGAATTCATCATTGTATCACATATAGTGTCATTATTATAACATTTAACTTAAACAAGATAGAAAGATATTAAAGTCTTTAACTAAAACCCATTAGCAAAACACAATGAAGCTTCTATCTTTCATATGCTGACTGGGGGTCCACCAGCCTAGTATTCTTCATCTTCATCGATGTAGTAGTCTGGTTCTCCTTTATTGTCTGAGCAGCATTTGATATACATTTGGATGAAAATAGCAAGTATGAGTACATGTCGTACTTCGCAAGTGTGTAAAGTAAATGACATATAAGCTTAAATAAAGAACAGACTGTAACAGGTTAAATTTGCAAAAATGACAACTATGCTATCGTAGAGTTATACAAACATCATATTTATCTATGTGATTCATCACTAGACTTCCATCTCCTAGAAACATCACAACATGTTTTCTAACTATCTGAAAAGCACTTCAAGTTTCTATACAATCTGACTTGATACCCATCATAGGTAACAAAGAACCATCCAACCAAACCAACTAATCCAAACCAAACCCATCCAGCTAATCTTGTGAGGATCCAAGTCTCTCATGATCGTGAGCACGACTGATATATCAGAATTTACATTCTGCAGAGGTTGTCCAACTTTCCTCATGAGTCGTGATTTCCTTGTTGATGTGTCCACGAAACACTTAACATACTGGTGTGTCATCTAGAAAATCACTACAAGGCTGTTATAATGTTTCATGCAGTATGTGCATGCCTGCTAGTTTTGACCGCCATCAAAGTGGTTTTCACGCCACCCAGAAGCCCCCTTTTGCACCTTGTAGCTCCAGCAAGATTTCACTCTTCCCTTCCACTACACAACCCATACCACTAACTAAATGTTTCTGGTCTTAGCTGTCTCCATACATCCACTCTTATGGTTTAGCACGTAAAACAGTAGAATCCACTAATTAATAGGCCAAGCCTGTCCCATACCAGGTCTTGTGGTTGATACGATACTTCTTAGGTTATCGCTCCACGAACCGATCCTTAGATCACTTGAGCAATTACCAAACTAACAACATAATTGTAACCACCATCACTAGCATCAAGATCTAAGGTTCCATGTTGCTATACCACTACCTAAATTCCCAACTCATAGTTGCATAGTTCATTAGTCATGTTTCACTGACTACCCATCCATACCCTTGTGCGAAGCTAAGTATAAGCTACCTAACATAACCACTACTGACAACTAGACAATAAGGAATATAGGGAATATGATAATATAAGTAAATAGGATTCAGCATTAACAGCATGCATGTTTGAAATAAAGAACATATTTAAAAAAAAACTAGGATCAAAATGTTCAAGGGCACTTGACTCTTCTAACTTGCTGCTCAGACTCTTCGAAGACTTGGTCCTAGATTCTCGAACTACTCCTCATCTACTCTCGAAACACAACAGAAAAGCACATAACAAAATTAACTAGGAGTGAGGGACATGAGGAAACTTCCCAAGGGTTCACCTTTCACGATGGATGCCCGTAGAACCATCAATGGCGGCGCACAACGTACGGTGGGGATCGAAGCTCGCGAGAAGGGTTGTCCGGCGGCAGAGAGTTAACGAGGAGCAGCGGAATTGACTCCTCGCGGGCTTGCAATGCTGGAGCTTCGCTCAGATGCGATGGGGGAGACAGTGAGAGCGGCAAGCTCGGCCACGGGCGGCAATGGCGGTGGCGGCTGGGATCTCGACAACAATGTGCTAGGGCTTGGGTTTCGAGGAGATGCGAAAAACGAGGGGTGGCGGGTTCTATATATAGGCAGGGCAAGGTGGTAAAATCCGTTAGGATTCGAACACGGAGGGTGGCTGCAACACCCTGAGTTTAGCATTTTAGAAAATAACAAAATTCACGGCAAATTAAAACCTTTTATAATTATAAAATCAATATAAAATCAAGAAAATATATATTTGAATATGTATGTGTGTATTCAAATATATTATTCTGGCTAAGTATTTCAGACATCACCAAATTAATTTCTAAATTAATCGTTGCAATAGATAGATCATATGCAGTTTTGGTTTGTTTGCTTTTATGGTTCTTTGTGTGGGGATTCAAATTGAATGCTTCTCAATTTGAATCTGTTCTAGTTCCTTTCAGCAATTCCTAAATCTAAATTCAGAAACTAAATTCAAATACTCCTATTTGAATTTAATCCTAAATATCTCAAATCCAGATTCATCAAATCATTGTCGATTTCATACCCGCATGCAATTTGAATCATTTGAATTACATTCAATTCATTCCAAGTTCAATCGCTTCGCAACTCAATTCAGTCGCTTCGAATCTTGGTTCAAGTTTGAATCTCGTATTTCAAAACCTCATTCTAAATCAATTTGAATCCAAGCCATTCATTGATTTATTCATTCTAAGATCAATTCCTAATTTCAAGACATTCATCGAATCGATGATACATTCGATTTCATTTTCGAATACATTCCTTTGAATCATCCAATTTCAAATCCAATCTAATCCAATTCAAGTCATTTCAATTTCTAATACAAACTCATTTGAATTATGCCAATTCGATTCAATTTAACCTATTCAAATTGAATCATTACAAATACAAACACATCCATTTCACAAATATCTCATGTTCTCTCTCATATCTCTCTTTTCTCTCTCAGCCCATCCCCTTCCCCATGCCTCTCTCTATTCTCTCTCTCTCAGTCCCTCTGATCTTTTCACCAAGAAGCCAAAGTCATTTTCTTCATTTCCTCTGCTCCTCTCTCTCCCTGTAACCCTCCACACATACATGCATACATACACACGGGCATACAAGCCACAACACAAACGCAACAGCAGCAGCTCGTCACGCACGCCATACCTGCCGCTATGCTGCTCCAGATCGTGCTGCGCCGTCCGCGAGCTGAGCTGCGCCCAGCCGCTCATCTCCACCGCGCCATGACCACCTCCTGCGCGCTGCCACTCACCCATGAGCCGTGCCACGCTCGGGCCCGCGCCACCATGGTCGTCGTTGTCGCGTGCGCCGCCTTCGTGTTGTCGCGCCACCTCATCACCATCGAGTGCTCCCGGTGAGCACTACCCCCTCTCCTATTCCCTTTCCCTATCGTAGCCGTTGCTTGGCCCGTGCAGCCGCCACCGCGCCGCCGCTCGCGTGCGCGCCGCAGTCGGCCGAACAGCGCGCGCCACGCCGTCGCTCACACGCGCGCCATGCCGCTGGCCGCCACGCCGGGCCGCGCCATCCAGCGTCGCCCGCACATCCTCCTGTGCCGCGAACGCCGCGCTGCCTGGCCGCCAAGTCCTCCGGCTGGTGCCCCGCAGCGCCCACCGCCGGCGCGCTTCGCCGCGCCGCGCCGCTCGCACACACGCCTTCGCGTCGCTGCTCGGCCATGAAGCCCGCCGGCCTTCACTCTTTCTCCCTCGGCCGCGTCGCCTGTGCTGCTGACCGCCGCGCCGCTCGGCCGCCGTCTGCGCGCCGCGCCGCAGCCTCGCTGTTTCCCTGTGGCCGTGCCGCGCCGTCCTCTACCCCTCCTATGCAACGTCGTCCCGCACGCGCGCCGTGCGCCCAGCCGGCCTTTGTCGCGTCGCGCCGCCGCACGCGCTCCCGCCATGCGCACCCGCGTGCGCCGGCTGCCGACTCACACCGCGCCGCCGGTCTTCGCCCCTCCCCGAGCTCAAGCGCTGCCCTCCTCTCCCCCGGTCGCCGTGCTCTCTCTCCCCGAGCTCCATCACCGACGCCACTCCCCTCTCCTGGCCGACCTCCTCCTTCTCCGGCAGCCACCACCGCGAGCCCCTTCCTCCACCGCCGAGTCCCCTCCCTTTTCCGGCTCCCTTCTCTCCCTCTCTCTCTGGCTCCCTCCGGCACCGCCGTTTCCCTCCCGGTGCGCCGCCTCTCCCTCCGGCCTCCGGTCTCTTCCCTCTCTCTTCCTCTGAGCTCCACGCGCACAGGGTCGGCCCACCGGCCTTATCCCTTTAGGCCCCCTCTCTCCGCCAGGTGGGCCCATGGGCCGGTCCACTGGACACGGTCCACGGTGGACCGCACACCCGCGCCCAACATTGGCCCACAGACCATGAACCGAGTCCACCCGAGCTGGTCCACGGTACACCCACCTCACAACCTCCCTCCGGTTCACAGTCCCGCGGACCGAGTTTGCAGAATAGTTCTCCTTTTCAATCTTCTAGAATTATCCTTCCAGCAAATCTTTCGAGCGCTATAACTCCACCGTTTTAACTCCAATCTCGACGATTCTTTCGCCAATATTCCTCTAAAATCATAATCTAGCGTCCGGCCAAATTTTGTAAATTTTGGGGCTGTTTATTTTCTTAAATGGTAATTATTTTGTGTCGCGACGTTTAATCTAGATTTAGTTCTCGTCTTTTAATAAATAAAATGAGTTAGATAATTTTATGAATATGTTTAGGATATAACCATGTATAAGTTGCTTATATTAATCTATCTTAAGTGTAGATTAATCATCATGTGATTTATAGGGTAGTTTTAGATTAATTTTTTAATTAATGTTGCAGTATATTGTTATTTTATGTGATGGGTTACAAATTAATCTTAGCTCAATTAAGGTAATCAATTAACCCATTTAAATTATAGATAAATAGATATTAGTCATTAGAATGTGATAGAATAATTTAACATTGGTAAATAATTAATTGAATACTCTTTTAGTAATTAATTAATTAGATTCAAAGAATAGATTAATATAATTAATTAATTACATGTATGCTTTTATGATAGCAATAAATATAAATTAATTAGTGTGGCAATTAACAACACTAGGTAATAAGATTTGTTGCTAAATAATCATATTTAGTGCAAGGTTAGAATATTTAATCTTCACACTTAAGCACATATAATTGTCTAGAGTTATACTTACGTATATATGTATACATGCTCACATATATATAGACGTAAGTATTGCACATACATTTATGTCAGTACACGTGCACTCACCTACACGTAGAATCTCTAATTGTCATCTCTAGCAGTTAACCTAATAAGCGCTCATCTAGTTAACCGTGATTTGTTTAGGCTTTCTCTTAAGTTGATAAAGCAACTAAGT
Source organism: Phragmites australis (assembly GCF_958298935.1). Taxonomy (NCBI): domain Eukaryota; kingdom Viridiplantae; phylum Streptophyta; class Magnoliopsida; order Poales; family Poaceae; genus Phragmites; species Phragmites australis. The sequence continues at coordinate 23,911,924 of NC_084929.1, forward strand.
TAATATCTTAGCTTAGCTTCGCTAGATTATCCCGTTATTCTCTGTGTATTAGCTTCGTATTGCTTAGAGTTACCGATCGTCTTCCGCTAGGTTTAGCTTTCATTGTTTTTTCCGTCGTTCTTCTTCCGCTTTGGTATTTCTTGGTTTTGTTCTGGTGTTCATTTGCTTAGTCGTTGTGTGTTTTTTGTCGTTAATATGCGTAGACTCGAAGTCAAGGTTTTAAGCAAGAACGCGAGGAAGGAACTGAAGGCAAGGTCCAACGATGAAGAAGAACTCCGGATGACTCAAGCGAAAAGACCAATCATGAATTGACCCTTCAGGAAGGCAGGCCCTATCTCCTTGATCATATTGAACCTATGTTTTCAAATAATATACACGATCAACTAAAATCGGACTTATTATCGCATGTGCTATATATTGCATTTTCTTTCAAACTACTTGTAGTAGTTAATCCTATCAACACTGCCATGCCTTACATGTCATCATTCAGAATACTTATCACCCTAGGAATACCTATTGTTAAATATATTAACGGTAGACGCTGCCTTGATATTTAGCATGCTTAGGATGGAATACGTCTCCGCTTTTAAAAACACTTCTCTTCGGAGGCAAGTTACAGTTATCAATGATAACTCATATACCATGCCTCATTGATGGTTGTGAATTCCGTGATGGTTGTGAAATCCTTGATGCTATGTGGGACATGGAGGGTGATCGGTAAAAATGGGTGAAAATTGTTTTGGCGCTGGTAGGTAGAGTAGTCCTCCGGGGAGGATGCTCTTGGGGGCTTAAGTTACATGATAGTATTCATTGCCCATAAAGATACCTAGTCCGGCCGCTTTAGGACCGAGTCTTGCGCCGTCTTGCTTAGCCATCCCCGTGCAACCATGCGTCCTGTATGGGCAGGACTTGACTTTCTTTCGTTGGACTGAGTTGGGCATCATACTAGGAGGCTGAGAGCAACGAGTAGCCAAGGGTCCATCTATCTCGCTGTTTGGAGGTTTCAGGGACCGTCTTAGGCTTAAAAAGAGATGCTGGCCTTCGGAACATGCAGCTCTGGGACTTGGCGTGTCTCGTGGAAAAGCCCGGCAGGAAAGGTGTTGGGAGAGTCTCTGTATGATTTGCTCCTCCACTGGCTACGGTTGGAGGCTGAGCATATCGTGTGGGTAAAGCTGTACAACCTCTGCAGAGTGTAAATCAATTCGAATAGCCATATCCACGGTCATGGACGTGCGAAGGCATGGTCACGCTTGAATAGACTTCGGGTGCGTGCGTCTTGATGAGTGAGTGTGTAGACTAGATTTCCGTGTGATGTGGTTCCTGGCTCGATCTGCCAGAAGCTGTGTGGTAATAGAGGTACTCCAGATGTGATAAAAGGGACTGTGGAGTGAGGTATAGCCCCTCCCAGGACCGAAAACTCCCAGATATAACTTGTTACCCTGGTTTTGGTTTTCAAACTATTTCGACAGCTTTGCTATCAGGTCACCTTCTAATATGTTAGGGACTTGAGGTGATACTCAGTACCAACAGAAGATGCCTGAACTATTTTACTTCTAAACCGTTTTGACAGCTTTGTTACCAGGTTACCTTCTAATACGTTGGGGACTTGAGGTAATACTCAGTACCAACAGAAGATGCATGTAGTTGTTTTCAAAAGCTTTGTTACATTTAATTCAAAATGTTAACAATGGAGAATATAACTAGATACCTGCATAAAAATCTGTTTTACGTACAAAACTATGCCGTAAAGTCTTATCCTTGAAATACCTATTATGCATCTATCAACCCTGTCGGAGGGTGAACTCCTCAAGCAGGGATCCAGAGGGACCCCCTTTGAGATTCGGCTGGGGGGATGATTCTGAACCTGTTTTGTGGATGAAATAAATGGGCGTAAATGCGATGGCAGGTGGGATGGAATGATCGGATGCAGAATGCAGTAAATGCACTGGAGGTTTTTAGACAGGTTCGGGCCGCACTGAGCGTAATATTCTACTCCTGTGTATGTGCTATAAATGCTTTGAGAATGTCTCTCAGAGATGTTTGCTGGTTACAAGAATATTTGTCTATCCTAGAGCTTCGGGCTCCTTGTTCTTCGGTGATCTCAGCTTCTGTGCTTGAACTTGTCCAGACTCGGATCTCTTCGGGGTCGTCTGTTCCTTCCAGCCCCTCTTCTGTGTCGACCGGCCCTTCCTTAAATATTCATCGGCGGTAGCGTGCCCAGAAAGGGAGGGCACGAGTTCTAAGGCACCATAAATGGAAAGCAACCATCATGGGCTGTTGTGTGAGGTGACGGGGAGAGATGAAAACGCGCCCCCGTCCGGTCTGTTTCATCACGATGTCGTTCTGCAACGGAGCAGCTCGGCGTGCCCGTTCGGTCTTGTATGCCTGCCACAGCAGGGCGACAGGTGGGGTGCCTTGGGTCTCGTGATGTTATCCCGAGGCGCATCGGATGTCGCGGGATGAGACCCGTGAATTAAATGTCCCCACGCCCTTCTGCCCGAATGTGGTAGGGGCTATCAGGAAGCGTGAGGGGAGCAGTTGGAGGCAACAGGCCACATGCCCTCTTAAATGCGGCATCGGGCCTTTCACCGGCTGACACCTCACCGTTGGGCCCCTGTGGGGGCCACTGGCGAAGGACTTCTCGGGCCCTCGGGGAACCGAGTGTTCGGGGGCCACTGCTCATAGCCCCGAGCACTCTCTCCCGGATATGCCCTTTCTTGGTCCTCGGGGAACCGAGGGCTCGGGGGCCACTGCTCGCGACCCTGAGCACTCTCTCCTGGAACTGATTTCCTTTGGGTCTTCGGGGTACTCGGGTGCTCGGGGGCCGTTGCTCGCGGCCCCGAGGACCCCCTTCCCGGTACTCGGCTCTTCTGGTCGTCGGGGGATTTGAGTGGTCAGAGGCCACTGCCCGCAGCCCCGAGCACTTTCTTCCCGGTACTTGGTCTTCTCGGGTCATCGAGGAACTCGGGTACCCTGGAACCACTGTTCATGGCCCCGAGCACCCTCTCCCGGGACTTAGACTTCTCGCACCTTGGGAGGATACTCCCCGAGGGAGGGCGCCACGTGGCACTCTGCTGTTCTGGCCTAGGGACTTGGGGACCCCTGGTTCTTGTGTCACCGACAGCAGCACCCGGGCCCATTGGTAGGCGATGGCCTGGAGACTGCGAATGGGGCCCTCGTCTTCATCGAGGCCGATCCCAGCATTGATGCCACGTGGCCTGTTCTCCAGCGATGGCTTTTCTGGCCAAGGCTCTTGACACGGCCCAGCGGGGAACCGAACGGACGCGCGTCCATCCGACTCTCGAGGCGCGTGATAACGAGGCGGGCGGCACGCGTGGCAACTGCGCAGATCGAGGGTAGTGTGCCTGGCAACCGCACGGATCAAGGGAGATTCGCCTGGCGCTCGCGCAGAACGAGGAGAAAATCGCGCCTCGCCGAATGCGCTGCGGAAAGCGCCGTTTGAAATCCCGAAGATATAAAAAAGGTGAGGGGAGCGAACCGTTGCCCTTTTATGCCATCTTTGCGATCTTTGCCTTCTTCTTTCTTGCGCTCGAGAGCTTTCGCCCTCCCTTTGGCCCATAGCAACCCCTCCTCCCCCACCGTTCCAGCACACTCCCCACCCCGAAACAATGCCGAGGGCAGGAAGCAGCCACCGGGACAAGGGGCCTGACAGCATACTGCCGGAGTCGAGGCTCATCAATGAGGAGGGGGCGGACAAGGTCCGCAAACTCATGGTGCCCGAAGGCCAGCGGGAGGCGTCGGTGGTGACGCCGGCGAGCTTCCCGCCCATCACGGACCGGCCGGAGCGCATCGTCGTCTTCATTTATTTCGTTGCCACCGGACTGGTGTCGCCGTTCTCGACGTTCTTCCTCCAGATCCTGGACACGTTCGGCATCTAGCTGGCGCACCTGAGTCCGAACTCAGTGGTCATCTTGGCCACCTTTGCGCACTTCTGCAAGATGTTCTTGGGAGTGCCACCGTCGGTGACGTTCTTCTGCCATTTCTTCGTCCTGCGGCCGACCGGGAATAAGAGAGGCTTCTCCACCGCGGACGTGGCCGACTGCTGCAACTTTCGGCTGCGGGACGGGCTGGCGGTGCTATACATCCCGCAAATACTGCGAAGCAAATGGGACGACTGGCGGCGCGACTGGGTCTACGTCGACGTCAGCCCCCACGACCGCCTCACGCTGCCGGAGAAGGTGGCGGAGCCCCAGAGGTCGATCTGGGAGACGGCCCCAGCGGAAGACGCGAGGATGCATCCCATACTGAACCGCATCGATGACCTGCACCGGGCGAGGTTGACGTCGGTGATGGTGGTGGCAGATTATCTTCGGTGTCGCCTGGCGCATCTGCGGTTGCAGGCCCGCCCCTACTGGATGTACACCGGACCCCAGGACATCACCAGGACCTGGGTCGGCGAGGACGGGGACCTGGATGAAGCGGCGCCGGCAGGCCTACTCCGGGTGGTGACCGGAGTGGAAGACCTCACCCGGGTGGTCCTTCCCCGGGAGTAGTTGGCGCTCTACGTGGATCCGGGCCGGGTGGCGCTGCAAGCGACGCTGCCCGAGTTCGATGCCCAGGTTCTGGTCGACCGGCCGGGGCACCGGAACCCCGGGACCATACAGATCCCCAGGGTAGACGAGGAGTCAGGCGGCGCGTGGAATTCCGGCGGTGAGGACGCCGCAAGTGGCTGGCCGTAGGCGGGCTGCAGGGAGGCCACGGGCGGCCCGATGCAGGCGGGCAGCAGGGGTGCCTGCGGGCGGCAGGCCGCAGGCGAGCGGCAGGCCGCAGGCGAGCGGCAGGGAGGCCGCGGGTGGCAGGCCGCAGGCCGGCCGTGGGGCTGGCGCAGGCAGCAGCCACCAGGCCGGTGAGAGACGTCGCCGGTAGCGGAGCGGTGGTCCCGGGGGACAAGGAAAAGCGCCCCCGGTCGTTCGTGCCTCAGCCGTCGTCTTCGTCCTCGCCATCGCCTCCACGGCGGTCGTCGTTGGGCGGCGCGAAGGAGGGAGGCCGGGGCGGCCAGTCGTCCGGCACGGAATCTGCGACAGAGGCAAGGTCTAGGGCGCGGGAGCTCGAAGACCAAGGCCGGGCCGGCGGTGCCACAACGCGCGCCCGGGCCGTCCCGCCGCTGGAGACGGGCTCCACGACGGCCCCTCAACGGCTCGAGGGACAGAGCCCCCGCCGAAGAGGAGGAAGGCGGTCTCCAGGCCGAAGCCGCAGGGCCCAGAATTCAAGATCCCAGAGTCCCGGTGGCAATACCGCGGACCAAAATCAGCGTGAGTTTCCTTCTTTTCCCGAGCGCGTTTTGCCCAGATGTAAGTTAGGGTACTAACCTTTTCTGTTTTCAGGCCGTCCAAGGACGCCGCCGGAGACCAATGGCGACAGGAGGCACCAAGGCCGGCTCCTGTCCCTGAGCCGAGAGCGCCCGCGCCTGGGTCGAGCACACTGGTTGAGCTGGAGCCGCTGGCGCCGCCCTGCCCTGAGCCGAGGGCAGCGGCCGAGCCCGAGCAGCCGGCGCCGGTCGAGCCCGCCCCGAGGACAGAGCGGGCGGCGGCGGAAGCGGTCGCAACCAGGGTGGCCGCGCCGGTGCGGCCATCATTGGGGACCCCGAGCGCCTGTGCGGAGAGGGCTCGCAGGGGACCCAGCACCTGGCCGTCGTCCAGCCAAGTCACAGAACCCCTCTCGGACGTACTTGGAAGCGCCCGGGAGGTGATCGAGCGGCTGGAGGCGGCTGTGGCGGCGGATCTAGCGGAGCTCGAGAGGGACCGTGCCGCCCTCGTTGAGGAGAGGGGGCACCTAGAAGAAGTCGGTCGGCTCCTGGAGTCCCGTATCGCCTCGGCCCACGCGACCCACTAAAGGGCAATGCGCGCGGTGGCTGAGGAGGGGGAGGCGTTGGAGGAGATGCGCGAGGAAGCTGTCGCAGCGCAGGAGGAGGCCAAGCGCCGGGAGCAGGCCATCTTGCCACGCGAGGAGGCCGTGGAACTGCTCTCCCGGGAACGGCTAGTTCGCGCTCGGGAGGAGGCCATCTTGCCACGCGAGGAGGCGGTGGAGGCCTCCCGGGCATACTTAGCCCGTCGGAACGACGAAGTTGAGCGGAGTCGCGCCGAAGTCCACCGTCGGGAGGAGGAGTTCGCGATCCGCGAGACCGACGTCGAAATCACGGCGACGGCTCAGGACGCTCGGGAGGAGCAACTTACTCGCCGCGAAGCAGAGGCCGCCTCGGCGTCGGCGGCTTTAACTGCTCGGGAGGAGCAGGCCGCCAAGTGGGAGGCCGAGCTGACCGCCCGGGAGTAGGCCCTCGCTGCCTTCGCCGAGCTAGTGAAGCGGGGGCAAGCCGAAGCCCCGGCGACCATGGCGTCCCGACCAGCGCGGCCGAGGAGATAAGTCTTGAGGAGCGCGTGCAGATTACGAAGGACGAGCTCGAGACCGTCGTCGTTGAGCGTCAAGCTGATGATGCGAGACATTCTTCGGCAAGCACGAAGGTCCGTGAGGGTGGCCGGGCTCGGGCGAGTCAACGTGGCGAGAAGGGGATGGATCGATAGACTATCGGCCACATCGCCCTCGGCTTCGAGGAGATCAGCCGGCGCCTGAAGGCTCTTCCCTGGGCTGTGCAGGAGTTGGCCTCCCGGGAAGGGCGCGGTCTGGCCCAAGCGGTGGCCGAACACGTCCTGGCCTGCTACCGGAGCCGGGACCCCAACTTCTCGCTGGAGCCAGTCTAGAAAGGGGTGGCCGAGGCCGAGGAAGGGGCTGCCCGGGAGGCTATCCGGGGCGTCACCGCCGAGGTGGCGGCGTGCTTCACGCGGGAGCCGCCGCCGGTGTTGAGCAGTGTCAGCATCAGCGAAGACTCTTCGCCGCCCTCAGAGCCCGCCGACCTAGATTAGGCTTTTGTCTTGTTTTCTTTTGACTTGTTGTAAATACGGGAGTGATCTCTCTGAATAGCTCTTCTCTTTTGAATATAATGGAAACCTTTCCTTGGGATCGCAACTCCAATGTTTGTCTTGATGCTTGATGAAGTCTTTTCGCTTTTCACTTGACGTCCCGAGGAGTACTTAGCCGGACCGAGCCCGGCCTTTCCTCCCCCGAGAACGAAGTCGCCCCGAACACTCATTGTCCGAGTAGTGAGGCCAATCCGCGCGCTCAGCCCCCGAGCCCTCGCGAGTCTGCAACGGCTAAGTCAAGAGACAAAGGCACGAACTTCCTTGCTCGGGAGATAGGTCGATCTAGCACGGAGCACGCCACGACCAGTGAACACTTTTCAACTTTGCGACCACTCAAACAAGCAGATCGGAGACACGTGCGGGCGGAAATACGACCAAGTCCCCACAGCTTGGTGGTGTCCGGGCTAGGACGGACGTGACCAAGCACCGACAGCCGCCCCCAGGGTCTAGGCTCCCGACCGCTCTTTGCTGAAGCGGTAGGATTACCCGAGAACCCTAGAGGCTCGGTAGTGCCCGGGGTACTACCAAGCGGGCCAAACACTACGACCACCATGAAGGACTTCAGTCAGACATCGTCGTTCGTACAGTACACCTTTCTACTGTCCGTTCTATCATTCCGGAAAAAGCGAGCACGTGGGAAGGGTTTTGTGCGCGAGGAGACCATCTCGCCGAACAGATTAGAATGCGAGGGTCCTGAGGATAACTCGGGAACAATAGATTGCTGAGTATGTAATAATGTAAATTCATATGACTTTAGCCACTCACAGGATAGCTGTCAGTCTTTCGACCGACCGATCCAGGAGGTGCCCGCGCTCTGATCTCAGGGTACCCGGGAACTTTGGTTCCCTCGTACGGAGTGCCCGAGCACTGGGAAGCATGAGGAGGAGCCAGGGGCCAGGCGGTCCCGACCACTCATGCCTGAGTGGTAGGACTACCCGAGGACACCATAGGCTCGAGCAGCGCCCTGGGCACTTAAGCCCTTGAGGTCGGGCTGCTTTTATTCTTGATTGTTGATCTGTAAGCTTGAGAAACAGGAAAATATTCTTTGTTTGGTGCGCTCTGTTAGTGCGGTACTCATTATAGATTGCTCTCGTTTTTGACCCGAGACCTCTCGAATACTCGGACCGGCGAAGTGGACAGACAGGCATGACCAAGAGGTCCCTTGGTTTGGTGGTGCCCGGTGTAGGACTGACCAGGCCGAGCACCGACAGTCCGCCCTAGGGTCTAGGTGGTACTGACCACTCTTTGCTCAAGCGGTAGGATTACCCGAGAACCCCAGGGGCTCGGTAGTGCTCGGGGTACTACTACGGCAACCGGACACCACAGCCCACCATGCCAGACTTAGGTCAGCGATCACTGTCTGTGAGCATATCGATCGGGATTCTTTTGTCAACGGGAAAAATGAGAGAGCGTGTTTTCTCGCACAGTCGAGCATCTCACCAGACAGATTGAACGTATGGATTCCAGAGAGAAAATAAAATTTGAAATAAGAACTGAAAAATGAGAATATATATTGACAATTTTGTATAAGATTGGGTGACTTACATGGTTGGTAGTAGCCCCCAGCCAACTTGGGCGGGGGGGGGGGGACCCCGGCCTGGTTGGCCCGAGCACAAACATGTCTGCCTACGGATAGAACTTGCGCAGATTTTCGATATTCCACATGTTTGGGAGCACCTGCCCATCCTCCTCAGCCAACCGAAATGAGCCTTGTCGCGGGACACCGATCACAGTAAAGGGGCCTTCCCATATAGGGGATAATTTATTCTTTCCTTCGCGCGATTGAGCACGTCGGAGAACTAAATCCCCAACCTCGAGTGACCGGGCCCGGATGTGACGCTGATGATAGCGCCGCAGGCTTTGCTAGTATCTGGCTGCTCGGACGGTGGCACGTCGCTGGCGCTCCTCCAAGTAGTCGACGTCGTCGCGCCTTCGCTGCTCATGTTCGCCTTCGGAGTAGGCATTCACCCGGGGTGAGCCGAGAGTGAGCTCGGAGGGGAGGACCACCTCGGCGCCGTAGACGAGGAAGAATGGAGTCTCCCCAGTGGCGCGGCTTGGCGTGGTCCGGTTGGCCCATAGCACAGCAGGTAGCTCGTCGATCCACCCTTTCCTGTGCTTTGCGAGCACGTTGTAGGTCCAGGATTTGAGCCCCTTCAGTATCTCAGCATTTGCACGCTCAACCTGCCCATTGCTCCGAGGATGAGCAACAGAGGCGAAGCAGAGCTTGATGCTGTGGTCCTCGCAGTAGTCCCCAAACAGAGCAGTTGTGAACTGAGTACCATTGTCGGTGATGATCCTGTTCGGGACGCCGAAGTGACTTGTGATACCGCGGATGAACTGAAGCGTCGTGTTCTTGGTAACCTTGATGACTGGGACCGCCTCCGGCCACTTGGTGAACTTGTCGATGGCGACGTAGAGGTACTCATAGCCCCCGATTGCTCGGGGGAATGGACCCAGGATGTCCGGCCCCCAGACCGCGAAGGGCCATGACAGGGGGATGGTATGAAGAGCCTGAGCTAGTTGGTGAATCTGCTTTGCGTGGAACTGGCACGCCCTGCAGCGCCGAACCAACTCGGAAGCATCCTGGAGAGCCGTAGGCTAGTAGAAACCTTGACGGAAGGCCTTCCCGACCAGCGTGCGGAACGATGCATGGCCACCGCACTCGCCCTCGTGGATCTCAGTGAGAAGCTCACCTCCTTCTGCCCGGGTGATGCATTTCAGGAGGACAGCGTCCGTGCCGCGCCGATAGAGATCCCCATGTACTATGGCATAGCGTTTGGACTGCCGTGCAATCCTCTCAGCAGAGGCATCATCCCCGGGAAGGAACTTTTCTTTCTAGTACCCTCGGATCTCGTCGATCCATGAGGCATCTTGAGAACCGCCGGCGAGCGCAGCGCACTCGCCAGGCGGTGACACCCTGACGGGGCACCCCACTGAGGGCGCCGCCTGGGTCCCTTCAACTAGGCTCGATGGTTCCCCTTCATCCTGGTCGGCAGGCAGGACGGAAGGCTGTGTGAGCCTTTCTTCAAAGACTCCGGCAGGGATGAGCGCACAGGAAGAGGCCAGACGAGAGAGGTCATCGGCTAGGGTGTTGTCGCGGTGAGATATGTACCGCAGCTCTAGGCCGTCGAAGTGCCTCTCCAGCCTCCTGACTTTCGCCACATACGCTGCCATTTGAGGATCCGTGCACTGGTACTCCTTGGACACTTGGTTGACCACCAGCTGGGAGTCTCCCTTGACCAGCAGGAGACGAATCCTGAGGTCCACCGCGGCTCGAAGGCCAGCGATGAGGCCTTCATACTCCGCCATATTATTGGTTGCTCGGAAAAGCAGCTACACAACGTACCGGAGTTCTTCACCCGTTGGGGAGGTGAGAACCACTCCAGCCCCCGCGCCTTTTAGCGCGAGGGAACCGTCGAAATGCATAACCCAGTACCCGGGCGCATTGTTCCCGGGATATGCGGAAATTTCTTCACGGTCAATCTCGGGGACGGGCGTCCACTCCGCCACGAAGTCAGAGAGCGCCTGGCTTTTGATCGTGTGGCGACTGACGAAGTGCAGATTGAACTCCGCCAGCTCCACCGCCCACTTGACGATGCGCCCAGTGCCTTCTCGGTTTTGGAGGATCGGCCCCAGTGGGTACGTGGTGACCATCGAGACCTTGTGCGCTTGGAAGTAGTGGCGCAGCTTTCGGGAAGCGACGAGCACGGCATAGAGCAGCTTCTGGGCTTGGGGGTACCTCATCTTGGCGTCTCGGAGGACTTCACTGACGAAGTATACCGGTCGCTGTACACGTTGGGCCCGAACTGAGGCTTCACCCGAGGGTTTGTCACAGCCCCGAGCTCGGCGCCATGGTCGGGGTTGGCCGAGTGCTCGGGCTCAACTCCCTGGTCGGGAGGAACCGAGTGCTCGGGCTCGACCCCCTGCTCGGGGGAGCCGCGAGGACTAGGGAGTGCTCGGGGGCGGCCGGGAGGTGGGACCCAGCACCTTGCGCCGAGCACTCATCACGCTCCACCACCAGTACTATGCTCACGACCTGAGGTGTGGTCGAGACGTAGAGCAGTAAAGGCTCGCCCTCGGAGGGGGCTACCAGTACGGGTGGCGAGGTGAGATATTTCTTCAAGTCGCGGAAGGCCTGCTCGGCCTCCGGCGTCCAGTCGAAGCGACCGGTCTTCTTGAGGAGTTTGAAGAGGGGGAGTCCTCACTCCCTGAGCTTGGAGATGAAGCGCCCGAGGGCCGCCATGCAGCCGGCAAGGCGCTGAACTTCCTTGAGTCGAGCCGGGGGTCGCATCTGCTCGATGGCCCAGATCTTTTCTGGGTTGGCCTCGATTCCTTGGCTAGAGACCAAGAAAGCAAGGAGCTTGCCCGCGGGCACCCCGAAGACACTTCTCGGGGTTGAGCTTCAAGCGGGTAGTGCAGAGACTGTTGAAAGTATCGGCCAGATCTTCCAGCAAGGTGGCGCGGTCTAGGGATTTGACGACGAGATCGTCGATGTAGGCCTCGACGTTGCGGCCGACCTGCGAGTCAAGTGTAATGCGCACAGCGCGCTGGAAAGACGACCCAGCGTTGCGCAAACCAAATGGTATTGGTACATAATAATAAGTCCCCACCGGAGTGGTAAAAGAAGTTTTTTTCTTCATCCTCTACGGCCATGCGAATTTGGTGATAACCAGAGTTTGCATCTAAGAAACACAAAAGATCGCACCCCGCAGTGGCATCTACAATCTGATCTATGCGGGGTAGAGGAAAATGATCTTTTGGGCAAGCCTTGTTTAGGTCGGTGTAGTCGACGCACTTGCGGAGCTTGCCGTTGGCCTTCGGAACGATGACTGGGTTCGCCAGCCACTCGGGGTGGAGGACTTCTCGAATGAAGCCGGTGTCAAGGAGCTTACTTACTTGCTCCCGGATGAAATCCTGGCGCTCGGGCGCCTGCCGCCGGACTTTTTGTCTCACCGGTCGTGTGTCCGGGCCCACATCAAGGTGGTGCTCGATCACCTCCCTAGGGATCCCGGGCATATCGGACGGCTGCCATGCAAACACATCGACGTTAGCCTGGAGGAAGGCGATGAGCGCGCTTTCCTATTTGCTGCCCAGGTCACCGCTGATTCGGACGACCTGGGAAGCGTCTTCGCCCACCACGACCTCTTTCGTAGGAACGGAGGTGTCGGCAGCGAGTTGGGGTTTGGATGAAGAGGGTCCCGGGCCCCCTCGGTGTCCACTGACCTCGGCCCGAGCTGAGACCAAGGCCGAGTAGAACTACTCGGCGCAGGAGACGGCGCTGCCGGTCTCGGCGGGCACGGAGATGGGGCCTGCAGGGCCCGGCATCTTGATCGTGAGGTGTGCATAGTGGGTAACCACCATGAACCGAGCGAGCGCTGGGCGCCCGAGGATGGCGTTGTAGGGGAGGGGGAGTTCCACGACATCGAAGATGACGTTCTCCGTCCGGAAGTTGTCCCGTTTCCCGAATGTCACGGGCAACTCGACCTGCCCGAGGGGCAGGGAGTGCCCCGGCGTCACCTCGTAGAATGGGAGCGACGGCTTTAGGCGGCTGGGTGGCACCTGCAGCTTCTCAAAGGCCTCCCGGGAAAGGAGGTTTAGGCCTGCACCCTCGTCGATCAGCACTCTGTTGACCTTTACATTGCATATGGTGGGGGACACTACCAACGGTAGTCGCCCCACACCTGCAGTACTGGCGGGGTGGTCCGCCAAGCTGAACGTGATTGGGGTGTCCGACCACCTTAGGGGCCTCACGGCCTCCGTGCTCGGGGTCGCCGAGCACACCTCGCACCGCATGGTTTTGACGCTGCGGCGGGAGGAGGGCGTGTATGCGCCTCGTCGATGAAGGTGACGGTGTGCTCGGGCTCCTGGAACCCGAGCTCTTGGTCCTCGGGGGCGGCTCTGTTGCCGTCGCCCCTGGGACGCTCCTCGCGGTCCTTCTAGCGCCGCTCGATGAGGCCTTTGACCATGCGGCATTCCGTGAGGTCATGCCACTCGGTCTGGTGGATCTGGCACCACTTCCCCGGCTCAGGCCTCGCAGGAGCGGGGGGCCCTGCGGGGGCAGGGGCTCTCTCGGGAGCCGGAGCCCTCGCGGGAGCAGGCTTTCTATCGGCGGCCGCCCGGCGCGTCGGCCGGCGATCAGGGGCCTCCGCCTGCCTTCGGGCAGGGGCCTCTCGACGGGGTCGATAGACCCATCGTACTTCTCCAGCAGTTCTGGCCGGAACTTGGTGGGCCAGTTGACCCGGCGGAGCTCGGTGGTGAAGGCGTGGCAGCCTGTGCCGTACCCTGCTGCGCGGGCAGCACCCTTGGGCGGTGAACGCCGGCGAGCTGGGGAACCCCGACGGTAATGGGCTGGCATGGAGGAGGCCTGGTCCTCAGCTTTGGCCTCATGCCGGGACTCCCGCTGGCGCTCAAGGGTGATGCGCGCATCTTCCACGGCCCTCCGCTCATTGAGATGCAAGCGGAGGTCCTGGGCTCCGGTTGTGGCCAGGGGGGCGGCACTCCGCCTGGAGGCCCCTCGGCCAGTTCGACCGCCACCTGAGAATGGACCGGCCTTAGTTGCGCTACGATGGGAGGTGGTGTGGGAGCTCTCGGCCAGCACCTGACGATGAGCCGTGCCCACTAGAGCGGCCACTTCTTGGAGCCAGCGGCCTTCTGGGGTTTCCCCGCCGCCTGGACAGGCGGATGCCTGAGGAGCGCTTGCACCGCAAGCAGCGCGCTCTCAGGACTGACATCACCGAAGGCGAGCCTGCGCCGCAGCGGCGCCCAGCGATGCCCAGACGTAGACCTTGCGACAGGAGTTTCTGCCGCTTGCTGAGGGTTAGGCGGTGCACTTGCAACGGCGGCAGCGGCCCTGCTGGGCCCAGCGCCCTGGTCCCAGTGAAAGGGGAGCGCCGTGCGGGCAGACTGTGCCGGCTGCTGAGGAGCAGCAGCGGCTGGGACCTCCTGTGCGAGGGGCTCCATTTCCTCACTGGAGCTGGAGCCGGTGCGTCGGAGACGATGTCTACCTGCCATTTTTTCTGCAGGAAAACAAAACAAATTCAGGGATGCAACCCCCTACCTGGCGCGCCAGTTGTCGGAGGGTGAACTCCTCAAGCAGGGATCCGGAGGGACCCCCTTTGAGATTCGGCCGGGGGGATGATTCTGAACCTGTTTTGTGGATGGAATAAATGGGCGTAAATACGATGGCAGGTGGGATGGAATGATCGGATGCAGAATGCAGTAAATGCACTGGAGGTTTTTAGACAGGTTCGGGCCGCACTGAGCGTAATATCCTACTCCTGTGTGTGTGCTATAAATGCTCTGAGAACGTCTCTCAGAGATGTTTGCTGGTTACAAGAATATTTGTCTGTCATAGAGCTTCGGGCTACTTGTTCTTCGGTGATCTCAGCTTCTGTGCTTGAACTTGTCCAGACTCGGCTCGATTCGGGGGCCTCGTCTGTTCCTTCCCGCCTTCAGGTCCTCTTCTGTGTTGACCGGTGCTTCCATAAATACACGCCGGCGGTAGCGTGCCCAGAAAGGGAGGGCACGAGTTCCAAGGCGCTATAAATGGAAAGCAACCATCATGGGCTGTTGTGTGAGGTGACGGGGAGAGTTAAAAATGCGCCCCCGTCCGGTCTGTTTCGTCATGATGTCGTTCTGCAACGGTCGCCGCGGGGAGGGCCCACCGGGCAGCCACTGAACGGCCCGGCGTGCCCGCCCGGTCTTGTACGCCTGCCACAGCAGGGCAGCAGGCGGGGCCCCTGGGGCTTCGTGATGTTATCCCGAGGCGCGCTGGATGTCGTGGGATGGGACCCATGCATTAAATGTCTCCACGCCCCCCTGTCAGGACGTGGCAGGGGCTGTCAGGAAGCGTGGGGGAAGCAGTTGGTGGCGACAGGCCACGCGCCCTCTTAAATGCGGCATCGGGCCTTTCACCGGCTGACACCTCACCGTTGGGCCCCTGGGGGGACCACCAGCGAAGGACTTCTCGGGCCCTCGTGGAACCGAGTGCTCGGGGGCCACTGTTCACAGCCCCGAGCACTCTCGAGGGCCACTGCTCGCGGCCCCGAGCACTCTCTTCCGGAACTGGGTGATTGGGTCCTCGGGGAACCGAGTGCTTGGGGGCCACTGTTCATGGCCCCGAGCACTCTCTCCCGGAACTGGGCTCTTCTGGTCGTCGGGGGACTCGAGTGCTCGGGGGCCGATGTTCGCAGCCCCGAGCACTCTCTTCTCGGCACTTGGTCTTCTCGGGTCATCGGGGAACTCAGGCACCCGGGGACCACTGTTTATGGCCCCGAGCACCCTCTCCTGGGACTTAGACTTCTTGCACCTCGGGAGGATACTCCCCGAGGGTGGGCGCCACGTGGCACTCTGCTGTTCTGTCCTAGGGACTCGGGGACCCCTGGTTCCTGTGTCGCCGACAAACCCCTTGAAGTAGTATAGGACTTGTTGAGTACCTTCCGTACTCAGTCTTGTTGCTTTTATATTGTTGAGTTGGAGATCAACCTTAACCAGATGAAGTCAAAGAGAAGAAGTCTAAGGTCGCGTCCGTACCCATGTTGCCTGTGGCATTAGGTTGCATCATCGTTTCGCTCTGCTGTGCTGTAGGCTCTTCTGCCTGGTTGGTCTGCTGTGGATTCTTGTCCACCGTACCATCTTTTTGCTTTTCAGGTATTTTATTTTACTTATTTGTAGTCGAAGTATGTATTTGATATCATTATGTTGAATTTTGTGCGTATCAGCTACTTGGTCCAGGGACTGATACAGGAGGCACAGGGGAACCCGGGTTCGGGGTCCTAACAGTGGCGACAGTCGTTGGAGGCGAGCTCGAGCTTGGTGGCGCGGAGTCCCTGTTAGAGACGACGACCGACATGGGGCCCACCTGGCTATCTCGCGCGGAGAGAAGGTGGAAGGCGCTCAGACGCCTTCGGTGCGGGCTGGTGCAGGCGGCCTGCTGGGCATTGGCCCAAATGGGTGAGTGGGGAAGGGAGAGGAAACAGGCTCAGCTCGGTAGGGAAAGAGGGAGTGGGCCGAAAAAGAAAAGAAAAAGGGGTAGGGGAGGGAAAATAGGCGCAAGAAAAATGAATTTTATTTTATGTAATTAATTTCAAAAAAATTCCAACATTCTAAACGACGTGCCATGGTGTTTTCAAAAGTTTATTTTTCACACAATAAAGCCCTAATGCCTATTTTCAGCATGAATGTATTCAACTAACATATAACTTATGGCCAAATTAAATTTATTCTAGAAAATAGGTTTGATCCTATTCTATTCAGTTAAACCCTAATTAAGTTCTAAGAAATTATAGGGAATTATAAAAACTAGGGTGTTACATTTGGTTTGGTGCTTGCCCCGACGCATGGACCGCACCACACCATGGCGCTTCACAGCCGACGAGAACCTTCCCGTCAATCCCACAATGACGCCTGGACCGCACTACCAACAAGGCTACTGAAGCAATGGATTGGAAATCAAGATTCATAAAATAGGTATCACACATATTTATAGAGCAGCAAACAAAGAGATGTTGGTGTAGTTTTATCCACCATAATAGTCGGCTTATGCAAAATCAAGAATTGTGAATGCACATAAGTGGCATGTGCAACCTTACTCACAGGCAATGCATAATTGTAGAACTAAAATCGATCATGGAAGCATTACACAACAAAAATTAATCTACTGCTTGTAGTAATGCAAAATTGTATCAATGACAAGAAGCTATTTGTTTTTTGGAAGCTCATACACATTGATTACCTCTACCCGTGTAGCATTCTATGGCAAATCATAGCAATAATTGAATCAAATGCATCAATAAATAAGCCCTACAAAGTAAAAAGGAACGAAGCAAAAAAAAAGGAAAAGAAAGAAGAGCTTCAGCGATCACCTCAGTGGAGAATTGCGCAAATGGCAGTGCAGATGGCCCGGCTTCCCTCTAGAGGGTGGCAAAGCAGTGAGAGGTGGAGGAAGTGCTTGATGATAGAGAGGAGGAGCCAATGATGAGTTGCTTCGTCTCTGGGAGAAAAGAGGAGGTGACAACGTAGGGAGGAGGCAAGCCACGTCAGGAGGGGTAGAGGCATCGGTGTCTCGTGATGACGAGGTGAGGCGGGCAGCGCCAACCAAGGATGAGTCCTTCCCACCGCAACGATCTGTTGCTCATCCTCCTCATCGCATCGAGTTGCTGCTTGTCATCTCCCCACCGCATCGAGCTATTGCTCATCCTCCCCACTACTGCTAGTCGAGTGAATCAGCATCTTCATCACCAAATTGAGCTGGTGGTGGCCCAAAGCGGCCCCCTCCTCACCGGATCAAGCTTCTGCTCGCCCAAATCGGCCTCATCCCCACCGGATCAAGCTGTTGGTCACCTCCTTGCTGTCTTGGGAGAAGAAAGAAGGGGAAGGGGGCAAAGAAACCAAATATAGCCTTGCTCTGGTTGGTGTGGGAAATGAGGAGAGGGTAGAGGACGATGGGGCATGGCGTGCCACAGGAAGTTCGACAGTCTGGTGGAGCAGCCATGGGAGGGGAGGTGGCAGGCGATGGTGTGCGGAGCGGCCCCTAGGCACGAGGCAGATGAGGCGGATAAAGGGGTGGACGTGGGCATTGAGCACTTTCCAGAGGGGGATATTTGGCCCTAAGCAAATCAGACGGCCGGCGCATGGACGGCACTAGCCGAGTGTGAGGTGGATCACCCCACATGTGATGAGAGCTGTAAGACAAGCATCAGATGACAAATAAATTTTTTACCGACGTGGATAGCATGGCTAGCCTTCAAGCCGCGCTGCTCTAATATATAGTAATGACTCTCTTGCGTCCCTTCCTCCATGACTGTAGCCACTCCTTTCTCTCGTAGAAAAGGTTGATGTTCTATTACTACCACTTTTTTTTAGTTTCACATGTCATAATGCTACTGCTACGATCATTATTATGCATAATGTCTTAGTATATTAGCGGTACTACAATCATCTTCTTACCCCTTCTTTGAACTCTTGCTTTGGCCTAACTTTGCTCTTGAATGATCACTAGCACTATGAATCTTTGGCACACAGTGAGTAACAACTGTAAAATAACTTTCATACATTACTATAGAGACAAACATCACCATTTATTGTTTTTTTGGTTGTTATCATAAAACCTAAGTCAAAAATCACCACGATGATGTGCCATCCACTAGGGTTAATTGTGTCCCATACTACTGTTAGCTGCCAAGAATCCAAGGTTAAGTGAAAAACTTTGACCGAATCATAGATATGAACTAGCTAAGTGTTTGTGCATTGTAACGAAAATATAAACATTGAACATGATAATATTAAGCATAAACTCAAGGTATGAAGATATGAATGCGCTATAGGAGCACTATCGAACAAATACGTCGGGAGCGATCCTATATCCATAGTAGGTAACAAGACGGGAAGACTGGATGGCGATGATGGATGGCAAAAGTGGGTAAATTATTCAAATTTTAGATGGTTTTATTATATATGAGGAGAGTAGGAAGAAGAGCCGACATGAGATCGTGGGCAAAAATCCAAAAATAGACAACAAACACCATTATATTTGCCAAAATAGACAATATATCAGCATATTTGCAAATATAGCACCTGTATTCGGCACCTCAAACACTAAAAATCCAATTTCGGTATCTGAGGCACTGAAAAAGGATGGGTCTGGCTTATATTCAGTACCTGAGGTGCCGAATACGATAAACAATGCTGTATTTGATACCTCAGGTGCCGAATGCGGGCCGACTAACTTTTTGTGAAGGTAGTTGTGTAGATAACTTTTTTGTAAAGTAAAGTTGGGAGGATACACATTCTAATTTGTTGAATAATAATATTTGTAAAGTATAGATGTACATACGTTGATAAACATTACATGGGATATGTGGTTTTTCATCGTTGCACGAATGGACGCTAACCATAAAGAGATGATGACAACAAATGTTGGTATGTACGCCTAAAGACAAACTTAATAGCATGCCACTGCTAAACCAAATATTCCTTAGGGAATGAAAATAGACCGGGTTATAATATATACTCTCTACTGAGTGCATCTAGGATATTTTCCCTTTCGGAGGGTATCGGGGCCCTTAGCTTTAGCGCGATAGGCTCTCTCCTGGTTTCTTTCCCTCTCTGCTTCGCGTGCCTCAGCTGCGGCGTGCTCCTTCGCCGCCTTCCTCAGACGCTCCTCCTCCTGACACTTGAGCCATAGTTCCTCCTACTATTGCTCATACTCTCGGCGTTCGTATGCTTACCTCCTCCACTGCATGCTCATGTTGATCAACTGCATCTGGTGCGCATTTTGCTCCATATCCAGCCATTCCATGAAGTCGCAGATGGGTGAAGGAGTTTGGACAAATAAAACAAGAGGGAAGATTAGCAAGACAGTGCATAAAATCATACGAAAAGTGCCACATTATTGATATACGTCATTATACCGGTGGATACTTGTACGGTCCATGTCAAGGCTTGTCGTACTGGTAGTTGGCACACATGAAGAAGCGTAGACCATAGGTGTAGGAGATGTCCTGAGACTCGCGAAGCCTATAAGAGTCACCACAGAAGCACATCAGCGGTTCGACCCCCTAGGGGATGAAAATATCCCAATGTTTTTTGGGTGTGCTTGTGGAGCTGAGTAAGCTATTGCAGTTGAGAGAGCTAAGGAATGAGTGGTCTATCTATGGATAAATGTGAGTTTATTTATGGTGGCTTGGGGCTGGTGAATGGATTGAGTGCATGAGCTTGGCTAGGGGCTGGAGTATAGGATTGCTTGTGAAAGCTGGAAAAGTTGTGGCATTGATGCTTGATAGAGAATCTTTGTAAAAGCTGTTGCTTGCTGTGATCATTTTATTCTGCAAAAATTCAGCAATGAGTTATTGTTGCCTCTGCATGGAGGCATAGAATCCTATGAAAGCATTCCCTGTGAAAGCAGTTGATTTTGAGTGGGTGTAGGAGTAACGGAAGAATGCTTTGATCTATCCCTTTGATCTTAATTCAAACTCAAAGCTTGCTTTAAGCATTCGTCCTAAAGCAAGCATAGCCCGAGGTTGAACGATTCATACAATCACATGGTTGATGCCAGAGCTGCAATTAATGTTAGTCCCCGAGGTGTTGGTGATACAACCCCAGTCTATGCCAGTCCTCATGGTGCTCGTGCTACAACATTAGTCATAAGAGGACATTAGCAGAAGCATTGGCGTGTCTAAAGCCTAAGTTCACAAATACTTTTCATATGTTGGAAAGAATTGTGTTTGGATTGTACGTTAATATAATACCCTTACCATCACATTGATTAGACATAATGTTCACAAATAGTTTGTAACATAGTACGTTCATATAAGACACTAACCATATACTCATCGAACTGAACTAATGAAATGGAAAGGTAAACAAAATAAATAGTCATGTCTAGCATTTGCATAGTTCATAGTGCATAGATGTTGAATACCTAGATAATCTCAAGATAGCGGAGGAAAGTGGTGACGCAAATTAGCAGAAGAATGTCAGCTATACCAGACAATGCTATTAGGGTAAGATGATTGTCGTCTTTGAGGTGGTAATGGGAAGTTCTAAGGATGGGTACTAGCAAATCCACCATCATTTTCGAGGTCATCAATGTCCTCCGGAGAGAGAGGCCTCAGAGGGAGGGGTCGTTGTGGCATGAAATTGTCATCGTTGTCGTCATCTTGAGCTATCACGGTAGTAGCACATCTTATTTCCTTATCGGTTGTACGCCATCTCAATGTGCTACGTGAACGTCCTCTTGCAGTGATTATTGAACCTTCTCTTATATTGTTACTGGAACGTTGAGGCATTGGGGGCATGAAATCCTCATCCTCATCACCCACCTCATTTTCTAGATGGGTAGTAGAGGGCACCCCTGTACCCCTTAGGTTCGCTGATCGTCGTTGTCTTCTACGCGAACCAGGCGTGACATTCTCGCCGAAGAGCATATATATCACTAAGAAGTTTATGATGTCTCTGTTGATCAACTATGCGTCTTTTGGGAATGCCTAACGCAAAAGAGGAGTATTCGAATTAATGAAAAAAAGATAAGTAGGGTGAGCACATAGGAAATTGCTAACTTGAATGTGGATGCATACTAGTCGGGCAACATCACTATCGTTCTTTGCCTCTTAGAGAAACCTAGAACAGAAGGATGGTCGGTCAGTTCGCACACCCTGAGTTATGTTTGACGCTGCTCATGCTAGAGGGCCCTAAGGTCCTCGATGGTTACATGTTGGAGCGAAATGGTTAATGTAGAACAGAAGGGTCTTGTATGCAATTTGGCCAACCCTTGAATTAAGTTGTTCTCCTTGAAGGGATCATCTGTCCCTTCATGCAAAACCTGCAAGGAGACATTATGGATCATTGTAGGTGTCCGTGAAAAACCTGTACTCAAAGATCCCACCATAGATTTATTGATCCTTCACTGCAACGTTATGGTACTGCACCAAAGCACAAATCCCTAATTGTTTAAGAAACATTAAACAAGTATTAAATATCATAATTAGTATGTAACAAAGCTTAATAAATAAGTAACAAATAAAGTTATGTGTTAGAATTATTTGACAAACATTATATAAATTAAAAATAATTAAATTAACAATACAATGAATATTACATAATATGAATGACTACGATAATAAAATCAATAATTCATATGTCATTAATAAGTACAAGTGCACCAAACAACTGCATTAGCGACTCAACGATGACGTCACCGCACGCAATCCCTAGGAGTGTACGTGTCTGGTGGGTGTGTGGCCCTCATCCTAGTGGCTTGCGCTGGCCCCTGTCTCGTGTTCCCTTGCTCATCATCATCATCGTCCTACCCCGTGGGACCCCCACCAAACGTGTATCCCGCCCCGCTTACTCTACCCTGCATGTACCATAAAGAAGGATCCTCATGCAGCAATGTGGATGTTCCTAGAACATGCTCCAATGGAGGCCGGTGTGCCAAAGGCTCGCCCTGCTGATACCACTGGGAACTCCTAGATGCATCAGGATATTCGGGGTACTGTGCGCTGAAGAGCTCAGTGAAGTCATTGTAGCAGCCCAGTCATAGTCTAGCATGCCTCTCTAGTCAGGTGTCTACTGCGTTTAGTTAACGATGTTCTCGTGATGAGTCAATGCTGCAGGCGGAGGTGTCAGCGTAGTCTGAGGAGGCTGTGTCCACTGCAGGGCCTGTGAATCTAGTGTACTCTGCTTAGGTGCAGGAGCCTGCATGCACTCCTCGCTCTTCATGATGCTCCGAAGTTGAAGGTGCCTCTAGCGACTGTGCCCAAACAGGTTCGTCATGAGCACTGGACAAGCGCCTATTGTGGGAGGCACGAGACGGGTCCATGGCTAGTAGGTCATACCCCCTCTAACGTGGGTCACAACCACCTAGACCACATATAGTGGATAGGAAGCATGACCCTCTCATCCTCATGTAGTCTCAGAGAGGGTTGTGATCCCTCCGTGTTGATGACCCGCTTGCTTCCCCACAAGTTTGCTCCGCCTGCGTATGCATCTCGTACGCTTCTTCGGTCTGTATAAGATGAGGGCCATATCAGTAATACAGATGTTTAACTAATACAAATTATTATAAGTACCACATCAGTTACCACAATATGAAGAAGGCGGACACGATCCTTGGGGAAGGGTCTGGGGGCTGGCACTACAAATTCGCTGAGTAAGGTGTCACACGTGCACGGACGGTACCACGAAAGGTACTCCCAGTACGTGACGTCATTGTATTGTCCAGCAGGAACGACGACATCTACCGCGGCTGACTCCGTCCACCTTTGTAGGTGCTCGGCATTCATGGATGCCCAATCCTGCATGCCTCTGGCCCCCCTATGCACTTCTCCTGTACGTGACATAAACAGTTAAAAATTCTAACATTGATCAACTAAGGTACTAATGCTACATATAATAACACACTTACTCGTGCGCCCGACCGACGTCTCGTGAGGTAGGTACTGGTACCACCTGTCAGTACCGAACTGCTTCTGTACACGCTCAGGATAATATATTTCCACATTGTTCATGTATAACAAGAAGCATCTAGTCATTCGTAAGTTTGATTCATGTCAGCAATATGATGCGATGAGCCCTCCAGTTGCAATTTTGGCAACTCGTGCCATACGCCATGGATCTCACAGTGCTAAGGATGTCCAAATCATTGATCACCCGGGACTAGCTACCATGGTCTTGCTGCTAACTTTATCTCAGCCTCACATGCATCCACCAATACCGCATCGTAGGTCTCATATCATCTATAATGCCATCGGAGATGAGGATTGGATAGTATCTCTTGAGCACCCAAGGCCGACAAACTGAGAGGTACTCCCAGCTCCATAGTTGTAAGAGGTGTAGGTAGCTTATAACAGATCCCTTCTTCTTTGATCGTTGGGTTGCATCACATAATCCTCTATAGATGGCAGTTAGCACAACAGATCTCTAACTGTAAGATGTCGGCACATAAGGATGTGATGCGAGTTGACTCGCTATTCATACAATATGGTGGACGACATAATCGCCTGTTGTGTTGCAGAACATGATGCCTCCCAGCAGGACATATAAGTACACCTCATAGTGCTGTATAAATGTAGCCTCGTCCGCATCCAAAGCACGTGGATTGAACTGTGAAAGCCCATGAATCCAAGATATGGAGAGACCAATATCCTTCTTGTCATATTGCACACCAAACTTACAAGATGCAGAGGGTCAATGAAGCTTGAATAGCACTACAATATTTGAAGTGCATTACATAACAAATAATCACCTACCCTTAACGTAACCCTATCACTGCTCATTTGTTGGTCGCAAAACTACTAATGGGGTGCCTCTGATTGGTAGCCCGGTCAGCATGACCATGTCCCTCAATGTTACGACCATCTCGCTAAAAAAAGTGGAACGTGTGCATCTCAGGATGCCACCAGTCGACGAGACCTTACAACAGTGGCTCCTTAATTGGCGGGAGAGGTGTCCTGCCACCACCCATCATGGGAGCTCTGGCCATCATTAGAGCGAAATGTCGTAGTCCTGCCCGTGCGAGTGGCTCGTGAAATCGATGGTCTAACTCCTTAATCATGTGGACACTCCGGGCTCGTAACGGAAGCAACTGCAAAAGGTATCCAATACATATACTGATTTAGTAGCAAATTATCATGATAATTAAAAAGCACATATAATCGTGATACCTGCTGCCCTGTGAAAGTCATCTGTCCCCTATGGTTCTCGTTGTACCATTGCTAAAGAAGCTCAGGAAGACCACCATGAGCCATGATAATGATTTCAAGCTACATTATTCAATAGGTAGGTGAATAACAAATTAGAATATATTACAAGCATCATGGTTCAATAAGTATGTGAATAACAAATTAGAATATATTACAAGCTTCATGATTCAATAAAAAACATCGTATGTGTTGCTAGTATCATACAATATATTACAAAATAAGTAGTATAACTAATAGGTGAATACAAATTTAGAATACAATCCATGACTTCGAATAACTTAAAACAACAAACTAAAATGCAATAACTCTAGTACACGATATTGGCCTGATAGTTTATTATCGGGTCGGGCATGTCCTCTTGTTATGGCAAGGTTGTTTGCAAAGTTTGCACTTACGTATGTCATGAACAACATCTGCTTCATACATGTCACCTTGCTGCCTTGTGGCTTTAGGCCTTCCAGGATCTGTGCGTTGTGCTTGGAGATAAGTTACCCACTTAGGCCACTCGATCGCTTTGTAGCTTCTTCCGATGTTGAAGGGCCGTATCTTTAGAAACCATGTGCTCCTCAATACATCGATTGTGAAGTACAGTGCTATGTGCTGTGATCCGTCATTGTCACCCATATCCCTACAAGTGGCTAAGACATGCGGGCACAAGATATGGTGCAGTTTTGGCTTATTGTATGTGCACTTCACCTCGTGATGTCCAAGTTGACATTGATGCATGGTGTTCCCTGAGCTATACCTTGAAGCGTATCTACGATGGCACATGACTTCAAATTCATTGTTGGCCAGGTCGTAGATCCTTGTCCGATGAAAGTGTGCCTTGTTACTCCTTCTGGATATGATTTCCTCCACCTTGGGTGCGAACCGCGTGCTGTAATTCATAGCAGTATTACTACGGTCTCAAAAGTAGTCCCCCGCTCTATAGAATGTGAGCTCAATGATGACACACAACGGGAGGCCCCGTACACCCTTTAGGACATTGTTGAATGCATCCACTATGTTCGTTGTCATGATGGTAAACTTAACATGAGATACAATAATTTTAGCAGGACTATTTGCATAAGAAAGGGTACAATATGATCATTTAAATTATATGTGCTAACCTGACACCGTGAGTGTCATGGATTAGGGCCCAACGTTATGCTGGCTTTCCCGCTATCCATTGGCTAAACGTAGCATGTGAACGGCTGACAATAGTTTATCTTCCAACCATTTGCGTTCATAGATGGTCCTTCTATGCTTGTTGATCTGCCATCATCTTGCGAGTGGTCTCACTCATTTAACTCTCGTCATATCTTGTTGAACTTCGCCTGCTGGTTCTACATAGATAACCCTTTGAATCTCTTTACAAGAGATTTACTGCGGTACCTTGTATATAGGTTCGCTCCCAAGTGTCGCATGCACCATCTTGTCTCCACATCAGGCCATATGATGAAGTTGTTTGTGCTATCATGTAGTAGGTCCAACACAGACAGAAGACCCTTGTTGCGGTCTGAGATGATGCAAACTCGTTCCCTGATGCCCACGACACGTGTCCTCACCAAAGTGAGGAACCACAACCAGCTATCATTGTTCTCACTCTCGACCATTGGAAAGGCGAGAGGAATGATCTAATTATTTGCATCCGCCGCTATCGCTGTCATAAGGGTACCATGGTACTTGACGTTCAGAAATGTGGCATCCACGCATATAACCGGCCTGCAATATCTGAAATCTTCGATGCATTGTCCAAAGGACCAGAATAACCTAATGAGGTATCAGTCAGTGGTGTTGTATGACCTATCCTCTAGCTTGATCGACTCATCTGCCATAGCCCACTGAGTCCCTAGATTCATTATGATAATCTTCTGCAGTAGCCTCAGAGCATAGTTGTAAGACTCCTCGAAGCTTCCAAACAACATCGTCCAAATGACCAGAATAACCTAATGAGGTATCGGTCAGTGGTGCTGTATGACCCATCCTCTAGCTTGATCGACTCATCTGCCATGGCCCACTGAGTCCCTAGATTCGTTATGTCAATCTTTTGCAGTAGCCTCAGAGCATAGTTGTAAGACTCCTCGAAGCTTCCAAACAACATCTTCAGTGCTTTCTGCTTCGCTCACCACGCGGTGTGGTAATTGGGCAGCATACCCGTCTTAGTCTGCACCTCCTTCATAATGGATTTTGGCGACAAACAAATGTCCATGCCAACAAGGGTGATGATGAGTTGGGTTATGAACCTCGCATCAATGGCGTAGCTCATATTCTTAATAGCCTCTTCACTGCATGTATATAGGGCGTGTCTACTAATCACAAAATAGTTATCATATTTTGACTTATGTGCTCATACGAAGTAATGACAATTCAGGTGCTTGATACACCTGACCTCATACTCCGTAGGGTTAGATCGGACGTACTTGTGATTCCTTCTTGTCTTTACAATATAGTTGCTAATAAAGTGGATGACCTTCCCCCTATTACGAAACTGTTGCCTGACCTGGATATTGCTATTCTGGTATCCCCAGTTAGATAAGGTGTTATACTCAACGACGACATAATTCAGTAGCCCAGTATCACGAAAGTACTGGATCATCAGCACCGGATCATCGTTGTCAACAGCTTCTTCATCCCCGCTACCACCAGCTTCATCATCCATGCATCCTGTATCTACCTCAGAAGGGTCCACTCTAGCTCTCTCTCTACTGGAACTGCCCTCCCTAACATTGCCCTCCATCATCTTCATGTATCACCTGCTAGCCTGATCCTTCCACATTAGTCACCGTATCATATTGCACTAGTCGTGACACATATTTATGTACACCTCCATATCAAACTTCTCCTCCAATGCCTTGCGTGAGTAAAAACATATGCGTTGTTACTTCTCATCTCGAACAACGTATGTAAAACGACGGAGCTGTTTAGAACAAGCCGTAGTAGCACACCCTCCAAAACAACAGTATGGGATTGCTGTTTCACACGCAAAATGCTCATAACATGTATTTTCAGGCCATCTAGGTCATTAGGTAACTCAACCGAACTATCTATGTGCTGATAGTTCTGAATTGTTATGAGCTTTTCTTGCAAAACTGCGAGACGTTTTCCATAATAAATATGGAAAGCTATACCATATCTGCTAAACAAAGGTACATCTAATAAAATAACTACTTAGATATATGTACAATACCTAACTAATTAAATCATCAATATTGAATTCAAATGAAATAATTAAACAGACTTACACCACTATGTATCCATCATTCTCATCATATCCCATCCTTGACCACCTCTTTGGCTATATATCTGTTTGGTGCACATTATTATTTTAATTAATTGAATTAAAATACTAATTAAACATGCGCACATCACTATTAATTAAACATTCAATTTGACAATTTTTGATGTATTGTGATTTTAATCGAATCTTTCTCTCCATCACCTCATGCTGATTCTTCTCTCCTCGCGCTGCTGCTACTCCTCACCTCGCGCTGATGCTGCTCTCCTCTTGCTGCTGCTCCTCTCCTCCTTTGTTTGTGTTGCTCGTCTCTTCTCGTATCGTTGCGTCTCCTTATAGTGAAACACGGTAGCGCAAGGAGCATAAGGAGACAACTATGCGTCGGGTGCTGTCAAAACAGACAAAAATGAAACCGGTCGGTGCACTGAAAGTGGCGACACGACGCAACATGAAGGGACGCAACACCACGTCGGCCCGTATTCGGTACTTGAGGTACCGAATACAGTATTGTTCACTATATTCGACACCTATAAGGAGTTTTCGACATCTCTAATACTAAATACGGTGAATAGTGCGAGTTTTCGACACCTTAGATGTCGAATACGGTGAATAATGCCGTATTTGATATCTAAGGTACCGAATATAAGTCGGTCCTATCCTTTTTCGGCGCTGAAATACTGAAATCGGATTTTCGATATTTGAGATACCAAATACAAGTGTTAGATTTGTAAATACATCACTATATTATCTAGTTTGATAAATACGATGATATTTGTTATCTATTTTGGATTTTTGTCCGAGATGGTGTAACGTGATTTATACCTTGGAGATAACTCAAATTGTTTTTTTCCTTATTATCTGCTGCGACCTTTAGAAGGTTCACCCAAGAAACAATTCCGGAGCGGCATCTTCGTTCTTCAACCCGAACCCCCCCCCCCTCCCCCGCCTCCCAAAACCTCTCCTCTTCCTCGGCTCTCACCCTTCCGAATGATGAAGTCCCTCTCCGTCCACCCCACGCCGCCCCTCCTCCCCGCCCCCCACCTCCGCAAGCTCCTCCGCCTCTGCGTCTCCACCCCGCCCCGCGACGTCCGCCGCTCCCCACGGCCCCCGCCCTCGCGGCGCTCCTCACTCTACGCCCGCCCCAGCCTCCTCGACATGGAGCGCGAGCGCGCCGCCCGCCGCGCCGACGTCGACGCCTTCCTCTCCTCCATCGGTGTCGACCCGGGCGAGCTCGCGGGCCTCGAGCTCCCCGCCACCGTCGACGTCGTGCGGGAGCGCGCCGAGTTCCTCCGCTCCCTCGGCCTCACTCATGAGGACCTCGCCGCCTACCCTCTCGCGCTCGGCTGCAGCGTGCGCAAGAACATGGTCCCCGTCCTCGACTACCTCGGCAAGCTCGGCGTCCGCCGCGACGCGCTCCCGGACCTGCTCCGCCTCTACCCGCAGGTTCTCCATGCAAGCGTCGTCGTCGACCTCGCCCCCGTCGTCAAGTACCTCCAGGGGATGGACGTCAGGCCCGCTGACGTACCGCGCGTGCTCGAGCGATACCCGGAGCTGCTCGGGTTCAAGCTCGAGGGCACAATGAGCACCTCCGTCGCCTACCTGGTCGGCATTGGCTTGGAGAGGCGGCAGATCGGCAGCGTCATCACCCGTTTCCCCGAGGTGCTTGGCATGCGCGTGGGGAAAATTATAAAACCTTTCGTCGAACACCTTGAGGGCATTGGGCTGCATAGGTTAGCTGTTTCAAGAATAATCGAGAAGAAGTCTTATGTACTTGGGTTTGGACTAGAGGATAAGGTAAAGCCTAACATTCAGGCGATTATGGAGTTTGGAGTGAGGAAGGAGGCTCTAGCTTCCATTGTGATGCAATACCCGGATGTTCTTGGAATTGAGCTGAGGGACAAGCTTGTTGCACATCAGAGCTTGTTTGAGTCGAGCATTTTGGTCAGCCGTGATGATTTTGGGAGTGATTGAAAGGATGCCACAGGCAATTAACCTTGGGCGAGCTGCGGTTCTGAAGCATGTTAATTTCCTCACGGCCTGTGGCTTTATGCTCTCACAAGTGAGCAAGATGGTTGTGGCATGCCCCCAATTGCTTGCACTAAACTTGGATATTATGAGGATGAACTTCAAGTACTTTAAGAATGAGATGGAGAGGGATTTGGAGGAGCTGGTTGAGTTCCCTGCATTCTTCACATACGGCATTGAGTCGACTGTGAGGCCCCGGCATGAGATGGTGGCTAGGAAGGGATTCACATGCTCTCTTGCATGGCTTCTTAATTGTTCTGATGCAAAATTTCATGAACGCATGAAGTATGATACGATTGGGGTTGAGGAAATGGAGGCTGAGGATTCTTCTGACATGAATACATTTGCGGAGGAAGTAGAGAGTGAGGAGGATGAAGAAAGCAATTATGAGGACTCCGATGATGAGTTTGTTCAATAACTTGCTTCATAGTATCAATTGCCATCTGACGGACTTGTTGCATGTAGGTCTTAAGCTTGATACTTTGTTGTATATGGTGCAGTCATTAGACTGTCAATTTTGAAGTTTGTGATTGATAAGCCAAATGCTTAGAGGTGCAGTATATTCAGATGTGTTTCAACATTGTATGTTTAACTGTGTAATGATGTATTTCTTGTTTTTGTTCCTGACATACTTGGCATTTCTATGCCGAAGCATATATCAAACCATCTTTCTCATGTATGCGTAGAGTTTAATAACAAGAGCAAAGGACTGAAGACATAGAAGAGCGCTGATGGGTTCTCATTTTGTATCGAAAAACCTCAACCGATGAATGATGGTTTCCAATTTTTTGGATAGTCAGTTCCTTAACAAATGTTTTCAACTACTTCAGTCTTTTTTTTTTTGAACCAAGCAGTTACTTCAGTCTGGGAGTCATGTTATGTATCTCAATTACGTGAGGTTCTGGGTGTGGTGTGAGCAATTTTTGCAACTTTGAATCACTGCCCTGATTACCTCCGAGTTCTGGTAGTGATCTGTTTGGCCACTATAATTTTGTTCTGTTTTTCTTCTTCAATTAATCTGAGGTTGAAATTCTGCCCATTGTTTCGAAAATTTTATGCATAGAGGTGCATCAAACTTATTCAATATCATGTAAACGGTTCACAATGTTACAGAATATGAAACTTGCATTTATTGTCTAGCACTGTCAATAGAACCATGAGAAGCAAAAACCTGAAACTGTGTGTATCATTTTCGATCAGGATTGTGTTTCTCTCCGAAGGTTATGACATTGTCTATATACATTTCAAGAGAGATCTTGGAATAGTCATCAGATGATTGTTGAGTATTTCCCAGATTCCTCGTTGACGGTGCACAGGGAAAACAAATGAAACAAGAAAAATAAATAAATAATTTTAGGAATTGTTGCAGTTTGCGCTGCAAGCCTGCAATGCATCAATCAGAGTCCAGAGCCTTATCAGCACCAGGTAACGAATGCGACACGTGACGCTTGTGCCGAGAGACATGGGCGTACAGCGTCTGCTGAAGATGAGGATGGCGTCCCACTCGTGCTCCCGCCCCGCCGTGGCGCCCTCCGCGCGTCCGCTCTCCTCCCTCCTCCTCGTCCCCTCGCTGGCCGCCGCGCGCCCTGGGCCAGGTCCGCTCTCGTGCGCAGCGCCGCCGTGCCGGGACCACGCCGCGCCCGCTCGCCCGCACGGCGCGGCAGGGCGGCGGTTCCCGGGCGTGGCGGCGTTGTCGTCGTCGACGCCGCCGCCGGGTCCCGTGCAGAAGTCGGAGGAGGAGTGGGAGGCCATCCTCACGCCAGAGCAGTTCCGCATCCTCCGCCTCAAGGGCACCGAGTAAGATTTGTCTATTTGAACAGCAGTGCCATCTCTTGGCATCTGTTGTTACTGAACTTGTGTTGGTGGCTTAACAGATGTGATAATCACTACATATCTACAGTATTACTGATCAACCCCCAGTTGAATTCAATTGCATAAGCATTAAGAAGATCTCCTTGAAATGCGCAGCACCATGCGTTATGCATATCATCGAATCGATAGTTAGCCACATCAAAGTGCTGTGCGTTTAATTGCAGAACCTGATTCTGACCTGCTACCAGTATCTGCATATTACTATTATTAGCTGGCTTGTACAATGTTAAAAAGTGTTTGTAACTAGAGCACAAAAATGTTGAATAAATTGTTAAACAGGGATCAAAGGAAGCTAGTCTAATAATTGAATCACGCCCTTTATCTGATTAATTGGTATCAAGTTGCCAATTCAACTGGAGCACCATGGATCCCAAAGATTTCAATCAGAGCTCTTGGTAAACATGATACAATTGTTAGGCTCTGGTATCTTAATGGCTGGTATATGGTGTGGCAAAGAATTTTTTCCCTGTTAACTGTTAACAGGTGTCATAAGTGTTCTAAATTGATTTGGTCGCCTGTTTTCCCAGGTACCCTGGAACGGGTGAATATGACAAGTTCTTTGGCGAGGGCATTTATGAATGCGCTGGGTGTGGAACTCCCTTATACAAATCATCTACAAAGTTCAACTCAGGGTGTGGCTGGCCAGCATTCTTTGAGGGATTTCCTGGGGCCATAAGACGGACGGTACGAACGTTTCTCTCTTGCACACAAGATGAGGAACGATCATTGCTCTCTGGTCTTCTATTCATTCCATTCTCTGCAATCTCTGGTACTTAACCAATCTTGTTTTCCAACACTAGACGGACCCTGATGGGAGGCGGACAGAGATCACATGTGCTACTTGTGGAGGACATTTGGGACATGTATTCAAAGGGGAGGGGTTTAACACGCCGACAGACGAGCGACATTGTGTTAACAGCATTTCGCTCAAGTTCATTCCAGCTTCCGAGGAAGCCTGACGATAGATGAACACCAAGATGAAAGCCCACAACAAAATACGCTTGGCCTCTGTTGGCTGCTCTCCCGACGGTCGAAGCTGTATTCTTCTGATAAATTTTTAACACATCTGTAATGTTTTATGGATGAGTCAATAAATCTACAGTGAATGATTACATGTGCAATTCCACCCCTACCGTTTTACCTGGGAAGTGCAAGCATGTTCCAAGCTGTCTTTACCTGTTCCAAGCTGTGAGCTCCTGAGGACCACAATTCACAAATAATTTGCAAAATTTTAGGAATTTTTTCATACTATGGATGGTATGGGAAAATCACAAGACAAAGGCCCAAATTTGAATACATTTTTCGTGCTAAGGACCGAAAGGAGGAGGGAAGATATGGCTATTGATCCAGCCGTCGGCTGCTGCAACGGCAGGCGATCCGTGTCTCCTTCTCTATTCTCTTCTTCCCTCCCTCTCCCTCGTCTTTAAAACTTTCCTGGCCACCCCTCGCCTCTGTCCCCATTTCACTGCTTCCCGCCCCGTTTCGTCGATATCCTGCCCAGTGCACTGCTCCCATCATGACCAAGAACGCCAAGAGCTCTGCTCTGCTAGAACTCCGATCAAGAGCGCCAAGAAATAGCTCCCTGCTCTGCTCCCGCAAGAAGACCGACCAAGAACTCCAAGAAAGATCTCCTTGCTCTGATCCCGCAAGAAGACCTCCCGTAAGCTCATTGCACTGCTTCCGCAAAAAGACCGAGCAAGAACTCCAAGAAAGAGCTCTATGCGTGCCGCAAGCCAAGAAAGGAGGAGCAGGGGCTAGGCGGTGCGCTAGCACCGCAGTTAGCCGCACATGCGAGAAGAAGGTTCTGTGATTTCACCCGTCTCCCCACTAGTACCCCTTTTTTTTCACCTGTGATTGTATTTCTTCAAGTCTCTTCTTGCAAATTTTCTCTGAAATCCAAAGGTTGTGGTTGCCGATTCAATAACCTGCAAGAAAATGTTTTGCATACCAGTTTTTAGTCTGCAGTGTTATAGTTGTAGCATACATGTGCAAGGATTAGTCCGATGCTATGGTTATCTTAGACCTGAATTTCATGTTGTAATTCGAGTAGGTGGGTTTTGCGCCAAAATGCATTGAATTGTTTACTAGTAGTAAATGTTCTCTGAAATTTAAATGCTATTCTTGCAAATGTTCTCTAAAATCAAATGCTCTTCTTGCAAATATTCTCTAAAATTCAAATGCTCTTCTTGCAAATGTTCTCTAAAATTCAAATGCTCTTCTTGCAAATATTCTCTAAAATTCAAATTTTGCAAATGTTATTTTGGATCTTGTTTCTACTTCTGATCATCATGAAGTTACGTATAACTTTATTAATTATCATTTTGTTACATACTTTTGATGATATGTATTCCATCATTGTTTTCGTATGGTTCAAGCCCATGAGTAAAATCTCTTGGCTTTTGTGATAACCACCCTATTAGCAGTAGACACTGCCATGTTGCATGTCTTATTACCGTGTCATGCACTAAACAAACAATACCATTAAGATTAATAATTAAATGAACTGAGCTTTAAGAATTATTTGAACTGAAATCGAGCATCAGTCTTTTGAGTGAGAACGGGCCCAGCCTGAGCTACGGGCGGCAAGGGCGGATGGATTCCCGTCGATGGAGAGAGGCAGATGCGTGCGAAGGCGGGGCGAGCGATGACGTTGAGGGTGGAGGTGGGCGAGCCTCAGCGCCGAGAGAACAGAGTGGGGGCAGTGCACGGTGGTAATGGGGATGAGAGTGGGAGGGGCTTGCAGAATGCTAGTAACGGGTGACCGCTAGGAAGGCTAATAATGGGTACCCACTGGGAGTTTATGACGTTTGCTAGTGCATTGCTAGTAAGTTCGTTTCTTAATCAGATATGGCACTAACTTTGTTTGATTGTTATTTTGTTCATACGATGGATGATTATATAGAAATGGTGGGTGGCGAGCCTGTGTCGAATGAGGATAGAGCCTGGTATGCCGAGTACTACCAATAGAGCTTAGCCTGCACATATGCATCTTTAATTTACAAAACTTCTTTGCAAACAAATTCGATCTTCTGAGATGAGTAATCAAGTGTTTATTACGTACTGTAACACAAATTCTCTAGGTTTATTAATATCGATCAATTTGTATATACAGATGCTTTTGCACTGTACAGAGGTGCATAACAAAGCGGATCTGAAGTGCAACGAAGTTGAGTATATCTTATACCCTTATATAATACACCAGTTCAACTCTTTTCTACGTCCATACAACCGTCTGCCCCTACACAAATGACCTTTCCTCCATCTACCTTAATCTATACACGTAGAAATCCTGCTTTCTCAAAATAAAGCACCCAGATCTCTTCTCATATGACTTCATCAAATCTGATGGTCCAAAGCGCCCGGTTCATCCAACACTCACGGGCCCACTATCGTTTCGCCTCTTCTCCGAGTCTTGAACGTGCCGCTCCTCTCCCGACTCCCAAACGCGATGCCTCCGCTCCTCCGCTTCGTTCGTTCGCTCCCCCCCCCCCCCCCGCCACGTTCTTCGATCCTCGATCCCATCTCGAACAGAAACACGTTTGACCCCTAATCCCATCGACCTTCTCCTCCGATGATCCCCTCTTCTCCTCCACCAGACTCTCCTCTGCGCCACCGCCCTTGAGCCACTCTGGTCATCCACAATTGTTCCGCCGCCCGTGTGCTACTCCAAACGACCATGATCAGGTTGCAGCCCCGTCCGCCCGTGCACTCTCCGCTCGCCCCCTCTCGTCATGCCTCTACCTCTCCCGATCCGCTCTCCTCGTCTATCATTGCACCCAACTCCACTACTCCCCTCCCCTATCCTCCCCTCCCTCACACAGCGAAGTGTTAAACCCTGGGCCTCGCCGACGCCAGAGAAGGTGAGCTCCGATCCGTGGTTTTCTCGCTCCACCTCTGCATAGTTGCGTTACTCCAATCACGGGGCCCTCCCTGGTCCCTGCCTTCCCGCACTACAGCACGATTGAAACCTTCTCCTTCCCCACCCCACCCCGCTCCAAAAACTCGAGGAAAATCACCCCAATGGCGACGCTACCATCGAACGTGGAGGCGGAGGAGGCGCGGGAGCTCCTCTACGAGGCGTACAACGAGCTGCAAGCCCTAGCGGGTGAGCTGGGTGGCGCGGTGGCGCCAGTGCCAGTCATGGTGGTGGTCGGCCACCAGACGGATGGCAAGAAGAGATCTAATGGAGGTGCTCATGGGGTTCCAATTCAACCACGTAGGGGGTGGCACCAAGACGCGATGCCCCGTCACGCTCCACCTCGCTTCAACCTGCATTGCGACGCGCCCAAGTGCCGCCTCCTCGCCTGCCCCGGGGACACCGGCGAAGACGACGTCGGGATAGCCGGCCGCCTCATACCGCTCGCGGACATACATGTATGTGTGTAGTATGTGTTTGTGTAATGTATGTACGTATGTCAGTATGTGTTTGTGGAAATGCCGCTGTAGAGTGTTATGCATGTTCTATTATCAGTCCTTGCAATGCACAACGTGCGTTTGTGTAATTGCCGGTGTCATGTACCGGTAGTGAGGATCTGTGGTATTCAGGAAAGGGTTTAATTACGAAAACAATCAAACAAACTAATGAAGAACTGTTTAAGAAGAATGGTTGATGGGGTGTATGTTATGCACCTTGTATCTTTGTTTGATCGACCTTTCTGCCTGTGATCCTGTATGTAGCTGTAGGATAGTAGGAGGTAGTAGCTTTCTCTATCTGTATGTGTCGATGTTGAGATTTCAACTAGCATACTAATAGCCAATTTATTATTGAGTAAAGATTATATTGTTATAGGAACTATTTGATTGATTAGTTAGAACCAGCTTTATACATGATTTATGGAGCCATTGAATATATTGCCCTAAACTTTTCTATAGCATGGGGATATTATTTTATAAACTTAACTACTTTCAGGCATACATTGAAGCTAAAAACTTGAGGTTGGAGAATGATCCTTTCCAATTCTCAGAGAAGGAAATCATAATAAAGGTAGAATACAAGCATTGCCCCAATCTCACCATATTGATACTCCAGGCCTCATCCTTCCAGCTCTTGGCCATTAAAAAACAAGTTCTACAGGTACTTGTTTTTGTTTTTCTATGTTTTTTTACTCTTTGTCAGTTAACAGTAGTTTTTTAGCTTTTTAAGTGCCTTTGATTCCACATTAAATGCACAAACTTTGGCAATCTTGTCACCTGCAGAGCCAGGCTTCTACTATTGAGAGCCTTGTTCATGCTAAAATCTAGCATAAAGAGACCATAATACTGTGCCTTGAAGATTGTATAGTGATTGGAGTAACGCAACTACACGGAGAGTGGTGATGCAGGTTTGTTCTTTAAATCTTTTTAATATGAAAAACTCTCTTGAAATTTAATGCAGGTATCACGGACATTTTGACTATATATATATGATAATCTTAGTAATGCCTCAATGGAATGCAGGTATCATTGTGTTAAATTTTTTATTGGTATTTTTTAAAACTAATGTTTTGCTATCCTGGTTCTTCGATTCACTATGATCATAACTCTACCAACTGGAGTGGAAGTACTTTGAGATGAATCTCTTGATTTCTTTATGCAACTTTGTTTCTCACATGAACCTCCTTATCTAAATAAGCTTTATTTGCTCAATAGTGAGGTGATGCAGATGTGGTGTTGGCTACTAGGACGGTTCTATAGGAACGTAAAGAAGCAGCAGAAAAAGATGAGGAGGATAACTGATGATGGCAAGATCTCAAACTAAAAAAGGTCTTTATGTCTCTTGAAATTTTTATTTGTCTTCTGTTCTTTCTGCGTTGAAAACTATATTAATCTTTTGGTTACTTGAATTCGATTAGTGGCGAGCAATAGCTATATCTAACTTTCCTCTATTCCTTCAGTTTCATGCATGAACCTTGTTATCTATGTTCAACTTATGGAAAGAGGAAAATTGTATTGGTTTGTTAGCCTTATACTCTTTCTTGGTTTCTTTGAGGATTCTGTAATGAAGGTTCATTCTATACTTAATATTGCAACTGTGTAGTGTTGATCTTTATTCAAGTAATTTGGTTTTTTGCTTTACTCATGCATTTGTCAAATACATAGGATTGCACATTATAAGAGCATTGAAGATAGAGACCTTTTTCGCTGTACTATCGCTCTACATACGGGGAACCATGTAAGACTTTATTCAATTGCTGCTAACAGAGACAATTTAGTGTGCTGCAGGATTTTTCTTTTTTTTTCTTTTTTGGCCTTTTATGACACTCGATCTGTCAGTTGTTGTTTTTAGCTCAAGCAGTAACTTCGTCTGAATAATTTTCCATAATGGGTTCTTCAAATGGCAACTTGAATTCTTGTTCCTGTGTATGTAACTTCAATGCGGCTCCACAAATTTTGCCCAGATACTCATGTTGCTTATTTTGTTGGAACGACTTCTTAGGATTGAGGAAGAGCTTGGCGCAGCTGTTGTCTATGAGGTCCAATTTGTTCACGTTTGGTTGAGCAGAGGTATGCATCCTGAGCCATAAGGATTTATTCTTGCAATCCTATAGTTTGATCTTTCACACAAGTTATTTATTTACCTATTTTAGTATTGATGGAATGATTTAGGATTCTATTTCTTATTATGTTCCTCGCTAAGTCATTTTTAGGTGTTGGGGTATGGTATTAGGAGTCATTTTTGTGTTCTATCAAGATCATTGCTCCCACTGTGGTTAACTTAATGACATTTTCGCCTTATTATGTTCAACACTAACCACTATTTAACCACTAATCAGAATCTCATATTAGAATGAATGAATTTAATACCATTGCACTTAGCTAATGAGATAGGAACTTTTTTATTTGCTTGAGTACACAACAAAACCTCCTTTTCAAGCTTCAACACCCATCATGTATGTGCTTGACAAAGGGAGAATCACGCCGTGGTGGCAGGATGGTGACCGCTAGATTCTTGTGTGCTCCTTGGTCTCCTAGTACATGACCAAGATCAGATCCAGCCACCTCTAGATTCTTGTGTGCTCCTTGGTCTCCTAGTACAAGACCAAGATCAGATCCAGCCACCTTCGTTTAGAACGCGTCCTGTTGCAAAGTGCAACAGCAAGGGTACATGCATGGGATTGAATTGCAATGGTTGTGAGTTTTTGATCAATTTGTTGATATGGTACTGGCAATATGAGTGGGGATGAGGTGAACACGTATGTCCCTAATAAGAATTGCTTTATTTAGAAATGATACTATTGATTTTGTTGTTCCTCAATCTTCAGAAGAAGCCAATACGAACATCATGGATGGAGAATTGCAGCACATTGTCCAAACTCTGTGTTAGCTGTAGTCATCTCATCTGACTAGATTTGATGTGGCTTTAGGTTTCAATATTTTTGTGTCAGTTAAATCCAAATGGTTGGCTGGCTGTTAAATCAAGTTAATTATATATAGTTCTATACCTCAAGTTGTGCATGAAAAATTGGTTAGTTGAATTAAGGGTATAATGTAGTATTCTATATATCAAGGCCTAGCTTGCAGTCAGTAGTCCCATTTTTTTTATTTGAAGTAAATAGAACTTCCATTATTTGAAAAAGATTTTGGATGGTTCAAGCTAATAATGGATTTAAAAAATTATATCAAGGTGGTTTATTTCAAACAAGGTGAGTGGTCGCAGTTAGATGTTTGAGGAAGTGAATCGTTGCCCATACAGCCAATTGTATCCTTTTCCTTTTTCAAACATTATGGCATTAAACCCAAGTTGCACCATTCTGGCCTGCCTTAAACATAAGTTGGCTGTTAAATCAAGTTAATTATGATGCATGTGCATGATGGCCAAGCAATGAGGAGACACTTTTTGATCAGCCTATTGACGTATGATGAGAATTCATGTCGATATGTAATACCTACAGGTGTACGAGAATATCTTAGCCGCATCGTGGGCAAGACGATTTGAACAAGATAGTTGTGGAAATAAATATATTTCTATGGACTTATTTATTTGTACTCAAAAGTTGAGTCATAGTTGTATTTGAAATCCAAGTTGCAAGCTCTACTTGAAAGCGGTTTTGTTATTTGTCATGTGGCAATCCCCTGTGCAATGAGATGAGAACAAACGATGTTTCTTGGCAATTGGTGTGTTGTTGATGAATTGATGCCAGAGCGATTTGGTTGTTTCTGACAATGATCCGTAATAATGCATGTACATGATGGGAATATGCTGAGGACTAAGTTTTTGATAGATATATTGAAGTGCAATGAGAATGAATTTAAAGACAACATTTTTGAAGTTATACAGGAATTTTTTAAGCGCATCAAGATTTGGATGGTTTTGAAAGATACAAAAGTTGCGATGTTATTTTACGCATGTGGCTATGTATTCAACAATATAATAACTCCTTGTATTGTTCTTTTTTGTGTCAATCTTAAATCTATTTCATTCTATGCCTGATTACCAAAACATATATCGCCTTTTGGTTATTTTATTTGCATTACCAAATGTTGTCGTAGCATTAGCACGGACAATATACTAGTAGAGTTAGAGTCTCCAGGACACGGGAGTGTATTCTCAATAGGCACATTTGCCACAGGCTCTCTCAAGTACGTACTTTCTTGTCATTAGGCCTAATTGTGAGGAACCGTCCAAATAGTATTCTAATTAATCATCAGGAGGATCATTATTCATAATCACAACCTCGACGATTAACCAGAATACCATTCCGGTAGTCCCGGCACGTATTTTGTGCCCAGGATCGGAACACATGCCTTCCAACTCAAATATCACAACACAGTTTAATAGAGAGCAAATAATTAAACTGGATTACCATTATTAAACATGCAATTGCTTCCACAATTTACAACAAAAGAGGAACAACAATAACTATGCAGCGGAAGAAAAACCTATACAACAAAAGAGTATGGAGCCGTATGCCCTTAGGCTCCATACCAAAAGCGCCGGAGTTCAGAGTAGAAGGTGCTACTCCTGCCCGCCACCCTGATCGGCAGGCACAAAGTAGCCGAGCACTGCCTCTTCCTCGCCAACCTGTGGACCTGAAAACAACTTAAGGGCAGCACCCCTTAGTACGAAGGTACTAGCAAGTCTTACACAGTATGAGTATATATATTCTCGACTCCAAGGATCATGCATTTAAAGCTGTAGCAAGGATTAAGACATGTTTAAGTTCATTAAGCGGTAAGCAACCTAGACTCTAGGTGTAAGCAACTGACTTAACCAACCACTGACTCAAACCCTGCCAACCAACTGATCAGAACAGATATATGAACAACAAGTGTATAAAAGCAAACCATTCCCACCAAACCACCAACCACATACCGACCAAACCAACCCAATCCAACCATGCCACAACCCACATCGAAACTCTACGACCAAACATGGTCGCTCGGTGGAGATAAGCGATAGCGATGCTCATGACCGAGAGCGCGGCAGTTCGAACTGATTATACACCCTGCAGGGGGATACTCCTGGACCCACACGACATAGGGACCATACGGCTTGTGCCACCCGCTAAGATGCACACAAGGGGGTACCCGTGACAACCTTTCCCAACCAGGCCCAACCATGTGGATCAACCATAGCTCGGCACGGCGGTATTAGAACTACTCCCCGAGCAAACTAATACCGCTAAAAGCCCGGACTCAAACCGGACTCACAACGTCTATGACGAGGCCCACATGACCACGTCTGCGAAGGTAATCGGCTCGCCTACCATTATATCAGCATGTGGTGAGTAAGGTAAGTGCTAAAGCCGACTACACCGACGGTCGGTGCTTAACCGGTGCAAGCGGTCTACGGTGTCCGGGTTCCCTCCCCGAACTGCCTGAGGACTCCTCGTGAGCAGATGACACCCCTAACACCGCCCACACCTCGTCTCAACTCACCACTCACCAAACCGACTCATCATCAATACAACCATAAGTGTGAACAAGTAATAAGCCCTAGGCTCGCGACAGCGGTGGACGCCGTCGTCGACTTCTACCGGAAAGCCTAAGTACCACTAAGCATAGCAAACTAAAATTAGACCGCGACGACACCACTAGGCTCCTAAGAACAACACATGACACGTGACCGAAATGGGATAATGCATCGGCATAGGTTCTACCCAACTCGGTACCCGACACATGCAATGTATACATAAGCGTAGATAACATATTAAATTTTCAAGTAGACACGGTGCAGTATGAACGATGCTTGCCTTGCTGCCCTGGATCAGAAAGGTGGGACGCCTCACGATCGCCCACGGCCTCCGGGATCGACGGATCGGCGTTCACTATAGAGAGCAACGCGTGCAATGTAATGAGCATGTATGAAATGCGACCATATAAGAAAAATATGCTTCACAATACATGACAATATTTTTCCCAGATCACCCTATGCAAAATAAGAGTTTTCCCAGTGGTCTCACGACTTTCGAACATGGCATTGACTACTTGTGCTTTAACTAAGCTGAAACACATTTAATCAATAGATAAATTCTCAGAACGTATTTAATGAGTTTCAACATTTTTAACATGTAGTTCATATTCCTACGAAGCCAACGCAACTGGTCTCATGAAGTTTAGAGTTCGTACGAATTAACTATGAATTTTACAAGCTACCAGCTTCCAGGAAAGCCTAATAACCGCCATGCGACCACTGCTACAGTGCTCGGGGTACCGGGGTGATCAGTGCTCGGGGTACCCGGGATGAACCGTGCTCGGGTGCTCAGGGTGAATAGTACCCGGGGGAGTACTCGGGATGAACAGTGCTCGGGTGCTCGGTGAACAGTATCCGGGAAGTGCTCGGGGTGAACCGTGCTCAGGTGCTCGGTGAACAGTACCCGGGAAGTGCTCGGGGCGAACGGTACCCGGGGGTGCTCGGGGCGAACGGTACCCGGGGGTGCTCGGGGCGAACAGTACCCGGGGTGCTCGGGCGAACAGTACTCGGGCGCTACAGTAAAATCAGCCTCGTGCAGCTTCAGAACAGCAGCCATTACGAAGGGAAAAACTGGGCTAAACTAACCTGGGAGTCTCTCTAAATCAAAAGTAAAAATGCCTAGAAGGATGTACAGGGTCTAGACTTTGCTCAACCGCCTAGCAACATGATTCCTAACTCAAATCCACATAAATCCTCATTTGTTCCCAGACTGAAGAACTTTAAGAACTTTGCCACCCTAGTTCCAGATTCAAGATCTATCCAACCAAAAATGAGCATACTTGCCATGGGAGCCTAGCAGACTCACCCAAGGTCCTTTGCTGAGGTTGGTGACCGCCAGTTGAAGGAGGAAACGACGGAAAATGGCTTGGAGAAGAGAGGAAAAACTGCTGCTTCCTTGCTTCTCCCAAAGAACACCAAACAAGTTCAGAACCAGCTCGAATTCCTTCGGGGAAACTGAAAATGAATTGGATGGACGAGTAATCCTTGAGCTGGTGGTCACGTGAGTACCACATACGTACCTTGATCTTGCTCCCAGAGGTAGGGATCCAAAGGGAAAAAAAAGGAGCCTAAGAGAGAGAGTGAGAGACAGCCAACTCCAACTTGCTTCCTCAAAAAGCCTTATCTGGTGGAGTGGGTGAGTAGTACGTATGGGCAAGCTTTTTAGGGGGAGAGAGAGTGTTGTTGCCCACCTATAGAGAGATATTTTCCACCCAAGTGGGCCCCATTTACCTAGAGGAAAGTCCAGACTTTCTTCTAGCTCTTTTATTTCTCTTAGTTTTTCCTTCTCCCACCTCATTGATTCAAAGTGAGGTGCTCCAGTGACCCAAACTGGAACATGAAGCTGAAATTGCATGTTTTAGGATTAAAACACACAATTACGGATTTCAGGACGTGACACTAATGTTTTTTTTTTCTTTATCTCATATACCTAATTTGCGACTCATTCTCGACACACAATAGGTTGGTGGGAGTAACAGGAGCAGTACAAGCATTGTTGAACACGAAGGCTGACATACAATAAGTGATTGCTTTCTGATTTAACTCTGAAGTGATAAATGTCTGCTACTAGGATTCTCAAGCTCGTGACTGAAAGCTCTTGGCTTTTGAGATAACCTCCCTATTAGCAATATATATGACCACATTGTATGTCTTATTACCATGTCATGCACTAAACACCAATAACATTAGATAAATAGTTAAATGAAATGAGCTTTAAAAATTATTTGAATTGAAATTGAGCATTGGTCTTTTGAGTGAGAACAAATTTGTAGGACACCATAGAAAGCATACTTCACATGAAGAACCTTTTGCAAATGTCAAGGCTCTAGTAGAAGGATTAATACAAGTCAACAAGTGTACATAGATTCAATCCGGAGCACAAAATATCCAAGGGCAATGGAAAACAATGGCTAGACACTCAAAGACAAGTATGCATTGAGAAGGAGTGTTGAAATAAGCAATGCTTACTTGTTGGAATCGTCCAGAAATGTTTGGAATCACAAGAGAGTA
Organism: Phragmites australis; assembly: GCF_958298935.1. NCBI lineage: Eukaryota > Viridiplantae > Streptophyta > Magnoliopsida > Poales > Poaceae > Phragmites > Phragmites australis. The sequence continues at coordinate 23,955,577 of NC_084929.1, forward strand.
GATTTTCTATGCTTCATGCGAAAGGAAGGAAAACTCTAAAACAAGATATTTGCCATAGAGGAAAATATCTAGGAAATAGATATGCATGAGTAGATTTTCTAGAGCTAGATATTTTATAGAGAAGGATGTAGAATGTTGCCACATGGCAATATTTCCTTGGTAATCTACAAGTATGAATAGGGGTACAACATTCCCATGGTACCTATTCCAAGCTGTGAGCCCGCGAGGATCACAATTCACAAACAATATGCAAAATTTTAGGAAAATTTTCATGCTATGGATGGTCCAGGAAAATCACAAGACAAAGGCCAAAATTTGAATGCATTTTTTGTGCTACAGATAATAAAGGAGGAGGGAAGAGATAACTATCAATCAAGCCATTGGTTGCTTGGATTGTGGGGACTGGTCAAGTTGTAGTCAGTTGCAACGAAGTTGATTCGTGTCTTCTTCCCATCTCCCCTCGCTCCCTCATCTTTAAAACCATCCTGCTGCCCCCTCGCCTCTTCTGAAACAGGCCTAGTTCAGGAGAGGTCATGTAGCAGGATGGTTTTAAAGATGAGGGAGGGAGGGCAAAAGGGAAGAGGGAAGAAGACACGGATCGCTATCGTTGCAACTAACTTCAACTTGAGCAATCCCCACCATCCAAGCAACCAATGACTGGATTGATAGCTATCTCTTCCCGCTAAGAGCTCCATGCTCTACTCCGCAAGAAACCTAACCAAGGATGTTTCTTTGCTCACAAGAAGCCCATTTAAGAAATTCATCGATTCCACAAGAAGACCGAGCACGAGCCAAGGAAGAGCTCTTGCAAGAATCTCGAGCAAGAAATTGGTCCTACAAGAACCTTATGTATTAGAGCAAGGGCATTATCCGAGAACACAATTCGGACTTGGAACAAACTTGTTAGTGCAGGAACTCAAACAGATTCCATCTCTAACCCTGATTTCACAAAGACTGAAAAGATAGCACTAACTGATGAAAAATTTAAAGAGTTGGCTACTGGTGAGGAGCAACAATCGCCAGACCACGACCCCGCATCCTGCTAGCACAAGGATTGAGCAGTAGGTGGTCAAATCGTTTAATACACCAAGTGGCGATGGTGTTCCACGTTGTCCTCGTGCTCGGCAGTGGCGATTGAGGGTGTGCGTGCCCAGAGCTGAGTGGTGCTTTGGTTAAGCGGTTTAGTGGAGTTGCAGTTGGATTAGACTTAGACCGGATCGTCTGGTCAAATACCTAGAACATTTAGAGAATTAATGAAACCTGATTAAAAAACATTTTTCAATAAAATTGGAGAAATATATAAAAGTTAGATAATGTAGAAAATCTTGTGAAATGCTAACTATGCAACTGTGTAGGCTAACTAGGTAGAAAATTTCTTAAATTAAAAGTTAATACAACTGTGCAGGCTAATCATATAGAAAATTTCTTAAATCAAAAGTCAATACCGGTCAGGAAAAAAATAGAAATCATAAGAAAATCTTGATATTATTGGTAATAAAGACTTGAACAATAGTGATAATAGAACTTTTAAATGTTGAAAAATCAGATAGTAACACAATGACCAAATACTTAGATCATAAACTACCCATCTCGCAGTGTCCCGTCCCCCTCCCCCGAATGATCGGTAGTTCTTAATAGGCCCCTTTCTTATTTTGAATCTAAATACCTAAATAATAAGAAAATTCTTTGTTGATAGCAAAGCCATGCAATAATTGGATAGTTTATTATATTACACGAGATATTTAACGAAGAAAAAAAATAATTGTTGTCACCTAATTTCTGTTGTATGTGGTCATTCTTTTGGTACGTGTGGTGTGGCAAGAAAATCAATACGTTGGTTACAAATAGAGCTGGGACTTGGGCCGGATCAAATCCGGACGGCCCATGGCACGAAGATTTGGCACGGCCCATGGCACGGCACGGCACGAGAAAATCTGGGCCGGGCTGGCACGACACGAACACGTGGGCCGGGCCATGCCCATGATCTGAGCACGGTGGGCGGCCCGGCCCGGCCCAAATATTGGGCCGTGCCTGGGTCGGCACGGCACGAAAATGGCCCGTCGGCACGGAAAAGGCCTGTCGGCACGAAAATGGCCCGTCAGCATTTGAACTGCCCGCCGCTCGCATTTGAATGCGTACCAAGTACCAATGAAAATTCGTTTAGACTTTAGAGGTTAAGCAGCCTTTAAGCATTGATGGCTTTGAGCAGTAAAAAAAGAAATTACCAGCAGTGCAGCATCGAGACAATACTACAATGCATCCCATCATTTCTTTCTTCCATGTCACAGTCTCACAGAGAATCGTTTCTTTCTTTCATGTCACAGAGAAAAAGAAAGCAAAATCCAAAGCACACATTCCCATGATCCCATCACACCACACAGCCAAACAGGAAACCACTCCATGGGCTCCAGCCCGGCGCCACCCGCTTGCCTCATCCGGCCAGCACCAGGTGGCGGGCGCGCACCAGCACCAGGCGGTGCCTGACAGCCTGAGTGATGACTGCCTGCCACACGCCCACACGCCAGCATCGGCCCGCTCCGCGCGCCATGACGCCAGTGCAGAGTGCAGACAGCATGAGCTGAGCATGAGTCACGTTGCCATTTTTTTTTGCTCTCTTTTGACCGGAAGCAGTAGTAAAGAGGGAGCTAACGTGACTTAAAGAGAGAGTAGATATGACTAGAGAGGTAACAGGTAAAAAAAACTAACGTTCATATAATGCCTATATAATCTATGTTTTCGTTACTCGTTTCGTCACCAAGTCACCGGCTCATTTGTTCACGATCTTCACAGTCCACAGTTTCACACTAGCAAGTAGCAACACCATCAAATCCTCACACACCAAAATATGCTCCCTAGTGGTAGAACTGGTAGGAAAAAAAGAGTAATAAGGAGCTATGTGCGCAACAGCTCTCCAAGTCCTGGTTCGTCCATGCCCGAGGTTCCTGATCCACGTCGTCTGTCCCCAAGCATGGGAGACTATGGGATCGATGACTGTCATATGGACAGTGTGGACGGCTACGAGGAGGAGGAGCAACATGAAGGCGAAGGCTATTCCATACCGGAGGAAGCAACAACCAACTACCCCGTTGCAGAGACGGTGATGACCAATGATACTGCTGGGCCATCTGCTCCGCAGACGAGGGGAGCAGAATGTTGGAAGCATTTCACTAAGAATAAAGAAATGTGCAATGGTAAGTTGGTTGTAGTGTCTGCAACTTGTAATTATTGCAAAAAAGAATATTCTGCAGGCTCACGTGGTGGTACAGGGCATCTAAACCGTCATTATCCGGTATGCTTGAAAAAGTTTGTCATGCGAGAACAAGGCGGAAAAGTGCAAACTCAACTGAACATCTCTGCAGATGGCTCTGTAAGTACATGGGTTTATGATCCTCAAATAGCTCGCGACGAAATTGCTAGGCATATAGTTACGGAAAATCTACCCATTAGGATGGGCGAAAGTGCTAGCTTTGAAAGAATGATACAAAAAGCCTTTTGTCCACAGTACAGTAATGTGTCTAGGAAAACCACCACGAGAGATATAATGAGAAGGTACCAAGAAAAAATGGATTTTCTAAAACAAAGTTTTCGGGCCGTAAGCTTTTCTGTTGCCTTGACATCAGACATTTGGACGTCTTCACACCAGAGGACATGCTACCTTAGTGTTGTTGCCCATTACATAGACAACGAGTACAAGCTAAACAAAAGGGTCATAGGATTCAAGGTTATTGATGAGTCGCACACTGGAGAGGCTATAGCCGCACTCATTCTAGAGGTTATCAAAGAATATGGGATAGAAAATAGGATTGTTTCTATTACATTGGATAACGCATCGGCGAACACATCGGCCATAAGGACACTGGAACCATATATGCAGAGCTACATTGGTGGATATGTCCTCCATCAAAGATGTATATGCCACATCATCAACCTCATGGTACAGGCAGGTATGTCGCAGGTAAGTCAATATGTAAACAATATCCGTAGTGCTATTCGCTTTATTTCGAGCTCCCCATTGGCATACAACAAATTTAAGGAGTACTGCAAGATTAACGGTCTGAAACCAAGAAAATTCGGCCTAGACATGAAAGTCCGTTGGAATTCAACATACACTATGCTAAAACAGGTGAAAGGGTACGAGACCATTTTCAGCAATTTTATCAATGCTCAAGGTATAGGCATATTGCTTACTAACACGGATTAGGAAGTTGCTACAAGTTTACGTCATCTCTTAAAACCATTCTATAATGCATCAACATAATTTTCTGGTATTTACTACCCTACATCTCCTCTAGTTCTTGAATGGCTTATGAAAATTGTTAACACGTTTAATGAACATAGTACAGAAGAAATGGTAGTCCCTATTGTTAATGCAATGAAGGAAAAATACTTAAAATATTTCGATGCTATTCCACACTTATATTGTTTTGCTCTCGTCTTTGATCCACGTAAGAAGTTGGAGAAATTAGATCTTGCTTTCCGTTTTATTGGCGATGCACTTGATCTTGATTACTCAGCTGCTTACTCACATGTTAAATCTGAGATATTTCGAGTTTTTGGTATGTACCAGAAGAAGTTTGGTCAACCTCACCCGAGGTCTGAACCAGCACAAAATGAGAAAAGAAAAACTACGGCGGCTAATATGTGGAAGAAGGTGAAGGGCAAGGACTCTTCTTCCTCAACTCAGCCAGCTAAGTCATCCTGGAACCCCAGCGCAGAGCTCAACCACTACTTCGAGTTGGATCATGTCTCTCATGATCCACTACTTCAGGATGATGACCAGATCGACCTCCTTGGATGGTGGAAAGACAACAAACGTCAATTTCCTGTGCTATCCCAATTCGCACGAGATGTTCTTCTTGTGCCAGTATCATCTGTATCTTCAGAATCAACATTCAGCACAACGGGAAGAATAATCGAAGAATGAAGGTCGTCTCTTACACCCGAGATGGTCGAGGCACTCACTTGCCTCAAGGACTGGGAGGCCGCGGAAACTCGACAGCAGCACCAACTAGAGGACCCAAAGATCGCGAATGCCATGGCTGATCTTGAGCTCGAAGACGAGGATTAATTATCTTTGTAATAGTATGCGGTACTCTTTTCCTTACCGGGGAAAACTCCATACTGGGGTGTAAGGTTTTTAACAAGGCCGTGTACTAGCATGTATTTGCAATTAATAAAATTCATGTTCTCCAATTGCATTTTTCTTCTTCTGCAATTAAGAAAGTTAATATGTGTAACGTTTGGATGACGCCGAGCTTTGCCGGCGAAAAGCTTTGGTGCGTCTGGCCCACGCTTTGGCGCGGCTGGCAGGGCCAAAACGTGGGCGGCAAAAAGCTTTGGCGCAGGCGCGCCACGCGCGGCTGGTCTGCGTCGCGTGTCGCGTCTACTAGTCTCTTCCACTTCTCTCTCTCCACGTCCATCTCGCGCTCCAAATTTCCCCGAACTCCATCCCGCTCTGTCGCCTTTTCCACACGCGCCGAGGAGACGAAACAAGAATCAGCCGTCGCCGCGCCCGAGGTGGTCGTGATGGAGGCGGAGAAGAAGACGGACGAGCCTGCGCCTGCGGAGGAGAAGAAGGCGGATGAGCCCGAGCCGGCGGAGGAGAAGACCGTGGAGGTGGAGGAGAAGGCCATGGAGGCGGAGAAGAAGGCCGATGACGATTCAGAGGAGGAGGAGAAGGCGGACGAGGCCGAGGAGCCAGTCACGGCGGACGAGGTGGCCGTGATCGACGGGACCGGGTAGTTCAAGGAGGAGAGTAACCTGGTGTCCGAGCTCCCCGACCCGGAGCGCATGGCGCTCGCGCAGTACAAAGAGCTCATCGCCGCCGCGCTCGCCAACGGGAAGTTCGACCTGCCCCCACCTCCAACCCCACCGGCTCAGCCCGCCACGGCGCCTTCGGCGGAGGAGACAAAGCCGGAGGAGCCAGCTAAGGAGGAGGCGAAGGACGAGGCATCGGGCCTGGCGCCACGCTGTGCTGCTCCTCTTCGGCGCGATCGTTAGGCTCCGCAGTGCGTCGCAGGAGCGCCGCCGCCGGACCGCGCTCGGTTGTTGCAGCTGCTGGGACGCGGAGCTCGGGTCGTGCCCGTGCTTGGCCCGGCCCGAAGCGGCCCGCCATGCCATTGTGCCGTGCCGAACCTCGCGGGCGAAGAGTCGTGCCGGGCCGGCACGACACGACGTGCTGATCGTGCCGGGGAAGCGCGGCCCGACGTGGCCCGAGGCACGGCCAGGCCGGGCCGGCCCGGCCCAAGTCCCACCTCTAGTTACAAATATCCTCATCCTTTCACGTGTGGAATTATTTCAATTTGGCTTTTTCACACATTTATTCTACAAATGAACCCTGTCGCAACAATTTTCAAAGATAGACCCACACTCGGCGTTACACATTTTAAAAAATTGTTTCGTCAGATGTCCTTTGTAATATAATTTTGTAAAAAAGGTCAGATTAAAAAAAGATCCACGTTCCAGGCTGTGGAGAGTGGCAGCCACTACCAGCAGCAAGCAGGGTGAAGGCGGGAGGACTTCCGTTCCCTACCTCTGCCCCCCAAAAAAACTCACGAACGATGCAAGCGCTCAGCTGTGGCTGCGCCTTTGCCACCGCCAACCGCGCGTTTCTCCCCGTTTCGCCCTGCGGTTACCGTCGGCCACACTCTCCTGGAGAAGCGCAGACTGCAGAAGGAGGAGCGGGTGGCAGCCCAGTTCGGCGCGCGCGAGCACGGATGACTCGGGTTCCGGTGACAATACCGGTGCTGTGGTTGCTGAGTGTCTACCGTGGGAGATAGTTTTCGGTCTGTTTGGTAATATTCTTTCTTATTTAAATTTTTTGTGGGGAGTGATTTTTGGAGAAAGCGATTTTGTGATTGAAAATGATTCTTTAAAATAAAATATATAGATGAAATGATTCTGTACGGAAAGTAAATTAGAAAA